>NC_136063.1:1056896767-1057597601 GCF_964261635.1 Lissotriton helveticus | reverse complement strand
TGTGGCTGATAGGGCCCAGATTAAATTAGATTAAATCAGTTATGGCCTGCTAGGACCTTGTAATTCAGTTGTGAATTCAAGATAACGCCCCTTTCTACTTGGCTGCGGAATACAATCAGCAGTGTTTAAACAGTTTCTATTCTTCTGATAAAGTGTGCCCAACATATACTTTTGATTGGCACGAGGCAGGAAAGATAATTTCATGTATTTTTCTGTAAATCGTTGGGGCAATTAATTCTTGGCTAGAGCCAATTTTATCTAGAGGTGGGCATAACCTGCGTAATTTGCTGTACGTAATTGCGCAAAATTGCACCAAATTACAAAACATTATGCAGATTTACATGAGGAGTATACCCCGGCATTTACCACAATTGCTTTAGCTCAAAATGCACTCCTCTCATTAAAATGGGCCAAAGGATGCATTTTGCACTAAGAAAATAGTGCTAAATGCAAAAGAACACGAACAGAAGTAGCCAGGAATCGCTTGAGCTTGCGCGCTTGAGTATGTTTTTCCTGTGCTCCTGCAGTAGGGATTATTGCCAAATTAGTCATAATTACGTGAACTGCCCTAATCACATAATTTTTGGTAATTTTACATCAAAAGAATAATGGGAAATTACCAAAATCACTCAGACTACTCTAGCGTAATACAAATTCACCCAGGCTAGTTTTATCTTAAAAAAAAGAATTTATACAATTGGGCATATTTCCATGATCTAAGTATGTCACAGTTCTTGCTTTGAGCTACCCTCATGGTCTGGGAGTTGAAACCTCCAGCTGGAACAATAATCTAATTCTGGAAGATTAGCCTTCTCATGACAGAGGAACGGAGTCGAGTAATTCTCAGTAAGTTAAGTAACTGCCTCTCCCTGGCAGGCACTGGGCAAGATGTTACCACGTGGGGCAAAGGGAGGGGGCAGACCTATGGCTCCAGTCACCAGAGAGTGGGTTTCTTTGAAGCCTTGGAGGGAAGAAGCCTGATCTGAGTGCGGTGAGCCTGGATCGGATGAGAGGTGTGTTTTTAAATGTGCTTTCAAACCACTATCTTTGTTCTTTCCAGAATGTTCTACAGGGGCTTTGACCAGCAGAGGGTGTCTCACTAGAAGTGCCAGTTAAGGTAGAAAGGATTTGCCAACTTCTAGAATGCTCCCCCTTCATTTCTGAACTCCGGCATGGGGAAGAAAATGTGAGAAGTAGAGGAGCAACAGTAGGTGATGGACAGGCTCATCTGTAAATAAACCTCTGTCTAGAGAAGGAAGATCTCTTCTGGGCATGTACTTCATAGACGTGCGTTGGACTCTGTCTCCAGTGCTTGTGGTAGTAGCTCACTGCCTCTCTTTCGGGACCAGAAGAGGATGCACATGCTGGGGACCTTGAAGGAAAGGGGCCTCATTTGATGTTTGTGACCTGGTACTGTTCATGGATGCCTTTGAGTAGGTCCCACAGGCTCCCTCTGTACACATAAACATTCTAAAAGTTGCTGAAGGCCTATGTGTGCTTGAGGCAGACAGGCAGGGAGAGAGGTCTACCTTGAGAACTGTCGGGTGCTGGCGCTAGGAAGAATCCAGATCAGGGTATTGCCAAGTGCTGGTCAGAAAGGCAGATCCAAGATTTTATAGCAAGGCAGATACAGGATTTTATAGCAAGAAGGGCAACTGTGCTGGTTCCCTGCGAGTTGTGGCACTAGATAGGCAGAAATCTTTAAAACATAAATTGGTTTCACTCCTGCGGAGCCCTCTGCACATGGGTGCCCCTGGGAATCAGAAGACCAGGAAGTAATGTGGAGTATTTTAAAAACTTCCCGTGTGTAAAAATCAGGTGCATGGCACCAGTCTAGGTTAGCCCCTGGCCTTCCCTTGTGGCCTATGTGCCAGAGGGTACCATCTGGGGACCAATGCAGAGGGAGTGCAATGACGCTCCTTCCTCTCTCCTTGTATCTTAGGAAAGTGAAGAGAAATCAACTGGTGGCCCCCCCCCCCCGCCTATCACCGAATTGTGTGTGCTCAGGTGGGAGGAGAACCGGTGGGATTCAAAGCCCGCAATTGCATCAAAGGATCACCTGGGCTGGAGGAGCACCGCATAAACACCCAGGAGCCCCTTACCCATAGTTAAAAAAGTCATAGGAAACAAAAGCTCCCTTATCCAAAATAGACAATTAATAATGCACTGGGAATATAATTATAGCCTAGGAGCCGTCCAATCAACTTTAAAACATAATTGTATTAATATATAATATAAAAAGTAATATGTTGGGGTGGTACCCCTGCGGGGTGTACTTATACAGGTAAGAGGCACAACCACAGGCAAAAAAGGGTCATAGCTGCCAAGGTTTCAGATTGCTATGTGTGACATTTTCATAATTTCAGTGTAATTATGAGTGACATTCAGCAACTATGAGTGACACTTTCTCGCTAGCATAATCAAGCGATAAAAAGCAAGGGAAACATAAATAACAGAACTTGCACCAACTCCCTCCTCTAAAATTAAATTAAATGAGTGACACAGCTGTGCAGACAGACTAGTGACCGCTGAGTTTGGTGTGCCCTTGATCTCTGCCTGACTCAGAGCACTGCAGGCATCAGGTCTCGGCCCTGTGTGCAGAAGGTCTCAAACTGTCCAGCAGTTATTGCACTACCTTTTTTGCAGCAGGTCTTACTGTCTTACTGCAGGTTTGTTCTGTGTGTGGCAGCGGGCACAACAGAGTCTGCAGCCGTGTGGTGCTGTGTGTATGCAGGAGGCTTGCGTCTGTGTGCATGGTATAGCAGTGTGCAGCAAACCTTCTTAAATAGCATGACTCAGGCTTCATCTCTCAGACTCGGCCAACATGCAGCTGAACGTCTGTGTGTAGCAAGCGCCAGTCTGCATACAGTGCTCCCAGGCCTCAAACTCTGTGTACAGCCCGCCTCAAATTTGGCATCAACCCCATGGCTCAGACTCTGTGTGCACAAGACGCCTGCCTGACTCTTAGCTCGAGTTTTAGGCTTTCACTGCTCAGCAGGCCTCCGGCGATCTAGTGCAGCAGGCCTCGTAGTGTTTAAGTTTAGCATTCTTCTGAAACGGTCTAGAAGTTACACATTTATCATTGCCTCTTTCTATAAAGCACACTGTCACAGGGTGCCATTGCACTTTATATAATCCAAGACACACACTTACTTTAAATTAATATGCAGCTGTATTTCACAGTACTTTTCAAACTGCACAAACAGCACCTCTATGCCAATGTAATCCCTTCCCCGCTTTAGTATTTCTTGAATACAAATGTCTTTAAATATTCACGGAACGCATTTTGTTCCAACTTAATTCAGGAAAGCATGCGTCTTAAAACCATAGCTTCAACAGTGAGGGGAAGAGGTCTGCAGTGGACGCGGATCACGCTTTTCATCTTTCTACTAAGAATTTTTTTTTATGGATGCAGCTCAGTAAGAACACTGCAGCTTCTGTGTTTACGATGCGCGCAGACCATGTTAGCACTTTTCGTGTAAGGGAAGTGTAAACCAATTCTTATGACTCTTAGCACATAAAAATAATTTGGCACACCACGTTACCTTACTGACGAGAAGTCCAGCGTCGTTCCTCAGGACACATTTCATTTAAATGTCATTGTCACTGAAACAGATATGACATGAATCAAGAGCACGCATGCACCCAACTTGATTAAGTAAAGAAAGATCACCGGCATGGCACGCACCGGCATGGCTCACCTCTCGGTTAGGACTGTTTCCCTCTGAAAGTTTTGCCGAGGCGCGCGAGGGGGAGGTGGTGGTTTGGGTGAGGTCATCATTTCAGCAGATAGCTGAGCAAGGCAGGCCACGGAGGCCTGTGCAGGGGGGGGGGGGGGGGGGGGCGGGTGGTATTGAGGTGATTTTAATTTCAACTGTTCGTTTTAAACGTAACTCCTTGCGCTCGCGGCTTAACATGAGATGGGGCTATTCAGGCTTATATTAATGTCAATCATAGTGGCCGAAGACCGCGCAGAGTCAACTGCGCACCATTTAATTAAGAAGAGCCTCAGAGGTCCGGCCCGGGCCCGGGCGTGCGCAGGCACCATTTAATTAATGGGGAGGCCCTGTGCACCATTTAATTCTGGGGGGCTGCACAGGGGGCCGCGGCGGGTGGCCATGCTTGAGAGTCAGGACTCATGCGCGCCGCCCGCAACCTGCCTGCTGCACTCTAATCACCCGCCGCTTTACTTCCTGCTTCCTCCGGACGTGACGGCCACGGGAACACTGAGTCGACGTCGGACTCTCTAGCAGGCAGAGCAGCAGCGATACATTGTAGCGCGGCGGCGCCGCTCACGAGCTCAGCTGCTGCAGTGTCTGTGGTTTCTGTTTAGGCACACACTAGTAGTCGGCAAAGCTGCGCAGGCAGCATAACTCTCGGAACTAGAGAGCCCGGGCCCACAGGAGCTGCTGGCGCGCCGCTGGCACAGGTGGCAAAATGCGTGACAAATGCATTCAGTGCGGTGATGCGGATCACCTCACTGATATGCGTGAGTGTCACACCAGTTGCGTGACGCTTGACAGGACTGAAGGGTTAGTGACAAAAATATAGATTTAGAGTCACAGCTCTGCAGAACACAAAACTGCTGCACCCACTAATCAATTACATATAGTCAGACGGGTCAACGTTTTAAAAGTTGATTGGATGGTTCCTGTGCTATCATTATATTACCAGCGCATTATTAATTATCTATTTTCGATAAGGGCCATTTTGTTCCTTATAACATGATCCAACCCTTGGTCGCTTCATATCCTTAGGTTGCCCTTGTGTTTGTAAATTAGTTGAACAGGTGGCACCCTAGGGCTACCAGGCATTGAATTAGTGACCCTGGGCGAAGCTTAGGCTCCAGTCAATACTCTCCCTAGGGACAGTATTGGATTCATTGTGAAATTTGATATACAATTAAATGCTTACCGTTTTCCAATAGGAATTGTATTAAATGTGCCTAAGCTAATAGCCTTTTCAGTAGTGAAATGTGAAATATGCTTCTATTTGTGGTAACATCTTGTTCATTGATATGGAAATGCCTACATCTCAATGTGATAGCATTGTGAATTCCCTGTGATAAATTCAGTCGGCCTGACTTTATTTAACTCTGTACTCAATGTTTTGCTATAGTCTTAGGGTGTATTGTGGATTAATGGTTATAGTATGCTGAAACGCCAACCAGTCTTAGGGTCTTGTGTAGCTTTAGGAGGTCAGTTGACTTCTATGTTTTTCTTTAATGCTAACTCCTTATAGTTTGCAATACCTTTTAATGTGTGTTACTATTGTGTTTGTCCCACTTCAAATTTTGTTTATATTTGTAACTTTGCATTTCGGTTTGCATATATTCAAGTATTTTTTTGATTAGCAAGTGCTGACTGGGCATTGATTTTTTGAATGTTATGTGTTGCGCTGCCAGATGTATCATTCTTTTATGCAGCGCAAGGCAGCAAGCCATCTTGCTATGCTGCACTGCGCTGCATAAAAGGGGAAGGGCAGGAATGTGCCTTAGTTACCATTACACAGCATATTTCTGTCCTTTGTTAGCGTTGGTGCACCTTTGACTGCCTATAAACTATGCAGGCACCCTTACGTCATGGTGCCAGGGTGCCTGAGTTGTAGGCAGCATTGTTTTTGTGCAGGAAATGACACCCTGAGGGGCATTTTTCTGTTTCTTTGTGTGCTGCAGAATGCAGCAAACGTAGAAGGTAGAAAAAATGAGGAGAAATAATGATATTTCTCTTTGTTACACCTCCTCTGGGGATGCGTAGCATTTTGACGCATTCCCAGGTCTACCACTAATGGTCAATCTGGGACTGCGCCAAAATGCATGGGTGGATGTGTGGAAACACCCATGCTCCATCCATAGAACGCTTCCCTGCCGCAGAGTAATGCAAGGCAGTGATTTGTGCTGTCTTCCATTACTCTATCTTTATCAAGCTATGAAGGGTCACGCAAGGTGGCCTTCCGTAGCTTGATGAATCTCACTTATGTTTGGCTTCGCCCTTGAACCCCGTTGCATGGCGCAAGGGCGACGCAAAACCTTGATAAATCTGGCCCTGGGTTTCTAGTCCGCAGTATCTCCTTGAGCAGGCTTTGTACTTCTTTGCCTCACTAACCTAAGGGTCAAGAGCTAAAGGTAGAACTTGATCCCCTGTTTAAGGGTGTGGAGTTTGGGTACCCAATAACCCCTGAAGTGAAAAACTCCAGTTGTTGCAATGAAGGCCCAAAAACTACTGATTGACCTGGGACCCTCCAAACACTCGCGTCTGTGCACTGATTTTAATTACCTAACTTATTTTTTAAGTCATGAGCCTTGTTTGTCCATCTGTTCAACTAGTACTGTTGAAATATGTAGGTGCATGTATGTGCATGAGCACTGATCTTCTGTGATATAAATGGCCACTAATGGCTCCCGCATTCATCAGTATCTAGACCGCTCTAATAGTATTCTATAAAGATGACCACAAAAGGTTACATCTATTTTTGGAGTGGTAATATTGGTAATTAAACACATACTGAAGATTTGGGGGATCATTTACTACTTAACTAGCGACCCGTGAGACTGCCAAATCACTGGAGGCTGTGGCCTTCTTCGCTCACGGATGACCGCCCACTAAGTTTAGTGATCCCTGCCAGGCTGGTGTACACCTCTTCATCTTCAGTGGAGCCACTACTGAGGTGACTCCACTGCAGGCACAGAAGCTTTGCTGAGTGGACGCCATGTTTAATTCACCCGCTCTGAAGCGTTTTTTGTTTTCCAATAAAAAAAAACTTCAGGGGCAGAAGTTGGTTATAGAATGCTGGGAGTTTCTTCCAGTAGTTGTAGGCCAGTGCTTGCCAAACTTTTTGAACCTACAGCTCCCTTGATCAATTAGCCGTGGCTCCCCATTACATTACCTTTTTTTTTACAGGGAGAGGGAGGTAGGCCCGGCCTAAGTAGTACTTCCATTTTAGTCCCTGAAAATAATTGGGATGAAGGTCTGAAGAATACTGCGTGCAATGCAAGAATATTTCTACTCTCCTTTCACAGTATTTGTGCGCCCTTGGGCCATGCAGTGACTGCATCTGTTTGCTGTTTGCGCACGCTCATCCTGGAGCTGGACTCATCCTGCCAAAACCAGCCAGGGGCACCCGGGTGCCGCGCTGCACAGGTTGGGAACCACTGGAGTTTGGTACCATAAGTCTGAGATCCTTGTCTATTGTTGTAGAATGTTCCAAAGATTTTAAGAATGGTCATGTGTATTTATGCGGCACTCCATGCTAGACTTTTTACGATCTGGGAGCTGTAAATAGCAGATGTTACCATTCACTACGTTAATGGCACTCAATGAACTGCTTGATTGTAATAAACGTCATGTTCACTGGCGGAAAGGGGCGCCTCGTGATCAGGGCCTTCATTAGAAGTGTCAGATGCCCTAGGGTTCTTTATGGCTCAGATTAAGTGTGCAGAAAAAGTGTCATGCTTTGCAAAGAGGAATAATCATATTCAATGCACTAAAGTCACAATTGTCATTGCATCAAGCAATGGACATCTTGCAGTTTATTGAAATTCTGTAAAGAACACCTTGCAATTAGTTTCAAATCCAAAGACAAGCATTTACAATGCAACGGTCTCGGCATTGCAAAAGTTAGAGCTATTAGCATTGTAAATGAACGCGAGTTTTAGGTCTTGACAAGGTCTTTTATTTATGTTTTAAAAACAAAAACATAAATAAAACCCTAATAACAAACACTGGAAAAGCAAATATGACAGAGGTTTACATGTTAGGCTCTCTGCTTTGCCAGTGCTTGTGTGGCAAGTACGGAGAAAAAAATGTACATGAAAATGGTCAGCGGTACATCACATACAACCAAACAAACCAATTCCAAGATGGGTGCTGGCATGTCATGGTGCAAGCTTATGCAGGGAAGGCCAATCTGAAATGGATTTATAATAGAAAAAAAATTAGAAAACGGCTGCTGCCACTGAGTGCACCTGCATGGTGAGGTTATGAGGCGTATATATACACGTCGTAAGGCACCAACGGCATTTTTTTGGGGGGTGGCATTGTCAGCTTAATTTTCCGTTTCAAGATGGAAATCCGTTTTTAAAGGTAAATTAAATTACAAAAAGTAAGCGTGGGAGCACGTAAATAAAGTAGTGAGGTGCAGGATAGCAGAACCCTGCTGTATATATGTACATTCTGTATTTTAAAAAGAAAAATAATAAAGGGAAGAGCGGAGAGGCAAGGTGGCATATAAGCTGGTGGGAAGGACGAAAAACAAGGATAAGAGGAGAGTGGTAGCACAACGGAAATGGAGAGCAAAAATTTTAAAAACTTATAAAGCACCTAGTGAAGGAAAAATAAAAACATGAGTTCTTATGCAGCGCAGAAAGGAAATTACTATAAAATGTAGTTCCCATAGTAAGCAGTGTCAGAAAACAAATTATCCGATCTGAAACATTGAACAACATCCATCTATGGTCCAAGGGAGAAACAAACACTAGAAGGGAAAGAAATCCATTGAGTAAAAATTAAACAAATGAAGCTAATCGCACTACCTACAAATGACAGGCGATGGTTGGACCAAAAGTCAGTCTGAATTAATTGTTTTGTAAACAGTAGGTCTCTCCAACAACAAACACCTAAAACCGACCACAATCAAGGCCTAATAAAACTGGACACAGTGTGCAACTGACGCATAAAATCACCAAATGGTTTACTCTAGGTCAGGCAGAGTGAGATTCATCTGGTTTAGTAACTCCGAGCAGCTGGTGCTCAGAATCAAGCACATCTTTTAAGATCTGTCAGTGGTTGGGTTAACACTCCAGAGATTTACACGCTTCCAAATTTCCACTGAGGGCTCCTAATGAAAATGTTCTTTATGATCTAACGGGCACAAAGGTCACGGGATTACAAAAGCACACAAGTATTTGGCAACGTGCCCAGCAGTGAATTTACCCCGTTGGAGAAGATAACAGGCGTACACAATAACGTGCAAAATTCAACAACCACCAAAATACAAGTTATGAACTGGTGTGTAGACTGCGCAAACAATGGGGACAGTGGATTCTCCAACACCTGGGTATACAGGTTTTGTCCTTGCAAATGTATTTTACAAAAATCGAGAGCATTTATTTACTGCAAAACCACTACTGGCGTGCTGATTGTCAGCAACGATTCCTTTTGAGTTTATCCACCTTCCTATAAAAGGAGTACCAGGGCAAATAATAACAAGCATTACAGTCCCCGTTCCTTCCGCGCGTTCAGCCGAGCCCTGTGAATGCAGCGAGCGCGTTCGCGTGCGCGTGCTCGTTTCGAATCGCCTCCAAGGCGATGCGCGCAGCCAGGAATGTCTCCTGGAAAGGAGACACGGCCACAATAAGTTCTCGGCGGAGACGCGCTTCCGCGCGTTTCAGCCGAGCCCTAAAAAAGGAGGTGGGAAAGGGGTGTTCTCCTTCCTTGTTATTTGGAAGAAAATGTGTGAATAGTTTGTGACTGCTCCGATAGCACCAATAATGCCGAATGTGTGCCAGTCCGTACACACAGCCCGCACTCTGCACATGGACATATTCAGAGTACAGTGTAGTAAGACAGCTTGAACAGCGGGTGGTTGATCTCCTAATGCCGTGGGGTGGGAGAGTATTGGTGGATGTGATAAAGAGGTAACTTCCACTAAAGCATGTTGGACTGGAAGATTGCCTGCATTAACGCCTTCTGCTCGCCGGTGTGCCGCTACGAGGCAGTGAGTGCACAACCGAACGAGCGGCAAACCCAGTGTACCAGGCCTGCACTCTAGAGGCTGGGGTAAATCACAATGGACTCTGTTCAGCAACTGCGACCACTGTGGCCCAAGCTTCTTATGGCTGCTCATCAGGGTGACGCGGCACAGTGTGAAAACTACGGGTATTGGTCTTTTCAAGGCTGTAACTGGTAGTCTCAAATAACCCTTGGCGTAGTTTGCGAAGTAGCGTTACTTCGCACTACGTGAGCTACGCTTGTCCACAATGTGCAATCAGTGCAAACTGCATCGTGCACAGTGCAAGCGGTCGTTTTCTGCCGCTCGAGTAGATTTCTACTCAAGCTGCAGCTTTCTCAACGCGGACTGGTAGTTTCTCATCGCGAGCGGTCGCGAGCATAGGCGACTACTCGCAATGAGAAACCTGACCTCCCCGCATTGAGAAGCTCGCTGGGAGGTTTATTTTCCATGCTCGCGATCAGCAACTTGATGTTGCTGCTCGCGAACGAGTAAAAAGTCTCGCCGGGATGTCATTTTCCTTGCTCGTGGTCGTCAACTTGACGTTGTGGACCGCAAGCAAAAAAATGACCGCTGCACTACGCAACGCGTGTTTAAACTGTGCTATGTGTAATTCGCGTAGTGTGAAGTAGTGCAAACTATGCGAGCGTAGCGTAGTGCTTTACCCAGGCTTAGTCTCAAATGGGAAACAATTATGTTTGATTGACCACCCAAAATATGGTGTACTTTCCAATGTACATTGAGGGATGGGCTGTACATCAAAGCTTTCCTCCCACAGGCCTAGCTTTGCTCTACTGTTGGAGACCAGGAGCTTCCTCCGGCTCTGGATAGGCCTGGGGAACTGCACGTTTTGTGGACCACCCAGCTTCAAGTTACCCCCTTGGTCTTTTCATGGCACTCCAGCTATAGGATTAAATATATAATAATTGTCACTACCATTTTTGACATCGCTTTCATTGATTTTGACGATTCCTGAAACAGGGACACCAGGAGCTAATGAAGCGTAAAAGGCTGCTAAGGTTTTTACTGACCTTTCGGGGCAGTGTCCTACCTCAAGGCCCAGGTCTGTACCTTTACTGCTTCCTTAAGATGGGCTGAAGATTACTAGTTTAGCATTGTCAGTTCTCAGCAAGGGTCAGGTCAGTCTCACAGTGCATGGTGCTGCACTGAGAACATAAGGACATCCTAGAGACGGTCACATCAGAGAAGAAGGAAACAACCCCGGGCTTTCAGACTGCAGGACAACCGAGGGAATGCACTGAGCCGATGGAACCGCTGGCTGATCGGACCTACATTCTCATCATATAAACATGCATGGTTGGGGGCTGTCGCGTTCGCCTGTGACTGAACAATGCTAAGTAAAACACTGACCTTGTTAATGAAGAGGCAAATGAGTGGTTATTCGCCTCATTAGACTTCTGTGCATGTTGTGCATATTTGGATGAAGAATGGCTTGTGGTTTGTAGATGTTTATTGTGTGTGAGGCGGATACTACGGGACACCTTGTACATAGAAGCCAGATGAAAGCCTTGAGAAGTGTGAGGAGGGACGCCCACCTGCCTGCTGCCTCTCACTGAAGAGCTAGGCCTCCTCTGGCTCAGTTCTGGCAGACTCTTACTAATAAAGCCTGCTTAGCCACTTTCCACTTGTGATGCTCTTTTACACTGAAAATTGTTGTTGTTTACAAAAAAACTTTGAACGATCTTCTTATTCTAAAATCAGGTTTGAAAAGGAGCAGGGAAGGCCCCTTGAATGTGGTGTGTGTGGCAGTCTTGTCAAGAATTTGTGAAATCTGTCCTGACAAGATGGTTCCAAGGATGACCGATTCAGAAAGGCTGAATGTATACAGTCAATGGACTTCTAGCATCTTCAACTCATTGGTGTCATTATGGTCAGTTGTAAAGTATGTGCTCACATGGTCGGTACCATCCATGCCCCAGACTGTGACTAAAAGGCAAACATCTCTGTTTTCAGTGTCATTGTAAAGAGGAAAAACTCCTTATTCTTAAAAGATGGAGAACAGCGCAGGTGGGAGAAGGGTGGGGTGACAGAAAGAACAGAATGATGGCGACATCAAGCGAAGTGGTTCCCAAGTCCCAGTGTCAAAGTAATCTCTGAATTACTAGAGCTTTCCTCTCTGTAGATGACGCCACACTAGTGTGCCTGAAGATCGTGGAGCAGTCAGACTGGTGAGGACGAATATATTTTCAGTGTCATTGTAAAGAGGAAAAACTCCTTATTCTTAAAAGATGGAGAACAGCGCAGGTGGGAGAAGGGTGGGGTGACAGAAAGAACAGAATGATGGCGACATCAAGCGAAGTGGTTCCCAAGTCCCAGTGTCAAAGTAATCTCTGAATTACTAGAGCTTTCCTCTCTGTAGATGACGCCACACTAGTGTGCCTGAAGATCGTGGAGCAGTCAGACTGGTGAGGACGAATATATTGAAAAAAATATTCTAAAGCATAGCTTAGAATCTTTTTTGTCTTGCTGATATGTGAACAGTAATTGTTTGGGAAGTAAACAACTGAAATTGCTTAGCCAAGATATACTTTGACGGCATGGTTTGTGTAAAAACAGCTGCTATGCATGGGGGGTCTGCCCGAAGAGCATCAGCAGTGGACGTCTGCAGGCCATGGGGGGGGGGGGGATGGGTCTGCCTGAAGAGCATCAGCAGTGGACGTCTTTAGGCCATGGGGAGGGGTTCTGCCTGAAGAGCATCAGCAGTGGATGTCTGTAGGCCATGGGGGGGGGTCTACCCGAAGAGCATCAGCAGTGGACGTCTGTAGGCCATGGGGGATCTGCCAGAAGAGCATCAGCAGAGGCCATCTGGAGGCCATGGGGGGGGGATCTGCCTGAAGAGCATCAGCAGTGGATGTCTGTAGGCCATGGGGGATCTGCCCGAAGAGCATCAGCAGTGCACTTCTGTAGGCCATGGGGGTATGTGCCTGAAGAGCATCAGCAGAGGATGTCTGGAGGCCATGGGGGGGGGGGGAGGTGGGGGGGTTTGGGGCTGCCAGAAGAGCATCAGCAATCAACGTCAGTAGGCCCTGAGGGTCTGCCCGAAGAGCACCAGCAGTAAACGTCTGTAGGCCATCGGGGGATCTGCCCGTAGAGCAGTGGCCGTCTGTAGGCCATGGGGGGGTCTGCTTGAAAAGCATCAGCAGTGGATGTCTGTAGGCCATGGGGGTGGTCTGCCCAAAGAGTACCAGCAGTGGACATCTGTAGACCATGGGGGGATCTGCTCTAAGAGCATCAGCAGTGGACGTCTGTAGGCCATGGGGAGGATCTGTCCGAAGAGCATCAGCAGTGGACATCTGTAGGCCATGGGGGGATCTGCCCGAAGAACATCAGCAGTGGATGTTTGTACGCCATGATGGGATTTGCCTTAAGAGCATCAGCAGTGGACGTCTGTAGGCCATGGGGAGGATCTGTCCGAAGAGCATCAGCAGTGGACATCTGTAGGCCATGGGGGGATCTGCCCGAAGAACATCAGCAGTGGATGTTTGTACGCCATGATGGGATTTGCCTTAAGAGCATCAGCAGTGGACGTCTGTAGGCCATGGGGGGATCTGCCCAAAGAGCATCAGCAGTGGATGTCTGTAGGCCATGGGGGTATCTGCCAGAAGAGCATCAGCAGTGGACGTCTGTAGGCCATGGGGTGTCTGCCCAAAGGGGATCAACAGTGGACATCTGTAGGCCATGGGGGGGTCTGTCTGAAGAGTATCATCAGTGGACGTCTGTAAGCCATGGGGGTCTGCCCAAAGAGCATCAGCAGTGGACGTCTGTAGGCCATAGGGGGGGTCGTCCCGAAGAGCATCAGCAGTGGATGTCTGTAGGCCATGGGGGGGGTCTACCCGAAGAGCATCATCAGTGGATGTCTGTAGGCCATGGGGGGGGTCAGCCCAAAGAGCATCAGCAGTGGACGTCTGTAGGCCATAGGGGGGGGTCTGCCCGAAGAGCATCAGCAGTGGATGTCTGTAGGCCATGGGGGGGTCTACCCGAAGAGCATCAGCAGTGGACGTCTGTAGGCCATGGGGGGGGGTCTGTCTGAAGAGCATCAGCAGTGGATGTCTGTAGGCCATGGGGGATCTGCCCGAAGAGCATCAGCAGTGCACTTCTGTAGGCCATGGGGGTATGTGCCTGAACAGCATCAGCAGAGGATGTCTGGAGGCCATGTGGGGTGGGGGGGGGGGGGGCGGCGGTTTGGGGCTGCCAGAAGAGCATCAGCAATCAACGTCAGTAGGCCCTGAGGGTCTGCCCGAAGAGCACCAGCAGTAAACGTCTGTAGGCCATCGGGGGATCTGCCCGTAGAGCAGTGGCCGTCTGTAGGCCATGGGGGGATCTGCTCGAACAGCATCAGCAGTGGACGTCTGTAGGCCATGGGGGTGGTCTGCCCAAAGAGTACCAGCAGTGGACGTCTGTAGACCATGGGGGGATCTGCTCTAAGAGCATCAGCAGTGGACGTCTGTAGGCCATGGAGAGGATCTGTCCGAAGAGCATCAGCAGTGGACATCTGTAGACCATGGAGGGTATCTTCCCGAAGAGCACCAGCAGTGGATGTCTGTAGGCTATGGAGGGTCTGCCCAAATAGGATCAGCAGTGGACATCTGTAGGCCATGGGGGGATCTGCCCGAAGAACATCAGCAGTGGATGTTTGTACGCCATGATGGGATTTGCCTTAAGAGCATCAGCAGTGGACGTCTGTAGGCCATGGGGGGATCTGCCCAAAGAGCATCAGCAGTGGATGTCTGTAGGCCATGGGGGTATCTGCCAGAAGAGCATCAGCAGTGGACGTCTGTAGGCCATGGGGTGTCTGCCCAAAGGGGATCAGCAGTGGACGTCTGTAGGCCATGGGGGGGTCTGTCTGAAGAGTATCATCAGTGGACGTCTGTAGGCCATGGGGGTCTGCCCAAAGAGCATCAGCAGTGGACGTCTGTAGGCCATGGGGGGGGGTCTGTCTGAAGAGTATCATCAGTGGATGTCTGTAGGCCATGGGGGTCTGCCCAAAGAGCATCAGCAGTGGA
This sequence comes from Lissotriton helveticus, assembly GCF_964261635.1. NCBI lineage: Eukaryota > Metazoa > Chordata > Amphibia > Caudata > Salamandridae > Lissotriton > Lissotriton helveticus. Next base: position 1,057,582,851 of record NC_136063.1, on the reverse strand, counting down.
CGTCTGTAGGCCATAGGGGGGGTCTGCCCAAAGAGCATCAGCAGTGGACGTCTGTAGGCCATACGGGGGGGTCTGCCCGAAGAGCATCAGCAGTGGACGTCTATAGGCCATGGGGGGGGGGGTCTGTCTGAAGAGTATCATCAGTGGACGTCTGTAGGCCATGGGGGGTCTGCCCAAAGAGCATCAGCAGTGGACGTCTGTAGGCCATTGGAGCGTCTGTCCGAAGAGCATCAGCAGTGGACGTCTGTCTCTGGCAATCAGAGAGCTTCAGGTCCAGGCATGGTGAGGGCAAAATGAAGAATCTGTAGATTGACATTGGCTGTTCGTTTCATTTATTTGATCCGAGGGATCTTATGCATGGATACTGCCACGTACCGTGAGTCTGAGTGTGTGTTATGTGTTTATTGGAAAGCAAAATCCGGCTGCATAAAAAGAAAATCTTTTAAGTATCATGGGACATATGGATTTGTTTTCACTCGCACAAACCAGGCTGCAACCTGGCACAGGAAAGCCCTATTACTATGAATAGACTTGTCGGGATAATTTGATATTCACTGCTTATTTGAAAGTGAATAATTAAAGGAAGCTATTTAAAGCCTTCGCTCGAATCTAAAGCATACATTGTTTAAAATAAAACCTTGAATATGCACAGTATGTTACAATAAAACCTTTAATATGCACAGCATGTTACAGCCAGCAAATGTAATGACACCATATAATAAAACAAGGTCCATGTTTTTCTGCATTACATTTTGCTCTGACTATTGAATTTTGATATGACTGAACGCTACATTTCTGCTTGCAATCGAACTCAGTGAGTGAGGTAGCACTCATTAAATATGACTATAATTTTTTTCTATGCACGATATGGAAATGGGAAGACCTGTTGCAATGGAGTATAAAACTGGATTCCGTAGATGTTACTTGATCTCAAAGCTGAGCTTTTGCAGGGAATCCCTGATGGTGCTAGGCCTCACCGTAATGACTTCAGAATACTTTTACAGTATTTCACATGTCGAGTAGGTAGAGCAGTTTCTGTCCAGCAGTTCAACAGTCCCTACTTCTTTTCTATTCGCTAGAGCAGGCACCACGCTCTTGCACCTCCAGTAATATAGCTAGGCCATGGCATTTGAAGCCAGGGCTACCATACACAGTGACAGCAAACAGCTCCCGTTCTTAGCAGAGACCGTTTTCATTGCCAACTGATAGAGAGAAGGGGATGGTTTGTGGCGCAACGATAGAGCACGGGGGAGTTTACATGGGGAGATGTATTCGGTGCCATGTTTGGAGGAGGCGAGTCACGAGAGAGTGAAGATGACCTGGTGTGTTGGGTGGGTGGCAATAGTAGGAAGGTTGTGGGTGATTTTTGTAGGCAGGACATGGATGAGAGTTAGGCTAACACATTCTGTGTCTGGAGAGGGGCATATTGCTACATGGATGACACTACATTCTTTCCATGTGTGCTGTAATCACTGCTCGAGAGAGAGGCTGTGAGGAAACAGCAGCGTTAAACAGAATGCTCTTAGGTCACCCAAAACATTTTGTTTCCATAGCCTAATGTTTTAGCAATGCCACCTTTTGATGTTAGTAAACATTCCTCGAGCGGGAGTTCTAAACACACTTTTTATTGCTCTTCATAGTAAATGAATCTCGTTTTAACAAACTTGCTAATGATTTAAAAATGCTGAATTTGGCTTTTACCTGGTTTTATTTGGGTGGTCCCCTATTGCAATGTATTATTATAGCAAGACAGGGGTAAGAGTTGCTTGCTAAACTAAAAGTAGATGTTTTAGATGTAAGAAATGGTCGGGTAGCTTAATACCTACTACAATTTTAGAAAGACTCTGAAAAATATCTTGTATTTATGTAAAGCTCGTAATCACCAGAGCTTTCCCCGGTCCAATCCTCTTCCTAAAACATGCCTACTGAAGATATAATGTCCTAAAAATATAAATAGGCTTTAAGTGATTTAATGAAACTCCAGAATACTAAATTATATGAAAATATTCTGGAGACACCCCCCTCGATCATCTATTAGCACATCCCACAATTAATAGTGACCTATCTACCTCCTCACACTCCCTTTCTTAAACTTTCCTGGGCCTTGTGCAACTCACTACTGTGAGGTCAAGTACAGGTGTTTTATATTGGTTTTTAATTCACTCCTAGAAGTTTTTAGGTCTCATCCATTTAATCGCGCAAGCGATAATAGGACGAGAGTATTGAGGGCAAAACAAGCTCTGAAACCACCAGGCGGATTACGTCGAGTGCATGTGCTCGTGCACGAGCTCGCCATTTGCTCCCCGAGCCGCCTGCCTCCGAGAGCTTCACTTCAAAGGCATCCGCTCCCCCGCCCCCTGCTTCACACTTTTCACGGCCGCCAGGCCGTGTCTCGCATTTCTCCTCCCCCCTAATTATTCACCCCTGCTGTTGCTGCCCACGGCCTCCCGGCAGCAATGCCAAGAGCTTGTTGATCCTCTTTCACATCTCCGCGTTTTTTGTGCCTTTTTTCCCTCTGTTAGACTCGTTTTTCCCTTGTTTATCATGGCTGACATTTTTTCATGTTTGATAATTTACCCTAATTTGGGAGTGCTGGTGTTAAACAGTTTTGTTTCTCTAAACGGGATATGCTGCCGGGCGTCTAATATTTATTTTGTAAAGTAACGAGAAAAAAATGCAAAACTGTGAGTCATAGTGTAGAAGCTCGTACCTTTAGAAACAAGTGTAGACAACCCATGTACCGTAGTGAGCACGCGATGGAACCAGAGTTAAAACTGTACATTGTGGATCCTAGAGACTCTCTGCCAGATCTTGTAATCCTGAGCAACGTTTCAGTCCCGTGCCTGCCCCCTTTACTTTCCGAACTGTGAGCAGATAATTTGTTTCAAATGAAGAGGTCTGCAAATTTATGGATACACACACTGCCTTATGGCTGTCTTAATTTTAAAATAAACTACCTTTATGTCGTTTTTGTCAAATGAATATTTTTATAGTCACTCATTAAAAGCCGAAACGTTAAAACATTTGTAACCCTCAACTGCCTCTAAAGCTAAACGCGGTACAAAAGGGGGTGGTGATGGACGGAGCATACGAACCAATCAAACACTCACACCCAGTCAAAAGATCTGGGTTGAATCCATCACCGTTGGGGTGGCAGAGTGGGCTAAACGGTGATGGATTAAACCCAGATCTGTTGACTGGGTGTGAGTGTTTGATTGGTTCAGATGCTCCGTCCATCGCCACCCCCTTTTGTACCACTCTAAAGCTAAACTGGCATTTTAATTCAACAATTGGCGTTTCACAAACTAAAATCAGAGTGTTCTATCGATGATGTGTCTTTGTTTGCTTAGATGTTTTATTTACACGAGCTGTGCACACACTAGCAATAAAAGGGATTACAAAATATTGGAGTTAAGAGTTACGAGAGCTTGATAATGCTTTCTTAAATGATTTCATTTTACAAAATCTAGCTTTGAAAAAATATAAGGGTCGTGTATGTATGAGGTCGGTTTCCCACCCAACCTTCCAACATTTGTTGGATATAAAGGTGAATATTAAAATGTGCTATTTGATACACACCCAGCGATGACGCCCTGTAGACATAAAGGGTTCGTTTTCTTTCTGCCTTTGGTTACCTGTCCCTCGTCATCGTTTTCTTAGCATGAGAAATGAGCAGTAAGAGGTGATTGACGAAACTAGCTTAACTCGGTGGGTTAGTGCTTGTGCTGCTGAGATCTGCGCGTAGAACCTAAAGGTTGCGAATCTCGAGGAGGCTGTCTTAGAATTTCATCCTCACTAACCTAAAAAAAGGCAAGTAAAATAACTGCTGATATTTATAGCTATAGGAATCTGCAGATTACGGGAGAAGAGGTATAAACACATTTATATCTGTATTGGCGCAGTTCAGTGACTAGGTTACAGGTGGTTTGATGGGACTGTTCGCCACAGTGTAACATTCAGTCTTAACATATTTACACTCGGTTAAGCATTTCAAAGTGTATCATTGTTAATTACCTGGTGGTGTGTCATTAGGTGCCAGTGCGATTAACGTTTGCATCTGACACCCTCATGTAGCTGGGAGGGTTCCGCTTCGAAGTCTAGAAGGGGTCATTGTGTCAATGAATTGCGTATGCATGAGTTGGGCGAAGGAACAGTGATGTTTAGAGCGCCAACAGAAAACTAGGTGTGGGCGTAGTTGGCATAATTCTCTCTAGTAATTACTGCAAAAATCAAGCGTAATTCAAAGAGAAGCACTAGTCAGCATGTATCGCTATTTTCATAGTGCAAAATACGACCTTGCATCCAAAATGGGCATCAGGGTTCATTTTTCGCTCCCTAAATGGCACCAAATGTTACAGGACACGACTAGTAGTAGGCAGCCGCCGCTCGCTCTCTTAGTTTGTTTTTCCTGTGCTTTTGTGGTAGGATGTTTGCCCCAAATTACTCGTAATTGCTCAAGCTTGTGTAATCACGTAATTTCTTAACACACGAGTAATGCGTAATTAATGAAAATACTTCGATTACTCCAGTGTAATTTACATTTCGTCCAGGACTATAGAAAACCTGCCAATAAACAGCAGTATTATTATTATTAGTGGCTTTGCTGCTAAATAAATCACTGTACAATATTTGACAAATTAAAAGTCTTCATTGACGTGGAGGCTGAAAGGCAAGTAATTTCGTGTCTGACGTCCGTGCTCTTAGTATGCTTGTTATCGGATGCCGAAGCTTCCTTCTAGTATACCGTGCCACCATGTGAACACCGATCCAGAGATGAACATTTGAAATTTATGACGCACTTTCATCTAAAGCTGATCATTGGAGCTTTGTCACTCATTGTATCGGGCTTGCAGGGCTCCAGATATCATATGGTTTTGCAATGGGAATGTTTTACTTTCTACTTTTTGAAGTTGGGAGTAATAAAGGAATTCTCATAACCAATAGGTCCATTTTTAGGCACCAGGGCACCCCCAAATAATTGCCAGTGACTGAGAATAATTCAAGCACTCCATTAATCATTTTTTAGTATTCTGTAGTGTGTTACCCCACCACAGCACCACTCAGCACCACCACAGCATCACTCAGCGCCACCCCAGCGTCACTCAGAACCACCACAGTACCACTCAGCACCAGCACAGCACCACTCAGCACCACAACAGCACCACTCAGCACCACCACAGCATCACTCAGCACCACCACAGCATCACTCAGCACCACCACAGCACCACTCAGCATCACCACAGCATCACTCAGCGCCAACCCAGCATCACTCAGCACCACCACAGCACCACTCAGCAGCACCACCACAGCATCACTCAGCGCCACTCCAGCATCACTCAGCACCACCACAGCACCACTCAGCACCACCACAACATCACTCAGCGCAACCCCAGGTTATAGGTGTCACATTTGCGAACGTTATAACTATTGGCATTGTAAATGACAAAGCTATTAATTTAGCTATTTTCAAAACCAACACATAAATAAAAAAATTGTCATTTACAAGACCCATAGCTCAAACTTTCCTAATGCGAGGCCTATTGCATTGCAAATGCTTGTTTTTATTGGCTGTTGTGTTCTTCTGCCTCTGTACGAATGCATGAGGGACTATTTTCCGACTGAAACCAGTTGGCGGGCAGCCCGTTAACATGGGGGAGCAAATGATACAAAAGCATCTGAAAAAGGAATGCTAGTACTTATAGAAACATGTTTGGTGGGCTTTTTATATTTCTTGTTAGCCCGTAGAGATGTGAGACTCATACACTGAGGAGGATGTTGAGGTAGCATTTGAAGTTTGAGTAACAATTGGCTTTGCAGTACCCTGAGATATGGAGGTATTGTAGAAAATAATGGAGCCGCAGTGTCATTTTAGGATAACATTACATTATTGTGATCTTTTACCTACTCGTTCTTCTACTTCAATGCCAGTGCATGTTTGACATGATAGCTGGGGTGAAGTGCCCCTGCAGTACATTATAAGGATGTTGCAAGTCATCTAGGAGTTCCATGACCATATGGAAGAATGAGGCAGAAAGCTGAGTTCCTTTATATGGAAAATAAGAAGAAAAATAGAATCTGTACTGTGGAATTAAATACACCAAAAAGCATTTAATAATATGTTGCAAAACAGTTATTATAATCATTGTAATGTAAGTATGGTTCAAACATGCAGTGGCTCAGATTGTGTAGAAACATGCAGAAATTCTATCTGTCCTCTAATAACCTATTGCATGGGAACAATAAACATGTGTCTTAGTTCGGCTGATCAATTTTTCTTTTTAGAAAAAGATGGAAGAAAGAAAGGCCGATTTCCGTTTTTCTTGTTTAAACAGCAGCATGCGTGATTATTGTCTGAGATTTGCCTTTTACCCTACTTGCTGACTGTGGCAGCAGACATTGAGACACCAGAGCTGTACTCTAATAACATTATGGTTGAGAAGGCATTTCTTTATTACAGGTGACTAGATACATCACAAGTCACCTGGGTATTGACGCTGCTTCTCCTCCATCCTCTTCTCTTCTGACTCCCAGCTTCACGAAAGCACACAGGCTCCCAGACTCCCCTAGCCAATCATGACGCTGCTGTCACCAGCATGATAGCAGCATCATGATTGGTCGATGCACAGACAGGGAGTGGGAGGCTGCGCATGTTCCCCACCTGTCTGTGCAATACAGCTGGGTGGAGACATGCCAAGTGTGCATGACTGTTTGTCTGGCCCAAGACGGCCGGCCAAACCATCATGCTCACTCAGCAAGTGCCCACCACTCCACCCTGCTCTAGCCAGCCCAGCTCCACCCCCCCCCACCCAGAATGTAAACCAACTTAGCCACTGCCTGTATAGAAAAATAAGATGAAAGTAACATTGCGTTATTATAATTTTATTTTTCCCTTTTGAACTGCTCTGAGAGCAGCGGGGTAACGCTGCTCCGCCTTAGTGGAGGAGCCGCCGCTGTAATGTATTTTCAAAAATCCACTTCTACAGTCCAGTCTGAAAGACTTTTCATTCGTAATCTTCCGCTGCTGAACTGAACCATTTGCTGCCGATGTCCTATCCACAATAAATTCATTACATGCCGCAGCCTTCATGGCACTAGAACTCTGCGGGAGAATCACAGCAATTTGTGTGTGTCCAATAGTCTAATTGTCGTGACTAAAAACTACGCAGCACCTAAGTGCTCTACATCCTAGCAGCCACAGGCCTGTAGATCAATGTTTCTCCCAGGTTGAAGCAGTTATCGCTGACTGAGACATCAAGTGGCTGTATCCAATCCAGGCATGATCTGCTTGCAGTGGTGTTGTGTGGGAAACTTGTTTGGAGATAAATGTTTTAAAGCATTTCGGCTTCCTCTGTGTCTTGCAGGGATATGCATTGTCCTCTTTCTATACTTGTGGAGGATTTTCTGCACAGATTTTCAATTATTTTACCTTGAACCTGTGTTGGCCGTTTGCCACTGTAAACCTTGGCTCGACCTTTTGTATGAGGTACGTGATGTTGTTTACAGTTTTATAGTTATACTTTTGTGAGTGAGTGGTAAGTCTTTATTCAAGGGTGTTTATTAGCACAATTGACTAGCATTGTGGTGTTTTGTCATCTACAATGGTATATTATTTTCTGGGGTCACTCGTGAACATGCTTTTGAATGCTAACCACCTGTTTTTCTTTTTAGGTCGAGCCTAGCGGCAGTGCGCTTGCACTGCTCGCTCTGCGACATTGCTGTAGTAGAGTATGAAAGAGAAGCTGCACCCCTTCTCTACCCATATTTTTCATTGGCTTGTGTCAATGTTAGTCCCTCCTTAGTACGGTCTTGTATTCATTTGTACCCTCCCATGGCAACTGGCCCTTTTACTTTAGTTGTTACAGGGGACTTGTATTTAGTCTGTAAGCACTATTTACTTTATTGAGTTTCTCTTACTGCAGGCCGGTCATGTGCTGCTTCAGTTTAAACTGCTTGTGGTTTTTGTTAAGCAGCACAGCTGCTCCCATAACACGGGTGCCTGCTTTCAATCACTTTAACCCAGCATTATCTCGTGTCTGTTTCAACCCTCCCCCACCTCCAAGTAAAATGGATTGAGAAATGATTAGCAAATTAAGTCATGGAAATCCCAGGTAGCACATAATCCTGTGTTATTGAGCTGAAGCTGACAATAATACATCTGTGTTACATGTCATCTGTACTAAAGCCACTTGATGGGTCGTTTTCAGAAGCCTGTTTTATTAACAACACCGATTCAGAAAAGGGGGTGGTGATGAACAGAGTGCCTGAATTAAGCAGACCACTCTTACCCAGTCCAAAGATCAGGGCTTGATCCATCACCGTTTTTTAGCTCACTGCACCATCCCAGCTCAGAACTTGGCTATATGCAAATTAGTCTGTTCCTGTCCCAGTGCATGATGGGAACAGGGCAAACCAAACTACCAAGCCAATTCTTATACTGGGAAGGAAACAAGCTTCCGGGGACCGGTTTCTGCCATTTCAGGCGTCGTCGGCCCGGCTTGTTTGAATCCTGATGGTGCAATGAGCAAGGGACTCACATCTGAGTATACCCTTCCACGCTTATGGTGGACAAAATGATTCAGAAAAGGGGGTGGTGATGAACAGAGTGCCTGAATTAAGCAGACCACTCTTACCCAGTCCAAAGATCAGGGCTTGATCCATCACCGTTTTTTAGCTCACTGCACCATCCCAGCTCAGAACTTGGCTATATGCAAATTAGTCTGTTCCTGTCCCAGTGCATGATGGGAACAGGGCAAACCAAACTACCAAGCCAATTCTTATACTGGGAAGGAAACAAGCTTCCGGGGACCGGTTTCTGCCATTTCAGGCGTCGTCGGCCCGGCTTGTTTGAATCCTGGTGGTGCAATGAGCAAGGGACTCACATCTGAGTATACCCTTCCACGCTTATGGTGGACAAAATGATTCAGAAAAGGGGGTGGTGATGAACAGAGTGCCTGAATTAAGCAGACCACTCTTACCCAGTCCAAAGATCAGGGCTTGATCCATCACCGTTTTTTAGCTCACTGCACCATCCCAGCTCAGAACTTGGCTATATGCAAATTAGTCTGTTCCTGTCCCAGTGCATGATGGGAACAGGGCAAACCAAACTACCAAGCCAATTCTTATACTGGGAAGGAAACAAGCTTCCGGGGACCGGTTTCTGCCATTTCAGGCGTCGTCGGCCCGGCTTGTTTGAATCCTGATGGTGCAATGAGCAAGGGACTCACATCTGAGTATACCCTTCCACGCTTATGGTGGACAAAATGATTCAGAAAAGGGGGTGGTGATGAACAGAGTGCCTGAATTAAGCAGACCACTCTTACCCAGTCCAAAGATCAGGGCTTGATCCATCACCGTTTTTTAGCTCACTGCACCATCCCAGCTCAGAACTTGGCTATATGCAAATTAGTCTGTTCCTGTCCCAGTGCATGATGGGAACAGGGCAAACCAAACTACCAAGCCAATTCTTATACTGGGAAGGAAACAAGCTTCCGGGGACCGGTTTCTGCCATTTCAGGCGTCGTCGGCCCGGCTTGTTTGAATCCTTATGGTGGACAAAATGATTCAGAACAGGGCTGGGATGGGGCAGTGAGCTAAATAACGGTGATGGATCAAGCCCTGATCTTTGGACTGGGTAAGAGTGGTCTGCTTAATTCAGACACTCTGTTCATCACCACCCCCTTTTCTGAATCGTTTTTGGCCACTATAGGTGTGGCAGGGTATACTCAGACATGAGTCCCTTGCTCACTGCTCCATCAGGATTCAAGCAAGCCGGGCCGACGAGGCTGAAATGCCAGAAACCGGTCCCCGGTAGCTTGTCTCCTTTCTGGTGAAGAATTGGCTTGGTAGTTTGGTCTGCCCTGTTCCCATGATGCACTGGGCCAGGGACAGACTAATTTGCATATAGCCAGGTTCTGAGCTGGGATGGGGCAGTGAGCTAAATAACGGTGATGGATCAAGCCCTGATCTTTGGACTGGGTAAGAGTGGTCTGCTTAATTCAGACACTCTGTTCATCACCACCCCCTTTTCTGAATCGTTTTTGGCCACTATAGGTGTGGCAGGGTATACTCAGACATGAGTCCCTTGCTCACTGCTCCATCAGGATTCAAGCAAGCCGGGCCGATGAGGCTGAAATGCCAGAAACCGGTCCCCGGTAGCTTGTCTCCTTTCTGGTGAAGAATTGGCTTGGTAGTTTGGTCTGCCCTGTTCCCATGATGCACTGGGCCAGGGACAGACTAATTTGCATATAGCCAGGTTCTGAGCTGGGATGGGGCAGTGAGCTAAATAACGGTGATGGATCAAGCCCTGATCTTTGGACTGGGTAAGAGTGGTCTGCTTAATTCAGACACTCTATTCATCACCACCCCCTTTTCTGAATCGTTTTTGGCCACTATAGGTGTGGCAGGGTATACTCAGACATGAGTCCCTTGCTCACTGCTCCATCAGGATTCAAGCAAGCCGGGCCGACGAGGCTGAAATGCCAGAAACCGGTCCCCGGTAGCTTGTCTCCTTTCTGGTGAAGAATTGGCTTGGTAGTTTGGTCTGCCCTGTTCCCATGATGCACTGGGCCAGGGACAGACTAATTTGCATATAGCCAGGTTCTGAGCTGGGATGGGGCAGTGAGCTAAATAACGGTGATGGATCAAGCCCTGATCTTTGGACTGGGTAAGAGTGGTCTGCTTAATTCAGACACTCTGTTCATCACCACCCCCTTTTCTGAATCGTTTTTGGCCACTATAGGTGTGGCAGGGTATACTCAGACATGAGTCCCTTGCTCACTGCTCCATCAGGATTCAAGCAAGCCGGGCCGACGAGGCTGAAATGCCAGAAACCGGTCCCCGGTAGCTTGTCTCCTTTCTGGTGAAGAATTGGCTTGGTAGTTTGGTCTGCCCTGTTCCCATGATGCACTTGGCCAGGGACAGACTAATTTGCATATAGCCAGGTTCTGAGCTGGGATGGGGCAGTGAGCTAAATAACGGTGATGGATCAAGCCCTGATCTTTGGACTGGGTAAGAGTGGTCTGCTTAATTCAGACACTCTGTTCATCACCACCCCCTTTTCTGAATCGTTTTTGGCCACTATAGGTGTGGCAGGGTATACTCAGACATGAGTCCCTTGCTCACTGCTCCATCAGGATTCAAGCAAGCCGGGCCGACGAGGCTGAAATGCCAGAAACCGGTCCCCGGTAGCTTGTCTCCTTTCTGGTGAAGAATTGGCTTGGTAGTTTGGTCTGCCCTGTTCCCATGATGCACTGGGCCAGGGACAGACTAATTTGCATATAGCCAGGTTCTGAGCTGGGATGGGGCAGTGAGCTAAATAACGGTGATGGATCAAGCCCTGATCTTTGGACTGGGTAAGAGTGGTCTGCTTAATTCAGACACTCTGTTCATCACCACCCCCTTTTCTGAATCGTTTTTGGCCACTATAGGTGTGGCAGGGTATACTCAGAGATGAGTCCCTTGCTCACTGCTCCATCAGGATTCAAGCAAGCCGGGCCGACGAGGCTGAAATGCCAGAAACCGGTCCCCGGTAGCTTGTCTCCTTTCTGGTGAAGAATTGGCTTGGTAGTTTGGTCTGCCCTGTTCCCATGATGCACTGGGCCAGGGACAGACTAATTTGCATATAGCCAGGTTCTGAGCTGGGATGGGGCAGTGAGCTAAATAACGGTGATGGATCAAGCCCTGATCTTTGGACTGGGTAAGAGTGGTCTGCTTAATTCAGACACTCTGTTCATCACCACCCCCTTTTCTGAATCGTTTTTGGCCACTATAGGTGTGGCAGGGTATACTCAGACATGAGTCCCTTGCTCACTGCTCCATCAGGATTCAAGCAAGCCGGGCCGACGAGGCTGAAATGCCAGAAACCGGTCCCCGGTAGCTTGTCTCCTTTCTGATGAAGAATTGGCTTGGTAGTTTGGTCTGCCCTGTTCCCATGATGCACTGGGCCAGGGACAGACTAATTTGCATATAGCCAGGTTCTGAGCTGGGATGGGGCAGTGAGCTAAATAACGGTGATGGATCAAACCTGATCTTTGGACTGGGTAAGAGTGGTCTGCTTAATTCAGACACTCTGTTCATCACCACCCCCTTTTCTGAATCGTTATTAACAACACCACCACCACCAATACCACCTCCACCAATACCACCACCCCCACCCCCAGTACCACCACCACCACCAATACCACCACAATACACCACCACCACCATCAATACCACAAACTCTACCACCACCACCAATACCACCAACAATACCACCACCACCAATACCACTGCCAATGCCAATACCACCACCAATACCACCATCAATACCACCACCACCAATATCACCACCACTAATACCAACACCACACCACCAATACCACTACTAATGCCAATACCACCACCAATACCACCAATACCTTCACCAATATGGCCACCAATACCCCCACCACCATCAATACCACCACCTCCACCACCAATACCATTACCACCTCTAATACCACCACCAATACCACCACCAATATCACCACCAATACCAACTCCACCAATATCACCACCACCAATACCTGTACCACCAATACCGATGCCACCAATACCATCAATACCACCACCACCAATACCACCAATACCACCACCACCAATACCACCAATACCTTCACCAATACGGCCACCAATACAGCCACCAATACCCCCACCATCAATACCACCACCTCCTCCACCAATACCATTACCACCTCCAATACCACCACCAATACCACCACCACCATCATCAATGCCACCACCACCTCCAATAACACCACCACCATCAACACCATCACCAATACCACTACCACCAATTTCACCACCACCATCAAAACCACCGCCTCCACCACCCCAATACCACCACCACTACCACCACCGCTACCACCACAACCAATACCACCACCACCAAAACCATCACCACCACAAATACCACCACCAATACTACCAGTAATACCACCACCAATACCACCGCCATTGCTAATACCATCAATACTACCACCAATACTCCCCCACAAATACCACCACCACCAATACCACCACTAATACTACCACCACCAACACCAATACCACCACCACCAATACCACCACCACCAATACCACAAATACCACCACCAATATCAACACCAGTACCACCACTAATAACACCACCAATACTATGACCACCAATTCCACTAATACCACTACTACCACCACTAATACCACCACCACCACCACCACCAATACCGCCACCACCAGTACCATCACTACCAATACCATCAACAATACCAACACCACCACCACCAATAATCCATTAACACTACAACCAATACCAATATTGCTGCCAATACCGCCACCAATACCACTAAGGCCACCACCACCAATACCACCGATACCACAACCACCAATACCACTACCATCACCAGTACCACCACCATCACTACCACCATCACCAATACCACAACCTCCACCAATACCACCACCACTACCATCAATACCACCACTAATACCACTACCACCACCACTAATACCACCAGCACCAATAACACTGCCATTGCCAATACCACTAATACCACCACCACCACAACTAATACCACCACCACCCCAATACCACCACCACCACCATCAAATACCACCACCACCAATACCACCCCCATAAATACCACCAATACCACCACCACCAATACCAGTACCACCAAGACCAATGCCACCAACACCAATACCACCAATACTTTCACCAATTTGGCCCTCAATACCACCACCAATACCACCACTAATACCACCACCACCAAGACCACCATCAATATCACTACCATCACCAATACCACCATCACCAATACCACCACCACCAGTACTACAACCACCACCAACACCACCACCATCAATACCACCACCAATACCAGTACCACCACCAACTCCACCAATCCCACTAATGCCACCACCTCCACCAATACCACCAATACCTATAGCACCACCACATCAACACCACCACCAATACCACCACCTCCACCACCACCAAGACCACCTCTAATACCACCACCCCCACAAATACCACCATCATTGCTAATACCACAAATACCACCCCCACAAATACCACCACCACCACTAATACCACCACCACGAATACCACCAACACTAATACCACCACCACAACCAATACCACCACCAATACTACCACAAACACCGTCACCAATACCAACACGAGTACCACAACTAATACCACCACCACCAATACCACTACTACCACCACCACCACCAATACCACCACAACCACCACCAAAACAACCAATACCACCACCTCCACCAACAATACCACCACCACCAATCGAATACCATCACCAATACCAATATCACTGACAATACCACCACCAATACCACTATTGCCACCACCAATACCACCACCACCACCAATACTACAAATACCACCACGACCAACACCACCACCAATACCACTACCACCACCACCAAAACCACCAATACCAACACCACCACCAATACCACCACCAATGATATTACCACCATCACCAATACCACCACCACCAACACCAATACTACCACAAATACCGCCACCAATACCGCCACCAATACCACCACTAATATCCCCACCACCAATACCACCACCACCAATACCACTAATACCACCACCAATACCACCAGCACCACCAATCCAATACCACCACCACCACCAATATCACTGCCAATACCACCACCAATACCACTAATACCACCACCACCAATACCACCACCACCAATACCACCACCACAAATACCAGTACTACCACCACCAATACCAATGCCACCACCAAGACCAGTACCACCACCACCAATACCACTACCACCAATATCAATACTGCCATCACCAATAACACCACCACCAATACCAGTACCACCACCAATACCTGTACCACCACCACCTGTACCACCACCACCACCAATTCCACCAATACAACTATCAATACCACTAATGCCAACACCACCACCAATACCACCACCTCCAATACCACCAGCATCAATACCAATACCACCACCTCTGCGCCTCCCGCTCAATAGTACTAGCATGGGCGCTGTATGAGGCGGGAGTTGCAGCCAAGACTATCCCTCCCTCCGTGCCTGCCATAAAGCACAGCCTGCCCTGCGCTAGGTGGTGAAGCCAGGGCCCTACTAGAGCTGGAGTTTTTTTTATCAGGCCAAGGATAGCAATGACATTACGCAATGCAACACTGCACACTCAAATCACAGAGAGGGCAGGAAATAGCCCCCCCTCCTGTTCTTCCTCCTGAGCCGCAACAGTGTAATCACAGAGTGATTTGAGCACTTTGTTAGTGTTTATTGCTCGGATCATATGTAACTCTTACTTCACACTCTGTGTCTGTGTAATTTACAACACTTACGCATCTTCTTCTCTGCACTATTTATCACTACTTTTAAGAAGTCGAAGGCCGGTCTCTTCCTCTGATATTTACAATCTAACAAGCAGTTGAGAAGGCCCTTTATTGCAATGCAATAGGTCTCGCATTTGCAAGAGTTTAGCTATTGGTATTGTAAATGACAATGCCTGTTATTTATGTTTTAAAACCCAAAACATACATTAAAGACATTGTCATTTACAATGCCCATAGCTCAAACTTGTGTGAATGCGAGACCTATTGCATTACAAATGCTTGTTTATTCAAACAGGCCCTCTTATTTTTGGAAGTCTGATTGGTTGATTGTGTTTTTGCCTTGCCTGGTATTTGCCACGTGTCAGGCAAGAGGATGGTTGAGTTAGATAACTGCTCCCTGCTGAGATACGTGGTGATCAGTAGTTCATGAATTCTGATTCTGACAAAGCTGACTTCGCTTTCATCCTTATAAGGTTGGAAAATTCAATACTCATAAACTGTTCACATGTTTCCATTATTTTAGGATAGCTAGTAGTTGTATTATATTGTATTTTACTGAAATTACTTTAGTTCTGTTAGGTCCAAACAACAGTCAGTGTGGACAAGTATAATTAATAGAAGCTTGTATAAAAGAGTGTTGATTCAATGTTGCCTATAAGAGACATGTATTGGTGTCTCGAGGGGGGTTTGGGTGGTGCTCCGGTAGTGTTGTATGGTAGATTACACGCAGATAAAATTATGTTTTAGGAAACAGTCTTGTTTGCCCTTTTAAATTCCCGGTGATTGCTGGTTATCCTTACTAATTTTGAAAATGAATTCCCGACAAATTGTGTTCTTTTAAAAGCAAGGAATATCAACAGGTGAGCCATTCTGGATCCCAATTTCCTGTTTTGAAGCACAGGTTGAATTTGGAGTTCATTAAAATAGGTCCTGTTTCATGGATTGCCTGCTGGGCAATGCAAAAGGCTTTGCATTAGTTGAATCTAATATTGAGGAGTCAGTTCAAGAACTTGAGGGTAGGCGTGGCATGGTCACAGCTCCTCAGGTTTAACACTTGTCTATCAGCAGCATTCTCTATCTGTTGTACTTTGCTGAATATATTTCTTGGGAATCCAATGCAAAGAATTACAGCTGTTGAGGCCAAGACCTCTGGGAGAGTTCCATGTTAGGGATGATCTATCATATCAATCTTATGGTTCAGGAGGCACATTTGGTCACTTGGCAAATAAATCAATCAATCAATCAGGGGTTTATAAAGCATGCTACTCACCCGTGAGGGTCTCAAGACGCAGGGGGGGGATCCAAGGTTGGAATGGAATGTTAGAGCCTCTTGATCGAGTCCAACGTCTGCAAAAGCGTTTGGTGACAGTTTACATTTCTTAGGCCTGTTGGTGGGAGAGTCATACTTTTGTGATGCTCCACAAGCGAGGATCTCAATATTTGTTGCCTTAAACTACAAGTCATTCTGTAGCATCGATATGCCTGCTGTCTGAAGGCATTGGTTGAATGCTTAGGTGTCCAGACCTGATGGATTTTCCAGCTTTGTAATGGCCTGCATGTTACCAGTGTATTGTAGCAACTAAACTTGAAGGAATCGATGAACTCTGGGATTGGAGAGAGGCATTCATTAAAAAGCAGACAGCATTCATTGAGCCTCAAAGGACACCTGCTGGGTGGTGAAATATGTGATAGATAAAGGTTCTCTTGGGATTTTTTTTTTTTCTTCAAATAACACTTTATTGGATTAATTAAAATCATAAAAGCAGTGACAAAAATACATTTATGTATAAAAGATACAATAAAACCAATTTCATCATCAGTGAGCATCAGATTCATAAAAGTTAAAATACCAAAGATAAAAATAAATTCAATAGCAGGAGAATTCCAATCATTCCACAGTCTCTAATGCCGCTAGTCTATTAGCTTTTTTTCGGACAGCAGCCACCAAGAAACATGCAACCCCATAGATCACCTGTGAACTGCCCAGGAGTTGTAGGTACATTAATGCGGGCCTTACTTGCATGAACCCTGCTTCTCTAAGAAGTGGTACCAGAAACTGTTTCCTAATATTGGCATAGTGGTCACAAAACATGATAAAATGCATCAAAGTTTGGCTAGAAAAATTATCAAAACTGCATGGAGTTGAGGACTCAGGTCTACCCCAAACTGGAAAATGACCCAGGGAGAAATGAGTAATATTAAGCCTAAATCGGATTAAAAGGTGGCGGTGGAAAGGAATTGACACAATCCTAAGGTATGGTTCAAGAAGTGGTGATGTCTTCAGAACAAAGTTAGCTCTAACAATAGGTTTTAGCAATTCCATCTTCTCCCGTTCTTGCTCCGCCAGACTTGAAAATTTGAACTTAATCCACTTTAAGTCACCCTTTTGTAGCAAGTGAGGCGGCGAGTACAGTTCCGGTCGACCCAGTTTGCAGAATGTGTTTCTGACATAAACTAGCCAAGTTATTTTATTAGACTTGTCTAGCGCCATACAGTCTTTTAAAATAGAATGATTCAATGTGATCTCACTAGTAAGCCAGATTTTAATCCAACAGATCAAAGGGGCCAACTGTATAAGATCCGTAATATACTTTAGGTCTAGCTCTGAGCCAAGGTATTTTATTAGACTTGTCTAGCGCCATACAGTCTTTTAAAATAGAATGATTCAATGTGATCTCACTATTAAGCCAGATTTTAATCCAACAGATCAAAGGGGCAAACTGTATAAGATCCGTAATATACTTTAGGCCTAGCTCTGAGTGCAGGGAAAATACAGGGGTGGATTGAGGAACTACTAATAATGACCTTAAAAACTTATTTCCCATAATCTGTATTTTGCCTGACGGAACATAGCCCCAGAGTGAGGCACCATACAATGCAATAGACAAACATTTAGATTTATATACTGTTAAAAGGGCTTCTATAGGCCTCGAGCCCAAACGCTTCGCGAAACCAAGAAGAGCAGAAGATGCTCTTGCAACAGCTAAACTCTTAGCGTTTAGTTGAGGGGCCCAGGTGCCCTTTTCGTCGAAGGTGACGCCTAAGTATGGAAAAACGGGGACCCTGGATATCACCGCCCCATTGCAAGTAAAGCATTTTATTTTCTGGGCCTTCGGGCGTTTACCTGCCACCATAACTTGGGACTTTTTGCTGTTTACCTGTAGGTCTAGGGCCCCAATAAAACCACCAAAGGCGTCCAAGAGTCTCTGCAGTCCCAGACCCGTGCGGGCTAATAGGACAGCGTCATCCGCATAAAGAAGGACCGGGACTGCAGAGTCTCCCACTCGCGGGACTTCCAAGGTAGCCCCCTCTAGTTGTTTGTCCAGGGAATTAATGTATAAGGTAAACAGTAGGGGTGCCAGGATGCACCCCTGCCTTACACCACGCTTGGAGTTAAAATAGCTGGTACAACCCCCTTCTTTGTTAACTCTAATTGATGCTTGGAGACCTTGGTGAAGGGTCGCTAGAAAGTTAACTAGGGAGGGATCGAAGCCTAAGTTGGATAAGATCGACCATAATTTTGCCCGGTTTACCAGGTCGAAGGCCAATGACAGGTCCATAAAACTCATGTAGAGCATACCGTCCTTCGCCTGGGTATATTTACTTATAAGCATCTGGAGGTTTAGGCACTGGTCTAAAGTTCCTCTTTTTGCCCTAAACCCATACTGTAGGTTGGAGAGAACTCCCCTGTCCTCTAGGTAATCTTCCATCTTATGCAGGATGACTCTGCCCAAGATTTTAACGGCAGAGTCAATCAAGGAGATGGGCCTATAACAGGAGGGGTCACTCCGCAAACCTTTTTTAAACACAGGAATTATAGTCGATGTTGCCCAGGATGATAGAAATCCACTACTACTTAATGAATTAAAAACATTTGTAAGAATCTTTGCCCAGAGTTTTGGGAGGGTCCTATAAAGGTCTGCTGGGACTCCGTCTGGCCCTGGAGCCTTATTGTTTGATGTCTCTTCTATCGCCC
Source organism: Lissotriton helveticus (assembly GCF_964261635.1). Classification (NCBI taxonomy): domain Eukaryota; kingdom Metazoa; phylum Chordata; class Amphibia; order Caudata; family Salamandridae; genus Lissotriton; species Lissotriton helveticus. Next base: position 1,057,563,519 of record NC_136063.1, on the reverse strand, counting down.
TTTGAACCTCAGCCATCTCAAAGTGTAGCAAATGGGCTGAGTTCAATGAGTTATGATCCGTGACTATTACGGGTCAACACTCCTCAATATCATAAATCTTACTGAAGTGTGAGGCCCATAGGTCGTCAGGGATCACACAGTCCAGGACCGTGTTATCAACCCCAGTAAAGAATGGGTGGTTTATTGTGGCCCAGAATTTACTACTATCCTTCCGGATATCTATAGAAATAAGATTGTTCCAAGCCTCATTTTTAATGTCCTTTTTCCTACAGGACATAGCCAACTTGAATGCCTTTCTCATCTCAGAGATGAGCTCACTATTCCGAGGTTTTAGTTTTAGGGCTAGTAGAAGATCCTTATTTGCTTTAGAGCATTTGGCATCGAACCACCTAGGGTGATTGAGCTCTTTCTGCCTAGAGTTAGTTTTTAAATCCTGGTTAATTCTGGTGCAAATGGCGACATAAGCACCAATGATGTCCTTACCCGTAGCTGTATTATCTAGGCAAACTGCAAAATCCAGCTCTGCATTAATGAGGAGATCCGACATAAAAGTATCTGGAACAACCTTGGTCCAATTTAGTCTCCTGGCCTGGGCCTTGGGGGTCAAAGTGTTGGTATTTACAGTGTTTAAATCTCGTCTGATTATTACATCCCCGAGATCCAAAGCCAGCACAAGAGGATTATGATCACTGAAAATAGAAACTACTACTTCATATGAAATGGCCTTTGTTATCAGTCCTACCGATATGAAGATAAAATCTATTACAGTGTCTGAGTCTCTTCCTTTAAAAGTCGGGGCCCTATCCTCCCCCCCAAAACCATCTACCTCAAACAGGTTCATACTGGCTAATAGTCCCTCGAGAGCTTCCCCCTTTGGGCTATGTTCGAAGTGTGTGGAAATAGATCCAACGGGTCCCATTACCTGTTCTGCTAGACAATCCCAGGTGCATGGATGAATACTAAAATCTCCCATCAAAATGGTATTGAATACTGTGTTATGTGAGGATTTATATTCCTCTAAAAAATCTTCCAGAAAGTTAAGATGTAGGTTACACTGGTCCTTCTCCATGGCATTGTAAAAATTAATCAAAAGGGTAGTTAAATGATTTGGGCCTGCCCATTCCAAAATTAATATGTCTGAATGCAGCTCAAGCTGTTTAAAGGAGCCACATAACTCGAGTGAAATAAGCATAAGCAGCCCTCCTTTGGGTCTACCCCCTAGATCTGGAACTGCCTGAACAGCAAATCTGGAGTACTCATCAAGAAAGAAGCTGTTTTCTGTGTCCCAGGTCTCCTGTAAAGCGATAATGTCATGCTGTATGACAAAACTTTTCCATCTCTCGTCAGCACATTTATTTTTTAATCCTGCTATATTCCAACTAAGGAATTTACGCATAAAGGGATGGGGTGTCGCCTTACTACCACTTAGATGCACTTGTTCAGTTGTATTTAGTCAATCATTGGCATCCATGTGAGAGAGAGGTGCAAACCTATTTACTAAAATTAAATCTGTGGACCTTTGGTTAGAAGAAGTACCCATCATACATTGGGGAAGTTGACTCCCTCCCTCCTTCCTCAATGAGGCCTGCTGAGCTTGGTAGGAATTATTGTTGGTGAGGATCATTTCGGGTTGGGGACCTCTAAGTTGGGAATTAATAAGGTTTGAAGATTGATACTGAACTACTTCTTTTGTGATAGCCATTATGACAAGGGGAGTACATGATGCGGGGAATGATTTTGAGTGTGACACCCTCCTTCTTGTAAGACCGTCGAGCCGCTACAAAGAGGGATTGATCCTGGACCTGTACTTCTCGAACAGCGACAGAAACTTCGACACTTATAATGTAAAAGTGAAGATCGTAAAAGTCTCTAATGATGACCATATTAACCAAACCGTGTTGTACTAATGATTTAAGAAGTCTTAAGAAAGTCCAGGTCGAAGTGACCACTGAGGGCAAAACATGTGTCGCCTGGTGCAGCTATAGCAATTTGTTGTTAAGAATATTCTGAATAACAAGGATGTTATCCCTGTCCTGAACTTCACAAAGCATTCACAAAATAAGTATAAAAAAGATCAATAAAAAAATAGTTTTTTAAAAAGGAATGGAGATCTCCTCATGTCTATTTAAATATCAACAAGAAGGAGGGGGTCACACTCAAAATAATAATAATTGCATTTATAGAGGGCATGGTTACACTGGGCCAGTGTGTCCCTGCGCTACGGTACCAAACTCAAAACAGCAACAACAAATAACCTAAGACAGGGCTACCCTTATGCAGCAGGAAATAAATGGGTCTTCAGGCCTTTACGAAAAGTCGATTCAGAGCACTCCAGCCGGAGGCTCTGAGGAAGAGTGTTCCACAACTGTGCAGCCCTAAAACAGAAAGAGCGGCCACCCATCCTGGCTCTCTTAGTGTGAGGGACACACACCTTTCCTGTCCCAACAGATCTCAAGTGTCTGGTCGGTGCATAAGGAGTTAAAAAGTTGTGAAGGTAGGAGGGCCCCTTCCTTTGTAAAATCCGATGACTAACACAAAGGGCCTTAAACTGCACTCTCTCCCTAATAGGGAGCCAATGGAGGGAAGCCAAAGCCCTTTTATTTGAAGCTCTCTTTGGGAGCATGAGAACCAGTCTTGCTGCTGCATTCTGGATGCACTGCAACCTCCGCATACATTTGGCAGTAGTGCCCAGATACAGGAGATTGCCGTAATCCAAGTGAGAGGTCACCATTTCCCACAGTAAAAGTTTTTGGGCTGTAGAGGTCCAGTGCCTCGAGTGAACCCCTTCCAAACCTACCCATACTGGGCAATACCTTCCGGGACTGGAATCCCTGGACCTTGCAAAACTGGGATTGGGAATAAGTGATGTGTTGGGGGCATAATTAATAGATAATAATTTGTTTGGCATATATTGTGAGGTACAAGTCCTGGCTGAGGGGGCGAGGAAGGAGAATGGAGATTTGTAGATAGGATAGTGTAGAGTGAAAAGGCAGTACAATACCAAGAGGGGGATGCAGAAAGAGATATGATTGTTTAGATTAAACAGGATAATATGGCTGCTGCGTGTGAAGGGGAATTAAAAGGAAAGTGAAAGTAAGATATAGGCTAAAGTATGGGGAAGGAAAAGCTGAGTAGGGATAAGGGGAAAAAAGGAATTTGAAGAGTTAGAGGCAAATTCTGACAGTCAAGTGTTGCAAGGGGGGATGTTGTTTCTTCTTACATTTGAGCTTTCTTGGGGCTATACATTTTTTTCTGGCCAGTATGTCAGCCGATTCCATGGGCAGAATATTTTTGGGGTTCTTCCATGATTGAGAAGAAAGAGTAGGGGTATGAATGGGTTAAGAAGATTATGAGAGGATTGAAGGGAGGGGGGACTTTAGAGTGAGATTAATTAGACAGTGATTTATATCTGGGTTAGATAAGGAGTTGGCACTGAAAGAATGAACAATAGATAGATTAATAAGAAGTCTACCAAGGAATAAAAGAAGGACACACACTGACAATTGTACAAGTTTCACCAGAAGAGGGAAAAAGACAATCCATAAAGGACTATTAAGTTTGCTTCCAGGAGCAGGTGAAGGATAATCATGAAGTAAATAGAAGGCAGTAGAACAAAGGACCCAACTACCTGACAAAGTGTACTCTGTTTGCCCCTGAAGTGAGTGCCCAGTAATGGTGAAATAACAGCCAAAAAAATATTAGTTAAACTACCATATAAAGTCTAAAGACTAAATCCATAAGTGAGGACACTCACTAGAAATATTTAGCTTATACGGATACCACAGTGGTGAGCATCTAGGATCAACCCCAACGTTTTGGGGTGCAGAACCCAAGCAAAAGGTAAGCAGGTACCAGAGTTGTGGGTCTCCAGGGTCAACCCAAAACTTTTGATGGCACAGCCCTACATATATATATTTACATTAGAACAGGTACCACAGTGCTTGTTCTATGGAGCAAACCCAACAGGTGTGGGATGTAACCCATTGAGTTTGATTTGAACAAACACCACTACGTTGGGTGTGGAGGGTCAATCCAGAAGTAGGAAATGCGCATCCCAATTAATATTTAAGTTAAAACACAGACATATGGCTATTGGATATGTGGGTTCACCCCAGATGCAGCAGGGCTGTAACCCACAGAATATGATGTGAACAGACACCTCTATATTGGGTTTTTAGTATCAATCCAGAAGTGGCAAAGGTGCAGCCAAACGAATATATGTTAAAACACTCACCACAATATTGGATATATATTGTCAACTCTGAAACAGCAGGGGCATAACCCACGAAATTAATAGTAGGAAGTCATCCAAAGAGGTTTCTAATGGATGAAAACATTAGGAGATGGTGGTGTGGATAGGAAAAGAAAGTTTAAGTTAAGACGCATGCCAGAGTAGTTTGCAAGGTCGGACTGGCCTGTAGGACAATCAGGTACTGCCAGATGGCTGGTCTGACAGTCAGTATGTCGGCCTGTTTTATTGTCTGCTGGGTCTGTTGTTACCGCTGATTTTACCATACCTTCCAACTTGCAGAGCAATCTCACTGTGTGAGGAGGGGGTGGGGCCTCGTGCCAAAAAGTACCTAGGAGGCACTTTTAAACCCCGCCCGAGCCCCCACCGCCCCAAAGAAAAAGAAGTTTGCTGAGGCTGGTGCCGATGTCCTGGAAGGTTTTCACACCCCTTAATGGATGTCGGCAGTTTAAACCCACAGAAAGTGATCTGGAAATCCACTATTTACAGTGGTTTTCAGCTTTTTTTCCCTGCCACCGTGTGATATCCTCTCCTTACTGGGAGAGCGTATGATGGGAGCTGATATTGTGTATGAGGCACACGCCAAGGAATATTAGGTGAACAGATACCATAATATACGGTCGAAAGGAGTGAAGGCACATCCCAAGGAATATGACGTCAATAAAAATATGACAATAGTGGGTCTATGGAGTCAACCCATAATCGGCGTAAGTGCGGCTCACAGGGATGAAGCAGACGAGAGCTAGGCCTATGTGAATTAAAATCAACGGAGGTATAGTTAGGTATGGACAGAGCATAAATAGTCGCTACCAGGCCCTAACAGGTCAAGACATGGTGGATGTCACATGAAGATACATTCACCTTGTCACCCTTTTGATGACACCCAACTTTGACTAGATCAAAGAAAAGGTTAACTGGTTATTTAATACGTATCACTAAAGGAGGCGAGCGGATCTCGAGTGGGATGCCCGTTGCAACGGGAGGAATAGACCAATCCCTGGTGTCTCGAGGGAGGAGGACGGTGCGAAACCAACATCTGGAGGCCAAGCCTACCTTTAAAGGAGAGCCGACAGCAAACCAGCACGCAGTCCAACAAACACACACCACATTCTAGTCTACACACTGCAGTTATTGGCGTACAACTACCTCTAGTTTCGTTGCGGACTGTCCAGCTGTGTTCTGAATGTTTGTATCTTTCCATTCACACGCGTTAAAAGGATCTTACTCTCTGGCCCACTCTGGAGGCCCGTGAACATAGGTTCTTATATGGCTGTATGGCTCACGTGTGAGAATGAAATAAAAATGACGAGTACAACACAAATGCCTCTTTATTTATTCACATCTATGTTTAATGCATTTTCCTCATGGAGCGCGGTGCTAAGAATGATGTAGCAAACATAATTAAATATTGAAGGGCATGTTGCAAAAGATCCACTTATCCAATCATCGGCTATCAAGGCTTTCCATCTTCCATGAATACCAAGAGAGTTTGCGACATGAAAACGTGGATCGCTCAGCTGCTATTCTCACAGAATTATCAAGGCCGTTTTGTGGAGGGGAAAAAAACACATTTATCAGGCGGAATGCCCCTGGGAAGACTGTTCGCACCCCCTGAAGCTTTCTCTTGATATTAGCAGAGATGCCACGGGTGTAAGGCTGCTTTTCGTAAGGGTACGGTTTCCTCATTATCAGACGCTGTCCTCTGATCCCTGTTGCGGCTCAGAGAAGCAGTTCGGTGTATTGTGAAGGGCTGTTGCGTACATCCTATTCAACAACCGATTGTAGCCAATGAGTGTGAAGCATGTTACCCAAAACATTATTTTATGTATTCCGATCGTGGAAGACATTTGACTGCACATGAAACTGCAACTTAGAAAACCCCATGCCTTTTACTACGCATTGTAGCGTTTTTCTTTTGTGTTATGTTTGTGGTTAGTTTAGGTTATGTTGGTGCAAGTCACATTTTGCCCATTTTGCACCAATTGAGGGTCTGAAAATGGTACCGATCTCGATACGAGCCAAGAGGCAGGAGAAGAGACTCGCGCGCTGCCGGCTTCATTTCCACTGTCCCAAGGGCACTTATAATAGTCAATATTGTGTGTGATGCTGTTCTGAGCTCAGCTCACAGAAACATTTGTTCTTCCTCCTTTACTAAAAGGAGGAGGACAACATTCCTGAAGGAAACCTGGCTCAACGGCAGTGACGTCTTGACAGCAGTCCGTAAGTCCATAGAGAAGGCTGGGCCTGGCTGCACTGGGGGTAACTGGCTCTGCCTTTTGACACCGGGTGCAGAGCCGTTGACGTGTGGGGGCCTGGATCAATACTGAGCCCTTCGGACACTCATTCATAGTCATTATTCTTCCTTGTAAACTCATTCCGCTGTCGAAGTCAGTCCTTCCGAAGGTGAAAGATGCGGGTATCGCCGCCCGGGGCGGCCCCAGTGTGAGGCGAGACCTGCATTCAGCATGGGCTACATAAGACATACCCCCACACAGTGGGACTGTCTAGGGTAGCAGTGGCCTCTGCTGCTTGGCATTGATGATTCTGTGGAAACATTTGAAATGAGTTGTGGTCTTTGAGCCCAGGGCCTGAGGGATATGCTGTACCTGCCAGGCTCCACAAAGCCAACATGTGCTTTTAACACTTCTGGACATCAGCTGGCCTGTGACCTTGATGGGAGGCAACGTACAGGTTGGCTATGTGAGCTTTTCCCAATGAAACACTGTCCGTCCGGAAAATAATCGATAAGTGATGCAGTCGTGAATTTTTCACAATTCTTGGCCCGCCCTTGATCAATTAGTTCAAAAAGCAAAACCCTGATGAATGTAAATGGATACTTTTATTGTTCTTTTTACATGGCTTAAACAGCATATGTCCACTGTGGTTTAGCGTTTAGTCCCCGGCTAGGAATTTGGCAGCAGTGAAAGCAGTTGGAGAAATGCATATTGCTGCCAAATAGTTCTCAGATTATGGCCCATTAAAAAACAATCACGTATATGTTTATGGACGTGTTAAATATAATAGATGTTTTGATGTAGATAATAAAGTAAAACGGAGACATATGTCCCCTTTTATTGGCAGTGTGTTCGTGATGTGTACGCGTGGTAGAGGTGAAGACATTACAAGCATGAAAGAATAGACGGCGTGAATCTACTCACACGACTTGCTCTGTCCAATTGGGAGGACCTGGTGTGCAAGGGAAAACCAAACAAGCATTTGCAATGCAATAGGTCTCGCATTTTTTTAGTCATTTATTTATTTATAACGTTTTATATAGCGCGAACAAGATCCCGAAGGATATCAGAGCGTTTTACAATAAGTTGGTGGAGAGGACAAAATGAAATATACACAGCAATTGTGGAAAAAAAAACCCACAATGATAAACAGTAAACAATGGTACACATAAAAGGTACAACATTAAGCAGACGATATGGACCGTAACTGTTAGTTGTGCTATGGAGCTAGGAACCAAGAGATGGCCACCTTATGAGTATCACAGCCCCTTATGGTAGGAATTTGCTTATTAAGAATCTCTTGGCTTCCAGTTTGAAAGCCGTCGTCGAGGCGGAAGAGAGTTCCATATTTTAGGGGCAGCACCAGAGAAGGCTCGGTGATAGGTTCTCTTTTTGCTAAGGATGATAGGTTTCAGGAGGAGAGTAGAGGCACTTCTGGAAGCTCTCTCCCCGGAGGATTATTCAAGTTTTTGCGCTAGATAAGTGGGAGTATTGAAGTGCAAGGCTTTGTGCGTCAGGATTGCAATCTTTAGCTGGATTCCTGCTTCAAAGGGTAGCCAGTTGAGAGATTGCAGGACTGGGGAGATGTGCTTGTTTCGTTTGGAGCCTGTAATCAGTCTTTCTGCAGAGTTCAGCGAGGCCCTAAGTGGAGCCCAGGAGTATTTAGGAAGGCCACAGAGAGTTGCACTGCCATAGTCTAACCTTGATAAGACAAGTGCGTGTACCACCTGCTTGAAATCCTTTTGTGGCAAGAAGGGTTTGATCATTCTGAGTGACCTCATCAGGTGGTTTGCTCCCTTACAAACGTTGCTGATATGAGCCTTCATCCTCAGGTGCTTGTCCACTGTGACTCCAAGCGATTTGGCTGAATCTATGATGATCGGAGGGCAGTTGAGAGTCGTGAGGTGAGGTAGCCAGAGATTGATCATGGGGGTGTGGTTCGGCGGGGAGATGAGCAAGAATTCCGATTTGGAAGCTTTGAGCAGGAGATGATTCTCTGTTAACCAATTTTGGGTCAACGTGTGGATACAATTTAGTGAGACGATGTTGTCCGGGGATGACATTTTCAGATAGAGTTGTGTGTCGTCTGCATACATGTGGAAGAGAATTTTCATAGAGTTAAGTAGGTTAGTAAGAGGTTCCAAGAAAAGATTGAAGAGGATAGGAGAAAGGGCGGATCCTTGGGGAACCCCCATGAGTACTGGGAAGAGCTGAGAGAGAGAGTGATTTGACTTGAATCTTTGAGATCTGTGGAGAAGGAAGGATGAGAACCAGCAGAACACCAGATCCGAGAAACCCATTCTGTATTGTAGGATGGATAGGAGAATGTCACGAGAGACCGTATCGAATGCAGAGGGGAGGTCGCGGAGGATCAAGAGGCAGGATTTGTTTTTGTCGAGCATTTTCAGGATGTCATAAAAAATGTATATGAGGGCCGATTCACTGCTGTGACCTCTTCTGAAACCAGATTGATGATGGTCTAAGAGTTGGTAATTCTCAATGTGAGCACAGAGCTGGGATTGGACACATTTTTCGAGAAGTTTCTCTAGGGTGGAGATGTTGGCGATGGGACGGAAGTTATTGAGATCCGATTCGTCAGCATTGAGTCTTTTTAGAATAGGTGAAACCTGAGCTGTTTTTAGGCAATCGGGATCAAGCCTTGAGATAAGGAGGCATTTACAATCTTGGTCCAAGTGGGGATGAGAGCGCTCTTGATCACTTTGAAGATGGCCGGAGGCAGCGGGTCACCGAAGTGGTTAGACGGGTTGATAGTCTTGAGAATAATTTCAATGTCTTTTTCACTAAAAGAGGAGAAGGAGCCCCATGAAGCATTGTTCTTAGCGACAGTCGGGATACGCTTATCAGGCAGGTCGGGGAGCGGGGCAGCTAAGGAAGGGGGCAAAAGGGCCTTCTTAGAGGTGAGGTCGGTGGAGATGAGTCGAGATTTCTCTGTGAAGAAAGTGTTAAATTCCTCGCAGGAGGGAGGATTGCCTTTCGAATCAGAGAGGATCGGCGCGGAAACAGATTGCTGTTTGACCAGTTCGAAGAGTTTCTTTGGGCGATTTGCCGCCTGATCTAGTTGTAATCTGAAGTAGTCAACCTTCGCTTTCTTGATCTGGTTGTTGGAGTATAATTTCTTCGGAGGTGTCATTGGGAGACCGACACAGAGGCAACGATTATCCATAGGACAAGGTACCGTATAATCATCACCATTCCGGACCACAACAAGTTGCCACGAAAATACCTACACTATAGGTTTGACCCATTGGAATTGATAGGGACGTTATTGTAGTCCTTCAGGATGGTGTATTTACTAATCTCTCACTGCATTGGAATAGGATAGTCGACTATGTGAACCATGCATACGTGGTACCTTTGTGGGAAGTGTGAATAGGATCTCCCGACGCATTAAACGGACAACTTTGATGACTAGAAAATATCTACACCATTAGGACGTTGGTGGTTGAGACTTACATGTCCCCTGGAATCTACAAGTGGTATATCTAACAAGGTCCTGAAGAAGGTGGTTGTCGAACATCATTTAATCCACCGAAACGCGCGTAGACCAATCTAGTGCAAAGTCTCATTATTTATTTATTTATTTATAATTACATTTGTTGAGCGTGCAGCTACCCGGAGGTTTCCCGGCGCTAGAGCAAACTGAACGGAGGAAGGGGGGAAGGATCATAAGATCAAATTAGTTGTTAAAAAGCCAAGTCTTTATTCCCTTACGGAATTTCAGAAAACACAATTCAGTGCGCAGGGATTGAGGAAGAGAATTCCATAAGGATGGGGCCAGCAGGGAAAACGAGCGTCCTCCCATCTTGGCTCTTCTGATGCGCGGAATCTTACATTGTTATTGAGACGCCTTGAGTACCATGTTGGGATATAGCTTGCATTGATGTTTTGAGAGTAGTGGTATGATAGCTGGTATAAGTGGTTGTGTGTGAGGTGATCCAGGGGGGTGTAGTAAGACATGTTTTTTTATATCTGTATATTTTATAACTATCATGGCTTAAAAGAAATTTATGTATCAATGAACATATGTATTGTAGGACTGAAGCCTTCGTTCTGTTACTTGATGAATTGATGTGATGAAAAAAAGACAAAAACAAAAAATATTTTATAATGACAAACCTTTTGATATAATTAAAAAGATACTTTGAGATAAACTGATTTGTTTAGGGGTGTACTTTTTGAATTGAATTTGTAAATTATGTCAATTAATCATTGGATATAAGTACTATGGTCTACGAGGGAAACACTGATACTATTGTATGTTCTTTCTCCTCTTTTCCCTGACCACATTGGTTCTATAGAGGGGGTCCCCGAATTTTGCATTTGCATGTTGTAGAGGCCTCTGACATCTCTCAGAAGTTTTAGTTGGTCCGAAGAAGGATTGGAATGCCAGGATCTTTCAGCTGCTCTAAGATTGCGACATTCGGAATTTACGTTTTCATTGCACCATGGTTTGGAAATTTTTGATGAGGTATTTTTAAGCTTGAGTGGAGCAATGTCGTCCATGATCTTGGCGATGCTCGAACTGTAGTGGTCCGTGAGAGATTGAACCTCAAACAAGTCAGCTTGGGAGGCGAGGCCTGATTTACATTGAGCTAAAATTTATCTGAAACAATGCCTATGGTATTTATACTAAAGACCATTAGTTTAAGACAGATACAACAAATTGAAAAATTACTTCATGAATTAATCAAAAAATCTACTTTATCATCATTCATCTGGTCACTATCCAAATAATTCAAAAATTCACAAAACAAAACAAACATAGGTTTCTATATCTTATTTTAGTAAACCAATTCCTTTTTTTCATTTTACAGGAAAATCAATTTTCACATATATAAAACACATTTAACATATTTTCAACATACATATTTATACAATATCTACACTATCTACAAACATGTAAACAAACACAAAGGAGTAAAGAAATCTTTTTCTCCCAAATCGTTTTGTTGGTTCCAACGCCCAATTATTTGTACAAGGAAAAAATGCTACTAAATTATAGGACCTAATTCCTTTGTCTTGGTCACCACAAAATATTTACATGGAGCCGGGGAAGATCAAAATCCTTTATGCTTCCTTTTTACTTATGGCTCTCATAAACTCTTTCAAAATAAATTCAAAATTTTAGTGGTGGTGCACAAATAGATAACAGTCGACGCGTTTCAGCCTATAGTTATTAAGGCCTCCTCACGACTTGGGCAACAGAAATATTTTCCTGCAATGAAGTGCAGTCCTTATAGTTCACACGTGCACAAATAGATAACAGTCAACGCGTTTCAGCCTATAGTTATTAAGGCCTCCTCAGGACTTGGGCAACAGAAATATTTTCCACTGCAAATTTGCAGGACTCGATAGGAGCAGATACAACAACAGCCAGATAAGGTTTTCAAGCGGATGAGCCCAAATAAAAAAGATGCAGGACGACAAATATCTCACCCCTCTCCGGTAGGGCAAAGTATTATTGGTTCTGTGGGCTAAAAGGTATGAATCTTTGTTAGAAGACGGCGTCCACTACGGCAATATGTATAGGTGTCTCCGATAACTTAGGGGGCGGATGGGGGTAGAGAGTCCAACCCAACCATGTCTCCGTCTTTTGAGAGTGTATTCAACGATGCAAATAAACACACTTCACCCAGCCGGGAATGGATCCAATTGTATAAAGTGATTTACATTGAGCAGCTAGTTTGTCATGATTTATTGATCTGAGATCTCTTTTCAAAATCTTTAATTTAAGTGGTTGAGCCTTCTTCAATATCACCTCCCTGTTAATATAGAGTAGGATGCTCAGACCAATCACAAGGAGATATGGATTCTAAGGAGATGGTCTGTTCCTTGGAGATGATGAGATCAAGGATTTCCCCTATGGTTTGGGTAGGTTGGTCACAGTGCTTTGACAGATCATGATCATTTAGAAAAGATTTAAGGCAGGAAACCGCTGGGTCATTTTGTTTGGACCAGTGCAGGTTGAAGTCCCCTAGGAAGATTTGTGATACTGCAGAATCAACATTGCTAGAGATGATATCCATTAAGTGCTCAATGAAAGGGAGATTATCTCCCGGTGGGTGATAAAATGTGTGAAGTTTACAGATTGGTAGGTTCTTATTAGAGATGCTGAGACAAAGATATTCACAGGAGGAGGGGGGAGAGGACTGCACCTGAGAGATCGAGAGAGTAAGACCACCACCCAATTTCAGATTTCTGTCAAGCCTGACTATATCCTGAGTGGGAGGTACCAGGAGGTCTAAAATAGGAATGGAAGCAGGATTTAGCCAAGTTTCGGTGAGGAGGATAATATCTAAATCGTTATGTTGGATGAGGTCAAAGATATCTGTGGTGTGTTTAATGGCTGATCTGCAATTTAGTAATACACACTTGATGTGAGGCGGATTCGAGGGGGAAGATGTCTGGGTGATGTTCACCCTAGTGAGGTTGTCAGGAATGCTGCATCTCAGATTGCATGAAGTGTTTGGGTTGGCAAGGATGGAGTGTATTTGCCTCAGAGGGGTCACGATAGCGTTGGACCAAGGGGAGCAGGAAGAGAGATGGTCTTGAGGATCAGGAGCCACAAGGCCGGGCTTAAGGTATGTGGGGAAGGGTGGCGAGTTTGGAGAGGGAATAGGTTTCGAGATGGTGGGGTCTAAAAACTGTCTTTTGTGGTCGCTAAGTCCTGTAGAGACTCTGGGCCAATTATTAATACTGAACATGGTGAGAAGATCTTTCGAGAGGGTCTTCACGTCATGTAACTCAGCCGATAGATATATCATCAAGGTGTACCGCCAAAAATGAGTAATGGTATGAGGAGGAGGGGGGTGCAAGAGAGGCTGAAGGTGATAGCGGGTGAGGGAGAAGAACTGTGGGGTCCACTATGGTGGGGGGAGGCTCATAGTTGGGTGGTTGGACGGAGAGCACTAGCGGACAATTCAAAAGTAAGGTATGAACCATCGCAGATGGGGAGAGGTCGTTAATCCGAGGGTTGGTTTGAAAAGATCCAAAGGTGAACTTTGCCCAGAGACAGGCCTGGTTGGGGGCAAAGTTAGAGTGGAGGAGTGAAGGGAATCAGCGGTTAATCGCTGAGATTAAATGGCTTGAGGAATCTACCTATCATGAGGGTCACCCAGTGTTGGGCTGACAATCGACAGGGGGAGTAAGACCACAAGATTGTCAGATAACTGAGGTGATGATCTAAAGGGTTGATGACGACCAGCCGAGGGCGAGGAGGGTCTGAAATTGCCAGAGGGAGAGGGATTCAGGGAGGTAGAGGGACTAGCGATTGAGAGAGGGGGGAAACTAGCTAATCCCAACAGAGAAGTGGTGGCTGTATAGGGGTCAGTGGAGTTGCTGTGTACCAGTTTCTTAAGGGAGGGGTAGATCAAGGCCAACTTACCAAGGTTGACATTGGAGGCTTGTATTAGAATTATCCAATTATTGTAGAGGGTGATAGTGGTGGTGGCTTTGAGGAAGGGCAAGGGAGACGTTGTCAACTTGAGACCATGAGGAGTGTTTTTAGACCCAGATATTTGCAGCTTAGAGTAGAGCACTTTGCGCCAACAAGCTTGTTTCCTAGTATAGAATATAATGTCATTCACCTTGTTACCCTTGTTAGTACAGAAATAGGGGTCTGAAACTAGAGTTTCTGGGCTAGCCTTGAGCATTCGATGTTTGAAATTTTTTGCTGAGTTCTTGGAGAGGGTGGCTGGGTAGTTAATGAGAAAGGCATTGTTACAGTTAGGATCCAGACTTAACTCCATTTTAAGCTCATCTAAAATGATATCATTAAAACAGGGTTTGAGTCAGTTCCAAGGTGTCAGCAAATGAAATGGGGATGAGATGGACCAATTAAAATAAGTTGAAGATGCCATAGACAAAACCACAATATTTATAGACCTGAAAGGAAAAAAAAACCACAAAATTGAGGAAGGTAAAGAATATGAGCCACCATTTTAAAGTCCGGCACTGCAGGCGAATCAGATTGTCTTAACTGTGCCGCCATTTTAAAGTCAGGCACTGCAGGCGAATCAGATTGTCTTGACTGTGCCGCCATTTTAGGTCAGGTAAAACATTGAATCAACAGCGTCTCGAAAATAACCAATAACAGGACTGGGGGTGTATAACTGCAGAATTCTTAACTAGCAGTGGCTCGGAGAAAAGAAATAGCTGGGCTGGGAAAAATGTGGCTGTAGATAGACCGCTCAACACGGTAATACGGGCACAAAGTCACGAGCAAGAGGTCGGGCTGTGAGCGGAGACGGTGGTAGATGCTCTCGAAAGCCAGATTCATCTGAGCACTGACATTCCGACATTCAGACTCCCATACACAAGGCACTAGGTAGCATTCGAACTCTCTTGGAGAGATTGCCCGGTGACAATGTCTTTTACCTATGTGTTGTGGTTTGGAGTGTAGTGAATGTATGAGACACAGCTTCAACACTGCATAGAGGACTTAGAATGAGGAATTACCACGGGAACTAGAGAAGCAGATACCAGCACTGTGTAGAGGACTTGGAATGAGGAATTAACGACAGAACCATAGAAGCAGCTAGTAGCACTGTCTAGGGGACTTCCAATGGGGAATTACCACTTGGGCCAGAGTAGCAGCTAGCAGCACTGTCTAGAGGACTTACAGTGAGGAATTAGCACTCGGACTAGAGAAGCAGGTAGCAGCACTGTGTAGAGGACTTAGACTGAAGAATTACCAACTAAATCAGAGAAGAATCAACTGTCTAGAGGACTTAGAATGAGGAATTACAGAGGAGACCGGAAAAGCAGCTAGCAGCAAAGGTGTTCAGGGGAGAACAGAAGAAACAGAAAACAAACAATTAGACGGCGAAAGCAACATTTTGCTGCGTATCGCTCAAACAATTCATGCATTTATGTTATCCTCTGAATCACAATACTTTATTTAATTCCAGACACAGTCCATTTTACAGTGCCTGGAATGTGGTAGCTGGAGAGATCACTAATTGTTATGTGATTTGAGCATAACGTGTATAGGAACTGTGCTATTGTAACATGGACGAAGCAGCTGCAAACTGGAAACACATTTTCGTATTCACAAGCATGGAAGTGATAAAAAATCATTTTGCGCTGGAATGCAAAACCATCAATAATTATTAATATTTCAATCATCTCTGTATCGTTTGAGGTTCTATTTAATATATATTCTTCTGCTTTTAGATTCTGGCTGCCCATTTAGTACAGCATTTTCATGTCACAACGCGCTTCTGCTTTACAGGGTACTCACCTTTCTATAGGAGGTGAACTCTTTCCTGGCGGTTGTTTCTACGAAGTTAAACATTAAGTTACCAACGGGATAAACAAATGAAAGTGCACACTACCTTGATCCTGAAAGAAGGGCACATTCAGTCTGCAGTCTTTCTAATCTAATTCAACCTGAATATAGGAGCCTGGAGTGTAAATATCTCAGCTTTACGTTGTGGGAGGTGTCATTCAGAGGCAAACAATGCAACTTTTTTTTTTAAAACATCTTATTCAGCCATAGGAAAAAGGCCTCCGGGCACTCTGGAGTGGGGTTTAATTATTAGCCCCAAAATAATGTCTGTCAGCATACATGCTGCTTAGTCCAACACTGTGGAAGCTATCTATGCACTGGTACAAGGCAGCATTTGCTTCAAGCAAAGATAAGGCTCAGACACTGCCAGTAACATAAACTATGCTTCTAGTGGGGAGGAAATTGGCTTATCACCTGCTTTACGCGATGCTTCTGCAGCAGCTTCTGCCCGTGACACCACTGCTTAATTAACTGAGACAGACAGGAAGTGCATCACTGAGGGACTCAACACATCACTTGTAAGCATTTAAACACTTCCTATACACTCCAATAGGCCTGATAAGGCATCACCAATGCAAACGATACTAGGGAATCCTAGAGTATAAATCCACACAGATCGAGCCCCTATGCTGAACCCCTTGTAGCCTTCTTGCAGCAGGGAATGCCGCTCAGCTCTTTCAGGTCCTGCGTCCCCAGACACTTGTTGGTGTCGCCTTTCATGGCGCCCTCGCCTGTCAGAACAGAATCACTTCAACAAGAGTTCCGGATTAAACATGTACTTGGCTGTACAGCAACACAGCATAACCGCTAGAGCATCTGACTTTGAAGCTAGGAACTGGGTGCGAGTCTCGGCACGGACACAAAGTGATTCTGGACAAATCACTTAATCTTCCCGTGGTGCGTGCGTAATAAGCTCTGATACCTTCCGGTCGAATTAGCCCTATACATAACAGCAAAAATGTTAAAAAGGAGCCCTTAGGTTTTTTCCATGGGAAAATGCATTGCTTATTAAAGTTACGTTTGTTGCGAAGGGCAAACAAAACTATCCCAGTGCCAACCAAATTCCACCCACACAGACGGTTTCAGGCTGTAACAGGCTTGGATGCCCAGAGTGGAGGAGGGGCCATCTCACGCTGTGCAGGAGAAAGCTGTAATGGCCAACAAAAGCAATCACTTAGTGAAATCGCCGAATATATGATTATTCAACGATTTCAAGTTCCACGCATGCCTTTACCACGCGAATTTTACTTCGCATGTGTCTTTTGCACGCAGCATTTGACAACGCATGTTTTTACTCCGCAATCATAACGTTACGAAACATCTGACGTCCCATTTACATAATGATACTGATAGGCTACATGCAGTACGAAGGAAAAGATCGATGTTTTAAACAATAATAAACAGATTCCCTTACATTATATTTTTATTTTTTTCATAATGCGCTTAATTAATACCCTAATTTACAAAGTTTTGATTCATATCTTACCCCTGTACGTCTTTCACCATCAGCCCTTTCTTCCACCGACCACGGAAACAAGCGTCAAAACACGTCTATCAAAACTGATAACGGACTTCTATTATGACGTGCTCTTTTACTTCAGCGTTTTGAGGCATTGTAGAGCGTTTTTTTTTACGTTTTTGAAATTTTCTTCTTCTTTATTATTTATTAATATCCGCTTGTTTTTTTTTGGGGGGGGGAGACCCCCCCAATCCCCCCTAGCCTCCCCCCAGTCCCCCCCCAGCCCCCCAGCCCCTTAATCCCCCCTCCCCCCAGCCCCCCAAAGCCAACGCAGATCGTACTTGCGGAACGACGACAGGAAGGAATACCACTCGCGTGGTAAAGACGGTCGTTGAAGGTTTACGCGTGTGGAAGGGCGAGATTTTGATCGATACCTTATCACTATTGACCTAAACCTCGATCTGGTCGACTGAACCTTTGTTGCCTGTCTTTGAGGAAGAAAGTGCATCTATTACCAAGCTAGTTCACCCAATAAAGGACTTCGCTCCCAAAGATCACAAACAACTTCTAGCTTTCAAAAGTTTATTGTAAGGATAGGATAAGCTGCAAGTACAGGCATCTCAGAATGAGATTCACGAGATACACAGGTCCAACTACATACATGTGCTCTCTGAAAGCCCTCAGACGAGCAACTGAAATTACTAACACAAGTTCTAAGAATAATAAAGCTATCAGCATTGACGCATATCTCTCCTTCATTTAAGTTGGAGGAAAACGCACAGGTTAGGCTGTCCCTACCCTGCTCTAGATGGTATCCCTACTTAACCAAGTCCCAACCTAACAAAGGTGTCAGCAGTGAATGACCCCCAAGGGAAGTCACTCACTCTTAGTCTCTTGGTGAAAACCTATAGTTCTCCAGTCATGACCCCTCTCTGCCTACCCATCCGCTCTCTAAAGGGTCCTCAGGTATCTGCTCTAACTCCACCCAAGGGTGCTGTCCCTAATACAAAACAGTCAACAACATTTGAGACGCCCCTCGCGAGACGCCCCTCACGTGGTGTAGCTTCTGGCTTTTTCCATGCTGCTTTGTGTTGGGCCTCATACGTTGGAGTTGACCTTGCTTCTCAGACTCTTCTCCGGCCCGCTGATACCCCTTAAACATTCCGGAACCCTCCTCCATGTCTGGGCCGTCTACTGAACAGACCTCTATTCATATTATTTATAATTGGATTCCCCCTTCTCTCTTGCAGACAGACATCTGCAGCCAAGATCCCAACTCTCATAGACTTCCAAAAAGGTTCGCAACATTTCTTGGCCCAGACATGTACGTGTAAACCAACGTTAAAACATTTCAGGCCTACAGCATTTCTCATAATGATTATAGCATTCAACTTCTTCATTAATTAAAGCATGTTAATACTCTTATTCTATTATTCAGTAAACACATCTATAAATCATGGCCCATTAATGCAATGACCAAAACATTAGTTCAATCTATGTCGTGGAAAGAAACACCTTCCCCTTCCCTTCTAGCTCTGGCCCTGAGGCCTACCACATTCTGCGTTTAACCACATGCCATCTTACATTTTAACAGCTACACGACATGGATTCAGGAATAATCACATCTAATAAAATCATATAGTGTCACACATTTCTGTATTAGTTCCACTTCTACTTAAATCTCTACATTAGCTATACATTCAGAATATAATTGCAGATACTATTAGCACTCATGGCATTTCTCCTCATGATTTGTGCTTACTACGAGTAAGTGTGATGCACTCATACATTTAGGTCAGTTTGCGCTCTCTCAGTTCCCCCCTTTGATGACCTCTCGGGGTCATCACTAACATTTAAACTGCAGTTATTGCTAGCATAACTTGTCTCTGCGCTTCCAGAGCCCTCAGACTCCTGTACTGATTATCTTGTATGGCAGCCAATCTCTGCAGCTGCTCTCTTTGGGCCCTTTCTGACCTTCTTGCTCTGTACCATTTGAATACCCTCACCAATCCCCACAATATGATCCCACAGATCAATATTATGATGATAGGTTTTAGTATATACCACACAAAGCTTTTGCCTAAGGTGGAAATCCACCCTCCAACTTCACTCATTCCGTGGCCCACCTTTTCCCAGACATTTTCTCTACTCAAGTCTTCGATCTCTTTGTGAATATCAGTTATGTTCCTAATAACTTTCCCAAGGGGCTTTGAATTGTCTGGAATGTAAGTACAACATTCCTGGACCTTCAAAGCCTTACAGACTCCGCCCTCTTTTGCTAGTAGGACATCTAACGCAAGACGGTTCTGAAGAACCATAGCCCTTATCGATTGCATCTCTCCTTCTACCAGCATTAAGGACTGAGCAGTGCTGGCAGACAACCTGTCGACGACTGTTGCCAGTCGTCTAATTTTAACATCATTAAGGATTAGACCCAAAAGAGGGAACATAGCTCCAAAAACATCTCCAACCATTTCTGCATCTCCTATATCTCTCCTTCCCCTCGATGATGTCTTGCCCTCAATGATCTCTAAGTCTTGTGCATGATATATTTTGGGGAAGACAATTGCTAGGTAACATGATCCATACCAGTTGTCAGGTAGTCTCACGTAGGCATTTCTTCCACATACAAAATACACATTTGGAATCACTTGCATTCCCTTCAGGAAATCTTTAGTATAGTACTCTATATTGAAAGCATGTTCACAGTCGACTTCTCCCACGTATACATTTTCATAATACGTTTTGGCTCGGTGAAGACATAGCTTTCCTCTCTGCGTCTTATCCAAAGCTATTGGACCACTACTACCCTTTCTCTTGTGTGCCTTCTCTTCCTCGGTCCAATCTGTTTTCCATTGTCCTGATTTTTTCAAAATCTTTTGTCTCCTGTAACGATCATCCACCTGCCCTATGAACTTCTTCTCGACTTCTGACACTTTGCATGTCAGGTTATTTCTACGGGCATGTGAAGTATCTAAGGTAATCCAAGGAATGAAGAACTTGGCCAATCTGTCTTCACTCTTCCAGTAGTCCCATTTGTTCATCTGCTTATAATTTGGGACTTCTGGCAACACTGAATCATAGTTGGAGAAATAGTATTCAAAACTATCTCTCTCATAAAATATACTAAGCAATAAGCTACATGTAATGCCATATGTCAGCGGGAGGTGATGGTATCTAATGCCTTCATCTACAGACGCCGGCAATTGCATGCAGACGTAACAGTCCTTAACCTCCATGGCATCCACGTATTCATATAAGAGTTTAGCATAAGCATTTGACCTAAAGTCTCCTTGGGACTCATCTACGTGTAACCTGCGGGCTTCTGCAGCTAATAACGCTTTCTCTTGAATGTTTTCCCTTTTCTCACCAGCAACAGTGGGTGTAAGCGTTTCTACAGATTTCACATCAGTTACCTTCGCCTCTTCCTCATGTCCCTTTACATAAGAAATTGTTACCACTAAAGCTATCAATATTATCACTCCTACTATTAGTGTACCTATTATACATTTAGCTCTGCGGTTCTGGGTGCCGGCTTCCATTTCGTCAGACAATATGGCTCTCTCTTATCTTAGCAAAAAGTTCTTTTCTTCTCGTTCCTTTACAGTCTCTTTTTAATCCTTTTGTCTTTAGAATCCACACAACTGGAAGCTGACAACCTTCTTCGCAAAAGTCCTTTAACAGTTCAATAAAGACAACCCTAGCCCTTCTCCATCAACTCAAGGGAAGTTCCCTAATATTCTCTGCTTCCTGGGCGCTAGGTAATCTTCTTTTTCTGCTCGCTTTATTTACAAAGTCCTTTAAGCATCTACTATCAAGTTTGTGCCTGCAGCTTCGATAGCAAAGTTCAGTATTTCCAAACGAAGATTGTGCTCTTCATGTGCTGTTATCGTTGTACCAAAGTCGGGGAATTGCAATTCTGAGAGAAACATGTGTTTTAACTTGCTGAGGCGGGGAGGTCTGGGGAGCATGAATGTTAGTGACCCTTCTTGTTCGACTCCGGGTACCAACAGTCGTATTTCCACGGTGACGATGGGCTCAGAACTGGACACCACCACCGCTCGGATCCTCCCTGTCTCCTGTTTCACAGACATTTGTCGCCAGATATGTCCACTCAGGTGTGGAGTATCTTCTGTTAGGCACACGCACTCTTCTTGACCTTCTTCGGTCCGGTGCTTCAGCGCCCTGAGCACCTTCTTCCGGGTCTGAGTCTTCTGATATCGGAGGAAGGGTTACCTCTGGAGTTGACCTCAGGCTAGAGCTCCTTCTTTGCGGCCAATTAGCTTCTCCACGTGCCCTTCTACTCCTTCTCCTTCTTGTCTGTTCTCGCTCTCTGTCAGACCTGTCAGTGTCTGACTCGTACTCCCAGCTACTTTCTCCTTCTGTAGCGTCGTCTGTTTCGCTGTTGTACTGACCGTCCTCAGCTTGGTCAGACTCGTTCCCTGCTTCCGCTGGCACCTCTTCAGCTTGGCTAGCCCCCTCTATGGCTTCTCGGTCCTCTGCTGGACGTCTATCCGAGAGAGCAGCTGTTTCTTCCAGAGGTGCTGGAACCCTTCGCGTATGTGACGCGTGGATCCAATTGGGCAGGCCTCCCACCTTCACAGCCGTGTTCGTGATCAGGATGATCTGGAAGGGCCCACGCCAACGAACATCCAGGCAGCTTCTTCTCACATGTTTTTTCACCAGGACCCAGTCCCCAGGGTACAGGTCATGGCACGGGCCCTGGCACGATGGAACCTCGGCAGCCTGCACCTGAAGGGACACAGAACGAATGGCGTCAGACAGCCCCTTACAATAGTCCAGGATCATATCATCTGTGATATTTAACAGTGCAGTAGTTGGGACAGATGGCAGCCTCATTGCTCTCCCCATTAACACCTCATGCGGTGACAACCCCGTTCTTCTGTCTGGGGTACTACGAAGGCTCATGAGGACCAATGGCAGGGCGTCAGGCCAACTCAGGGTCGTTGAGGAACACACTTTGGCAATTCTGGCCTTGATCGTGCCATTGATCTGCTCCACAATTCCTGAGGCTTCTGGTCGGTAACTGCAATGCAACTTCTGATCGATATTCAGAGCTGCACAAATCATTTTCACAAGCTCGCTGTTAAAATGCGTTCCCCTATCTGATTCCAAAGAGGCCGGCACCCCGAAGCGCGGAATGAGTTCCCTAAGCAGTAACTTGGCCACTGTGAGGGTGTCGCACCTACGTGTAGGGTATGCCTCAACCCATCTGGAGAATACACAAACAACCACCAGGACATAGCGGAGGCGGTTGCACCTCGGCATTTCAATGAAATCTATCTGCATTCGATTGAATGGACCTCCAGACCTTCCTATGTGGCTCAGTGCAACTGGTGTTCTTTTTCCTACGTTCAGCTGCTGACAGGTCACACAACGCTGGCACACTGCTTCTGCTGCTATTCTAAACTTAGGATTGTACCAAGTCTGTCTAAACACTCTCAGCATAGCATCTCTCCCTAAGTGTACAGGACCATGTATGAGTCTGGCCATTGGACTCACCATCTCATTGGGCAACACTGCTCTGCCGTCTGCTGAGACCCAAAAATGGGACTCACCCATTACACATCCTGCCTTTTCCCATGTTTCTTTTTCAAAATCAGGAGCATTTTCTTGCATGTTTGACAGTTCATCCCAAGTATCAACAGTTTCCAATATCATAGCTAATTCAGTCCTTACATTTATTCCACCCACTTCCACCTCTGTGAAAGAGTACCCTTGCTCCGCGCAATACCGCGCAACTTCATCAGCATATCTATTGCCTTTCGAAACGAAGTCCTCATTTCTGGTATGTGCGGTGCACTTTACAACTGCTATACCTGCTGGGCATTGCAACGCCTCTAACAACAGGCGCACAAACTCTCCATTGCGAATGGGAGAGCCTGAAGAGGTCATGAACCCTCTTTGAGACCATAACTGCCCGTAATCATGAACCACCCCATAACCATATTGGCTGTCGGTGTATATGGTGACTCGAATTTGATTGCTTGCCAAGCAAGCACGTGTCAAGGCAATAATCTCGGCTACCTGAGCGGAGTGTACTCCTTCCAGGCACCCAGCTTCCACAACTCCAGTAATTGTACAAACAGCATAAGCTGCTCTCAACTGCCCAACTTCGTCTCTTACACATGAGCCATCGACAAAGAAAATTTCGTCTGGGTCGGTCAGTGGCTCATCTACGATGTCGGGTCTGGGTTTGGTGCATAGTTCAGTCACATCGAGGCAGTCATGGTCTGTACATTCATCATCATCCTCGATACCATTTGGGAGTGGCATCAAGGTGGCAGGGTTCAAAACAGAGCATCTCTTGAGGGTCACATTCTCTGCAGCAAGAATAACTTGCTCATAGCGCGTGAGCCTGCTGTTGGTCAGATGCTGTGTTTTGGTCCTGGTCATCAACAGTTCAACAGAATGGGGCACGCACACCTCTAACGGGTGCCCCATGACGATATTTTCACATCTCTCAATGCTGACACCCGTTGCAGCAACGGATTTGAGACATCCGGGCAACGCTGCGGCTACTGGGTCTAAAGTAGCCGAGAAATAAGCAACTGGTCTACGGGCATTCCCATGGATTTGGACTAACACAGACAACGCGCAACCTTCTCTCTCACAACAATAAAGCAAAAATGGTTTATTGTAATCAGGCATTCCCAATGCCGGAGCACGACACAGGTCCTCTCGCAGCTGTAAGAATGCCATCAAACAGTCTTTGTCCCATGGTACCGGATCGCTCACCTCCTTGTGCGTCAGTTTTTGCAAGGGCTTTGCTTTCAGTGAAAAGTTCGCGATCCACTGTCGGCAATAACCCACCATCCCTAGGAACATCCTGACCTCTCTCTGTGTCTTAGGCGCATTCATTTTCATGATCGCCTCTATCCTGTCTGGTGACACCTTTCGTTTGCCTTTCTCTATTCTGTGTCCCAAGTACTGCACTTCTGTCAGGCAGTACTGCAATTTTCCCGGGGACACCTTGTGCCCATTGGCAGCTAGGTGATTTAACAAAGCAATGGAGTCCTCCCTGCAAGCTTCTTCTGTTTCTGACGCCACGAGGAGGTCGTCTATGTACTGGACCAGAACTGACTTCTGGGGCAGCACTAGACTTTCAAGATTTTTCTTCAAAAGCTGGTTAAAGATCGATGGGCTTTCTGTATACCCCTGAGGAATACGACACCATGTTAGGACGCGACCTTCCAGCTTAAATGCGAAAAGAAAATGGCTTTCTTCGTCCAGAGGGATCGAAAAGAAAGCCTGACAAAGATCGATCACAGTGAACCACTCAGCTTGGAATGGAATCTGAAACAGTATCACTGATGGATTCGGTACCACTGGACAACACGAAACGACTATGTTATTAATCTTTCGGAGGTCCTGCACTATCCGAAATTTCCCATTTGGTTTCTGCAGACCCATAATCGGGGAGTTGCATGGACTACCCACGATTTCTTTCAGTATTCCCTGTTTAATCATGGACTCGATCACGGGTTTTATGCCTGCAATCGTTTCTGGAGTCAATTTATATTGGGGTGTTCTTGGGAACTCAGCATGCGGTTTCACTACAATTTTCACTGGGTCCACCCCTTTGACCAATCCTATCTCTTCCCCAGTGAAATCCCATACTTCTGGTGCCACTGTCTCTCTCAAGTCCCAGGGGAGCTCATCTACTGTCAAAGTAGGGTACAGCTCCACGCATATTCTTGAGTTTGCAACTTTGAAGTCTGCGTCATCATCATTGGTCAATACCTCCACTCCCTGAGGTGTACAGTATATAGTACAATTCAATTTACACAACAGGTCTCTCCCTAGCAGACACACAGGACTTGAATCGCAAACCACAAACTGGTGCTCATCGCTGTACTTCCCTATTTTCACCTGTACCGGTTCTGTCAATTGGCTGGTTATTCTCCTGTTTGCGACCCCCACCACTTGTATGGTCTCTCCAGACATAGGCAGGTCTGGAACTGCAGCTGATCTGATCGTGGATCTAGTGGCTCCTGTGTCCACCAGAAATGTCGTAGGGCACCCTGCTACTTCTGCTTCGACATAGGGTCCCCTCTGGTCCACCTCCAAGGCTGCCCCGAGGGTGCAGTCTTCTCTTTCCACTCTCTGTCCGGTTAATGGGTCTACATAATAGCACTCTTCTCCTTCTACAAACAGGGGCATCTGTCTATAGGTCTTACCCATAGTCCCTACTCGAGGAGGTTGCGGGAACTGGGCTCGGGGAGGAGCCCCCCCCCCTTTGAGCACCTTTCCCTGGTATGGCGTCACCCCTCTTGTAGGCGCGCTCTGGACCTCTTCCTCCTCTATCTCTTGTTCTCCTATCTCTACATTGTAGGGACACTCGCGTTTCCAATGCCCCACCTCGTTACACTGGTGGCACCTAGTCGTTTTCTTCAAGGCAGCTATGTCTAATCTGGGTCTAAAGGTGGAACTCTCCTCATTGCCCTTGTTCTGACTGTACTGCTTCTTTCCTCCTGTACCTGTTCCTTGCTGCTGTTGCTGCTGTCCCCCCTTTCCTGCTGCCTGCATCTGTACCACCATCAACTTTTCTTTTAGTTTCTTAGCCTTGGAGTCTATCTCATCACAGCAGTACCTGGCATACCTCAGTATTTCGTCTAGGGGTTTACTTTGCCAACAAATCGAGTGTTGCTGAATCATTAAACTAATATCCGGTCTTAGTCCCAGGACGAACTTGGACACGAATTGCCCTATGTCTTTTGGATCCATTACATCCAAGCCGCTATACTGTTTAAACGCCTTCAGCAATCTCTCGTAATATTCGTGGACGGTCTCTTTGGGTTCCTGTCTGGTTCGGTCTATTCTGACCCAATCTATGTCTTGCATTGGCACTTTCTCTTTCAGCCAAGTCATCACCCTCTCGAATTT
Source organism: Lissotriton helveticus (assembly GCF_964261635.1). Taxonomy (NCBI): domain Eukaryota; kingdom Metazoa; phylum Chordata; class Amphibia; order Caudata; family Salamandridae; genus Lissotriton; species Lissotriton helveticus. The sequence continues at coordinate 1,057,537,360 of NC_136063.1, read as the reverse complement.
TGCCATCACAATCTCGGACGGCCCATTAGTCTTAGCATCTCTCTCTGGCTCCGTTGTGGGCCACTCAGCGCTAACCTTGCATGCTGTCCACAGATCTCCTGGTACTACAATGTCAAACAGCGTGTTCAGATCTATCCATAGGACCTTTGAGATTTTTACAAATCTCTCGACTTGCTTGTACCACTCCACTGGGTTTTCCCGCAATTTGGGGAAGGAGGTGGTAAAAGCAGCTAAATCTCCCCTACTCCAAGGGACATGCACATAGTTCCCATTTGCGACTTCACGCAAAGGGTAAGCTTCTATTCCCTGCAGTCCTCCTGGTGTCATACCAAGCGTGCTTCTCCTGACGGTCCCTTTCTTGGACCACCTCTCTTCCCACTTATCTAGAGCCCTCCATGTCCTTATTCCAGTGATCAGTTCCCTTATGTGCGTTTTCAGCCCAATCGTTCTCCTCTCATCTAGGTCTCGATCTGTGTAATGTAGCCTGTGGTTACCCTGTAATGCTTTGGTTCTTGACAAGTCCACCATATATTTGCCTGCTAGTTCGACTAACTTCTCATGGATTGCTCTCGCCTTTCGAGTAATGTCCTTTGCCATATACAGTATTTCATCTTGCTCATACATTTCCATTCTTTCTAAAGGCAGGGTACCATCTATCATGTCATCCAGGTCTGACCTTAAGCTGGCGACATCGAGTCTCTTGGCTTTTATCTCAGCTCGCAATATGTCTTTCGAAGGGGGCTCACTGGTCTCCCTACCATCCCAACTCCGAGCTCTACGTTTGGGCTCGGGAGAGTTAATGAGTGCTCTCCCTTGCTCCCATCTCTCCAGGTCCCATGCTCGGCCATCCGATCTTGGAAGGTGATGGAACACGGGCCTGTTACCCCCACTCTTGCTCTGCCCACTCTCTTCTTCTCCTCTCCTTTCACCGTACGCCTCTCTGTTATTTTCCCTCTGGTCGCTACTCTCCCTTTGCCTAGTATCACTCAGTATCCGATACGATCCTTCCTGGTTCCCCATATTCCCTGGGCTGCGCTCATTTCCGTCATCACAGGGACTATGATGCGACCTCTCACAACTCCCATTCAGTTCTCTGGTGCCGGGCACACAGTGTGGACACTTAAAGCTGTTTCTGTACTCTTGCGCTCTCCTCTCCCCTTCACTGAGTATTGGGCGCGCCACCCCTCCACTCCCGGGGCCCCCGTTTTCCAGGTCTGTTCTATCCCCACTCCGGGCCCAATGGGTGACTCCCCTACTATCTCTTTCTCTCCCGTCCCACTCCGGGTTGCTCTCCCCAGCCCCGCAGTGAGTCCGAGCTCTGCTGTCCTGACTTTCCCTTTCAGCTTCTGCAGCTATGATGCTCTTGTGAGCCTCCACTGCCTCATCCCACTTCTTCATGTACTCATTTAGCTCTTGAAAGGATTTTCGTCCAGATCCCCTCAGATCCACTGGCCATCTAGGGCCCCCAGGATCCCCTCCTGGATCCCCTGCTGTGTGCATCGGGGTGCTCCACTCTCTAGGTATCGGCATCTGACTTGGGGAATTAATCGTATCGTTCCTCCTTGCCGTCCCTGCTCTTTCTCTGTCCTTCCGTACCCGTTCTTCCCCTCTTGCTCTCTCTTGGTCATATATCGATATTATAGGACCTATGGTAACAGGTACCTGTAGTGCATCTGGTAATGCGTAGGATGTGGCGCTCTCCGTTTCCGGCGCTCTTTGTACCACAAACCTCCCGACTACCTGTTGCACCTGACTAGGCTGGGACAGCTCTTTCTTTGCCTCAGGATCCCACTCTGAACTGGGAAGCGGTCCATGCTCTCCTGCATTGCCCCCCTTTTCTCTTTCACTATGCTCGACCTCTCCCCCTGCTCTATTATACGGGGGTGGCCTGTCTGTCAATAATCTGTTTATCAGGCTGTCCTCTGTTTCGCTCTCATCATCTTCTTCTAGGGGGCTTTTATTTCCGGGCACCTCTAACACTGGGTACAGTTTATTGACTTCCATGTTATGCACTCTCCATCTTTTAGCATCCGCATCCCACCTGGCATCCTGCACTGCCCTTACCGATCGTTTCACCCTTTCTTGTCGTCTGTTCATATTCTTTTCATGCGCTGCCCTAATCCATGCATCAAGGGCTTCAAACTGGGTCGGTCTAGGCAAGGGTCTCATCGAGGTCATGACTGATTTTAATCGATGTAACACCTCTAATCTGAACGTCCCGTACTTCGGGAACGTCAGTTCCTCATTTCCTTCCGTAATCTTACTCCACTCTGATATCCAAAGGATCGTATGCAACCCAACATTCACTGCCATGTAACGAGCCGGCGTACCCTCCGGCGGGGCTTCTTCCCCTTCATACGATCCCCGCTTCTCTTTTTTAAACGCCGCTCTCAGCCATTTAAAACACTTCATAATTATGCGCACAATATCCAGCCTCGCTACTCTGTTTACTTCCTGATGACAATCCACCAATCCTGTCGCGGCTTTGCTAACTTGGCCTATCGCAGCGCGGTCTTTCTCCGGTCGGCCAATCACAGCTCGACACTTTCTGACGTCTTTGCTAGCTGGCCTATCACGGCGCGGTCTTTCTCCGGTCGGCCAATCACGTCGCGACACTTCCTGACGTCACTTTTCTCCGCTTCGCAGCAGCACCCCTCCTTTCTCAACTCGTCTCCCGGTTATGCATGCGTCCCATTCATACAGCGAAAAATGACTACTTCCGACCAAGCGGTCACTTCCCTCGACTGTACGTCCACAGTCTATATGTAATTGTCAACACAACTGACGAAATGTCTATCGTCTCTCTGATAGGTTGCTTACACACACAGTAACCTCCGACCAGCGGCCGTTACTCACGCACTCACTCTTACGTTCCCCCTATCTCGGTCTTTCGGGTGATCAATGGTACCTCATGACCCCCTTCACTCCAGTTGACAATTACTCTGGGTGTCCGATACACCCGAACCACTTAAGCTCTCCTTGAACTTAAGATTTCCACTGGTTGCGCGCGCTCACAACCTGTTCCACAGTCACTCTACAGACATTCAACTCCGCCAGACATTACAACATAGATACAATACAAAACACCGCAATCTAACACGCATAACCCTTTATACTCACTCTCGACCGATACTGCTGCTTTTTCTGTCTCACGTCATCCGGATCTTCTTCAGCGGGCGGTTCTTCCGATCATCGATTTCTAGGGGCCTTGGGGTAAGCTAACCTGGCCTAGGTCACCGTCCTCAAGAAGGCAACCATCCTCTATAGCTACCAACTGGAAGGGCGAGATTTTGATCGATACCTTATCACTATTGACCTAAACCTCGATCTGGTCGACTGAACCTTTGTTGCCTGTCTTTGAGGAAGAAAGTGCATCTATTACCAAGCTAGTTCACCCAATAAAGGACTTCGCTCCCAAAGATCACAAACAACTTCTAGCTTTCAAAAGTTTATTGTAAGGATAGGATAAGCTGCAAGTACAGGCATCTCAGAATGAGATTCACGAGATACACAGGTCCAACTACATACATGTGCTCTCTGAAAGCCCTCAGACGAGCAACTGAAATTACTAACACAAGTTCTAAGAATAATAAAGCTATCAGCATTGACGCATATCTCTCCTTCATTTAAGTTGGAGGAAAACGCACAGGTTAGGCTGTCCCTACCCTGCTCTAGATGGTATCCCTACTTAACCAAGTCCCAACCTAACAAAGGTGTCAGCAGTGAATGACCCCCAAGGGAAGTCACTCACTCTTAGTCTCTTGGTGAAAACCTATAGTTCTCCAGTCATGACCCCTCTCTGCCTACCCATCCGCTCTCTAAAGGGTCCTCAGGTATCTGCTCTAACTCCACCCAAGGGTGCTGTCCCTAATACAAAACAGTCAACAACATTTGAGACGCCCCTCGCGAGACGCCCCTCACGTGGTGTAGCTTCTGGCTTTTTCCATGCTGCTTTGTGTTGGGCCTCATACGTTGGAGTTGACCTTGCTTCTCAGACTCTTCTCCGGCCCGCTGATACCCCTTAAACATTCCGGAACCCTCCTCCATGTCTGGGCCGTCTACTGAACAGACCTCTATTCATATTATTTATAATTGGATTCCCCCTTCTCTCTTGCAGACAGACATCTGCAGCCAAGATCCCAACTCTCATAGACTTCCAAAAAGGTTCGCAACATTTCTTGGCCCAGACATGTACGTGTAAACCAACGTTAAAACATTTCAGGCCTACAGCATTTCTCATAATGATTATAGCATTCAACTTCTTCATTAATTAAAGCATGTTAATACTCTTATTCTATTATTCAGTAAACACATCTATAAATCATGGCCCATTAATGCAATGACCAAAACATTAGTTCAATCTATGTCGTGGAAAGAAACACCTTCCCCTTCCCTTCTAGCTCTGGCCCTGAGGCCTACCACATTCTGCGTTTAACCACATGCCATCTTACATTTTAACAGCTACACGACATGGATTCAGGAATAATCACATCTAATAAAATCATATAGTGTCACACATTTCTGTATTAGTTCCACTTCTACTTAAATCTCTACATTAGCTATACATTCAGAATATAATTGCAGATACTATTAGCACTCATGGCATTTCTCCTCATGATTTGTGCTTACTACGAGTAAGTGTGATGCACTCATACATTTAGGTCAGTTTGCGCTCTCTCACGTGGGAAAGACCTTTGCGTGGTGAGTGACGCGTGGTAAACGTTATGCGTGTTATTTGCTTCGTGGTAAATGATGTTTCCCGAAATCGCCTCAGCTGAAACAAGCAGCAGAAGGAGGGACAATTGAGAGGAATGGACCAATAGAAAGCCATCATATCGGAATGGCACAAGGAAGAACCAATGGCAATTGTTGGCTGTGAAAAAAGCCCACAGAAGAGATACACCAGGTCTTGCAAACAGCGCAAGCGCTGTCGAGGCTCAACCTAAAAATACTGCGTAGTGACTGAGGCTGCAAAACCTTCTAGAACCCTCGATTAGAACAGACCTTGAGAATGTGCAATGGTTATCATTCGACATAAGTAAATGGACTTAACAGAGAATGCTCCACACCAGAGATGTAAATACAGCATTATTTCAAGTGCTTAAATTCATGTAGGTGTTTGGAAAATAGATGATAATCTGGTGGGTCCAAATTACCGCCTAGTGGGTACATCTAAATTCAATTTGTTAACAAAAACCAAAAAGATTTTAAATCCATTGCAGTAGTGTAATGCCAAAAGCGGTTGTTGGAACCACAGTAGGACTTTTGGCGGAGCATGGGAGAAAGCCATGCAGCCCTGCAAAGTACCAAGCATGGGGAGTTAGACTAACGCATTTTAATGTGGTGGTACGCATCACCACACTGAAATGCAAGTCACGCATTTTACCGAGCGCTGCTGATGTACCATTACGATGAGCGTGAATGGCAGCTGCTCGGCAGGCTTGGGGGCTGTCTCAGCTGCTGTGGTAGCACTGTAACTTAAGAATTCACCCAAATGCATAATTATGCATCATGACATCAGGAGTCAGTGCTCGCGAAGCTACTAGCGTGACTATCAATCGGGGTGATGTCAGGACACGTTTTGTCAGACATCCTCTTTAATAGGCAGGACGTCCTGCTGCCTACGGCACGAGCCGAGCAAGCAGCAGTTCGGTAAATGTTGCTTTGGCTGCTGGCAAAGAATCGCAGGCAGCTCTGGTAATCTTTCTGAAAAATGAAAACCCCATAGCTGGACCCCTCACCAGGCAGTGGCCTGCTGAGAGTGTACCACGGAGAGGCCCCTTTTCAGATTGGTTCCTCACCTAGAGTAGCGCACTAGAGCAGTCTGTGTTGCTGAGCCACCCTGAATCATGCCTGGCCAGAGAATCCGAGTAAGAGTCCTCTGCCACGAGGCAGGCCTGGAGGAGTCCGGGGTTGCCTGCTTTTGTAATATGTCTTGGTTTTTAATAGCTCTCTCTGACCAGGGTGCTGTGGTCTCACCTCTCTGGGTACTGGAAGGGGAACAATGTTAGAAGATAAAATAAAGCAACAGCGCCAGCCCCAACCTCCTGTGAATCCGATGCCTTTTGTGCTTGTGGCTGCACTCTTATTGTTTATTTTCATACTCTCTGCCTGCCGTCCGAAATAAGCCGGTGCCCAACAAACTGTCTGTGGTGCTAGCAACCAGGGCACGCTCTGGCAACTATCACTGTATCACCGCTTTATTGTGTTGTGGCAGTGAAACAGAGAGAAAAAAAGAGTAGCTTAAGGGTAGATTGTGCATTCCTTGTTACCAAAACAATATTTTCCCTTTAGAAATCGATATGAATTAGTCCAATCTCTGCTAAATATTTGGCTCCCAAACATAAGGAAGGATTTCATGCTGTGCATCAATTAGATGTCGTTTTTTTCCTGCCGTTCTACCCCCTCTCACGGTGGATGGTGTTTGAACTGCGTTCATTTTTATTTTGTGTGTTGTTTCATGTGCACTTACAGGTGCGCACAAATAAGGTTCCCTTGACACAATCAGAGGCATCTCTGATTGTGACAATTGCCCTTAGTGTTCTCAACATTTAAGACCGATTATAACTCTTTACTTCTTTAGTAAAGTATATGCGGTAGATTTATGCTAATTGCGCTGCAGTGTAATTATGGAGCAGGAAGATTATTTCACAATCAGTATTGAATTGTTGTAGATAAATGTGCGTTAACGTAATAGTCTGCAACTAATTAGTTTTGTGATTTATTCATGGAAGGTAAGAAAGATGCAATCAGTTACACAAAAGCTTTTGAGATGAGTGCTGTGCATAGCAATCTAAACAGATATTCCGTCGCTAACCTCGTAATAAGTATTTTGCTAGCATCTGCCACGTAGACCTGATGCTGTAATTAAAATGGCCACCGGTGGCTAATTAAGCCGTTCGCCGTTTCTTTCATTTATGATAGTTGCTGTACAAGAGCTTGAAAGAAGCCTGTTAACCCCAAGGCCGCCGAGTAACCTACCTTGACACCTCTGTTAGCGACACTCTGCGGTTTATGGCACATGCAGACATGTTTAGCAATAACACCTTCATGAAACCCTTGCTAAACATCATAGGGCACATTCCAGTTTTTTTGCAAGTTGTCAAAACCCATGTTTTTAGGATGTATGATGGAAGCACACGTGCTATTACCAGGCATGCCTTTACAGCACATCCTTAACAACACCTATGCCTCTACAACACAAAGGGCCAGATGTAGGTAATTCCTATTTACCGACTCTTAAATACCGACTCATACCGAATCGGTATTTAAGAGTCGGTAAATAGGAAGGAGGCAGATGTAGGTAAAAAATTACCGAATCTGTAAGAGTCGGTATTTACCGAATCTGTAAATACCGATTCGGTATTTCACATTGATTCCTATGGGCCTTGAAGCCCATAGGAATCAATGTGAAATACCGATTCGGTATTTACAGATTCGGTAAATACCGAATCCTGCAAGGGTGCAGGGGGTGTCACTTTGACACCCTCTAGCACCCCAAGTACAGGCATGTGTGCCATGGGGCACACATACATGCCCTAAGGGCATGTCTGTGTGTCACATGGCACAGGTGTGCATGCACAGATGTGCATGCACACCTGAATTTGGTATTTTACCACCCAATAGGATTGGGTGGTAAAATACCGACTCTTAAGGGCCTGTGGCACTCTTAGGAGTGTCACCTACATATGGATTTACAGAATCGGTATATTTACCGATTCCGTAAAATACCGAAGTGGTAAATTTACTGAATCGGTAAATATACCGATTCTGTAAATTCAGACCCACCTACATCTCAAAAGCCAAATACCGGTCGGTAACCGACCGGTATTTGGCGACCTACATCTGGCCCAAAGTGTTTCCACTCATGCCTTTATAACGTGTCCTTAACAACACCTATGCCTTTACAACACATGTTTCTACCACGCAAAATGTTACCACGCATATGCCTTTACCAAGCATGCCTTTGCAAGGAAAATGTAAGTATTTTGCAAGTATAAAGCCTTTATATATACATACATATAAATATATATATGTACATATATATATAGACATATATTTTTTTAATTTAAAAATCTTTATTTAGAGCAAAAAATCAATTACAAAACAGTAAGCCATATAAAATATCCTGGAATAGATAACAACAAATATGAAGGGCAAACTGAGCGAAATAAAAATCTGTTTACAGTTTTACATTATGACATCATTCAATAACTGAAGATTGAATTACAATGCATATTAATAATCAATAAAGAAGTAATTAACCCACCAATAAGGACTAATATACAGTAAAAGGTAGAGAAATAACATCTAACAGAGGTCTAAAATTTTCTAAACGTATGGCGAATATAACTTCTGTTTTTTGCAACTTTATTTAAATAAGTGGTTAATGGCAACCAATATAAATTTCCATTAACAAGTGGATTATGAGAGGAGACAAAAGCAATATCTAATCTATGATAGTGGCAAAGGTTATTACACCATGCTTTAACTGAGAGTTTAATTAAACATTTCCAGTGTAATGTAATTTGCTGAATGGCTAAAGCTAACATAAGCTCAAGTATTCTTTTTTCATATGAAGATAGAGCCAAAAATTCAATTAAACTCCCTGCAAAAAGGACAACATTGGTCAGGGGTAGGCATAAGTTAAAGATTTTAGAAATAAGAGATCCAATATCCACTCAGAAGGAGGCTATAGTAGGACATAAGAATAAAAGGTGTACCAAGTCAGCAGAAGGGGAGTTGCATGTCCAGCAAAAGTCATTGTTTGTAGGAGAAAATTTAGAGATTGATACAGAAGTGAAATACAGTCAGTGATAAAGAAAAAACATAGTTTGAGTATTAGAAGCAGACCTAGACATTTTTAATGATCTTGCCTAAATCTTATTCCAGAAATCAACGCTCCAAGTACAGCCCAAATCTGTTCCTCAAGCAAGCTCCAAATTTGTTTTAGAACAAGAAGGGTCCGGAGACGAAAGATATTTATAGATCAAAGAAGCCTTTGGAAACAGCAACAATCATTTAAAAAAAGGATCAGTTAAGGGGGGGAAGCTTTGGAGGGGAGAGAGTAGAAGACGTCCAGATTAATTCCCATGAGAGTTGAGAACTTCTGCCCGAAGGAGCGTGGACAGTTAAAAGAAGCTTCAAATTGAGGAAAACAACAAGGTGTCAAACCATCATACATGTCTCGGACCCATATAATATCCGGACATCTCCAAGATTTTCAATGTAGAGGCCTATTGTTAATAGCAATAAGACAATAATACTGTAAGGGAGATTGTAGGACAGATTCTCTAGTAGAGAGTGATGGTTGGTAATAAGGCCTTAGTAAAGAACAAGTGTAACAAAATAATGGGAGAGACATAATGCTAGTTTTTTCAGTAAAGAAGAGAACTTCCTTAATGGAGAAAGGAGCGAGCAATATTCTTTCAATTTTAACCCACAAAGGAGTATAAGGTGTGTCAATTATAAAAAGCCATTTGGAGGCATGTTTCAAGCAAAAAGCTGTATGATAAAGTCGAAATTCAGGAAACTTCACACCACCATCAGCTTTTGATTTCTTGAGGAATTTCATGGCAACTCTAGATTTCTTATTATGCCATAAAAATTTAGAAAAGAGTCAAGTTTTTTGAAGTACGTAGAAGGGATATGAATGTGAATCATTGAAAGAAAGTATAATAAAATAGGGGTAATCATCATTTTGATAGAACCAAGACGGCCCCTCCATGAGAGGAAAAGAGGATCCCAGGATGAAAGAAGGCTAGAAACACGGTTAAAGGTTTCCTTCATATTGAGTTTAGCCGAATTTAAGATGGAGTTGTTAAAACAAATGTATTTAATTACAGAGTTGTTCCAACGAAAACTAGTCAAATCAAATTGGTGTTTAAGACCGAATTTTGTTATGGGCATGATTTCCGTCTTTTTTGGGGTTGATCTTATATCCGGACACTAAAGAAAAATCAGAAAATTCTTGCAATAGAGATGGAATAGAGGTTTCCGGGTTGGAAATAAAAAGTAAAATATCATCTGCGTAGGCTGACAATTTCAAGTGGGAGTCTCTGTAAGAAAAAAAAACGGAAATAGAAGAATTTAGACGAATACTAGACAAGAAGGGTTCAATGGATCGAACAAATAAAAGAGGGGATAAGGGACATCCTTGGCGAACACCTTGTTGCAATGGAAAAAATTGTGAGATAAGGCCATTAACTAAAACCGAGGCAGTAGGATACGAGTAAAGTAAAGAAATAAGGGAAATAAATTTAGGACCAAAACCATGCCAGGTTAGAGATTTAAATAAAAATGACCAATCAACTCTATCGAAAGCCTTCTCCGCGACGACAGTAATTGTGGCAAGAGAATAGGAGAGGGTGGATGATTGATTCAGGACATTAAAAAACATTTGAGATTTATCAGAGGTTAATCTGCCTTTCACAAAGCTACATTGTTCTGGATTGATTAGGGTAGGTAGAAGAGGTTCGAGAAGTAAGGCAAGCAATTTAGTGAACATTTTATAATCCACGTTTACAAGGGAAATCGGGCGGTAATTCTTACAAAACATTGGATCACGACCTTCCTTATGAATTTAAAAAATAGTAACCTCTAAAAACGTACCTTCTGCTTTGCCAGAATTGCAAAAGTGTTGGAAGAGGTGAAGTAGTTTGGGTAGTAATACATTTGAGAAGCGTAAATAAAATTCTACAGTAAATCCATCTGGATCCGGATTCTTCTGTTTTTTAAGTGAATTTAGGGATTTAGCTATTTCTATAGTCAAAAGATCAGATTCAAGAGCATCGAAATCAAGATTTCCATGGGGAGAAGGGGTAACTTGGGCAAGGTAAGTGTCAATCAAAGAAGGAGAAGCGATGGATTCCTGCATGTATAAGGACTTATAAAATTTCACAAACTCTCCCAATACATCCTGTTCTTTAAAAAGGTGTTTCCCCTCTAGAGTTTGAATAGAATCTATTGACATACATTCCTATCGGACTTTAAGATAGTTAGCCAAAAGCTTACCAGTTTTATTTTGTCCGCCATAGTAGCGGGCACTGCTACGCAAGAGAATAGACAAAGCATTGTCAGTGGTTAATTTTTTTAAATCTAATTTTGCGCGAATAAGTTCTTGTAAGTCAGGGTTAGATGCAGAAGAATAGAATTGATGTTCTAATTGTTTAATATTAGCTAGTAGGGATTTATATTGAACAAGGGATTTTATCTTTGTCTTGGAGGCGAAATTGATAATGAAACCACGAGCAGCAGCTTTAAATGTGTCACATATCAATGAAGGAGAAGAAGTGGGATCTTGATTCAAGAGAAAAAAATATTCAGCAAAAGAAATAAAGGATGAGGAAAAATTCGGGTCCTACAAGAGAAAATGATTGAATCCACATCGAGAAGAGCTGCGGTTGGAGCAAATCAAATTCTGAAATTGCCAGGGCATGATCAGAAATCACAATGGGTTCTATTGAAGAGGAAATACGATTTGGAGATAAATGTTTAAAAAAAAATGTAGTCTAACCGTGTAAGAGAGCCATGAGGGGGGGAGAATAAAGAGAATTCTGTTACATCTGGGTTGCATAGACGCTAAGCGTCAATAAGGTGTGATTGCGAAATGGTGTTGTGGAATTGTTTGTGAGTTTTATGGGGACTAAAACAAACCTGGGATTTACCGTCGATAAATAGATCTATAATCTGACTGCAATCACCTCCTAAAACAAAAAAATCATCTTTACACTGTATACATTTTTTCGTAATGTTAGGCCAAAAAGAATAGTGTGGTTGAGTCGGGCCATAAACATTAAAAACAGTCAACAAAATATTATTAATAAGCAACTTAACTAATAACCATCCACCTTCCGAATCTATCTCCTGAGAGAAAACAGAACATTTTAACCTCCTGTGGCAAAGGATAATCACACCATTTTTCTTATTAGAGGTAGGGGAAACAAGAAATAAACCCACCCAACTCTGTTTAAGTTTCAAAACCTCTACTTCCGTCAAGTGAGTCTCTTGTAAAAGGTCTAAGTCCCAATCATAGGAGTCTAGATGATAAAATATTCTCTACCTTTTAATAGGGTTAATAAAACCTTTCATATTCCAGGATATAACCCTGAATGAAGATCAATTGAACAATATATAAAACAATACGATCAACAGTAATAAACAAGGAGAAATGGAAGATCAAAAGAAGAGGTAAAGGAAGTATAGAAAAGGAGGATAGGAAAGATGAAAAAGAGGAAAGGAAAGGTAATAGTAGAAAAGACAATAAGAAAAGACAGTACATGTCAACCATTGAAGAGAAGAAAATATATACTTACAATGAAGGTAAAGAAAAAGGGATTGTAATACGTACCTTTAAGGGGGAACTAGAAGAAAATTACAAGGAGTGGTGACACACAAGTGAAGACGGCACACCTAATCAGGAGGAACGCAACGCAACAGGGAGGTATATATAAAACAAGCAGGAAACGGATACATAAGGATATTCCAAAGGCAAATTCTGTGAGAAGATAAAAGCGGAAGAGAAAAAAAGAAGAATACCATGTTATAAAACAGATATCAGCAAACAGATATCAACAAACAACCTGCAAGGGAAAAATATCAAATAGGTTAACCATTTTACAATGAAAAGAATTAAGTCAAGGTGTCGAAGTTGCAGAAGAAGGACCAGTGACTTCCATCGACATGGTGGAATGAGATTGGATGAATTTCCTCAAGTCTACCGGGTCTTGAAAGGTGGAAATTTTGTTTTGAAAAGTGACCTTAAATAAGCATGGATGAAATGACCCATATATTGCGCCCAATATGCGCAGAGCAGGACGAAGATCAAGAAAATCCTTTCAACGCTTAGCAGTTGTTGAAGAAACATCCTGTGAAATTAATAACTTGGAACCAGACCATGTAAGGTGTTTTTTGGCTTTAGCAGCATTCAAAACGTATAAGAGGTCGGTACATTTCAAAAAGAGAAAAATTACACCCCGTGATTTTGAAGGAGCTGATGTAGAAGTCAAGTGTGGACCCAGCCTATGAGCCCGTTGAATACTTACGTTTGTAGATGGAGGAAGGCCCAGAAGCTTTGGAACAAAAGTGGTGAAGAAATGAACAGAATCATCACCCTCCAAGCCTTCCGAAAGTCCATATCTTCGAAGATCTTTAACAGATTGTTTAACAGGAGGACCTCCTTCTCTAAGGTAACAACCTTGACAGACATGTCATCTAAATCTCCAACTTGTTGTTCCACTGTAGAAATACGAAATTCCATGGATGTCAATTTAGTGTCAAAACCTTGCAGACGAGAATTAGTTTCCTCAATAAATGGACGTAAGGCACATATTTCATCCAGCACAGTGTCCAAGGATACTGGAGATACAGACTTCTGCGGAGAAGGAGGATCCTGTTTAAGACGCTTGGTGGCAGAGGATGGAGTCTCTGGCTACCTGGGCTATGGTCCCCTCTCAATTACAGCTGAAGTTCTCCAATGGGGATACAAATTGGTGAACATTTAAACGCTGTGTGTATCATATTATCGTCTGCACTGCTTGGCAAGGATTGATAAAGGCTAACGACAAAACACCTCTCCATTTGCCAATAAAAGATAAAATGGTGATCCTTTGAGTGCTCCGTGTGGTCCTTAATACTCTTCGTCACTGCATACACCTTTTTCATTTGATCTGCAAACACAGCATTAATAGCCTATTCTATGTAAACCATTTTACCTCTGGCGTCTTTCATTGCCGAAATCGGCTGGATTCCAGTCTCGGACCTTATCAGACGTGCCAGTAACTGCACCGTCCTATCGTCCTCCAAATACCAGTGCCTTCGAGCCACCCCCGTACAGTACTTGTCCACTTGGTTCCACAGTTCGACCACTTTACGCCACTGACTATACCAGTCTGTCAAGAGTGTCAAGTCCATAGTAAGCGACGTCTCCAATTTTACTACTTCAGCATCCTGACGAGACAAGTCATTCTCTAAAATATGCTGTATCCAAACCGGGGACGCCAGACACACCCCACACACCACTTTCTTCAGGGCATCCCATTCCATGCCCCTACTACCCGCTGACTCCCAGTTGTGGTCAAAATAATCTGCTGTGGCCTTCAAGACTGTCCCTGAAAGGCCGGGTCCATCAATGCCTCAGTATTAATCCTAGACAGTGGTACCCTTGGTGCGTGTCTGTGTAGAGAATATGAAAGTAAGAGTGGGGAATGGTCTGAGAGATACAGTGCCAGGTAATGTACATCCACTATTCTTTGATCTCCTGCTGTGTAGATAAGGAAATAGTCCAGTCGACTATAAGTAGCCATGGCTGGGATATAGCTGGAATAAGGGGGCGTGACATAAATATGCTGGCATTAGATATCTACCAATGCAAGGCTACTCTGCGCGATTACCTGTACATTGTTCAGCTCATCTCAGTTTCATCACTCTGGGTCTCCTGGAGAAGGCACAGCGGTGTGAAGGAGTTCTGCTTCTCAATGTGCTCCATAGCTGCCTGCAGTATACCATCCGGGCAAATTAGAATACGGTCTCCCCTCTGTGGGACAGGAGGGTCCTGCGACGCCTCATGATTCCTCAATGACCGCCTCAGTCCATGACGCTTCTGCTGTCGCCACTCAGGATGCTGTACTGCTGGCCGTAGACCCAGGGAGTCAATCCCGTCTTTGCCTCCTTCCGGTTATTATAGAAGTACACTGTGTCATCATATTGAATCAGGAGTCTAGCCGGAAACATTAGACTATACATAATTTTTTGTTCCCGTATCCGGTATTTTACCCCCAAAATGTTTTTGTGGAAGTCCTGAACCTTTCTTGTATAAGCAGTAGGGATGTGAGCATGTACATGTTGAAGGATAGCGTCTCTGTCCATATATCTAAACAGTCGGTCTAAGGAGGAGAATCAGGATGGGGCTCAGGCCCTAGCGCCCGATGGGCAAGTTGGATTGTAAAGAATTTAGAGAGACATTTAGACTTTTGCTTCTCACTCCTCAAGGTAGTAGTAGTAGAAAAGCTTTATTTGATTTCACAGTATTATAAAATCATAAAAGCAACAGTTCATTCAATAATTAATACAGTCGAAGAAATTACAATTCATATCAATTATACATCAATAAAACTTTTCAAGCAGATTAAGCTTTTCCTTTTTCTCAAAATACTTTTTAAAAAAACGGTCATTATACTAACACAGTACATGTCATTTAATAATAATAGAAATGTTAAAGCAGGGCGGCATTGACGCCATAAACCCTGTTTTAAAAAGGCTTTAATCCATCTAGCCCTTTCTGAAGAGTAAAATTTACAGAAAAAAATCACATGCAGTGTAGATTGGTCAGAATAGTTATCGCAAGGACATTTGCAAAGCTTTCTGGACCAGTCGTTAGTTTTCAGAAAGGTAATCAAACGAAAGAAATAATCAAATCTAAATCTGGTCAAGATGTATCTATCAAACCCCTCCTGACACCAGACTAGGTAAGGTTGAATTGAGGTTGAGACCAGGGTAAGTTGGTGTGAAACTACTGTTTTTTTTATTTAACTCTACTCCTAGTCTTAAGGTACCAAAGTGAAACCAGCATAGTACCTTTAACTCTTTCCTAGAAATGGTAGTTAGGGAATCAGGATTGCTATACAACTCGGGTCTCCCCATATCTTTGGTGAGTTTACAAATGTAATTCAGCCATGGGATCTTTGTGACCTGATCTAAGCCCATAGAATCTTTAATTATTTCTCGGTTTAAGAATAAATCTGGTGAGGTCCAGGCTCTATGCGATAACAGTAAGGGTTGCATGTTGATTATGTCGCTAATATGGCGAATCCCTAGTTCATTATGACAATTAAAAACCAATGTACTTTAGGGAGTTGCTAAGATGAATCTTAAAAACGCATTCTCTACCCTTTGAATAGGTGATGCATCATGGACCCCCCAGACGCCTGCTCCATATGTGGCTATACTGATGCACTTAGCCTGGTATATTTTTAATAGGACTTCCGGGGCCTCCTACCCATTTTTTTGGTAAAGATCATTACTGCCGCAGTTGATCTTTTGAACAGCAATGCCTGATTTTTTATAGCTGGTCCCCAGGATCCTGATTCCTCCAGAAGGATACCTAAGGAACAACTGCGCAGTGGGCCCCTCCGCGTGCTTAGGAAATCAGAGATGGCATAACATGCCTTTGGGATTGCCCCTTGGTGTCCTCCAGCCTGCTCTCCATCTGTGATGTGCTGGACTGTAAGTCTGCAACAGTCGCCTGTAATTCCTGTACATCTTTGCGGAGCGAGACTACTTACTGTTTCCGTGCTATGATCACTGCGGAAATAGACTCTGGACACCCCAGTTGTTCCATTCAAGATGGCCGGCCAAACTGATATGCGCACTTATAAGTGCGCACTACTCCCTGCCATGGCTCGGCCTGCCCCTCCCACTCCTACGTAAGCAACGGAGACAGAGATAAATAAAACAATGATAAGAATGTTTTATCATTTTATTTATCATCTGCTGGCAGTGGGGTGACGCTCCTTTACCGTGGAAACGCCCCTGCTAAACTGTCAACTATGGACCCAGGAAACCTAGATATTATTTAAAGTATCTGCAATTGACACTGAATTAATAATAGTCTGTGATACTGGTCAAATCATGTCATGTCCCTTTATTTCACTTCCTATAAATCCTAAAATTTGGAGCGCTTTCTCGGACTCAAAATGTTTGTGTTGATCAATATATAGACATCAGAAAATATATCTGTTGTAATTCTAAGCAAATTAGCAAACAGAACGATTCAATTCTGAATTGTGCGAACTAGCGGTAGGTATGTTTAGTGCCTGAACCAGCTAATTTGTTTGGTTCATTCCAAACATGTAACTCAAGGCAGCCAGTAATCTCTTTGACTTGGCTGCTAATGTTGGTGATGTGTTTGCTGCAATTGTGGATTCCTAAAAGCCACCATAAAGACTGTGGTTTCAAAGGAGTCTGAGATGTGTCATATGACCGCAGGACTGCAAGCATTCTTCTGGTGGTTGAAGTTTATGCAGATACTGTTTAGAGGGTGTTTAAATTAGATGTGAGGATGGAGCCCCAATAATTGTGAGCTCTCTGTTTATGTCACTTCCATCTACACACTGTCGGAGGGGCTATGAATTCGCTTTAGGTAAATAACGAGGTTATAATAAGTTATTTTCTTCCAAAGCTGTTGCCTCATGAGAATCATGGTTAAGCTGACATATTTTGACAGATCATTGCCCGATAACTGCTGCACATGGTAAGGTAATAGTAATTTCTAATTTATATTGTATTTATAAGCAACCTTTGTTCTGCTCATCTCTAAATTAGATGAGCAGCACCAACATGTGGCATACTGTCATATCTGTGATGTTGACAATTAAGTGCCTGTGCCGAGCACCGGAAACCAATTAAGTGCCAGTGACAAGCAGCGGAAACCGCTGGCTCAAATTAAGCACTTCTAGTTACATACATGAAGGAAACTTGTCTGATCATTTCAATAAAATCATCTCTGTCCTTTAGTTTTACTGCCCACCCCCTTTTATGTTCCTTCTTTGTAATCATATTTATCTTGGACCCTGCAGTTTATGAGCATGATTAAGCCTTTAAAAATTCTGTAATTTACAGAACTGACCATATCAGGCACCAGGCGTTTCCCAGGGTGGGGGCCGGCAATATCATCCCCCTGTAACAAATTCGGCAGAAACAGGCCCTGGAAAACAGCTCGGCCACAAGGGGGCCGGCTGAGCATTTTTCCAAGGCTGGTTTTGGTTTCTAGTCCGGCAGTTCTTTACAATCTCGCTGTCTATTGTACTGCTAGGAATTATTTTGTAATTTGCCAGCTGATGTTTAAAATGTTCTCCTACTTTTTTCTTTTGCTCTATTAACTAGATGGGTTCATTTGATATGTATGTACTGTGTGTTTGTTAATTCATTTTAGATTTTATAAAGGACAAAACCAAACAGAGTCTAAATAACAAAGATAGAAATAAATGTGGCCGCACAGCATGTTGTACTAGTGTTACATGGGTTCAAATTAGAAAATGCTAATTACTTACAAAGTACCTTATAATCATGGGATTAAGTGTAGGTCAATTTAAAGGAATGCTAATTTAAAACATATTGATAATATTTACCAAAGCAATACTGGATGTTCAGATCTCTGAGAGAAAAAGGAGATGGTAAAGTCATTAAAATACAGGAGAGAATGAAGTAGAGAATTTGTTTTTAGCTGGCCACGTCCCGCGCAGTGGGACACTAGAGGGGATAGCCACTTAGCGTTTCCCCACTGCCTCTGGAGGGGCTAGTATTTTTATCTTGCCCAGGGACAACACACTTCCGCGAGGCCCAAGGCTATTTGGCTGGGCATCTCACCTGGGCAATTCCTCTTTTCCGGCCAGCAGTAGAGGGTGATGGGGCTGCTAATAAAAATAAGATCTTCAGTCCACAGGGGGCCATGAGAAAAGCGTGACACGACCCCTTCATCCCGTAAGGTACAGTTGGTATCCTGAGAGCCGAGGGTTGGCCTTACCTCGCTCCGTGGTGGCACGGGTGCAGCAAACACATAAAAAAGCATTGGGCCGCAGCCCCAATACGTAATATACAGCATCATATAAAGAATGAGATGGCAACGTAATGCCCGGTGGCTGGAGATTGTTTCAGAAAGTGTTTTTGCCATTATTCCTTAATGGTGCTGCACTCGGATGATCACCCGTAAGCCAATCTGCCGAATTCTAAATCAGGCCCTTAGTCTTTTTTCTGAAAGTGAAAATCTTTCAGCACGGCAAGGAAGTAGACTGTATCTGAGAAGGGCTCCAGGGCAACAAATAGAAGTTTGATGAGTTCCCGGCGAAGCTATTGGTTTAGGTGAGAAAAGCTAAGAGCAGGAAAATTTAAATTACTCACCTAGGGAAGTTCTCTCACCAGTCAGATCCTTTGGGTATTTTCACCACGTCAAGTTTTCTGTGTTCGGACTTAGTCACTTTTTTAAACGCTTGAATTCTTCCAGCAGAGCAAGACTGCAGGCTGTAGCTGAGGAGAGATATACAAGGCTGGATACTTTCTCCTGGAGGTCTTGCTTCAATGGGTATGTGGCTGCTTAAAAGCTCAGAGTGGGAGAAACCTGAATCTTTAGCTCTGTGGCAACTTACCGTGGTCGGATCAACTTGGTGGGTTTGTCCTAGTCTTTTGGAGGTGTTTGGAGTAAAAACGTTTTAAGTCCCCGTTTTTTGAGGATGTTAGAAGTAGTAAACTTAGACACAGCCAAATGTTCTAGGACCTCAGGCACAACTCTTGAGTGTAATGACTCACTCCAATAGGAGTCACCAGCAGGGTCCAGGGCAAGTCCAGTTAGAACTGGTCAGCTGGGCTTTCTAGGAAAAGGCTTCTTGCAGCTTGTTGTGGCCTTGTAACCTAACAGTAGGTTAGCCAACAGATCCTTGAAGTCAATTTCTTTGGCCCGGGTAGAAATGGTGGCAGGTTCAGCCCTTCAGGTCTTCTCACAGGTTTCAAACAGTAGGGGAAGACCTCCTCCTGTTCTTCCACAGGTCCAGAGTGTGCTGAAGAAGGTGCCCAGAGTTGTCACGTTAATGCCTGGCACTAGCTTGTAGGTGGGAATGACTCCTGATCTCTACTTAACCAATAGGTAAAGGGTTCCAAGGGTAATTCTGCTCACTTTTGCAGTAGTTTCTATGTACCCTACTGCAAACAATTGCACAGTGCCCCTCTCTACTACAGCTGGAGGGTAATGCAAATTAGGCTCTAGATGCTTTAGGTAGGAAAAAGTATCATTCCAAAATTACTTTTTCCTTAATATTTATCAAAAATGTACTTCACCACTGAATTTGGCTTTTAATAAACATTACAAAGAATCCAAGTCTAGGTGAATACAAGCTGAATATAGCATTATAAAATGTAATAGTGCATCACATTGTTTCTCTATGGAACAGCCAGCCTTGCTACAGTGAAAATAGCTTGCAGGTGCTAGTCCCTCTAAGGACATGGTTAATATTACATTTCATAAACAAAACAAGAGTATTCCAAGGAAGGATTGGAGACCATCAATATGGAGCAAGGAACGACTTCACTTAAGGCGTTTTTTTGGAAGAAAGCCCTCACTCACCACCTAGTGATGACATGCTTCATCATCGGGCCCCACAGAGGGAATCTAGCATCCCCTCTGTGTGCTGCAACGCCAGAACTACTGCGGAGCGGGTAGTGGGTAAGGACAGTGATGTGCAAAGAATATTAAGTGAGTGATGTGAGGTTTAAAATCAGTCTGTAGTGTATCACAACAATTTTATTAGGATCACTAAGGACTTATCAATAAAATGATGTGTCGGAAATGCGTCCACAATTATTCAAGTGGTAGTTTCCTTAAGTCAGTCGACATGTTTCAGCCACGAAACGGTGTGAATTTACCTGGCATTCTTCAGGACTTGGTGTGAATAAACCCTGGCGGCATGGACTCGCTAAGGTCCACCCTAACCTAGGGACGTGAAAGTGAAAATAAATAATGAAAAAGTGCAAAAAATTTGAAAGAAAAACTGTCTTTCTAATAACTCCTGGTTTAGGAGGCTTCCGATTTTACGGTTTCTGCACTTTGATAGTGTGATAAATGCACACCATGGGTCACAGGAGGGGGGTGGAGGCGTAATCGGCACACCGCCCTCAACGCTCGGCACCCTCAGTATACCTAAGACGACCCTCTGCTGGACCCCGAAGATGCATCTTCGGGGTCCAGCAGAGGGTCGTCTTAGGTATACTGAGGGTGCCGAGCGTTGAGGGCGGTGTGCCGATTACGCCTCCACCCCCCTCCTGTGACCCATGGTGTGCATTTATCACACTATCAAAGTGCAGAAACCGTAAAATCGGAAGCCTCCTAAACCAGGAGTTATTAGAAAGACAGTTTTTCTTTCTAATTTTTTGCACTTTTTCATTATTTATTTTCACTTTCACGTCCCTAGGTTAGGGTGGACCTTAGCGAGTCCATGCCGCCAGGGTTTATTCACACCAAGTCCTGAAGAATGCCAGGTAAATTCACACCGTTTCGTGGCTGAAACATGTCGACTGACTTAAGGAAACTACCACTTGAATAATTGTGGACGCATTTCCGACACATCATTTTATTGATAAGTCCTTAGTGATCCTAATAAAATTGTTGTGATACACTACAGACTGATTTTAAACCTCACATCACTCACTTAATATTCTTTGCACATCACTGTCCTTACCCACTACCCGCTCCGCAGTAGTTCTGGCGTTGCAGCACACAGAGGGGATGCTAGATTCCCTCTGTGGGGCCCGATGATGAAGCATGTCATCACTAGGTGGTGAGTGAGGGCTTTCTTCCAAAAAAAACGCCTTAAGTGAAGTCGTTCCTTGCTCCATATTGATGGTCTCCAATCCTTCCTTGGAATACTCTTGTTTTGTTTATGAGATTAACACTGGGGTGCGAGAGTATCCCACTACCCTATCTCTCTTTTTGTTGTAAAATAATATTACATTTCTACATGTCCACATTTAGATACCATGCATCCTGCCTTATGAACTATAAGACCTAATTATGGGTGATATTAATATTTAAAAGGAAGGTATATACCTATCAAAAGGGTATATTTTAACAGATCTAATTGCAGTTTTCATACTGCCATAGTCGAACTACAATGGTAGGCCTACACCCATGGTTACACTGTCCCTGTAGCGGATGACACAATAGGGACTGCATTCCAGTAGTGATATTTAACTTACAGTCCCTAGTTACACTGTGTGGCATATACTTGGGACGTATAGGTAAGGCAAATGTGCCATTTAGCAGTTTAACGAATTTCAACATGTTTTAGGAATCAGAGCACATGCACTGTTGTCTGGTTAGTCCCAGTCCACACAGTAAAAAAAAACAGCAGCATCAGTCCACACAAACCAGTGGCGATCATGCAAAAAGAGGCACTTTCCTACAACTAGATAGTGTAATGAGCCATTGTCTAAAATAGTGCTAGTCAGCAGGGCCATTTTGTATTATGCATCTCCCTTTGCTATGTAATGATACAAGGGTAGTTCAATTAAAGTGTTTACTTCTGGAGGCTAGCAATGTACTACTTGTGAGACTACCTTTAGTAGGGCTAGTCGGATGTCAGAAAGTGGATTATTAGTTGGGGTGAATGGTAATCCACCACAAGTAATAACATCACTTTTCTTGTTATGTTCAGTAAAGGTTACAGTCATTTAAACCTGAGGGCAAACCCTGGTAGCTATGGCACAGAACAGACAGACGTAACTTAAGCTGGGGGTCACAGCGCATGCACTGGGGCCTTGTAAGCAGAGGTCCAGTGTACACTTAATTCAAGTTGGGGGTCAGAGCACATGCGCTGGGGCCTAGTTAGCAAAGTCCCAGTGCACATAGTCAAAAAACTAGCAGCATCAGTCAAAAAAATGTGAGTGGTTATGCAAAAGAGGCATTTTGCTACACTGGACCTTTGGAGTTCCCAGTAAAGACTTAATTCCACTCTTGAGTCTTAGTCAGAATTGTGCACATCTCGGAATGCTGTTTATATGTGAATAGACATTCAATCTGTTATCAACAATGCAGCAGAGAAGTTGTTGTGGAAAGTTTAGTTTTGCAGTTTACTAAATCGAGAGAGCGGGTTATCAACAGGGACAGAAATAGAAAATAGAGGTACAGAGCAATAGAGAGTGTTTTGCATTTTCATCTATGAGGGAAGATCGAGTAGGCAGGAGGTATACCAGTTGAGGATGTTCCTTCTGATGCTCATATGCTCTTTTAGAATTTCAAGTACTTTGGTTTGTTTGTTTCACAAGTGAAGAACAGATCCCAGTTTGCCAAACAGGTGCCACAATATCAAAAGTACATAGGGTATGGACTATTACATGTACCATGGCCATCTCAGTGCTGTGCCTGTACTACCTGACTGCAAGTCATCAAAGAGATAGTGTTAATTAATGTAATGTTTATGTTGAGAGGCCACACAACTGTCCAGCGCCTTCACTAGGTGGGAAAGGCCACAGATGGGATATAAATTATATAGGCCTTCTGTATTTGCCAATGGTTTCTTAAGTAGCAGTGAAAATTGGTCAGTTGTGAGTTGGTTATGGTAGGTTCAGTGTTTTTTACTTTCTAAACGGAGAACTGAGTAAATTACATTTAGCCACCTGATTATTTCCAAAACAAGATTGAGAATGACTGTGCTGCACTGCCCTGACCTTGCCTGGGAACGAAATCCAGTTCCCAGGCAACGGATCTCCGCTGCGCGGGACATGCCAGGGCGCATGCTCGAGCAAAGATCAGGCCAAGAGCAGGCCTGACTGCACCTGTTGGAGACAGGGTGAGACCGGACAGGCCCCCCCCCCCCCCGACATTTGTTATACAGGTTTTAGAATAATGGGGAAACGTGAGCTAACAGCTCCTACTCGACCCTTGAAACAGAACGTTTCAGAGAAGGTTAAGCGCAATCGGGGCAAGTCCAGTATTTTATCATATTTGTCTTCGGCAGTAGGGGCTCTTAATGAAGGGCCCGATTCACAGAACTAACTTACGACAAAATCCTAAAATTACTACTTTTGGTATTCACAGAAGACATTTAGTAGTCTTAAATTAGGATTTTGTCTTAAATTAGGATTTTGTCTTAAATTAAACTTAACTTTAACATAAGTTTGTCTTAAATTTAATTTAAGACAAAATCCTAATTTCAGACAAAATCCTAATTTAAGACAAGATCGTAATTTAGGACAAAATCCTAACGTAGGGCACAATCCTAACTTAGGACAAAATCCTAATTTAGGACAAAATCCTAATTTAAGACAAAATCCTAACTTAAGACTACTTAAATGCCTTCCGTGAATACCAAAAGTAGTAAGTTTAGGATTTTGTCATAAGTTAGTTCTGTGAATCGGCCCGAAGAGATTACCAACGCTGAGGAGGAGCTGGCTCATCATGCTTTTGTTAGACATTACATCTTTGAGCCTGTTCTCCATAGTCCAAATAGCTCCAGGCATGCCTCCAAGAATCACTCTGTACCAGCAATCGTCTATGCAGAAGTTCATCAGGCTTGCACAGAGGTAGCATCCCAGTGGAGGATACTGTTTCAGATTCCCAGAAGAAGAAAAAATAGAATGGGCAGTCCATTAGGCTGAACCATCAAAAAGCTCACAAAACTACATGAAATGCATGGATGGTTTATTGGAGGACGTGGACAATAATAAGATAAATATTTTATCTGAAACGTTTTTTTCCAAGGTTGAGTCACTTATCAAGCCGCTATTTAAGTTTATGTCACCTTCTAGACAATATAGAGTGATCAATTTTAGAATTAAAGGCGGAGGTATAATTGCTCACTCAAAACCTTGTAATGGTGGCCGGCTGTTGCTAGCAGCAGTGAGGCGGATCAAGTTGAATTACTCACCAGGCAAATCAACCAGGTGTCTGTATGGGACCGTGGATATGTTTGTCGATCTGGTGGGGGGGGGGGGGTTGTCTAATTTGTCAATCGATAAAAGTGTTTGGAAGGAGCGGGTCCATTCTCAGGCTACTCAAGAGAATCAACAAATGTAAGCCCTGCTCCCTGATGTGTCTTTGAGAGAGCCCACCACTTCTGACCTAGACAATCCGCCTCCCCTAGGTTAGGAGTTACCATCCATCTTCCTCTTGAGGCCACTCATTATGCAGCTGTATTGGTAACTGTCCCAGGGCTGACGCCTAATACAGCAGAAAGGTATGTGCAAGGCAAGGTTACTCATTGGATAGGGAATGATTCCATCTTGTGGTCTGACACTCATGATTGGATCAACATGGTTAGAAGAGTGGGCTGGATTTGGAAAGATACTAAACTATTTGCTGGAGACTGTGTTATGATGAAGTTTAACAAACTCAGTTTGGCGGCTAGTGTATTGTGTTATGGATTTGTCTAAAACCAGCAAATCCTCATCTATTTTGGCCCTACCTTTGAGTTTCTTTTACCAATTCGAGGTGGTGCGTACTGTAAACTTGCAGTCAATAAGTTACCTTGGATATCATTCAAGGGTGGGCCCCTTTGAGCTTTTCAACAAAGATTTCCAACAGATTTGAGGCTCTGAGTACCCAGATACTCTGTGACTGACTTAAACCGCAGGACCTAGGGGCCGATTACAATGGCGGCGAGACCGCCGCCTTCTGACCATTTTAACTGCCCGCTACTTTCGGATGGCGGGCGGTGTAATGGCGGTCGGAAGCACGACCATCACACATCCTACGGGCTCGCAAGGGTGAACGGACGCTTTACACTGTATTTATTCGAATACCCTCTGTTTCTTGCCTTTCTCCTGAAAGCATGAGGTCATATTCCCAAACAGGGAGAGTGAAGCGTAGATTTATGAATCCATGCCGGCTCTACGCACTTATTTGACAGAAACTGGGAGTATGCAACTAGTGCACGAAGTGCTACCCAAGATCACACGGTTTAGATCATTTACAGCGATGGAATTAGAATTCATGTTTCCGGGGTTATTTACCGATTAGATCACTTTGCCTCCCTACCGATGGAACCAGCTGCCTCTTCTTTTAGTATTCAAAGCCAAAGGTAGAGGGTTTCCTTTGGAAATCTCTTCAGAGGGCTTACTTACATGATATTTATTTGTTACCTCTGCTCCTCATTCCCACCGTGAGCCGTGAGAAAAAAGAAGGCGCTTTATTTACTGCTCTCGCAGCCAGATTTCACGAGAGCAGTGCTGTCAGTCGCTCGGGTCCCACCGAGTCTCAGAGCTGGCAGTCATTTTAAAACGGCTTCCTATCAGCCTCTCTATTCAAACGCTTAACTCTACAAACAAAAACGAGCGTTTTCTCAACAGCGACAATAAAAGGCTTAGTGTAACCCTTGTCATCCATGCAGTTCCTGTTCACATTTCTTGTTTTGTTCCATCTTGCATTCCCTAAGAGTATAGTCATGCAATATTTGACCCTTGTGTAGTGCTCACTGGGGTCTGGGGCACCTCAACATGTCTAGGTAAGTTCATTTAGTGGATGGGTGTTCAGGACGGCATGACTGTTTGTGCATCTGCAATTTTTGATTGGGGAGAAGTGACATGTTTGGTAGAAGTTCAGTATCTGAAATCCAACATGAACACATTACAAAGCATCACATCTTCAGTACACAAACCTCCAGAGCAACTTTAAGGGACAGTAATGCTGTTATTTTCATTCCACCACCCCTACTTCTCCACACTTTAACACTGCTCTACAAACCCAGCATCTTTTCACTAATGTCTCTTTGCAAACACACTGTATCTCTTCACTAACTCATCTCTGTGCAGTCTCATTAACTTTTCAGTGCCCAATCTCTTCACAGCCCCTGTATTCCTTAATTGTAACATCCTCTGCATCCCTTCACTGCCCATGTCTTCACAGTCTCTGCATCCCTTCACTGCCCTGTCCCTCTGTAGTCCCCGTATCTCTTGAAATACCCCTAATTTCTTCACTGCTCCTGCATCTTATCACTGTCAAATCTCTCTATAGCATGTACATCTCTTCACTCTGCCCATCCCGCTACATTTCCAGCATTTATTCCGTCTAGCCAGTCGTGGCATCTCTTCACTGTTCAACCTTTCTACAGACCCTGCATCACTTCATTGACACGTGTGTACAGCTTGCACATTGTCACACTAGTGGACCGAGGCACAGGGAGAGTTAGTATTATTTGACCAAGCTCAAACAGTTTGCTAAAGTTGGAGACACAGTTACAAGCTTCTCCAAAGAATATAGCTTTACCCAGGGCTTTAAGTGGGCTGGGTCCTGCCAGTGCTCAGCACAGGCAGTTCACAAAAGCAGGTATTGAGACGGGTCCCTGTCGGGCTCTCCGTTTTTGCCCTCACCCTCAGGGTGAAAAACAAATCTTAACTCTGCAGCAGTACCACCCTTCACTGCCTTTGAGGTAACTTCAAAGACGCTCCTTATAGTTTTTTCACAGTCTCATCATTTCAGAACTGAAGCATTCTCAATATTCTATACCACGAAGCAATAGTTGTTGCTTATTTATCTTACACAACTAATAACCATTGACAAAGGAAATTATAATATATGTCTGGATGCAATGACAGAAGTAGCACAAAACCAGTTGAGAGGCACACTATGCTAAGCACAGATTTTTAGCTTATGTGCTTTTAAGCCATGGCCTTAATTACATCAGACACACCCCTTTGGGAGACCCCCCCCCCCCAGTTTTTGCATTCCACTTAAAACCCTGGTTTTACCTTCTTATAACATTTTGGTGAGTGGACAGTAAGACTAGGCACTGCCCGACCCCAGGGAATATTAAGTCCAGTTCCTAAGGGAATCAGAATCTGTGCCACCCAGTTGTAGTCTAGTGGGTGAATTCACAACTATGGAATCTTTCACTTTAGTTTTTAATCCCAGCATTCACATTCGTCCAAATTGTGTATTTTTGAGGAAGGAATTACTTTTTGAATTACTTTTTGTCTGCTCTGCTGTGTTTTTTGTGCCATATCTGGAGCGTTTAGAATCATTCTACCAGCCATTAGTAAGTGCATGGGTGAAAATAGACTGTATATTACCTGGGCGAGGGAGAACAGTACCCAGTTCTACTGTGCATTCACCAAAAATGTGATATGGTGCTACATCTTTACCATTTGGTGCAGGTAGCTGTGTGCTGTAGTCTTGGGTCTCCTACTTTAACAAGCTGTTTGATTCCAGGCAAATCATATTCTTCCTGATCCTCCGCTCACTAATCTGACCAAATATGAGCACTTTCAAACAGGCTTAATGAAGAAAAACACCAAGGCACAGTGCCAGTATGTGACTATAGCACAGCTTTTACTCACATATTGCATGTGGTTTAACAGCAGGCGGATGGCTGTATTTGCAGCGCTTTAGCTGAACGGGGTCCTGAAGTTGCATTGTGCAGGGCCACTCCTGTGTTGCTGCATCTAATTCCCAGTCACAGACGAGTATCTTTCTACAGTTCATAAAGGCCTAAACTAGTGCAAGTTGGACACCCTAAAATTGACGTGGTGGTGATAGGGGCTTTTAAATATACCCCAGAGTGTCCCACAGTGCTCCTGTGCAGGAAGCAGGACAGAGCGGTACAAAAGGGGGTGGTGATGGACGGAGCATCTGAACCAATCAAACACTCACACCCAGTCAAAAGATCTGGGTTTAATCCATCACCGTTCTTTAGCCCACTCTGCCACCCCAGTTCAGACATGGCTATATGCAAATCAGTCTGAACCTGTGCCTCATGGGAACAGTCCAGCCCGAAGCAGGACAGATGCCACAACTATGGAGACAAACCTGCAAAATGGCTGGTACCACAGTAACACTCTGAAGTTAGGGGAAGACATACAGGAGGGGGCATGAAGTTTGCACGGGGGCACCGAGCCCCTGAACCTTCATATACACATCGCTAGGTTTCTGTGTCATGAAATATAGTACTTGCCAGTGACAAGAATAGCTTAGGCAATTCATGAAAACAAAAAAAACAAGGCCTGTAATGGAAGTCATTGTGCTTCTCTCACAAAACGTTTATTGTGGCTGCTTTCAAACTTTTTCCAATAAGTATTCTTTCTTAGCCCCATTTTATGGTGTTGGTAATGGAGAGCAGGGTGCAATGTTGAATAGGTAGCCTCTATGTTACCAGAATGTAAAGGCTTTTCTTGGCTGAACATTTCTGAACTGGACGTAGACATGGTATTGTCAGAACAGGATGAATTACTTATACAGTCTTAAGAGCTATCACTCACATTTGTTCCCCCTGCTTCATTGATATACTCCTCCTCTTGCTCTGAGGCTAACCACTCTTCCACATCTTTTTGTTCAATTGCTGATCTTTCAGAGGCCATCAGAAAATGTTTTGTGACTTCCGGAATATCTCATTGTGTCTTCAAAGCTTGTGAGAAGCTTAATATTTAAGGCCAGAAGAAGGCTTTGCTCACAGTATGGTTTTAGGGTTTGGGTGTCATACAGTGAACAACGTTGAATAAAGAAAGGGTTGAAGGGGATGGGAGATCCCACTGTTGAAAACCCCGAGCATGAAATCAGACCTCTATCTAGTTAGTCCATCAATCCACAAGCTCTTTAGCTCTGACAGCTTATTATGCATGAGGTGCCCTCTGACCTCCCTTCCTTTCTGTGTTTTATGGTCTTAGAAAAGCTAACCTAGCAATCCAAAGGGTATGATGGCTACATAAATTAATAAGACACACCTTTAACTGGGAGATTTGTACCTTAGAATGAATTTTGGAGGAGGAGCATAACTGGAGTGAGAGGCCTCTGAGGGTGGCATTGATGGGGAAACTGCCAATGGGTGCTCCATTCCTCTAGTCCATCACTCTTGTAGCATTACCTTTGTGGCATCCCCTTTATGATTTCCTCATCCATCACTTACTTGGGGCTCTTGGTAGTTTTTTTCCACTATGGTCAGCCTTGGTCTCACCATAAGCTTTGAGTTTTCCTGAGTGAGTGATGACTGCCATGGAGTTACAGTTTGCAGTTATGGACACGAAGCATAATGACATGCTGGCATGACTTGTTTGATTGGAGGCAGCTTCTCATTA
Source organism: Lissotriton helveticus (assembly GCF_964261635.1). Taxonomy (NCBI): domain Eukaryota; kingdom Metazoa; phylum Chordata; class Amphibia; order Caudata; family Salamandridae; genus Lissotriton; species Lissotriton helveticus. Next base: position 1,057,507,816 of record NC_136063.1, on the reverse strand, counting down.
AGAGACGTATAATGGATTCTGCAGCATCTGCCTTTTCTGTCATGTCATGGGTACGCTCAATCGATACATAACAATGCACCAGCTTGAGGCCCTGCATCCTGCCTTTGATGGCTCTGTAAGCACCAGCATTGCATTTATCATCTCTTGATAGTGCCATCACTCACACCACTTCTTGGCAGTCAATCCTGCACCCACCTCTAAAAGTGATGATTTTCCAAATAATATTCTTGGGATATTATAGACTCTGTGTTTAAATCGAACACTTAGCACATTTATATAATCTACTCAGTAACAAATGTTTTTATCCTACCCTGTTTTAGGTTTGGCTTGACAGTGCAGCTGTCTTCATGACATATTTTTGCTAATTCTTTCAAATAAATAAATAGTGGGCTTTGGTTCCACCCAGGAGAGTATAACTTTCTCTCTGCATGCTATTGCCTGTTAGGTGTATCATCTCACGTTCTCGGAAGTGCTTTCACAAGAATTTACAAGGGACTATTTTACACCTGAAAAGTACACTCAATCATTATGCTGTTGGTGATATTCAGTTTCTGATCTCCCATGAACATTCCATACAGAAAGCAATCCTTTTTAGGTCGAGCCTGGGCAGCACTTTCGCTGTCTCTTTGAGAAATGTTGTATACACTTTGTGGGTTTATAGCCCGCCCATTACTTTTTTTATTTGTTACTTTGATTTCCCTTTAAAAAGGCTTGCTTGCTAGGGGTTAATCTGTCATATTTGTCCCTCCTTTTCATGTTTTGTTTCCTCCCACAGAGCACTGCCCAATTACTTGTAGCCTTACACTTGTACAGTTATAGAATCTGGTCTATGGACTACCTTTTTCTGTTTCTAACAGCACTTCACAGGACACTTCTTTAAATAGGAACAGTTGAGCGGAAGCAATACATGTAATGCATACATTTTATATAATTGTATCTGTGGTTGAAAAGAGTATTGTTGTAGTTCTTTTATTCCTAATATATATTTGCTGATTCAATTGTTTGGACAAGATTGTGGTGGATTAAGTATACCGCGGATCATAATTAGGGAATACGTTATCCACGTAGCTTCACAATGCCGGAGGTAACAGCTGTATACATGCACAGTATTTGGTACGTGATGCACTTGGAAACCCTTATCTGCGGAACACTCATCCTGACTCGTTAACTGACAGTGTGGATCAACAAATAAAGCACAGACAACGATTCACAAAGGAGTCTTAAATGCTATTTATATTCAGTACCATCTAAGTTAACTAGATTTCTTTTGACTTTCCACATAGTTTGGTAGAAAACAAGTTCATATATCCACTTAAGTTGCTATATTTAAGCCCCATGACATCGCCCGCAAGCCCATTATTTGCATAGATTGTCACACACATTTAATGTGCTTTTAGTTGCACTACATTTTTTAACACATAATCAACTTGTGAATCGGGCTGCCAGCAGTGCCAAAAAAGTGAGTCTAAACCTATCTGGGTTGCTTTTCAAGACTGAGATCAAATGTCAGGCGCTGTTTTCCAGTGCCCCACAAGCATATTTGGTGCTCTAGGCTTTCTACGGAAGGTAGTTAGTGATTATCAGACCATTTTCATGTACTTATTTTAGGTTTTGCGTCGCATTGAGTAATCTGATTAATTCATTAAGTTCTCTTACATGGAACACTATGCATTGAAAAGAGCGCTGTTAGACTTCGTCTATGCTCTGCACATGGTAAAATCTGGTGGATAACAACTATTAACATAATGAAAAATTACAGTAAGCATGTTGAAACTGCAAAAAAAGACAAAACCATCCCGCATTTACTTGCACATTTCAGAATCAAATAACATGCATCACGTCACTCCTGCCATTATTCAATAAAGGTTTGTTTTAATTGCATCACCGACTGGTGCAGTTAGTAAAGGAATTATTTGAATAACATTATTTTAATTCATTGTTTAAATTCCTTTAGGTTTCAGAATTGCCGTATTTGGGCATGAATTGCACTTCCAGTGTTTTGTAAGTAGCACGAAAGCCTGACCATGAGTGTGTGTGGCCATTCTCCAGTGACACGCGACGTAACAGTAGATGTTGTAGCAGCTAGGATAATGTGCTGCATGGGTAAACACATACAAGCTCCTAAAGGCGAGACCTATTGGCTATGCCAATGCTTGTTGTTTTGTGTATTAAGGTTGTCTGTTATGGTAATATGTATTTTAACCGAGTAAAGGAATTTTGATGGGGTGGATTGGAAGCCGGTTTGATGTCAAAGGTTTTTTTTTAGGTCCATTAGCTCTCGCGTATATGTGATTTCGGCATAAAATATGTTTTGAATGTCACTTCTTTCTTTATGAGAAGATCGAGAGGATCCAACAGGTACATGCATCAATATTGCTTTTTGCGATTCCTTAATTGCGAAAAATAACGAATCGCAATTAAGGAATCGCAAAATGCAATGCATCAAGAAATCGCTAAAAAAATTGCGATTTCTTAATATTCCTTAATTGGGACTCGCAAATTGCGAGTCGCAATTAAGGAATACCTCCCCATTCATTCCTATGGGCCTAGAGGCCCATAGGAATGAATGGGTAGACATTCTCAATTTGCGATTCGCAATTAGCGAATCGCAAATTTAGAATGCGATTTCAAGGGTTCAAGGGTGTCCAAAGGACACCCTGTTGCTTCCCTGAAATCAATCTGTGCACATATGTTGTGCACACACATGCCCTAAGGGCAGGTGTGTGCACAACATGAAACTTTGAAAAATGCACAAAGGTGCATTTTTCAAAGTTTTCGCAAATTACCATGAGGTTCAACCTCATGGTAATTTGCTCCCCCTAATTGCGAAATCGCCATTTTTTAAAGTTTCATGCATTGCATTTAAGGAATCGCAAAATGCGATTCCTTAAATGAAATCGCAATTTGAGAATTCGCAAATATTTGCGAATTCTCAAATTGCAAGGCCTTCATCCTTCATGCATTCCAAAAGCAGATTTTGCGATCGCAAACGGACGATTTTTGCGATTCGCACCGTTTGCGATCGCAAAATCCTTTGATGCATGTGCCTGCAAGTCACTTAATATTTTGATTATAGTCTCTTTAGTCTTAGTTGTGATGTCTTTTACTTAGTGATTGGAAGTAAACGGAGTTCGTCTGTAGAGACATTGAACCCTAGCTTGTTGAAGTCAATTTTTTGGGGTCTCATTTACAATTTTCTGAATTTTGGCACTAGCTGCTTATCACGGTTTTGAGGAGAGTAGGATAAACGAAACTTAAAGTGATCTAACCAATCTACCCGTATACTGTTATCAGACTGGAGAATACTTTATTTTAAAATAAGAAGGCCTGCAGCTTTTTTCATGAATCTTTTTGTTCTAATGTTTGAGCAATAAGAAGGTGAGTTGTGAAGCCGTAAAGTCACTGGGTTCTTCTTTCTGTACGTGAACATCATCCACAAAGATGTGATTATTTGAGAGTTCATTGGGTTTCAGTGTGTCTGAGCATTGCTCGATACTTGTGGTTTGAAAATAACATTCATTCAGTTTGGAGTTGACTTTTAAAATGACCTTCAGTAAATAGTATTGAATGCCACTTTATCACCTTTGATGTAGAGCACACTGAATTGCAGCACATTGAAAAAATGCCTCTTTTTCTTCCCAACTTGATCAAAGAAGCTACACCATGATTGTGTGTTATGTATGCAATAGTTTCAAGAGTGCAGCACATTCTATATTTATTCAACAACTGGCCTTTAAACTGCTAACTATTTTAACATTTCAAGGTAACATATACATGAAAAAATCGATTCTTATGAACTCATACTGAAATTACTGGCTGCTTTACTGTAAATGTATGTTCCAGTCACTAACAGCAGGCATCAGGGGCACTGACTGTGACACTGGAATAACAAGGAAATGTAATATTTCTTCGATAAATCTCCGATCATGCACCAGCCCTCTCAGAACAGTAAAGTTATCATGCAGTAGTTGCCCTACATTGGTTTATTCAAAAGCATTTTGGCTGTCAGCCTGTGATATATATTCATGTCCACACTGGCAGTCTCATTTACCTTTTCATAAACTATGCACAGAGGTCGAAACCAGGCTAATCTGAACAGAGAAACACGATCTACCGAGAATTAATCAACTTTAGTGACTGTATTTTGCCAGGAATTGCTTTTGTAAAATGTTCACTGCAGCTTATCTGCCATAATTATCAGCTGTCTCCCAAAAATGTGTGTCTCATTTGTACATATCAAAACGGCAACTTGGTTGTGGAGGAATGGAAAACATTTTCTTAATGTCATTCAAATTCATTTCTACGGTAAATATGCGATCACAAAATAAACAAAGCACAATACTAATGGTCAGAAATACATTTTAACCCTTTATTGTTAAGAAAGTTAGAAAAATAAAAAAACTATTTAGAGAAATGTCCACATACCAATGTAATCTGCAAGCTTGTCTAAAACATACCGATGGAGCATGGTAGAAAGATGTCTGATTCCCTGCCAGACCCATTACACAGAACGATTCCCCCTTTGCTCTCCATCATTCTACAGTCAATATTCACATTAGCCCTTACGGAGGTTAGAGGGTAAGGTTCAGGCCTTACATTGCTATTTCTGTTCCTTCCCTGCGATGTTTCCTGAAAACTTTGCAATCAAATTCACAGTTGGGGGTTGGTTTTGCCACTTCCCATGCATAAATGAAGAGCCCTCTTCACACATCTCACATCCTGTTTTGCGAGCACGCACTCTTTACGGTTTTGTCTGGGCTATTCGTAAACTGGCATAATAGAGAATGCACCAACATGCCTCAAGCAGTCATACTACAGTGACATTGTTTCTCTTATCATCCATACCAGAGGAGCCCCCCACAATCTCTCAGTGGAGGAGTCCCACGTCTCATTAGCAGGCACCATGTTTCCTTTATTAGACAAACCCTAAAAGATATACACTTTTCCAAATGCCAGAGAGAGTTCATTTTACTATAATAGCTTCTTTAATATATAACTTGAATGTGTTCTTGATGTTCCTAGACAGTGTTTATTATTTTAATATGCTTCAGGCATGGTGTCGACCATATGAATGGGGAAGAGTTGCTCTATTTCCATATGCATTTCTCTTCTACTCAACATGGGGAGGAGATGTGACCCAACAGCCAGAGCTGCCTACTTTGTTATGTTAATACTGCTCTTTTTGAGCGCACGGCTACCCAGGACGGGTGTCCCGGCGCTTTAGCAAAGAGGCCTGAACATAACCAAGAAAACCCAGAAGCGGATACACTATCGACGCACAGGTTATGCAGAGAAAAGGACGGTCTTCAGCTCCTTCCTAAAGGCCAGAAGATTGTTAGCCTTGCGAAGTGAGAGAGGGAGCTCATTCCAGAAACGGGCTGCCATGAACTGGAAAGACCGGCCTCCCATCCGCACTCGTTTGATCACTGGCACCTCCACCTTAGCCAGGTCGGCAGATCTCAATTTCCTCCGGGGAACGTAGAAAGCAATACGCTTCCTGAGGTAAGCCGGGCCCGTAAAGTGGAGGGCTTTAAACGCCAGCGTAAGGATTTTAAACCTGATTCTGCAAGGCATTGATAGCCAATGCAGCCTGCCACGCAGCAGAGAGGCGCTGACTCTCCGTGGAAGGCCAAAAATTGCCCTGGCCGCTGAATTTTGGACAGTTTGTAATCTGGACACCAGGTATTTAGCCAGTCCGGCAAAAAGTGCGTTAGCATAATCTAAACGCGATCCCACAAGCGCTTGAACAACATTCTTGCGGTATTGTAGGGAGAGCAGTGGGAGAAATTTTCTCACCATTTTAAGAATGCCGAAGCATTTCCCCGCTAAACCCGTAATGTGTGGACGAAAAGAGAGACTGTCGTCAAACACAACTCCCAGATTTTTTACTTGGGAGGAAGGTTTCTCGGGAGTACTTTGGAACTGGGGAATCAGGTTTGAGTCATGCGTCAGCTCAACATCATGTGATTCTGGGCAAATCGCAAAATCTCCCCATGCCTACATTTAAAAAAATCAAACCTTGGATAATGTAATCTGGTGCTCATGTAAAGCGCTCCAATGCCCTTGGGTCACTTTTGCGATATATGTGAGCTACAGGACCCCTTGCTGTACATTATAAGCATATTGCAAGTCACTGATGAGTTCCATGACCATATAGAGTAACAACGGATGTTTCTTTGCTGCCTGCTGCCTGATTCTGTCCAGGAGCACAGGGGACAACTAGGACCACAAGTTCCAGCCTCCAGAGCAGCTTGCTGCTGCCAACGTCAGCTTCCCGCGCCTTGAGGAACTTTAAAATCTGCAAAGGGCTCCCGCAGCGCAGGACTCCTTTGTCTTTGCTGCCAGCTGCCTGATTCCGCCCAGGACCACAGGGGACAACCAGGACTAAAAGTCCCAGCCTCCCGAGCGGCTTGCTGCTGCCAACGGCAGCTTCCTGCACCTGGAGGCGCTTTAACATCTGCAAAAGGCTCCCACAGCACTGGAGTATACAAAAAGGGGGGTCCCAGTGAACCGTTAAACATTAATCATATTTATTCACAATAACAATAAATACATACACTCATCAGAGCGCATTGCCAATTAAACACAATGAACTAAAAATACCATACATTAGAAACATGATAACAATACATTTATCATAGTGCCCCAAGGAGAGAAAACAGGGTAGCGTGATGCTGTGAAAAAGAAAGGGGATGTGCACCAAATGCGGGACATGTGCTGCATGTCCAACAACGATCCAGACAAAAGAATTTTCATACAGAGGCAGGTCCTTTACACTAAGATCACACACGAACTGTAACACGTCAAACGTAATTTATGTGATCAAATGTCCGTGTGATTTAGCATATGTGGGACAGACTCAACAAAAAGTAAAGGCTCGGATCCTGCAACATGGCAGCAGAGTTAGGTGTAACGTACGTGGGGCCCCTTTGGTGGACCATTGCACTAAACATTGCCATACCCCTGATGTCCTAGAATGGCTTGTCTTAGAGAAGATAGTTCTAGGCCCAAGGGGTGGTGACATTACACACATTCTCACACTCAGGGAATCCAAATGGATGACGATTTTAGATACTATCACTAGTCACTCTTTTCTGCTGCTATTAAAGACATTTCCAATCTTTTCAAATCACTAGTAAATGGGGTAATGAGGAAACTAGAGCACCTTGAGACTCAATTAAGGGACCTGAATAATAAATGTATGGCAAAGGTTAGATGTGTTTTATCAACTTCCCAAACTCAGACTGTTGCCAATAAGGAAGAGGGGGGCCTCAAGGAATGTAATTTGGACCCTGCCTCAGACTAGCCTGTTCTCCCTAGTTGGCACCGAGCGAGTATCGGCTCTGGGTTGTTGTGAAACTGGCAAGCATCGCAAAGATCTAAAGTCAATCCCTGTCGCCAATCAACGACACGTAGGACAGGGTAAGACCCCTGTAAAAACGTCGGATAACAGGGTCACTAATAGTTGCAGACTTGACCTGCAACCAGATGCTACCCCCTTAGTTGCAATTCTTATAGGTGTGCCGCCGCTTATAGAAAACTGTTTGGAATCTACTCAGGATCTTTTACGTAAAACAAAGTTATGATGTAAACAGCATTCTAGCAAAGGGGCGCAGGCTTCCTCTTACATCATAATTGTCAGGCGAGTTGGCTGGGTTGGCTATAGGCCAAAACAGACAGAGGGAGATTGCATTGTTATCAACTTTGACCATGCAGGAATAGCGGGGAAGCTGTTTCAGGAGGGCTCAAATGAGGGCCGGGGGGATCAGGGCCCAACCTCTGGGGTTCTTTTATCCACCATCAGAGGGGCTAGTTAGGCTGTAGGAGTGAGCGGGGGAATTTTGTTCCAGCAAATAGGAAGGCGTGCTCAATGCCCAGTTCAAGTACTAGGGGTGACCAGTGATGTAATATGATTGCACATAGGGCCCGGACCCCACTCATATTGCCAACCAAGCCCTCAGGGGAGCTAGGAAGGGAGAACATTTTACCATGTGCAAATAGATTCCTCCCTTTCAGCCACCTGGATGAAAATGATTGACTGGAGCCTCCCCTCCCTCAGCGGGCATCACAGCACAGGTAGAACTAGGGGTGTCGGGACTAGTGAGGGTAACAACATAAATTGTGAGATTCTTAGTTGGAACATAGCAGGGCTTATGAGTAAAAGGGATGATCCTAGGTGGCTTGATCTTTTAAGACAATATGATATAGTGGGCTTACAAGAGACATGGGACAGGCAAAACTATTTTTGATTGGATGGGTATAAGTTCTATGGTGAGCCGGCACGGCCCTCCCCAGCAGGCAGAGCAAAGGTGGGTCCCTTAACATTAATTTCAATCAAATTGTTAGGAAATCATTGTATTGTGGACACTGGATCTTGTAATTGCCTAGCAATAGAAATTACCCCTACTAATACTACAGATTGTTGATTGTCAATTTTTATAATTAATTTGAGAGTAATTTTATAACATTATGTAATCTGAAATGTTTTTTAGAGGATTATAAAATAAAGCAAACCACTTTTTATTCCATTATAATCTTGGGCAATTTTAGTATTCATTTATGCATTATGAACTGTCATGTTACATATTTCTTTGGGCCGGATAATTTTTTTAATTCCCATTTTGAGCATCCCCAGCAAGGGGAATGTTTGGAAGACCTTCTGGCTGCAGTAGACCTCATTCAAACCAGCTCTATCAATAGTGAGGGGACGATCCCCACTTTTAAGGCAAGGGGAAGGGACTCTATAATTAATTATATATGTATTCTTCCTGTATTGTCAAATCAGGTGGTTTCTTACAATGCACAGTGGTCCCATTATAGTGATCACCATCCTGTCCATCTTGTGCTAGGCGGGTGTGCCGGTTTGAAGGGCAAACAAGGAAAAACCATCTATAGCCACCTGTTTAAAACCTTCAGACCAGGGATGTAGGTTAAAAGGGACTACAGTAATTCTGGGACCTCTTCCTTCAGGACCTTTGGCAGAGTGCCGAGGAGAACTTCGGCATCTGTCTTGATCCAACAAAACTGGGGGCGGAAGTACTCCCAGCCTTCAAAGGAGTTTTTAGCCAGGTAGCGTTAAGCTTCACCCTGCCTAGCAGAAGACACACAGAAACAGGCGAGAGATGGTTTGATAGGAACTGCTCCGAAGCACATCAGAAGCTTCTTACTGCCCTGAAACAGGTCCCTTGAGATAATATTCATATAGCCACACTAAGAGAGTCATATAAGTGTGCCTTGAATAGGCGTAAACATGAAATTAAGGAAGAAGCATGGAATGACTTATTAGCAAGTAGAGGTCCTTAAGGACAGTTCCAGATTTAGGGCAATGGTAAATAAACCCTTCTTCTCGGGAACCGACAACTCTTGCCTAGAATGCAATATCACTGAGACTCAATGGTACTCTCATTTTCAATCCATGTACGAGGGATCGACTGTGCTGGTATTCCCTGCCCCCTCAAATCATGAACTGAGTAGTGGTTTTTAATGAAGGAGAAGTTAAGCTAGCAATTAAACCAATGACCAGGAGCAATAAGGCCCCTGGCCCGGATGGGGTCCCGGCTGACTTGTATAAACAGAATCCAATCTTTTGGGCAAAAATTTTAACTAAAGTTTTTAATGTGGGTAGTCAGCAGGGATTCCCTATGTCTTGGTCTCACTCTACCATTATACCGGTTTTTAAAAAAGGCCTGAGAGGTGACCCTAGCTGCAATAGGCCTATATCCCTGCTTGACTCAGCGGTAAAAGGGCTAGAGAGAGTCATTTTAAGTAAACTTTCGGATTGGTTAAATGACAGTGGAGTATTAACAAATCTCCAATATGGTTTTAGAAAAGGTAGGAGTACACTGGACCAGTGCTTAAATTTGCACCTACTAGATGGGAAATACACAGCGGCCAAGGCCGGGACATTACAGTTGGCTTTTATGGAGCTATCCGCAGCATTCAATCTAGTAAATAGATCGAAGCTATAGGCCATGTTGGTCGATATGGGAATGGATCACTGCTTAGTCTATTTCCTGGCTGACCTACATAGGGATCTATATGCGAGGGTGAGAGTCAACCAAGGTGGCAAATGCACAAAGCACTTTAGCATTGGTAGAGGCGTCCGACAGGGCTGTATTTTAGCACCCCTGCTTTTTACTTCATATATAAACAATTTAGGCACCTCCCTATGTTCTGCTAGGCCAGATATCCCACGTGTAGGGGACAGGGCTATCCCTGCCCCCCTAAACGCAGATGACGCAGTACTGTTGGCTCGCACAGCTATAGGGCTCCTGAGGCTTTTGGACTCCTTTGGAGCCTGTAGGCATTTTTTTTTATAATTCTTTTTTTTATTAAGGATAGTGAATCGATAGCTCATTATACACTCAAGAGGTATGAATACAGTATGATATGATTAATCAGCTTTTCAGACAGGTACAACTCAGTGATTCGTCAATGTTTACATTTTATGGGGAGGGAGGGTCATCGGGAGGTCACAACTTGGGGGGTACAAATATTTCCTCTGTATTCATTCCATGCGTTCCAGACCTGGGATCACTTTTTGGGACAGCCCGAGCAACATAAACCGTCTTTTCCCTTAACATACACCAATCTAGGACTTTCTTCCATGCTGCTATTTTGGGTGAGTGTGTGGCTCCCCATAGCTGTGCTATATTTCTCTTTGCTAACATGAACCCTAGGGTGACCTATAGCTTGCTCTTACTATTTAGATCCGTTGGCTCCCATATGTTTAGTAGGCATCTCTTTGCTTCGGGACGAATGGTGAGGCCTAATGTTTCTCTAATTATGTAGTGTATTTTGCTCCAGTATGGCTGTATGTGGTCACATTCCCATAATATGTGAATGAAAGTGCCCTCACTGCCGCATTGTCTTCTACGTTCTCCCGCCTCCGATTTCCCCATACGGACCAGACATGGACCCGTGATGTATATACTGTGTAGGATTTTGAGTTGAACTAATCTCAGGTGTGCCGAGGGGAGGCGACTGCTTTCTGCCATTCCTCATCATCTATTTCTAACCTGTCTCCTTCCCACTGCTCCCTCGTGTATTGGAGAGGGTCCAACGCATTGTTGGTCAATTTCTTGTATGTCAGCGAAATGGCTTTCTCAGGTAGGTAGCCATCTAGCAATCTGTGTTCGAGTGGTGAGTATTCTGGGAGGAGAACCCTATGGGCAGGTGTGTCTGCAGTGCGTGCCGAACCTGTAAGTATCTAAAGTATTCTGAATTGGCTAGTTCTTGTTCCTATTGCAGGGAGACAAGCGTTTCATGTCGCCTTTCACCCACAAGTCCCTATCGTTGAGATCCCAATCAGATCCCACTTGTCGAACCCCATCGAGGTCCAATGGTTCCCCAGTTTTTCGGAATCCCAGATAGGGGTGGCGAGTGCCAGCCCCCACCCCAAACTTCTACTTGCTACGTGCCAAACGTGGACTGAGTGGCCGGTCGGTCCTGTTAGGTGATGTTTGTAGGGTTTTGAGTACAACGCCCTATTGTAATTCCCTCCTGGTAATAGCCACCTGTCCATGGCATAGCCCGGGTCGTCCATTCATCTAGAAGTACAGTGGTTTATTGCCTCAAGATGTGAAGCCCAATAATACCTTTTGAGGTCGGGAAGGTCGATGCCTCCATTGTACCAGCTGAGCGTTAGCTTGGCCAATGCTTTTCTCGGTTTCCTGCTCCATAGTAAATCTCTGAAGTAGCTTGCGGGAACTGGATCTAGGGGAGTTTTTCAGTGCAAAGAGGAAGCAGTGCAGGGACACCATCTTAAAGAGTGCCGCTCTGCCCAACAGGGAGAGTGGGAGCGTTTCCAGCTTGTTATATCTTGCTTCAATCTTTGTAGTGGTGGGAGCAGGTTCCGTTCGAATCTGAGTTTCTGGTCCGAGGTGATAAAGATGCCCAGGTATTGAAACCCAACTGTGGTGACTTGTATGGGGCAATTCCGAGGCGGAATTGGCTGGGGTCCACTGAGGACGTATAGGAAGGACGTACTCCAGTTGATGGAATATCCGGGGAACCTACCGAAGGCTGCAAAAATGTCTAGTGCACTTCCCAGGAATGCCCTTGGGGAGGCAAAAAAAGACAGTATGTCGTCCGCATACAATAAGATACGGTCTTCCCATGTCGCTGACCATCGCAGTCCTCGTATCACAGGGTCTTTACGGATTCATGCCGTTAGCGGCTCAAGGGCAAAGAGGAGAGGGGACAGTTGACAGCCCTGGCGAGTCCCTCGGCCCAGCGCGAACACTTCAGATTTCTTGTTGTCTACTATAACCTGTTCCAGTGGTTCTGAGTACAGAAACCGGACCCACTGAATAAAACTGGGGCCGAACCCCATTTCGCCTAGGACTGCGCAAAGATATGGCCATTCAATGGTATCAAACACCATAGTGGCATAAAGTGAGACTATTATTGCGTCTTCTTGAATTGTGGCATGTCTCCCAATAATACCATGCACTCTACATAGGTTCAAAGCAGTGTTACGGTGGGGCATAAAGCCTGATTGGTCAGTGTGTACTAACCCCCTTATGACTTTAACAAGCCTGTTCGCTAAGTGTTTAGCTAGTATTTTAGGCTTTGCGTTAAGGAGAGAGATTGACCTGTAGGAGGCACATTCTGTCGTTGGTTTACCCACTTCATGAATAATGATCTGTGTGGCTATCTTCTGATACAGTGGAAGGATCCCCTGCCGTTTACTCTCCTTAAACATGGCTCACAAGTGTGGGGCCAGTATGTCTGGTCTAAGCGTATAAAGTTAGAACGGCAGTCCGTTGGGGCCTAAGACCTTACCCGACTGAAGGCTATGGATGGCTTGTGCTATTTCATCATTTGTGAAATCACTTGCTAATAGTCTCGGGTCCTCAGCTGCGAGGGTGGGGAGTGAGATGTCCTTAAGCAGTTGGTGGGAGTCTTCTTCGGTATATGTCGTACTCATGTGATAAACTGTACTATAGTGTATCTCAAATTGCTAGGCTATTGTTTGGGGGTCTGTGACCAGCTAACCGACTTTACTCAACCAGCGCTGGCACTAATTTGCCTGCCTTTTCTTTCTTATCTAGCCATGCCATTAGTTTACCCCCTTTATCTCCAAGGTCATACATTCTGCCTTCTTTTTCTCTCCCCAGAGTTTTAGCCCAGTCTGTGGTCAATGCTTTATACGCATTCTTTTTAAGTTGTAGGATGTGGAGTTTCTCCTGGGTGACCTCCTCTTCCAGATCTTCCTCCAATCGGGGGACTTCAGTTTCCACTTCAACTAGTTCTTTTTGTCGTTCCTTTTGGGTCCCGGCTATTAGGGAGAGGGCTTGACCTCTTATCACTGATTTAAATTCCTCCCACAAGGTCTGGGGGGAACCGACTGACCCCTCATTCTCCTGGAAGAAGTGGTCGAAAGCTTGGAGAAGCGCTTTTCAAACGCTAGGATTACAGAGGTACCATGGGTTTATGGGTGCGATTCTACCCACTTTCTCCTGACCCAGAACTATCTGAGCCCACACTGGGGAGTGGTCAGAGATGGCCCGCGCTAGGTGTCTGGCCTCCTGGACAGTGGCTACCTGGGACTCCGAGACTAGGCTATAATCTATGCGGGATAGGCTGTTATGTGCCCCTGAGTGAAAGGTGTGGTGGGTGCTGGTGGGAAGATACATTCTCCAAATATCTACGAGGCCGAAGGCCTCCATGAAGTCAGGCAGCCACCTCTGTGAGGTTCTGAGCTCCCTTGGCGGGTATCGGTCTAGCGTACCACTGAATTAAGGTCACCACCGACCACCAGGAGACCCTTTGGGAGCGAGAGCAACATTGGGCCCAGGTCCTTGAATATGCATCTCTGTAGGCTGGGCGGGACGTATACAGACATAAATGTTAGAGTGTGTCCCTCCCATTGTCCTGTGACCCACATATATCTACCACGGTTGTCTGACCATGTGGATTACGTCGAGAAGGGGAAGGAGTTTTTCAACATTATACCCACACCTCTGAAACCTGTTGTAAAGCCTGCCTGGGCCACTAGTTTGTAACCCCATCTTTTTAGTGCCTTGCTGGAGTTACCCAACAAGTGTGTTTCTTGAAGAAGGATAACATCCTGGGCTTGTCTTCGAATAAATAGCAGCACTATGCTACGTTTGACCTTGTCCCCCAGCCCATTGACATTCCAACTCGGTATTTTAAAGCTTTTGTCCCAATGTGTACTCATCAGAAATTATGGTAGTCATGAAATCCTATTGATAAGTACTGCAGTATCTCATTGATTCAACAAAAACAAACATGAACTCGGAATTCCACTCCCAACCCTCCGTCTTCTATACGGTGGTACATTCAGGCATATGTACTCAATATTGTGGTGATTCTTTTGTTCCCTCCCAACAACCCCCCACCCTGCTCCCCTGCACTCTGGGCCTTAAACTGCCCATCGAAAAACAAACTGTGCCTGTCGCCCAAACTGGTAACTAACTGTAGTTTAACTGGAGGGGGAGGACTTTAACCCTGTGAACCCTCCTTGGTGTGAAAGCTATCAAGGCTCCCTGCGTTGGACCCAGGGCAACAACTTCATTATATAACGACATTAATTGTGCTGTCCAAGTGTACCTAACAAGTGGGTTCCACCTATCCCACCCACGGCCCAATCGCCAAATCATGGCTATGTCGCTAAACTACTCACAATTTAGCAGATTGCATGGGCCTGTGTTTAGGCCACACCAGTCATATTATCTGTGGTGTGACCATCTGCTCTTCTCCAGACCTCCAGCCAGTCTGCGGCATCCTCTGGGCGATCAAAGAACCAGGCTTTACCATCATCTTCCACTCGGAGCCAGGCGGGAAACAACATTGCGTACTTCACGCCTTTGTCCCGCAGTTTTTTCTTTATTGCCAGAAATGATCTTCTCTGCTTCTGTACGGCTAGGGTGAAGTCAAGAAAGAAGAAAATGTCTGAGTTCTCATAACAAAGAGGCGGGCCACCCCATGCATTCTGGAGGATTACATCTTGGTCGTGGAAGTTCAGCAGACGCGCCAGGATCGATCGTAGTGGCGCTCCAGGCTTCGGCCTGCCCCCAGGAATTCTGTGCACTCTGTCGATCACTAAGAATTTGGATAAACCCTTGGGTTGGAGGTGGGTGAGTATGAAGTCTTCTACAAATAGGTCTGTGGCGCGTCCCTCTACTTTCTCCGGGACCCCAATGATGCGCACGTTATTGCGGCAGGTGCGCCCTTCATAGTCATCGAGCTTTTCTTCCGCCAATTTTTAGAACGCCTGTAGCTCTCTGACATCGCTCTGTAACTGGGATGTGCCATCAACCAGGCTGGAAGTAGTAAGTTCAATTAGTTTCACCTTCTCCCCTATTTTGGTTAAGTCCGTTCTAATCAGGGTCACCTCCGTTCTGATCGCATCCATCCTCTGCTCGAGGGATGTTCGAACCCCTGATATTGCATCCATTACATCTTAAAGCGTTAATTCTTTGCAACTCCCTTCTGAGTCTGCCTTGGTACTAGTCGTATGTTGGGGATCTGGGGGAGTTGGTTTAGGTAACTTGTATCTGTCCAACTTACTCTGCTGCATCAGTTTGTTACCCCTGGTCCCAGACATCTTTGCAGCCACTCACCAGACCTAGCCAGCTCAACGCTGATTATGTCCTCTGCTCTGTGGCTCTGTCCTGCCCCTCCACAGGTGTGGTAATAAGGCTCCCGGGCGACAAGTCAAACTGTGGCTATATCTCAAGCGGGGGGCCCTGTCTTTGGAGATTCGTGTGGCAGCCACCATTGAGGCCTAATGCTGGGCGTTCTTCCAATGTTCTTCCCGCCGCGTCGCTGTGCAGCCCGTCAGTGTTGCCTTGTCTCCCTGGGTCAATGGGTGCCAACCGGTGTCCCTTCGTAACTCCCACGAGGCGCAAGCGGCTGGTTGTACTGGTCAATGCTTGTTTGGCTTCTTAGCCACGTGGGGGCTTGTGGCTTAGTTGTGGACCCCCCTTTAGCACCTCACCTTTCGCAGCTTCTCCTCTCCCGGGGGCAGGTCAGGTACCTCCGGAGGCGCAGTGAACTCAACTCCCCCGCAACAGCCAGTATGTGGATCTCTCCTTCGGCCTGTGTGGATGGTTTTCCAAGAGGGCGGACCGGAGTATTGTGATCTCTCAAGCACAAAGAGGTCAGGTCCCACCACGACGTATGGAGGCTTTATGGGGCCCAGAACCCTGAGCCCTTGGCGACGTCTCAGTTGGGCGCTTCCGCCCTCGCCGCTTGTCTCGTCCCTCCGGGAGCTCCAGGGCTTCTCCCGTCTTTCGACGGCTGGTGCATGTGTCCTCCCGCTGTCGATCGTGTAGCACTCCTCACCGATGTCGTGGAGTTTAAGCCTCGGCTGCGGGCTTGCATTTCAGGCTTCGCCCCACCTTACGTTCTTTGGCGCAGCCTCCGGCTCTGGATATGCAGTTGGGCCCCGACTGCAACCGGCTATATCTCGGTTGATTTCGAGGGTTGGTCGCCAGGGACCCGCTCAATAGTGGCAGCAGTTGTCCCCCAAGGTGTCCCGACACTCGGGTGCCGGATAGACTTGGAGGGTTCACGGGCGCCGGAGGCTCTCTTGCTAGCGGCCATCGCGCTCCGCCCTAAGCCACACCCTTTGTATGCAATCTTTGAATATAATTGTCAACATAGACAAATCACACACAATGACTATGGGCCAGAAACCAAAGAACCATAACACTTTTTACTGTGAAGGCAAAGAGATGACTAGGGTGACCTCTTTTACATACTTGGGGTTTTTGTCTGACGAGAGGGTTTCGTGGGTTCTCCTCAACGGAAAGCAAAAAAATATGCCATGGCAAAATCTACTGCAGCCGTCCAGGGTGTTGCTCAATGACTTGGGGCCAAGCCAATCGAAGCCATGCTAAACATATACAGGTCCAAATGCATTGCTATTGCAATGTATGGGTGTGCAATATAGGGATAAAAATAGGTAGAGGGGCTTTAGATAGTCCAAAGTAAGTTCATAAGGCTTCTGTTGTCAGTCCCCCAATCTACACGCACCTATGTTATACATCAAGAATTAGGCATTGGCTATGTTTCAGATTTTTTAGGGTTGGGCCCAGTGGTATATTGGCTAACAATCTGGACTAATCAAGAATTGGCACTGAACCAAGCGATTATCAGGGATTGTGTCTCCTTGGAGAGAGCAAGCAGTATGCTGTGGTTACAATATGTTGGCAATTTTAAATAAACTAGGGCGCCACGAACTCTTTGATTCCCCCGGTAAAATAAGGAAAGAAGACCTGGTGGGGGTGAAAACACATTTTTTAAACTTGGTGTTTTAGAGAGATCAATCAATCAATCAATCAAAAGCATTTATATAGCGCACTACTCACCCGGAGGGTCTCAAGGCGCTGGGGGGAGGGGGTCCGCTACTGCTCGAACAGCCAGGTCTTGAGCTGCTTCCTGAAGGCGAGGTGGTCTTGGGTCAGGCGGAGGTGGGTCGGAAGGGAGTTCCAAGTCTTGGCGGCCAGGTAGGAGAAGGACCTTCCTCCTGTGGTGGCTCTTCGGATGCGGGGGACGGCGGCGAGGGCGTGGTTGGTCGATCGAAGCTGGCGTTTGGGAGCGTAGAAGTTGAGGCGGCTGTTGAGGTATCCTGGGCCTTGGTTATGTAGGGCTTTGTGTGCATGGGTGAGGAGCCGGAAGGTGATTCTCTTGTTGACCGGGAGCCAGTGCAGGTCTCTCAGGTGTCCGGAGATGTGGCTGCGGCGGGGGATGTCCAGGATGAGTCGTGCTGAGGTGTTCTGGATCCGCTGGAGTCTCTTCTGGAGTTTGGCGGTGGTTCCGGCATAGAGGGAGTTGCCGTAGTCCAGACAGCTGGTGACGAGGGCCTGGGTGACCGTCTTCCTGGTCTCGGTGGGGATCCATCGGAAGATCTTACGTAGCATGCGCAGGATGTTGAAGCACGACGAGGAGACGGCGTTGACTTGTCTGGTCATGGAGAGGGAGGAGTCCAGGATGAAGCCCAGGTTGCGTGCGTGGTCTGTGGGTTTGGGTGCGCTGCCCAGGGCGGGGGGCCACCAGGAGTCGTCCCAGGCGGAGGGTGAAGATCCCAGGATGAGGACTTCCTTCTTGTCCGAGTTCAGTTTCAGGCGACTGTTCATCATCCACTTGGCAACGTCTGTCATCCCTTCGTGTAGGTTGGCTCTGGTGGTGGCGGGGTCGTTGGTGAGGGAGAGGATCAGCTGGGTGTCGTCGGCGTAGGAGATGATGTTGAGGTTGTGCTGGCGTGCGATGGCTGCGAGGGGGCTCATGTAGACGTTGAAGAGTGTTGGGCTGAGCGAGGAGCCTTGAGGAACGCCGCAGATGACTTCGGTGGCCTCCGATCTGAACGGGGGGAGGCGGACTCTCTGTGTCCTTCCGGCGAGGAAGGAGATGATCCACTCCAGTGCCTTCTCCTGGATTCCGACGTTGCTGAGGCGCTGTACTAGGGTACGGTGGCAGACAGTGTCGAAGGCCGCGGAGAGGTCCAGGAGGATGAGGGCAGCTGTTTCTCCGTTGTCGAGCAGGGCTCGGATGTCATCGGTAGCTGCGATCAGGGCGGTCTCGGTGCTGTGGTTGGCCCGGAAGCCAGACTGCGAGAGGTCGAGGGAGCCGTTCGTCTCGAGGAAGGCGGCCAGTTGCTTGTTGACGGTCTTCTCGATGGCTTTTGCCGGAAACGGGAGCAGCGAGATGGGGCGGTAGTTCTTGAGGTCGGTGGGGTCGGCTGATGGCTTCTTAAGTAGGGCGCTGAGTTCGGCGTGTTTCCAGCTCTAAGGGAAGGTAGCGGTGTCGAAGGAGGTGTTGATGATGTCCCGCAGGTGGGGTGCGATGACAGCGTCGGCCTTGTTGAAGACGTGGTGAGGGCAGGGGTCTGTCGGAGATCCGGAGAGAGGCGACTGAGATAATGAAACCTACTGTGAAAGCATATCTTCTGTTAAAAACTTCCCCAGTGATAGAATCTTATTTGAGATTTGTTACTAAGCCTTTCCATCGTCTCCTTTTAATTAGATTTAGTTTTAAGCTTATTTATTGTTTTTTAGCAGATTTGCAGGACCGGAATAGGGTGAATGACTTAGCCCCATGTACTTGTGATACTTTTTCGACCCCGGACACCATGCATTTTATATTGTTTTGTGAACATTTTAGTGACATGCGTAGAAAGTTTTTAATCCCAATTTTAAAGGGAAAAGGTTATATGCAGTTTAGACCTGCTCTATTTTATCTACAGATGCTGAACGATCCCTGGGAGACCTTTAATAATGCGAGCTTCCTATTGGCTGCTGTGAGGCTTAGGAAAAAACAGCATCCTATGACATGTAATCCGGCCATTCTCAAATGATCGAATGAATTTTGTTTTAATGCTTGCACTTAGATTTTAGAATTCTATGCGGATTAAGATGTATCCTGGATTGTCCGCTGTTTTGTATGACTTATTAGTTACTTGTTTTATTTTGTATATCTATGAACTCTGTTAACTAAATGTTTTATATCGCCAAGCTTACCTATGAATTTTATATTTTTTTCTATTGATAATGTGATATATGTTGTGTACTTTTATGGTTTTTATTAACAGAATAGAGTATGTTTGACTGACTGAGTAACAAAGCTGAAGGAAAAAGGTACAGCCTGGCTTTTCATGTACAGCAAGGGGTGCTTTATTCCTTATAATACATGGTAACACCATTGCCTTTCCCACACACCACTTACATTCTTGGTACGTACCTCTTTTATATGAAAGAGAGAACATGTTTGCAAACATGAAGACTACAAATTATACATCTAGTGCAAAATAAACATCAAAAAAGTTGTTAGATATTTGTTGCAAAAAGATATTAAAAGCAGTTTAAAACAAATGTATTTTTTAAAAAGGCACCGTAGAAACTTGCAGAAAGATTGTAACATTTCTATAATCAGGCAACGATTGCAAAAAAATAAACACGTTGCCATAAATATCTCCTTACTTCTTATCAAAGTTCAGCTACAAAAATTGACCAGATGCAATGAAAGCAAGATTTCCTTTTCCCTTATTTAAACAGCTGCTTTAATTATGCTCCTCGGCCTGACCTGCTTTTCCCTAGGTCGATGGCTCAGTCAGCAGGCATTGTGAAGGCAGAACTCAACTGTAATAAGTTATTACAATTTAGTTTTGATATAATTTCTTTATAATCAATGACTGGGTGCGTCACAAGTTGCTGAATATAAAGAAATTAGAGATGGGTTTCTATACAGGAATTTCAGAATCCCCTGTATTATATAAAACTACAAAAATGCTCATCCAAAGTAGGAGTGGTGCTATATTCGAATTTGCTTAAATTGCATCTACTAGATGTGTGGTAAGTGGGCCAGAGGGAGCAGAGCTATGAACTCCCATGCTATATATTTTACTCAGCTACTGGTCTATTCATATTAGGTGAGTCCCATATTAGAGCCCCATAGGCTGCTGCTGCAGGTGGTTTCAGTATGTATGCCATCACTGTACCTAATACATAAGACCACCAAACTTTGTGTCAACTTTTTTCAACCTGGTCTGACACGGCCTAGTTACCTCCTTGAATACATTGGTGGGGCAAATCAAGTCCATTTCTCACGCTTGGGAAGGGCCCCTTGGCTGAGTTGCCACGGGACTGCTTGTGAGCTGCACTGGGGCTGCCTATGTGTCTGCATCTAGACAGCAGCAAAAACACTGTTTAGCCACTACCTAGTCACTCGTGCAACCCCAGGGGTGAATGTGTATTGATCAAAACATGCTCTCGCTTCCAGGATCAGGATGCAAGCCAGTTGAGCAGGTGGTCACTGATTCTTTAGATCGTCTTGTCTGTTCTATACACCTCTTTGAGATTTACTCCATATGATTGTTTGCTCTTGAACGGAGTTGTACTCGTTTACAAGAAATTGCCTAAAAGAATTGACGAGTTGAAAGAAATCAATTAGCAAGCATATCTTCCATCTTGCTCCCAAATGTTATCTTAAAATAAACTAATCATTCAATTGAATAAATCCCTTGGTGGCATATTTACCCATCCCTCTTACTTTGCCCAAGCCCTCAAGGGTAGTTTGGGTTGCCCATTTCTCTCACCATCACTCCGTAGATGGCAGGCAACCTTTCTTCCACCTCCTCTTTGATGGATTGCATTGTACTTGCGCCTCAAGACTGCGCCATTGCGGAGCTGGGTCCTTCCTCGGTTCATGTGCACCTGGCAGGGTTGGTCATCCGTATGACATTCTCCTTGATTTAAGCCAACACTGGTCTGGGCTCTTCCGCCCAGCATTACTACTTCTTTTCCAAGAGTTCACTGTCTCCTGTGCTCCTGCCCGTGCTGTCAAGGTCTGAGGTGCAGACTTTGACGCCCCTGCTGACTTCGTGCTTTCGGTCCTTCTTCATGGGTGTCTTCATCTAGCGCTTAGTGTGTCCATTTGCCTGGCTTCCGGCAATGTCTGTTCACCACTAGGGGCGTCTGGCGCAAGTTCCTCATTTGCTGTGGTGTCAGACAGCCACTGGGGGCGCGCATGCAGCACACATTCTTTTCATGCTTTTCATGCCTTAGGGCTTGTCTGTTTTTGGTTCCATTACCTTTGCTTTCACTCGACTCTTACCAGCTCTCGTTGCCAGTGTTTACTTTCTCCTCCAAGAAAAAGTAAGTTTGGTTTTCTGGGAGTCATCAGTCAGCCATTAGGGGTCGTGCCCTGTTGTTGCCGCGCTGGGTTCACCTTTTCAGTCCCTTCTGTTTCTTGGTGTGGTGCTGGCTATCAGTCTTTGTTGCAATGTTGAAAAGTAATTTGTATGGCAGCTCGCTGGCTAGACAGTGGTGCTCAAGATGACTGCGCAGTTATTCTCAGCTCAGCTGGCTTATTATCAGGGCCTTTGGGGAGGTAAAACAGTCTCTATCTCTTAGCTGTGGGCCATTTCCGTGGAGAATGTTCACTTTAGCAGGTGCTTTAACCACTAATTGCCACTAGGTGGTAGTGCAGCATTTCTGGTCACAGGCCCTGGCAGTCTCTCTTGAAACTGCGGGCTGTGCAGCTCTCACCTGCAAAGAGGGGAGGCTACCCTTGCTGCTGGGGCATTCTGCAGAGGTAGGTGGAGGCACTGCGGGCTATTTTTAATCGTGCTGGGTGGCAGGGTGGATTTTCTGTCATCTGCCGTTCACACTGTCTATGCCACTGGGTGCTGCTGCTTTAAACGTGAACTAGAACAGCCTAGTGGCCACAGCAGCTTTCCTCATTCTGCGGGCATGGTGCAAACCATGCACTGTAGATGTGGGTATCGGTAAGGTGCAGCCTCCCTTGGTTTCACTGGATTCGTTTCCAGGTGAGCTTTAAATATTACTGGGTTGACTTCTTTTATTTTTTTTTAGCCTATTTAATGTGCGCTGGGAGTTTGGCACTCGCCATGCGGCAGACGGCAGCAACTTTACTTGGTGAGCCTCTTCTCTCCCATGCTGCAACCTTTCTGTCCCCGCCATGCGCTGGACTCAATAGGTGGATAGCAGCAGGACACGCGTCGTGGGTACACGGCGTCCACCCACTATTTTCACAGGGTTGACGCCGTCCCCCTGCCAAGAAGTTGGCCCCCTTAGAAATATGTTGATCTTGTCCCAGTGCCATTTTCAGACACCGGTCACGTTCCTGCATGTTGTCTGTTTTTCATCCTCAGCAGCAACATGCAGGCAGTTAGGGGGATTTTTTTTACACCTCCAGCTGGGCCAAAGATAAAGGCAGAAGTTAATGGGCATCAGGCCTCCTTTTGATCGAGTATAAAATGGGAGGCGGCCTGGAACCTCTCAATTAAATGCAATGCACAGGAGAGGAAACAAAAGCACACAGCTTGTTATCTCGTCACAGATACTTAAGAGATGCATGCTTTTTACATTTTTCAGTCCTTGTATATATCTGAACATACTGTAAGAATGTCAGATGGGATGGTCTGTCCCAGTATTTACACAAATACCAATATAAATAGCACTATTTTATTTATTTTATCACGCTACTCTTCCTAATGCAAAGTCTTCCAGTGAGATCACTTCCTGTGATGCCATCTGGGATGTCACGCGTCATGTCTTCATGTGCTGTGTTGGCACGCGTTATGATGTCACTTGCATACTGCCTAACTTGGTCAGTCCCCCCACTTCTTTTTATAGGACTTGTGCCCTGGATAGCAGTTTTCTCGGCCATGCTGCTAACGTGTGGTGCTTCCTCTCCTGTTATGATGTCACTTGCATACTGCCTAACTTGGTCAGTCCCCCCACTTCTTTTTATAGGACTTGTGCCCTGGATAGCAGTTTTCTCGGCCATGCTGCTAACGTGTGGTGCTTCCTCTCCTGTTACGGGGACCACAGTAACTGCTCCATGCTGCTTCACGGTACTTTCAAACCCAGCGGGGCTCCTCTCATGCATCCTATGGGAGCCGCTGTGTACAGGAGAGTCGTGGGGGCATTGGTAGCACGGAGGCCTGTGTATATTGCTTACTATGCGCTTGGGTGGAGGTGCAACAATCTCTTGTATCTCTGTTCTCAGAGCTGCTGCGGCATGCTGGGCTCAGTTTGCCTTATTTGAAGGGTGTTCCTCCTTCGTGTCTCCTGGACAAAAGGTTAGTAGGCCCGGGGTAGCACGGTCACGCCATGGTCCTTGGACAGGCACAACACAAAGCTGCAACTGCGTGCTTCAAGCACTGTGGGAGCCTTATGCTGGTAGCTGCACATCACCCGCTACTATGTTAAACAGTATCTTACTCCAGGCTGCGCAGGGACAGCGGATGTTGTTATGGGGGTCACACTATGCAGGCCCGTCCGGAACGGCTTGTCACCTTACCACAACTGCAAAGCTTGGGGTCTCAGCAGGCAGATTGTATACCTCTTCTCCTGTGGCAGGGCCGGTCTTATTTTCTCCCTCTCCGCAGGCACTGGGGTTGCCAGAGGGTGGGCACCATTGTCTTGCCCCATACGGGCACAAGGGGGCTTTCT
This sequence comes from Lissotriton helveticus, assembly GCF_964261635.1. Lineage (NCBI taxonomy): Eukaryota > Metazoa > Chordata > Amphibia > Caudata > Salamandridae > Lissotriton > Lissotriton helveticus. Next base: position 1,057,483,868 of record NC_136063.1, on the reverse strand, counting down.
TTTCTCTTCATCGTAGAGATGCCTTGAGCGCAGTCCTTCCTGCAACGCTTCACCCTCTTTTCACAGCTCTTAGCCACTGGCAGCCGGTGGCGGGGGTGCCTAGACGTGGACTACTCTTACCGCATTCAAAACAGCAAAGTAGCTGCCAGCACACACGTGGGGATCAGCCCACTCATCGCCATTGTAAAGTAGTGGGAGCTAGGCCCACATACTTAGTAAATATATACACACCCTGGTGGATGTATGACATTACAACGCATGCTTTTACATCGCATGCTTTTACAACGCGGTTTTTGCAACGCATACCATCACAACACATAGTGCTTTTAGGTGCTGGATAGTGAATTGTTTAATTTACTATTCCAACTCCAGTCCCCGTGGATAGTAGGGAAGGTGTTGGATAGTACATTAAACACATTCCCTATCCTAGAGCGCCCCCCCAGCGCAATGCGTTGTAATGGTTTGCGTTGTAAAAGTTGCGTCGTAAAGGCACTGCGTGGTAAAAGTTGCGTTGTAAAGGTTGTTCACCCACCCTGGTATATGGTTCTGGAACTGGTCACGTCCACTAGGGCTCTTTTAATGGCAGGGTCACCTGACTGGTGATGCCTGTGTTGGATGGGTATTGGGTGGGTGTATGGACCTGCCCCCGTGGGCGTGTCTGGTAAAACACTAGACTGTGTCCAGCAGGACACAACACAGCTGGACCGTTTTGTAATTTTTCTGGCGTCCAGAAAAAAAATATTTATTTATGTTTTTGCAGTGTAAAAATATGCAAGGATTGGGTTTTACAAGTGTGCAGCCTGATTTCTGACCATGAAATACATGCGCCGAACAGGTGGATGAACATTCTTTTTGGAGGGCCTTGCAGTGTAAATATCTACCGAACAGAAGACGAAGGCGCTTCCCACAACAAATGCTAAGACTGTTTCATCCCAGCCAGTCACAGGCAAGAGGCAGTCATGCATAAGTATACTGTTGTTTTTTTATTTATGAAGTAACCAGTGCATGTAAATGACAAATACTCTTGGAGCTCACTTTTGGAGAATAATAAGGTGAGCACCATGGCCCTTCCGAGAAGTTTGCTAGATATATTAAAAAAGAGGTTCTCATAGAGCTGCTACAATAATGGGGAAAAGGAGCAGCCAGAAAATTAAAATAGCCCTACCCCGAGACAAACCTCTAACCACGCTGAGCACACAAAGCAAGCAAACCTACCGCTTCAGAAAAGTTCCTTTCATCCTTCAATGCTCCTTTCCAGCTCTGCATTGATTCACCCTTCCATCTATTCAACCATCCATCTGTCCATGACTTCACCTTTCCATCCACTTACCCATTGCATGCAACCATACCTTTTTCCATCTATCTTTTATCCTTTCCAATATACATTAATTCTTTCAACCGTCAGTATATTCATGTATTTCCATCCATCCGTTAGCTCTTCTATTTATGCCCATTCTTCTGTCCTTCCATCCAGTCACTCTTTCACCCGTCGATCCTTCCACTCTTCCATCCAACCTTTCACTCTTACAGCTTTACATCCTTTCACCCTTAAATCCATTCATGCATTCACCCTTCCATCCTACCTTTCAAATTGTTTATTCTTTCCTTTCACATTTCCTTCCTTCCTCCTTCCCCTTTTCCCACTTTCTATCTAAACATTCTTTTTCTTCCATACCTATTTTTTCTTTATTACCTTTCTCTCAAATGCTCATTCTTAGGCCTTGCCTACCAGACAGCTTTCATCTTTTTGAAGGCTAAAGTTTCTTCTGGACCGTACTAAAAACTTTAAATGAGCATAGAGCTCATCCACTGCTTGCCACTGATTGGTTTTATTGTCACTCTCATTTGCTTGGTCTAAATATAAGGCTTGCCACCCCCTTCTTGTGTTTTTCCCTCTCCTGGAACATAGTCTCTTTATCATCCTTCGTTTGGCTCACTTGTATACTTCCACTGCTCACTTTTTTCTTTTCTGTTAAGCACTACATGAGAGTTGATGTGTTTTCCAATTCTCTCCCTTGTATGCTTCTCCTACACCCCCAACGCCCCCACCACCCGTCTGTGATGTTTTCACTCGTGTGTTGCTCTCGCTTGTGTCCTAATTTTCCCCTTCTCTGCTAACCCAGCTTTATTTTGGATTTTTTTTCATCCTCTTCCTGCCCACCCAGCCCATATTGCTTCCCCAAACCGTCTCCTCCATTGCTTGCCCCCTCTTCACAATCCCTTTAATATTTATTTTCAACATTTTCTGCATTCCGTGAAGGTCCCAGAAGTTCCCATTTTCTGTCAAAAAGCCCTTCTAGCATAAATACTCTTTAGCACAATTGAAAATATATATTTACATTCTCCAGTTTAGGTGACATCTGCCATATGCTATATAGGATCAGTAAAAAAAAAAAAATGAAATAGCATTGGCATCATTCAGTAGGCACATGCATGGGTGATGATGCGTGCAGATGAACATGTCATCAAATATGCACGTGCCTAATGAATGACACAGGCTCCATTAGTGTCATGGCACATTTGCTGAATGCATGCATCTCGTTATGATGTTGTGTTTAATTTTTTAATTTCTATGATGGTCTTTTCTGCACAGCATTGTAAAAAAACATTTTGCTTTATTTTAAATTCAGTACAGCATTGCTAAAAAGCATTGTAAAGCCAGTAGGTATCAAAGGTGAGATCTACTGGCTTTGCCAGTGCTTGTTTTTTTATTTGTCCCGCTCTCTGTGTTTTCTTCTAGTTTAATTATTTCAATTTCTCTGTTTCCTTCACTATGCAAACCAACTCACAGCCGCTGTAAGAGCTTCCGGTTACCGTGAAGCAGCATTGACTCCGTTCTGTTCCATACCTCTTAATGCAGACACTCCTGTCCCCCCTACTCCTGAGGATATCCTGCCCACAACTCCTGTACTAGGACGTGTTTGAGGTGCTGTCACACTTTCCACATTCACTGTATTTGCCAAATCTCACCTCCCCTCCTCTGTTTACAGATTATAACGTGGTGGACACTCAGATAACAAGCTTTCGTCACTACCACTCCCATCATTTCCATTTTCCCTTCTATTCCGATTCTGAGAATCTCCATTTCCTAGCAGCATTGGGTACAACCTTTCTCCCTCAATGGTATCCATTCTCTATCTCTTAAGCTGTGCATCCCATTGTGCTTTTCTGACATGCCCTCAAAGCTTTCCTCATCTTCACTTGATATCCCTTGATATCTCTCCCTCTTCTTAACATTATTCCTCTCAATTGATGCAACACATCCAACCGAAATGAACCAAAATGTGGAAATGACAATTCACTCTCTTTTGCAGTTATTTTATGCCAATTTTGAAGCCAAATTATAGTATGGAGCCCTACTTTTGTCACCATGTAATGAGCTGGAGTGTCGTCGGGTGGTGCCTCTTCACCCACCCAAGTAACAACCCTTTGGTCACCCCTGAGAAGATCCCTTAACACCCTGAAACATAGCATGATTCAATTGCAAGTTGTTCAAATTCTGACAACTGAACATTATATTCCAACCACAACTTCCTGATGAATACCAACCAATCCCAGCGTAGTGTTACACCAACCAACCTATCGCAATGTGGCACACTCTGATGTCACCTTCGCTCCTTGCAGCGGCTTACCCTGCCTCATAATTTCTCTGTATGTATTCGCTCACACAGTCGTCTTAAACTCCGTAATTGTCTGCCATCTAGAAGATCGATAGATTGCCTTCATCCAAGAACATTCACACAGTGACCCTCCACCTGCGCTGCTCATTACCTGAATCTTTATAGCTCACCTCTGTACACAAGGTTTACTAAACAATTCCCATATGTCCCATTTACACAAAGGTCCCTTTCTTATGTGGAACTGCTGATGTGTCTCATGACAACTCCTCAATTCTTTGGTTAGATAATCACCATCAATCTCGATGCCTTCTGCACCCTGTAATGTATCCCGGGATCTTGGGTCACTTCGGGACCTGAAACTCAAACCTCAATCCCTGGAACACATCCGGCCCGAAACTATGTTCACTCGACTCTCACACCAACCCTGCCAGACATCACACAATCAATTCATTCCCGCAATCTAACACACATATAATATATTGATACTCACTCCTACACTCGCCGCTGATCTTGCCGCACCGTCAAACTCCATATGTCGGGCTGAAACGCGTCAACCTTTTCTGGAGAAGCCTTGTATAAATTGAAATATTCACCAAAAAATGTGTGAGAAGTACGAATAAGTAAAGAAGGACTCATGAATTGTTGTCCATTGATGTACTTTCCAAAGATAAGAAGGGGCGATCTCTAATCAGAGTGCTTTTGAGTTCATATGAGTAGCATCTGTAGTAGTGAGTAGGGTAATAAGGGATGTTTTTGGCTAAAAACAAGATTGTTAGTCTGTGGCTATTGTATAGGCCAGTTTTAATTATGTCTAGAGGGTGTACCTTTTCTAAATTATATGTATATATAAAACATATTTTTTGAGAACTACAGTTTGTATTTGAAAATAATTATGAGAATTTGGTTCCTTGGAAGGATTAATTATTAGTGTCCTATCCATGTAATGGTGATTACAGTATTGATTCTGACGCATTACCTTTTGTATTTATAAGTTTATATATGCCCAGATGCGTGCGGAGTAATAGGGCTATCCCCGTTTGTTGATACTACAGCACCGTCAAACTCCGTCAGTCTGCTGAACTCTGTCACTCTCCGTTCTCGGTCATTGGGCTCTGTTTTGGAGCTCTAGGGTTCTAGGTTCTGCATTTTTAGAATGATTTCTGGATTTTCCCCTTGCTTCATGTGCTAAGGGGAGAAAGACGTTATTATTCCCAATCAATTCAACAGGAATTTCTGTGGACACAGTAACCACAGACAACTACTTAGGGTTAGTTAGTTTATTACAAAGTCAAAAATAATTGAACATAATGATACCTCAAGATGAGAGGGTAGAAATACATCGGAATCAGAATAAAGCCAAATCTACGCATCCAGTTTGAATGGTGTAGCATAAGCAGCACAATTCAAGAAGCAAAATACAGAGGATCAGAAAGCATGAGTCCATGTTTTCCTGCATCGAAGTTTGATGAATATAAAGCGCTGATTAGCCCTAAACTAACACTAAAATGACATCACTACTAAACATCTTCAGGGACAAGAAATAAAAGGTATCAGCATGTGGACTCTTCCTTAGAAGTCTCTCCACCACTGATGGCTCAAATAGCATAAAGCTATTTAAACAGAGCTTGTTCTAACTAAGGTGCTCTCTCTCCAAAGGCAAAAGGAGAAGTGGTCTCTCTCTCTATTCCCAACAACACAATATTGAAGAAAACCTTTCCAAGATCCTTTGCAGGTCACGCCTTCCACTCTGGGTACCGTCCTAAAGGTAGTTTTTCATGGGACAGCGGAGTTCTTTTTCTCACCACATTTGTCCTTGGTTCCCAAGCCTTCCCCTGTGCGAAGGCTAGTGGAATTCCTTTATTGATTCAGACCATACGATGTAACTTATTTCTCTCCTTTCCTGACTAATAAAACTAACACATTATTCTGGCTAACAAGAGTGCTTCTTTCATCTGCAACACAAAAAGTGAGAAAGAAAAAATCCCACAACACACATGAAATTCAAACTGTTAGTTCTAAAGCAAGAGCTTCCAGGGAAAATGTGTTTCAGGCCTACAAGATTTGGCTGACATAAAAAACTAGCATATGAATTTAAGAATTTGCATAGGAAAATAAGGCAATTTCAGTTACTACATTTGCCTACATTAAAATGACACAATTAATAAACTCATTTAATAAACAAATGATTGTCAGTTTCACAACATGAACTCTTCATTGTAATGTTTTCTGCTAGTTACATTCCCTTTCTATGTTAATTCTCCAGGTTACTATTCAATGGCCTAAGCATATCACGTTTCATGTTATTACATTTCGAAATTCTAACACTTCACGTTAATACGAAAAAGGAATATATGTGGGTGCGCTCTGCACGTGTGATTATGATTAGGGCTCCCGGCTTTATGGTATTTATGTTTTTGACATTTCCGTCTGTATTTATCCATATATTCATTTTTTGTCAACTTGATCTGTATTTATCCATATTTATTATAAGTTTTGTGAAAAAAATAAAGCTGAAACTGGTATATTAACACATTTATTTAACCATTAAATATGCAGACATGCTTGAATGCCTGCCAGGTTTCAGTGATATGAACACCAGCAGAAGATAAATCAATGCACTTATATGAAAACATGCACATTTCAGTATCAACCTTGTGCATATCTACTGCTGTTTAAATCTCTTTACTAAAATTCATTTTTTTTATCCCCCTTACCTCTCAATCCACAATTATTGGCCTGGCAGTCATAGAAAAGTGTATTTAGAATCACTCAAAAAGCACCCAATTTCCGTTTTTATCCACATCTAAAAATAAATACAGACAAGAAAATAAATGGTTTTCTGTCTGTATTTATCGATAAAAATCAGTAAAAACTAAAAACAGGGAGCCTTAATTATGATGCACCCCTAGAAATAAAATGCGGTTCCAGCTACATCAGTAGTATCTCCTATTTCCTAGCTAAGGGTTAACCTGCTGACCGCAGAATTATGGTTGTTTTTGTAATTCAACTTTCACACAATAAGATTTGGAAGAGCGGGCTTGTGCCTGTTGGACAGACTGGCTGGAGCCGCGGCTGCACACAGACTGACGTGTAGATTTGAGACGCAGCTTTCAAATTAACTTTGACAGCGGTCTGCAGAGAAGATCAGAGCAGCTCTCACCTGCATTTCTAAAACTTCTCGAAAATAGTTCACATGGTCAACAAATTTCGAATTTCCCAGCTCTCGGGTCTGTAGATGTAGGCTGCATACAAATGAGGAAAGGCTCAGAGGGGCAGCTGACAAGTGTCAGAAAGCTGTGTCAAGGAGAGCCCAGTTGACTCTTCTGTGTCTCCTGGGCTGCTGTGTGCTGCATAGCCTACACAAACTGCCTCTCTCTCGTGCTTTGCCTTGGATTTAGGGGGTGAGGCTGTATGTTCAGTTGCTCACTGATAAAGCTGAAATAGCCTCTGCTCTCCTGATTGCAGCCACCCTTGTTTGTATTTGGCCAGCTCATCCTGAATGCAAAGGCATGCCACAGCTTTAAACCTGCTTTATGACTAGTTACGATTTATTGCACAATTATTTCAAATCATTGCGATTTCTGCGTGCAGACAATAAAACCGTTAATAAAATCATCATTACAATAAAATCTCAAATTCTATTATGTGGCTTATTTTTAGGAGCAGTTAGCGTGTTTAACGCGTGTTCTCCGACTAGTTGCAAACGATTTCTACTCAAAATAGGCGGTGCCAGAACATTATCAGAAAATCTGAAAAAATTGTGACTTCACTTAAATCCTCACTGCTGAATCGCCCAAGTGGGACGCGGCGTCCCGGTAAGCGCCCCTTTCTTGTTCGGATCAGTCACTAGCAATGATGGCTTACACTTATTCTGGGTTCTTGTCTGCGTCTGTGTGTGGATGGGATGAAGTCCCTTCTTTAAGGAATCTCCTCAGCAGTGCCGCTTGGAGGGTAGAGCAGTGGGCGCATGCGCCCATTGCTTAGATCTGGAAGAGAGTGTAGCTCTGATGTGGGGCCCAGCATGTCATCTTTCCAAAGCTAGGAAAACAGACTACCATTTGCCAGGCTGCTGTTAATATCTGGCATTTACAATTCCTTGATAATGCCAGCTCGTTGTGCTTGAGCTCCAAATGCAAACGTGCTACCTTCAGCAGTGATCGCATGTTTGCCAAAGCTCATTTGCTGCACAAGATAATTATTCTGCTTGATCACGAGTGCTTCCGCTTCTGGCATAGGTTTGGGGATACTCTAAAACCAGTGACATCAGCAGAATTCGCCGTTTAGGTTTGTGGTTAAGTGGTACAGCCCATCTTTATATAAATGTGGGATGAAATCATTCCTGCTCTACCGTATCAGGATATTGAAACCCACAGCAAGACCAGGAAGAAACTGATTGCCTTTATAAAGTCAGCACACTCCAATGGGCCTTAACATATTCTACCAACATATAGGAGGGGTATTGTTGTTCTTTTTAATACTTGTGACTCACGGTCAGAATTATTGTTTTAACTGAACTTGATAAGGCATCGCTCATGGGGGTGGAATGGCAATGAGACTAAATACACTATGATACTGTCATTGCATTCTTAGTTGAGCCGGAATGTCATGCCAGACATACACAGGTAAATAATAGCTCTTCAATAACACCTTAAATGTATGCATAAAGAGGGTTAGTTAACCCAAACGAAACGAAATCACACAGTCCACTACATTCAAAGTATCAGCATGAAACAAACACCCGTGGTCCATTCAAATGTTACTGTTCACAGTTGTTACAATGATCCCAATCACTGTGCTGTCCTTAACCCGATCTTCACAATTGCAGCCAGTCTGGGCTCTGAACTAAAGAGAGAATTGAGGAGTGGCATGGACAAAGGGACACAAGAACCACATAAGACTTTCTATGAGTTCTGGATGTAGATAGAAAATAAGCCTGTTAGGTTATGGTTCTCTGCAAAGACAGGCAGGGTCAAGAGAACATCTAGATAGATTTGAATACACTTCTTGCAGTGCCCAGGCCAAGAGACTGGTGATGGGCCTTAGTCATGTTGCACAAATTGGAGGCAAATTAGTTACTGTAGTGTGAAAGTAGTGACCCACAATGGTTATCAAAGTATTGTGGATGCTCTGCATGTTTGATTTTTACTGTGGTCCAGTGTCTGATAAAGGCACTCTTGGCGTACGTGCTCTGTAAATACAGTATACTTTTGGCCTATCATTATGGGTTCCACTAGTGTGGGTCTAGGTTGACCCTAACATCTGGTATAATATAAATAACTGACTCCTTGTACAGTAGTAGTGTTTTCACTGAAAACACTGCCTGCTGGAATGAGCCTACCTCAGAGAGCTGGGTGCTGGGAAGAAGCAAAGTCCCTGGTCCCGGAGAAAAGTATTTTGCTGAAAAACCATAAAATGAATACATTTTTATTGAGGTTTAGATAATGAGAAACCAATAAATACCAAGAGCAAGGGGAAAAAATACATAACTTATCCAGCAAATGAGGAAAAGAGCAAACTTATCGGCAAACCGAAACAAACCACCCAATAGGAGTATGACAAACCTAACAGTTTGAGTAATGATAAAAGTATTCACAGAGTTTAGAATAAAAAAAGAGCAATCTCGACAGCAACTATATAATACCTAACAGAACATAGGCGGAGGAGAGCACAGTGGAAAACAAATAAAACTGATACACTAAACTAGGCCGACCAGTCCTGAGAAGCAGCCACCTCAGCCAGCCAGATCCGAACTGAATCCTAAACCCAACCAAGCTTTTTCCTCCGAGGATCATTCTCGATTAGCACAATCTCCAGCCTACTTATATACAGAAATTCCCGCCACCAAATCCATGGATCGGGTGACTCAATATAGAGACAGAATCGTGCCAGAACCAGTCTAGCTAACCCAATAGAAAAGAAATATAGGTAAAAGTAAAAAGGAATAGCGGATGAATGACCCAACATAATCGGCTTCTGATCAGCCACAGCGGCCAAGTTAGAAATGCCAGATAATTTCCCGAAGACAACTTGCCAATACAAGTGTAACGCAGACAAGAAGCAAAAACATGAACCTTATTTGCTCCCGTAAGCCCCAAACGAAAATAATCATCATCCGAAAACAATGATCATCCTGCCTTAGCTCCATAAGGAAGAGACAATGCGGGCATAACTTCAATCATTAATACATTTGAGATGATGTACCTTGATATGAGAACATTTCAGAGCTGAATAAAAAAACACATTGCTACACCCGAAGTCAGCAACTGTTACTTCCATACTGAGCCAAGCACTCCACTTACTAGCCCTCAGCCGGAACCAGTCATCTACATGATTATGAGATGACCAGCAGGGTGACTTATAGACCAGTTAAATCTTACACAGCAAGATGGGTCGCAGAGGGGAAAGCGCATGTCCCACTTGTAAGGTGCATCTGGAGTCATTAGCCCACTCGTTTGTCTGCCCTGCATATGACTCTCCGCGCCAATCATGGCTGATGCCAATTTCCAGGGCATTGGGCACCAGAAGGAGCGAAGACACACAAAGAATATTGCACACAAACACCTCAGTTCCAATTGCTATCGCAGTAGTGACATTTCTGGGTTGGGCCTGGGCTATTAGGTCGAAGGCAATTTATGCACTTTAAAGATTTTATCAGTTCCTTTTAAACTAAATTGGTACATATGTAAAACATGAACATGTTCTTACTGTCTGTAATTGTAATGTGTACCCAAGTCCCAATTTATAATATGAATTGTAATTGTTGTTTATGTTTCGTCATTTTATAGTTGTCTTAATGGTTCTATTTTTCTTACCAATCCGGCCCAAGATCTGAAGTACCAAATCATGCCTTTAAAACTTTGTATCTGTATTGTATTTTATGGAGTATGTACTGTATTTACTGTGCTTTTAGGACTTGTTGTCAAATAAAGCTTGTTGGATTGGATTGGACATATAGACCAGCCCTATATTTCTTTTAAGTGGAGTTTTCCAAATAAGGTCCCAACAAGGGTTATCAGTACAGCTCAAGTCCTCTTCCTTAAGACTTTAGACAAAATACTGCATCTGCAACTATCTAAAGAAAACTGTAGTTGGAAGAGGAACTTGTTGCTCTAAATTGCAGAATGAGAAAAAGACATCATCCTCAAAAAGTTGACCTAAAGTCAAGAGATTAACCTTTCCCCAGATCTTCCGGAAACCTTCATGGATACCATTAGGACTATTTGGATTTCAATTTAAATACGTGAGCTGATTAAATGGCGTGATGCCAGGAAATATTCTTTTGAAGAAACCCCAAATATGGTGGAATACCTTTAGCGTCTTGAAGCTAGTTCACTTAAAATAAATTATGTCCACAATGCTCGAACCAGGGACTATTGATTCATCCAGTGGAAGAAACTTTGTAAACATGCAACCCAGTGGCCATGGCCCCCCCACCCTAGTACCAGCTGCAGTCGTGAAAAGAATGACGCCAGATAATAAAACCTGAAACTCGGAAACAAGACCCCGCCATCTTCCTTAAACTGGTGTAAAAACTGGATCTTACACCGAGCCTTATGATAGGACCAGATTAACTTCTGCCATAGTTCCTCAACTTTAGTAAAGAAGTGCAGTGATCAATAAGCATCAAATGCAAATAGTTCCATTTAAGAAAACTTCAGCTGAGTGTTGATTCAACTTCGCATAGTTAGTCTCCAGAATCTCAGGAATATTGATTGTTAAGATGATGGTGAAATAAAAACCAAGGACGGTACCCAACTCTGATCCTGGCCAGGGGGAGTCACATTAGATAAGATCTGGGTCTTATCCGAGTTTAACTTGTAACTGGCAACTTCTCCAGATGATTGGGCTGCAGCCACAACAAGATGTAGACTCCTAATCAGAGCAGAGGTCAGGACAGCGATGTCATCTGTGTACGCAAGGATTTTGACTTCATAGTGGTGCAGTGTCAGAGTTTGTATCTCATCCATCCGTTTAAGAGATTGGATAAACAGTACAATATGGAAAGCAAATAACTGAAAGGACAGAGGGCACCCCTGCCGGATACCGCAGAGAATAGAAATTGGATTAGATAATAGACCTGTGGTGTGTATCCTTGCTTTAAGGCCTGAGTAGTGGAGCCTGACTTTAAAGACAAAGACGAAGCCTAAGCCTGCAGACTCCATGACCCCCAAAGGAAGGGCCAGGAGACCCTGTCAAATGCCTTCCCAACATCTAAACAAATCATACCAACTGGACTCCCTCCAGCAGAGGCCACCTCAAAGGCTGTGATTGCCTTAATGACATGCAATGTTGTGTCCCGGCCAGGGATGAAACCATGCTGGTTTGAGTCCTCTAATTTCAAAATATTGCAGACAGCCGATTAGTGACAACACGCATATAGATCTTAGAATTGGCATTAATTAAGAAGATTGGGCTGAATGACCTGCAGAGTTTAGGATCTTCCCTCTTTTTGGAAAGATGAAAATGTTTGTCTCCCTCAAAGACACCAGAACACTATCCAGCAGATCAAAAGAATTAAACAGATCCTTTAACACTGGTGCCAGAGTCTGCGAGAAAGTGATACAAAACTCTAATGGTTACTGGTGGGGACCCGAGGCTTTCCGAATGGCCAGGGAACTAATGGCATCTTTAATCTCCAGAAGAATAATAGGTCCCTCAAACTTACACTGCTGGGTGAAGGTTGCCTTATGATCTATGTGTTGCTGAATAAATTGAGAAATGTCTTCAGTGGAAGAAAAACAGTCCTCACTATAGAGGTCCTGGTAGAACCGGGGAAAGAACTCACAGACTGAAGCTAGATTGGCAACTAGAGACTTGTTATCATTCCTGATGTGCTGGATACTATTTGTCCTAGATCAGTCTCTTACCCTGAATGATAAAAGTTCCCCATTGCCTCACTATTCTCAAAGTAAGTCCTCTGCTGGCACCTTCTATTTTTGACCGCCCTATCCCCAATATATTTTCTGAAGGAGGCTGTAACAACGGTGGACTGCTCCAAAAGCTGGTCGGCCTGAGGCCGATCCTTCACCATAGAGCAATATTCCAGATTGGATTCTAAGGAGCTGAGAGTCCGTTGGATCGCGATTTCCTCCACCGATGCCATCCTCCATTGACGAGAGGTGAATTGGAGGGTCTAACCGCGACACAAGTTTATGGGTATCTCAGATCACCTGGAGTGATGCTGATCCGATGTTGAATTCGAGAAACTTACTTAGGTGGACATTCATAGCGCTGACATAGCTGTCTGCCAACAATAACTACATTCGAATATCCAACTCTGGGGGCTTCATGCCTGAGTAGACTCACCAAGTTGGATAAACAGTGACAGGGTATTATGGTCCGATAGGACCCTCGGCTCACGTGTAATCCTAGAAGAGGGGGCCAGAGTATTACTAACCAGTAACATGTCTTACCTTGACATAGCCTTATGGGAAGCAGAATAAAACATAAATCCCAATTTCTTAGGATGCTTAAAACGGGAAACATCCTTTACAACGCAACTTTTACCACGCAGTGCCTTTACGACGCAACTTTTACAACGCAAACCATTACAACGCATTGCGCTGGGGGGCGCTCTAGGATAGGGAATAAGTTTAATTAACTATCCAACACCTTCCCTAGTGTCCACGGGGACTGGAGTTGGAATAGTAAATTTAACTATTCACTATCCAGCACCCCAAAGCGCAATGCGTTGTAAAGGTTTGCGTTGTAAAAACTGCGTTGTAAAGGCATGCAATGTAAAAGCATGCGTTGTAATGTCATACATCCGCTTAAAACACCAAATATCAACCAGAGCATATGAGGAAATTAACTGATGCACAGCCCCCTGGAGCTGATGATTGTCCCAGCGAGCCAGATCATTAGAAAGCTGGTCCGAGGACACAAGCTGGGATGCCGAATCATTTTTAGGACACAGCGTCACATTGAAGTCACCGCAAACAATGTAGAGTGGAATCCAAACATGCAACTCAGATAGAAGAAAATTCAGGACCTTCAGGTCATCCGTATTCGGCCCGTATAGGGCACAGATAGTGAAGCAGTCCCTGCCCTTCTGAACAGTCGCCACCAGCCAGCCCCCCCTCCCCTCTCCCGGATCTGTTATTTTTCGCAGAACCCCCACCTGCTATCCTGTGCCAGGAGTGCAACACCCCGGGCAGGAGTACAAAAAGGAAGGGATAAAGTCTGATAGGCAAGTTCATCTAACAGTGAACCATCAGTCTGAGACAGTCTCCTAGAGACTTAAGATTTGTGGCCTTGGTGTGTTCAGTTCTTCCCGTACAAGTTTACGCTTATGCGGCGACTTAACCCCATTTTGATGTTCAATGATAGAATATGTAGCTGCAGACCAGGACCGCCATCATAACTAGCTATTACCGTTGCCCCACGAAGTCTACGAGCTACTTCTCCACCTTATAGATTGACATACACCATACCCGTAAATGTTCTGCCAAACCAAGAAATACATGTGTTTTTCACCATAAGCAAACTTGCTTCAAGTCACATTGCCAGAAGTGATGCCTCCAATGCTCTGTAAGGCAAGCAAATAATCCCCCTTCACTACCTCTCTGCCTCCAAACTACCTAGATACCAACCCCTGGCTCCCATGTGGGCGAGCTGACCCCCCTCCATCATGTGCACCACGCACCTAGGGCCCGTACCCCTTCTCTTGGGTTGTTTTTCAATAAGGACCATTGTTGAATAGGCGCACCGCCCGACCACCCAGAAATTCAAAGAAAAGGGAAAAAGACACAGCCAACCCCAAATAATACAGTCCACAAAAGAATAAGAGGAAAGAAGACAAACTAACAAAAAGATGCAATGAAGCCTTCAGAGAGAAGAGAAAACAACCCATCATACCACCAACCCCACTAAAGATGCCCTTAACCATCCAAGCAGCAAGCGGAATCAATCCATTCTCCACAAAATACCAACCCAGATTAACAACCATAATGAATTTACAGTTGAGGAACCTCTTTGAGCAGGCACACACATGAATAAGCGATAAACATCATCAGCTTCCTGGTTGCCACTTGGTTAGCAGTTCCTGAACTTTTTGACCATCACAGCAATAGACAGTCTGGTCATTATTATGGATCCGCAGGGTTGCAGGCTCTATGAGGGAAACAAGCTTCAAGCTTATGGAGTGCTGGAATATGCCCCTGCAGCTGCCAGTGTCTCACAACTGTTTGATGGCAAAAATATGAGTGAACAAAAAAGTCTATACCACATGCTTTACCTAGCAGCTGAGGAGTTGCAGCACGGAAGATCTCTTGTCGGACAATGAAATTCCCAATATAAACCACTACAGCCCAAGGGTACCGGGAAGGTTTGCTGGAAGGTCGAAATGGAAAATGAGGTGCATTCTGTATCATATAGTCAATGTCCCAATCACTCAAAGCTGGGAAGGCCTCTTGGAACAGGCATACATTAAAGCCACGAGGATCATCACCTTCCGTCCCATCCAAGACCCACAGATTATTCTGATGTGACCTGTTCTCCAGTTCTTCCATCCTCAATGACAGGGCGTTGATCTGTCATTCGTGCCGAGCAATCCCTGAGCTATTTGGTTCCATTGCCTTTTGGAGAGCCTCCTGGGAAGCTTCCACTACCCCAGTAATGTCTGAACAGTAGCCTTTCTTTTTACCAGCTTGTGGAGGACCACTTGGGTCTTAAGGTGGGTGGCTTTCTGCGCCAGTGAGTCTTTACGGTAGTCCTCTCTATGCTGCAAAAGAAGATGACAAATAGCCCCCGGCATGCAGAATCCTGTGCTGGAACTGCAGGTAGAGAACCAAAGGGGGAAGGGGGGGGGGGGTCCCTACTTACAACCTGAACAAGAGTAAAAGATGGTGTAGCTAGGGGAGGAAACCCCAAGAAAGAGCAGTTTGTTGAAGTCAGCTCAGTTCCATTAGGTTTCCCATAAAAGCTCATCTTCAGCCCCCAGCGAGGTAAAAAGGTAAATTACACCTTGATCAAACACTGCCGACATGAGACCCTCTGCCTGATCCACTGGCAAACCCCTGCACCTACTCCTCCATTGAGATGAGAGAGAAGAGTGATAAGAGCACCCAGTTGTCTTACTTGAAATGTCAGAGCAGTTGCTGCAGGCAATAGAGGCCAATATTGAATAAGCTGCCTATTCCAGGCCCTCTTCCCGATCACTGTCATAGAGATCCAAAAAGGAGAGAAAAGCTTCTTAGCTGTCCTCCTGATGTGGCCGGCTCCGAGCTACCTGGACACAAGAACTGGGAAGCCGGTAGGAATTGTGGCAAGGTCTCCGGCAGCGAGATCCGGTGAGCCACTGAAGGCCCTGTTTCGGAATGAGAAGGGTGCCGGTGGGCCACAGGTACCTCGGGTGGATCCAATTTGGGTGATGCGATGGAGATAGAGGGAGGTGGCACCTCACTGCCAGATATAACTTCTATTGAGCAAAGGGGAGGAGAGGCTGTTGCCAGTGGATCCATCTGCCTCATATGCTTACCCGGGTCAATGGTTGCAGCAGACACATGCAAAGGTGGGCACAAAGTAAAAAATGCGTCCATTGTGCGCTGAGTAGAGGGCAACAGACTGTCCCTCCCCAGACCAGCCAGACCTGTTGAGGTGGTGACCCCAGGTGCCTTCTAATTTGGGATTGTTCCAAGCTGGTCAAAATTGGGGAGTCCTCTGCCCTCTCCTGGATGTTTGGGGAGGGACAGGAGGGCATATGACGACTTTCTCCCTCTTTAGTCCACTACGGGTACTCATGCTGCCATCACCCACCTTGAAGAGCAGCAAACACTTTTTTTCCACCTTTGAACGAGGTATGAGAGGTGCTTACTACTGGTCGTCTCCCCCTCTGTGGCCCACCCCTCGCAGGCATCCTGACTTGAATCCTTCTTGCAGCTCTAGAAGCACCCCACAGTGTACCCAGAGCCTTCCTCCTCCTCAGTACAGACTCTGTTTTTGCCACCTGCAGACTGTGAGTTTCCTTCCAGCCTGTACCAATGTATCCAACAGGACGGCTGCCTTGAAGCTGAATTGACACAGAGATGACTGGAGAAAAAGTCCAGTAACAAAGAAGCATCAATGCTGGTCGGCGCCCTCCTCCACACAGCAAATAGAGTATTAATGTGTTTATGAGGCCGGCAGCATCCAATTTCCACAAGGGGTGGAAGACCCCGGATCCATGCTCCCTTTACAGTAATAATGCAAGGCAGAATCACCAGCCACAGCTATTAGTGCTGACCAATATCCAATGACACACTTCCGTGCTCCGCCGGCCGCAACGCCAGCTGGAGTCAGTCTTTGAATTCATTGCTGCCGTCCCCTATCCTCGATGCTGGTGGCCAGACTGCAGATCAGGAGGCCGCCACAAACAGCTGAACCATTGACAGGGTGCCAAACGAGCATTTGCAATACAATCGGTCTCGCCTTTGGGACCTTATATGTATTTAGCTATGCAGCACATTAGCCTTGGTGCTGAAACATCTACTGTTCTTTAACATGGAGGAAGGTAAGCACCACACTGTGTGACACACCAGGTATGGGAACACATGGAGGGAAATATTGCCTTTCAGCGGGAAATGGTATAGTCCAAAGCTCTGCTTAATATAAAATCAGGGCCTTTGGTGGTCCTATTACTGAAAATACAAGTTTGAAAAAAATATTATTGTCTACGGGTGTTTGTGTAGACAATTTCTATGGACTGGAATCTAGTGAATGCTAAAGTGATTCTGGTATTTTACTGACCTCTGCTGGTTGTTTTCTATCAAGAAAGTTGAATAGAGGCAGTTGCTAGAAAAAAAAAGAAAGTCTCTCAGCAGAAAGCAATTCTGTTTTTTTACTGACCTCTGCTGCTCTTTTTCTATCAAGACACTTAAATAGAGGCAGTTGAACAGAAAAAAAAGTCCCTTAGCGGAAGCAGAGAAGTCCTAGGGCTGATCTCCAGAGCCCACAAAGTACATACACATATACGTATATAATAAGTATATAGTAAAGTATATACAAGAGGTCTTGAATGCTCGACCTAAAAACAAGGTAAGTTCGCAGGGGGATGTTTAGGGGCACCGCAGACAACAAGGGTTCTCTGTCTGTTGGCTTGTGGCTGATCGATCAAATGTGACTCAAGGAACTCTAAAGGGAACCTATGGACTGTGGAGCTGTCACAGCTTCTCACAATGCATTTATAGCAAATGTAATGTTGGAGTTTAACGTATAAGTAGCACTGCCATTTATTGATTTGTTTGTTTGTTTGTTTATTTTGTTTGTATATTTTTTATGTAACGCTAACCGCTGCTGTTTGGCTTTCTGAACACTGTAGAAGGCGTTATAATACAACGAGTAGCATAGGGTGAAAGTATTTCAGAGTGCTCCACGCTGGATTTGTCATGATAAGAGCGAGAGAATCTTTGAGGTGAACCATTTCAGTAGGGTTTGCAAAGTGCTGCAATAATAGAAGTAGAAACAATAAAAATAATATCATTAGCATACAAGGAGAAAACATTTCTTTTGTCACACATAGGATGTGGACAGAGATGCAGAGGTCGTCAGGGATCGGAAAGCAGGAGAAATAAATTGGCCGATTTCTATTGCCTGTAGATATCTAGCGAATCATGAGATTTGTAAATTAGTGAAGGCATCCGGAGTGGAGTTGCTGTCTAGTGTAAGAATAATTGAATCTAATATGTTGTGAGCAAGTTAGAGCTGGGCGCTCAGGGGACGTACTCTAAATGGGGGTCTGATAGGAGAAATCGGTGTAGCATTGTGGCAGTAACATATTTCTGTCATGAAATTGAGCATCACCAGCGAACAGTTAAGTCAAGTAATACACGGTGAACAAAGTATCGGAGGTATAACAGAGTGGAGCAAGAGAAGGGGTATGCAGTCACTTAAAACTTTTTTCAATGAGTATCTTAGTAGAAGGTATTTGCAGGCAGAGAGCGATAGAGGGGATATGTGATAGAAAAGTATCCCAGATTGTAGGAGCACTACTTTAGAAAAAGCTGCTCAAAGGTCACCTCATGAACCGCGGGGTGCAGACAAAATCCTCGTTTTTGTATGCAGGTTCTGTGAACTTCCAGGCACGGCTACGGTGAGGTCTCTGTGAATGCTGAGCTGCAAGGAAAGGTGCAGTAAACCATTCTCATAATGCATCTAGTGTTAATACTCAGCCAGTTAAGGGAAGCAAGACTTTTTTTGTGAAACGTTCACGTCTGTTTGTCTTGGTGAGAAATGTTGAGGGACCATGAAGGACAGCTCTAAATGGGGCCAGTATTTTTTGTGGACATCAGTCAGGAGATATGAATCGTAACTGAAGTGCAAAATTACTAGAACTACTTCCGATAATTTCAGGTCTTGTACAGAGTATATGCTTGTAGTGTTTGTGGTTCTGCAATTGAAATGTTGCCATCGTAGCCATCGCTTGAATATGCTGCGTGGTTTGAAGGTTTTCATCCTGGAAGAATTTAGGATGTGGCAGTGGTGACAGGTTTTTATGTTATCAAACACACCAACGGTGATGGGAGGAATGCTTGCAATTTTCTAACCACTGGCAATCTCTAGGGGAAGCATCCCAACCCACAGTTATGTTGCCTACGTTGCCACTGTAGTTTGTAACCAGCTATATGCAAATCAGTCTTGACCTTCCTCCTCATGGGAATAATCCACCTCGAAATGCCAGGCCAGGTCCTCCCTGAACTGGAACACGAGCAACCCAAGACCAGTTCCGGCCAGATTAGGGCTCATCAGTAGGGTATAGCTTGGACCCAATGGCATAATGAGCAGAGAGACCCACATATAGGCATACCCTTGCCAATTAGAGAGTTACATCAAACACACACAAGGTGATGAGAGGTATGCTTGCAATTTCTCTAACCATTGCTAATCATTTGAAGTATCATCCTAAACCATCATTTTTTTGCCCACCTTGCCACCTCAGTTTGGGCCCAGCCATATGCAAATCAGTCTTGACCCTTCTTGTCATAGGAACAGTTCAGGGGGTGTAACCGGACTTGGTTTGGTTGTGTTCCAGTTCAGGGAGGACCTGGCCTGCAGTCGCAGCCGGCATGAATCGTGAGGGGGGAGGGGGGTTGCGCGTGTAGGTGGTATAGTGTTAATTTAATAACATTTTAAAAAATAAAAGCGTATCTTCGCTTCCGGTCCCGGACTTCTGTGTCACGTCTCCTGCTCTCTCTGCAACAGAAAGCAGAAGCAGGCAGCCTCCCTCTCTTCCCCTAAGCCAATCACAACGCTGCAATGGCAGCGTTGTGATTGGCTAATACACCGTCCCTACAGGCGTCTATGGGGAGGCCGTTTTCTTTATGTAGGCTGTGCAGCAGCCTACATAAAATAAACAGAGAGTGGTATGACTGGTTTGCTAGCCCCCATAACATTGGGCTAGCCACTCCTCCTCGACCTGGCCACCGCGCCCCCCCCCGCCCCAACCAGACATACCCATCTTCTGCTTTCTTGCAGTGCGAGAAGCAGAATTGTAAAATGGAATTCATACCATTTTACGTTTCTGCTTCTCACACTGTGAGAAAGCAGTGGGGCGACGCTCCGATGCCCACGTGGAGGAGCTGCCCCTGCTGGCCTGGCAGTTTGGGCTGGACTGTTCTATCTGGATGGCTGGTAGACGATGATGAGTCTAAGTTTGGCTGTAAAAGATTAGCTACGTTCGGAAAAACGGCAGCGGATGACAAATACTTATCTAATCAAGAAGTATTATTGTCTGCTTTTACTGGGCAGCGATGACCTCCTCCAGAGTTACCAAGAAAATCTTGTCAAATGGAAAATAGTTCTAATGAAGAAGGATGTCTGTGTGTTTGTGATACATGATTTTACCATTTGTAGATAATGCAGAGAATCTCTAGATCCCTGCATAATAGTAAATCTGAGCTGTTGGCACACTTGGAAGCTTAGCTGCAACGCAGTAAATGAGAGGGGTGCATCTTAGAACTGTAGCGGTAAAGCTCAGGAGGA
This sequence comes from Lissotriton helveticus, assembly GCF_964261635.1. NCBI lineage: Eukaryota > Metazoa > Chordata > Amphibia > Caudata > Salamandridae > Lissotriton > Lissotriton helveticus. The sequence continues at coordinate 1,057,463,292 of NC_136063.1, read as the reverse complement.
CGGAATGATGGAAAGGCCTTTCTTAGCAGGCTTGGGAACATATGCTTGTCTTTTCTGAGGCTCGAGGTCGATATGGTAGTGGTGAAAAAGGAGCTCTAGCACGAGGGTGAGGTAGTAATGGAGCTCAGTGAGGTCCTTGATGGGCTGTTGGGTGTGTCACCTAATTTACTGAATCGGTCACGTGGGGTATCTAATTGAATTATCATTGTAAGAGGTGGTACTTTGTGGTGGGAGAGTGGTATGAGGGACTGTAAAGGAACTGTGATTTCAGGAGTGTGTTTATAAATGATGCAATGACATGTGTTGCCAATGTGCTATACGTTCAGAAAGTGTTTAGCAGGAGGCGGGTATTAGGCAAGCCTACATCAAGAGGAAGGTCTGATACTGCAGTCTTAGACTGGATGAAGTTGTTCAGAGTTCTGTCTGGGAGGGACCAGATGAACAAGTCTGGCAATGTGTGACCTGATGATTGAGGTGTGGAAAGAGTCGAGTATATTTAGGTGCAGTTCGAAATAGTAAAACTGATGGGCCAGAAAATAGTGAAAGTAGTCGTGTGTAGTGATGCATGTGCCTGCCACTTGCTGTCCTTTCATAACTGGAATTAAATATGTTTTGCTACATAAATTCAGTATGTACAGACCCAAAGGGACTGATGGGAAACGCAGGTGACCCAGTAACTTGGCGAAAGTTAGTTTGAAGTTTACTCAAGGTAATTTTTATTTTTTATTTAGGGGTGCAATTTCGTTTTCATACTAGGATGTCACTCAACATTCAACACAATATGAAGGTTTATTTGGTCCCCTAAAATTGAAAATAAATACTTCATCCCTAGGCATGACTCATCTGGTAACCTCTGATTTATTGACAGTACAGCCTCACTCATTCTGCACGGTAGACCACTGGTGACACCAATAAATAAACACTGCATTTAGCTGCACTGGTTTTAGACAATGGAAATAGCTTACCTGTATCTCAATATGAGGCAGCAATCACAAATGCCATTTATGCAAGAAAATTGCAAAAAACACAGTTGATGGACAGAATGTAGAACAATGTCATACATTCACCCCAGTACAAGGATCTGGGCCTAAACCATCGTTTTTTTGCACTCCACACCACCCTGGGTTAGACACTGGCTATATGCAAATCAGCTCTGACCCTGTGCCTCATGGGAACAGTTCAGTCCGAACTACCAAGCCATGTCTTTCCCAGACCGGAATCAAGCATCCAAGGACCGGTTTCTGGCTATCAGCCTTCATCAGCCTGGATAGCTTGACTCCAGTGGTGTGGAGAGCTTGGTAGTTCGGACTGGACTGTTCCCATGAGGCACAGGGTGAGAGCTGATTTGCATATAGCCAGTGTCTAACCCAGGGTGGTGTGGAGTGCAAAAAAAACGATGGATTTAGGCCCAGATCCTTGTACTGGGGTGAATGTATGACATTGTTCTACATTCTGTCCATCAACTGTGTTTTTTGCAATTTATGCAAGAAAAGCTTTGCCTAATTCTGATTGTCATCTGGACACATACTGTTCGCCTCTAAGGGGAGAGTTGGAGTGTAGAGCCCTTCACCAGCTGGACACCTCGAAGATGGCATGGAGATGCAGTTGGTCAGTTGGTCACCCAGAGAACTGCAGGTGGGGTAAGGGGAGGCTCCAGTTTAATTGTTTCGCAATTAGCCTGATGCTTCTACTGTACACGTAGGCATATCCAGAGACCACTCCAGACCCCTATTAGTGGCCCTTTGTGTGCATGGTTTCCTTTATGTATGTGGTTTCTGTGCATGGATGCCTGTGTTGGGGTCTGTGTGCAGAAGCATCTACAGATCTATGTGTATGTCTCTGCATACGTGCATGCATTAGCGATGTATGTGGGTGCCAGAGTATGCCTCTGTGCTAGGTCAATGTATGCATGTATATACAAAGGCCAGTGTACCTGCTACGTCAATGCTTGTTTGTTTGTATTTCTTTCACTAGGTGTGTACGGAGAACTGTCTGGTCTATAAAGTAAATCAGTGTCCATTACTATAATATTTCTACGGGTTATGCCCTTTCACAAAGCTTCATCAATGTCAGTACAAATGTTTGAAAACTGTTTTAGAGAAGGGAATAATCAAGTGAGAGTTTATAAAATTGATAATAAAGCCTTGAGATAAAAGGAATACGAGAATCTAGATTAATGTTGAATAATGTGGGTAAAGTGGAAGCCCTGGCAGTAACCCACTGGTCCTGGCAAAGGAGGCTGGCTGGGACAGCTCATATTTGCGTGGCATAAATCATATCACTCTAAAATATGAAAACCACGATATGCTGCCAGAGGAAGCATGTGTGTGCAAGGCTAAGCATCTAAGCCAGTATCCCATCTCATACTTCACCCATCCCATGATGGAAGCCTGACAAATGCACTTCGAGGAAGTGCTCGCTTTCAAGGAGTGCTCTCAGCTCGGTTATATATGTTTATGATACAACTGGGAATTCTCCAATCATTTCTCAAATCTTAATTGGTACATTTTGTTCCTGGTATTGTGTTTTGATTATGACAGAGGGGTCTAAACTGAAGTTGGTCACGTGCAATTTACTGAGCTCCAGGCGATGTGTGGATAAGTGTACTTAACACAGAAAAATACGGATAACACGTTGTAGGGAATTGTTCTCTTTGTTGAATACATATCTTGATGTGATTTCATTCACATGATGCTAGCACAGAGTAACGCTGGGTTGGAAAGAATGAAGCAGCCGTCAGATGGGTACTCATGCTGTTGTTATAATTGATTTGCTCTTTAGTGACAATCAAAATGTGTACCGAGAGCTTAGTAGGTAAAAGCAGCCCCACCCGTGTACAAGCGCATCTAACTATGGTGAATAGTGTTGCGGTTTGACTCCTGTTGCATTTTATTTCTGGGATTAGAAAGGCGTTTAGGAAAAAATATAGTTTTAATGGATAGATGTTTTGTATGCTCCGCACGGAGTTACTGTGTTCAGGTTTAAACATGGCAGCATTAAAAGGTGTGCTCTTCGAGACGCCTTATGTAGAGCATCCAGGCATTATTGTTCAATCACCGCATGTACATCACATAGGGGCCAGATGTATGAAGCTATTTAGCATTTCTTAACGGGCCGAATCACTACCTCTCAGTGTACTTAATGCGAGCATACAGAATCCAGCGCCCTCATAAGTCACATACTAAGCGGAAATGATATTTTTACATTTCTTCTTTCGGAGCGCTCTCAGCTGTGCAGCCTGTCTTTCCTGATAGTGTCCCGCATGGGAGTGTTCCAAGAAAGTGGGAGATTACAGAGAGGGAGGCGACGCTTTAAGATCCGCATGACATGCTTTGTAAATTGCCGAGGGCTTGCTCGGTTTTTGATGGAGCATTCTCCACTAGCTTTCTCCTGCTAAAGGTAAATGTATCGTATAAAATACATTTTCTGGAGACTTTAAGATGCTATTGTTTACGAATTAGAAAAGCCTTGAAAACTAATCCCTTCAGTAAGGGCCATATGTATCATACTTCCGTTTTGCGAATTCCAAATAGCGAATTTTAAGGAATCGCTATTTGGAATTCGCAAAACGGTATGTATGTACAAAATCGCTATTTAATAGCGATTCCTTACCATTCCTAATTTGCGATTAGCAAATTGCTAATCACAAATTACCCATTCATTTCTATGGGCCAGGAGGCCCATAGGAATGAAGGGGCAATTTGCGATTAGCAATTAGCTAATCGCAAATTAGGAATTTCTTCAAGGGTGCAGGGGTGTCTCAAGAACACCCTGCTGCACCCCTGAAAAAGACATTTGGGGGCATATGGCGCACATACATGCCCTAAAGGCATGTATGGGCGTCATATGGCACCTTTTGTTTTTTGGAAAACAGATTTTTGAAAAGAATTCGCAAATTACCACCAACTAGAAGTTGGTGGTAATTTGCGAATCCTTAATGGCATTTTTTGAATATTTTTTGTTTGATACATTGCATTTAAGGAATCGCAAAATATGCGATTCCTTAAGTGCAATCGCAAAATAAGGAATTGCACATTTTGCTATTCCTTATTTTGCATCAAACATGTTTGATACATACCATTTGTCTAATTAGCATTCGCAAAGGCCGAAATTCGCAGAATTTCGGCCTTTGCGAATGCTAATTAGCTTGATACATATGGCTCAAAGGTCTTTGTGTTGCAATGCAATTAATAGCATTTTTATAAATAGGAATCCAGAGCTCATTTCAGTCGTTTCCAAGCACTTTCCAAAATAGTGTTATCGTTGCTAAATACATCGATTTTTGGTTTACTAACACCCGAATGATGCATGCAAGAATGAATTTTCCTTGTTGGGATTCAAGCTTTTTATGTGTAGATCACAATAGGTAACATGCGGAGCAATAACTAACTGAGCTATGTGTCTCCCTGTTGGGTCCGTCCTTTCCTGTCAGGTTCTATAAAGCGGCCTTTCAAGCTTTAGGGCTATGTAAAACTGTTAAATAACCTCAAATATTAACTATCATAATTATATGGTAAAATGGTAGACTATTTGTCAGCTTTCACAGAATCTGTGGCTGATCGTACTGTGATCCTGTTGGACCTGACCCTTTTTGCAGGGTTATCCCCAAACGTTTTGCTTTCCCCTCTGTTTTTCTGACCTTTTTTTGTTGACGTTAGGTCTCTGGGCCCTTGTACCACTGTGAATCAGTGCTAAAATGTATGTGCTCTCTCCCTAAAAAGTGGTATGATGGATTCATACCTGTTTGGCGTACTTGATTTACTTGTAAGTCCCTTGTAAAGTGGTATACGATGTACACAGGGCCTGTACATTAAACGCTTCTAGTAGGCCGCAGCACTGCTTGTGCCACCCACACACGTAGACTTTCAAACCTGACTCAGGCCTGCCACTGCTGGGCTTGATTGTGCAGTTTACTGCCACTTTGAGTTGGAATTTATTTGGTAAATATTGATCTGAAGGGAGTAGCGTTGCCATGTTTGGTATGTTTAGAATGGTAGTGATAATTCCTGTTTACTGCTGTAGTTGGATTTTACATTACTATTTTAGAAATGTCATTTTAGAAAGAGGGCATTTGTCAGTGCCTATGACTCTTGGTGCTCTGCAGACAGACTTTAATCCATGTCTGACCTGGGTGACAGATACACATTGTGCATACTTTCTAGACAGCCATCACACACGTGAAGGGTTGGATGTGACAGGGTTACATCTGCATTAATCTGTATACTGATGATTTTCCTCAGCTGTGAGATGGAGATGGCGTTCACACTTTACAATTGTATAGGCTGTGTCCAGCCCTCACATAAAGGGCTAATTTACCCCCCCTACTGATGTCTGGAGCCAGGACTGGGTTCAAATGGATTGTTGCACACTTCTAAAGGATCTGTTGAAGTTTCCCCTTGAACAAAGACATTCGTGAGTATAAGTAAAGGGGCTTTGATCCATGATTTTAGGCATGCACTTGTAACCATACGCTTCTAGCTCTACATGCTGCACATTGCTAGTGGACTGTTGTGCTGTAAGGAGGAACCACCAGTGGGACTACTTGCTTTGTTGTGCTGACCTGCATGCCTGCTTGGCTGCTGCAGAAACTGCCACTCTGCTCAAGGAAACTAATGTGCGGGCCTTCTGCCTACCTGCCTGCTCTTTGTGCCCCCAGTGCTCCCAGGGATGTGTGGGCTCGCCCCCTCCCTGCTGAGGTGCAGGATCTCCGTGGAGTCCCTCAATTCAAAGCTCACACCGAACTCCGTGGATTTCAGGACAGCGCTCTGTCTATTTTCAAAGCATGGAGGGTGGGCACTTTCTCTGAGAAACCTCAGACAGCGCGTGTTGAGGGCTACATTTCCCCAAAGGCTGCCAGCCTGTGTGGGGCCTCTGTATCTGCACCAGTGTGTGTTCCTAGTTTTAGACATCAGCACCACTTGTTGGCTCCTTCTCTCCAGCTGCCGTATCGAGGGAAAGTGGTGCTCCAGAGGCCTGTTGATGCTTGTTCCCTCTAGCAGGAGGTTGCCTGTGGTCAGGAAAGTCCTGGGCAGCTGCTGTCAAGCCCTGCCAGAGGCTGTGTTTGGCCCAGAAGTCCTTCTCATGGTGGTTCCGTTTCTGGGGAGCTCTCAGAAAGGACGAAACCTCTGTCGCACACGGATAAAGTTACAGTAGACAGCCCGGTGTTGTCCACAGCTACACAGCACATTCACGGGCAGCTGCCTGTGATCTTTCGGCACATGGGGGACCCAGCGAGGTCTCCCCACTGAACTCTGCAGTGTTTGTGCCTCCCCCCTTTACTTTGTGTAGGACATAGGGGCACTTGTGCCACTGGATCTGGGAGGCCTTACACTGTGAGACCTCAAAGGAGGCACTTGAGCACAAAATGAATCACCACTATGAACTGGCATCATGTGGGGATGAGGTTCCGTGACAATTTTAAGTGATGTTTTCGACTCGCACGAATATGGTCGAGTCTGGTATCTAAGAACCGCAAATGACGAGTTTAGTAAGTGTGCGCAGTTTCGCTGTGCTAACTTAAACCGTTCGTTTGATATGCGGGTTTTTCATCTGTACCCACGGGTTCTATCTTAGATACGGCATCCATTTTGTCTCTTGCCCTCAAGTAGCCAGCGAACGGACACTGTCCGCTTCGTCACCCTGGGACTCTCAGGATATTTGTGGAAGACACATGTACTTTGTAAATATCTTTTACGATGAGGGGGATGATACTGTAAGGCAGATGGCCCCGCTCGAGGCTCATCTTGCCGTCCGGTTTATTGTCTCAGCCGTGCATCTCATTAGGCACGTCCCTTTGATGCCTGTATCTCGTGTTTCCCGATACCTCCCCTTTCACACTCTTTTCAATCCCCCACTGTCTCCATCTTCCTCTGCACCTGTCCTTGTCCCTATTTTCATCTGTTTTACTGCCGATTAGAATTCACTAATGTTGGGAAGATGGGTTTTTACAGTTGGGAACCGCCAAATGTTTCCGCACTTATGTTCCGGACCTTATGTGTACCAAAGTGACCAAAGCGACCCCTCTGGGGGATAATTATGGGGACCAGGTTGTAAACTTTTGTGTACCATGTTGTCCTATGAGTAAATTCTGTATAAAAGGAGCGATCCACAGAACCAATTTGAAGCAGTCTCCCCAAGTTGCACGTGTTGTACTTGTTGTGACTTCTGTGTTCCCTGCAGTAAATAAACCTTGAAATCTTTGACGCCGAAGGAAGTGTCCCGTGTCTCTGTAGTTTGTGCGCCGAAACAGGTATCCCATGAAGGTTATAGGTGTTGTTCCCTGGCACCGCTGGTACTGTTAAAAAGTCCAGTCCTTCAGGGATAACTGTGATTACCGTATTATCCGTAATAGACTCACATTAACTGCTATATCCTACCTTTGGAACCTAATTACCACATAAAGCTTAATGGGAGTACAGGTGCACTGCACCCTATGTGTTTGTGGTGATATTTGGCGAATCATGTGCTTTCCTCATAATCTAACTGCTGCATTTCATGCCCTGATGTGTAATGTACATCGTTTTGATTCTGGCATTGTCAGGATAACGAATAGTATTTTCAGATTTGCATAGTATGCTCAGTATTTATGATTGTTTTGTTTTGTTATGTATAATATGCTATATTTTTATAATATTGTGTGGAGTCTCTGCCTGAGCTGTATTCATTGTGTTTCTGTGTGAGTGTGTGCTGCTCGGGCTTTACACCTTGCCTCTGATGATAAAGCTGATTGCTCTGCACCAAGCTACCAGAGACGAGCACAGGCTTTCTTTGGTGTGTAATGTACTTACCCTGTCTAGAGTGGAGGGTTCTGCCTGGCTGAGGTGCATACCCCAATCAACCAAAAACCCAATTTCTAACAGATCCTCTCCAGTTATTTACCAGTTAAGAAAACAGGCCTCTGATTAATTCCTGCTCTATTTCATTTTTACAGTTTACGTAAATCGGTATTTGTAAAAAGAAATAGCAGCTTTTCCACACCAGTAATCATTCTACGCCTTTATTTAACTTTCTGTTGCATGAAGTTTAAAGTAATTTGCTCTTGCTTTATTGAAAATGTGTTTAACAGACATGGTGCACGTTACTGGATTATATCATCAGCAATTTATGATTTTATTATAGTAAGCTGAACATTGAAGTATTAGTTGTCACTAGTAAATTAAACACTGGTATTCGTTGTTCAACCTTAGAAATACTAAAGGCTTCAATGACCCCCTGGGATACAACCCCATGACCTCCGGGAGAAACACAAATCTGTGCAGTGGATGCATTTGTCCTGACAGGGGAAACGGCAACTTTTTTTTCAGTTTGTCATTTTCATGAGCACAATAGGCAGTACTTGGCTGAGAAATTTGCTTTGAGTTTGGGAAACTATGCTAACTTGTATTAAGATAGAGAGCAAAACGAGATTCAACATAACATATCATCAACAGTTCTTAAGAAGAATTGTGACAGGCGTATTTCGGCTGGCTTTTCACAAAGAGGTGCCTGCTTTGGGGTTCTACTCCCAGCATACTATGGATTACAGTCAGTGTAAGAAGTGTTACTTCCTAGTATGTGTCCAAATGGTATTTCGCTCCTTCAGTCAAGGATCCTAAAGCATAGTCATGACTGCAATCATATGTGGAGTCAAAAGCACTCATGATCAAGTACCATAGATCGAGTCCAGCAAATGATTCCAAATCCAAAGACCCTATCAAGATGTGCATGACGTCCGTTGAACCCTCTCAGCTGGTGTTTGGTAATCAGATGCTGGTGGTGTCCGTGAAGGTAGCAACCTTGCAAAGAAACTGGGGAAAAAACAACTCTGATTGCTCAATTGCATTTTTGCTGAGTATGTATTTTTTGTTGATGGGATGGAGGGGTTCTGCCTAAGGAAATATTTTGGTGTTCTCCTAAATTAAATATTTTCAGAGAAAACATTTATGCAAAATAAACGGTTCTTTCTTAAGTACGGTTTACAAATGTATTTTTTGAATTAAGACGTTGTTCAAACATGTTCCTCCGTTCGTTCACAATAACAATATATAATCTCCTCAACTAATGATCACACCCAAACCATAATACATTAATCTTCCACAAAGAAACTAGAGGGCACACATGAAATGGTTTATCTGAGAGCACATGACAAAGCCCAGTCACCACAATAACCAATAACCACTGAATTAATCATAAACCTTGAGTCTGGAGCAGCATTCTGTCTAGCATAAAGCGCTTCAAAACCTGTCAGGTGTAGCAATCAGTGTGTAAATGCAATTACAAAACAATATAATAAAATCTGGAAGCATTTACAGGCACAGATAGTACTACAAAAAATTCCACCAGCTAGACAGATTTTTTGCAGTCATTAGTATAGAAGCAGTCATAATTTAGCCATTTCTAGGAGCAGGGCCAGGGTGAAGGGTAGATACACTGGAAATGTCATGGACACACACAAAGACACACCTTTGTGATTGTTGACAACTACACTAGTGCAATTTCCCACTCTAAGGGCCAGATTTATCAAAGTGTCACCCAACGCAATGCAGCAGCCAAAAATGCTGTGATGCGTTGTGTGACAGGGAGGGAGCAGCAGAGTGCCATATCCACAAAGATTTGGCTCCCTCCTCCCCTTTCCCTAGCACTGGTGCAGAATAATGCTGCCATACGCTTCGCACACATCTTTGCACTGTAGCACAATGGTGTGTGGGAGAGCCTAGCATTTATACCTTTTGTACTGGAGGAAATCCCTTCCAGTACAAAATACTATGCCTAGACAACTTTTACAACTCTTCCTACTTTATATGTGTGCTGTATGTACATTGCAGCACAAATGCAAAGTCAGAAAATAATGGAGAAATTGAAACATTTCTCCTTTTAACACCTGCCTTCAGATGGCGTTGTTTTGATGCAAAACCATGTCTCCGATTTTTGGTAGACTGGGTTTTGCATCAAAAAGCATGTATGGTTGTATGGGAATGCCCATGTAATGCCCCTTTGATGGTAAGTGATACAAAGCAACACTTTGTGCTACTTTGTAGTATAGGTTTTGTGCTGGAAAGTAACAAAAAACATTTTGTGCTGGTTAAAGTGACGCAAACACAGCACAAAATGTTGGTTAATCTGTCCCTTGATGCTCATGTGAAGTTGCTTCCAGAACAGATTGGAGCCATTTTAAAGTAAGTGTGTGAAAGTGCTCCATGTATCCCCATAACTGTCAGTGGGTCTAAAGGAGGGATTTTTCTCCATCATAAAATGTTTTCCATGTGGAGAAAAAAGAGCAGCAATACTTTAAAATCACCATTTCCCTAAACTCTTTCAGTTGTCCGGAGACATTGTGCAGGGGCAAACTTTTGTAAACCTCTAAAATTGTAGACTTCCAAGAGAGCTACTGAGGTTTTTAGGTCGAGCCAAGCGCAGCGTACATGCGCTGCTCTATGGGAGGCTTCTTGTGAGCACTCTAAACTTCTCTGTGTGGGTCTGACTCCTCCCACACATTGGATTGGCCTTTGCGTGTGTCTTTCAATACTGAAAGCATGTAAATGGGCAAAGTCAGGTGCATGCCCCACCTCTTCTCCAAAGGTTCACTCGCACTGCGTTTTGCTCTTGGGAGCGAGCAGCGGCGCACAGGGTGGTGGCTGCATTCCTCGTCGTGAATCAGGTTACTAATTAAACACAACGCGGTCACTTTCACTGGCCGCGCTTGTTTTGTGTGGGCTTGTTTGCAATAGGGCTGGCGTGTCTCACATCCAGGGCCTGTCATGCCTGATTGTATCTCTGGAGATGAATACCTCCTTGAACAATGCTCCTTCAAGTACAACTTGCATTGAAGAAAAAACAACATCTGTGTCAAATCTTGTCCTGGGATAGCAGAGCCTGGGGGTTGAGGTCTGTGCTGAAGCCGGCTCGTGCCCCTCCCCACCCCGACTCCTGATGTCATGAAGTCTCCCCACTCTCCTCCTCTCCCCATGTCTTTGAACGTTATCTTGGCGCTCCGCTTTTCTTTCAACAGTTTTATCTCTGTACTGCTTTTCAGGCATCAGCCGCCTCCATGCCCCTAACCCTCTTCAGGCCATCATCATGTTCCCAGATAGCCTCCCATTGTTTCTTACTGTCCTCCCACCTCACTAGAAAATAACTTTGGCAAAGCTTTGGCAAGGCTTTTATGAAATTTATTTTGCAGCTTTATATAGCACCAATTCAATCCCAACATATTGGACCGCTTTACGTGATCATCAGTTATTTGCACACAATACCTCTCAGCTTCTGCTTGTGGTGAGTTTATACAAGACTGATTTCAATCCCCACCCTCCCATTATTGTTTTTAATCACCCACACCCTTCCGTCGTTGTTTTCAATCAACCCCACCCTCTCCTTGTTGTTTTCAATCACCCCCAACCTCCCATCATTTTACAAGTCCCCCCACCCTACCATCGTTGTTTGCTGACCTTTCACCTCACCCAACCACCATGTCACAAGAAAAAAAACATTGGCAAAGCTTGGGAATGCTTTTATTCATTTATTTATTCATATACCTGTTTTGGTTAGACAATTAACATGTTCGGAAGTTGCTCCATAAATATTTTTTTCACATAACAATTTTTCTAGAGCATATAAATATGTAAGTATCCAACACGATAGTATGTGCAATGTTTACGTACCCCACTTGAAAAGCACAACACAATCACAGCATTGTTGTAGATGTGGGAGAGCTAACTTGATCCCAAAAGCTACAGCACGAGCCGAGCCTGGAAAGCATTGCTGTGTAACACACTAGCTTGCAAACCGCTGGCATGTATTAAAATTAATAGTTTAATAAAATATGTAATTCCTAAGCATGAGCTTACATTCAATGGACTGCACTTCCTGAATGCCCTGGCCTTCATTTGAGGGCACAAACAGTTCAGTTTGTCCGGTGCCCTTAACTTTTATCAAATATCGCTTTTGTAGTGCAAACTTTATATTAGAAAGTAAAATAGGACCCACTTAATTACAGTGATTTGCCTAACATCACACAGTTCGATCAACTCGGTGTGCCGGGATCTGACCCCAGGTATACCTGGCCACCCCGTTTGCAACACAGCCCCCCTAACAATTCTGCTTCTTCCATAGTCCTCTGTGTTACTACTGCCCCCAAAAAAGACTTTTGTGCCAACTTATTTATATCATTTACAACCCAACTCGTATCAGGAAATAAAAAAACAAAGCCATTGCGAGACCTATTGGCGTTGCCAATGCTTGTTAATGAATACCAGAGATAGCATCACTGTGGAATTCATAGGCACATACATTCTTGGGAATGAGCTCATCTGTATACAAGGAATGAGTAGACCCGAGTCCATGCAATGGTGACTGCAATACGTGTATTGTATCAAAGACAATCCAAGACGTGATTCTGGGAAGTATCTGTGTAGCTCCAAAGGATGAAATTAAGTTGTTCATTTAAATACAAATTTCCTCTTAAGTAAACACCTCACTTCACATGAACTGTGAATTACCCTTCTAGCCCGGTATTATCAATAAGACTAATACTTTTATACAAGAAGAAGTATTTTATTTACCAAAATGAAGACAGAAAAAACGTAAGTTGGAAGTTCAGATAAGTAATTCTTTTTTTCTTTATGAACAATGGTTATCCCAAAATGCCTTAACAGTGACAGAAGCTGATTACGTTACATTCTTTCTACCACTTGCTGCTCATCCTTGCTAAAAGTGAGAAAACGAAAGGCTGCCAGTTATTCGGGTAGATTCACAAACATTTTGGGCTGGGTTAGAAATACAAAAATGCACATTTAATTTAGTCTCCAGTGCGAAACTTGTTTTGCGCTGGAGAGTACCCTAAAACTAACGCAAAGCAGACCGAAGCACTGCTTGGCATTACTTAACACCAAAGGGGAGTTACATGGGTTGGTCATGGGCATTACCATGCAAGCACCCATGCCTTTTGATGCAAAACTCGATCTACAACCAATAGTAGACAGGGAAAGCTCCAAAAGTTAACGCCATTTGAAAGGAGGCGTTAAAAAGAAAAAAAAGAAATTCTCCTTTCTTTTCTGACTCTGCATGCGTGCTGTACACATACAAAGTAGCAACATTTTAAAGTGTGTTCAAGCATACTAAGTTTATACTGGAAGGGTACCTTCCAGTAAAAAACCTATGTTTGACCAGGCACGCATCCTAGCACTATGGTGCTGAGGTGTGCGCCTGACGCAGGCAGCTAAAATCTGTGCTGATGCTAGGGAGAGGGGAGGAGAGAGCCATATCTTTGTAGATATGGTGCTCTCCTGCTCCCTCACTGTCGGGCAACGCAGCGCAGCAGTGTTGGCTGCAGCGCTTCATTCCGTGATCTTTTAGAGAACCTGGGCCAGAGTCTGCAAGTGAAAGGTCAACCTTCACTGGCATGTAGCTTTTCAGGGCCCACATTACAGAAACTTTGCACTATGTTATAGTAATTTATAATTTGCACAAATAAGGGGTATCTTGGCGCAACAGTAGGTTGTAGGCACGGGGAGACTGGTAATTACAACAGTATTGTTTTCAGTCTTTTCCTGCAAAGAGAATAGTTGGAACATGTTCGAATGTACATCCGCAATTTGTTCCAATAGTGAGAGGCTTGGTAAAAAAAGGACCTGTCCCCAGAATGGGACTTTCTGACTCGCGGAACATTTAACAGGGCTTTATCGCTGGATCTAAAAAGTTTGGAGGGGAGACAGTGTGAAAGCTTCAAGGTTAAATAGCTGAAACCTTTTCCCATCAGATCCTTATGAGTGAGTGTTAGACCCGACACTCTTCAGATAGAGTTTCCATCAAATGTTTTGCTTTTTCATCTTGGGTTTTGCTAATTCGCCTGAAGTGGCCTAGTGCTCTGGCTGTAAAGGCAGTGTGAAAGTGTGCCCAGCATTCCTACACCTGTTAGGAAGTGTTGTTTACCTGATGTTAAAAAAGCGAGTACATTCCAACAAATAAAGTGATACCAGAACGACAAAATATCCTATCAGTAGAACCAGCGAAATTGAATTTTAAGGGTTTATAGTGAAATTAGCACTAGAAATGACAAAGTGTCAACTGCAGCTATCTGGTCAAAATCACAAGTACAGGCTGAGCACGATGGAGCACAAGCCGGGTACAGGACTGAGTGTGGCCTGCTGGGAGTGTACCTTTTTTCTTTCTGTCGTGGTATGAGGTCATGCGTCAGGCTGTGTCATGCTGCACCAGTTCCAGTACAGCCATCAATCAGGAGCTACAATGTTCTGTAATGCGAGCTCCTGTGTCGGGCTTCATCACACTGTATGGGCCCCAGTGAAACCTCTAGTTGCGCTTGGAGGAGTACATTCTGACTCCATTCAAGGGTCTAGTATCTGGAGGACAGTGCATGGTGGGTCAGGACTCACTCCCAGAGAGGTCACAAAAGGGGTCCTGGTCAGGTCTATTTGGTTTTCATCAGCTGGGAAGCAAAAGAGGCCTCTTATAGCTAGTTGTTTCCGAGTAGCTCACCCTGGATGTCAGCCAACTGACCCTTGGAGTCGCTCAGGGTAGCCTGGGATTGAGCCAAGCAAGTCCAACCTTCCTTTTTCAGACAGCAAGGCAGTTAGTTCTTCGAGCAGGCAGAGCAATCCTCCTTTTGAACCTTCAACAGGTCAGGAGTGTTTTGAAGAGTGATTGAGAAGAGTGGTTTTGAAGGTCCTATTTTTAAACTTAGTGCCAGCCTTTGTGTGGGGGAATTCCCTGACCTATTCCCAAAACTGGTTATTGTCTTCCCCTTCCTCTGAGTTTGGGTCTAAACTGTCTAGGGTGACAAAAGTCAGGGCAGCCTGGTGTCAGGTACCTTTGTGTGTGCTGAATGCAAAGCCATTTGATGTTTAAGTGGGGCTGGGTACATCCCCTCCTCAGCCAACCTGTCAAGAGGGCCAAACTCAACTGTACCGGGAGAGGTGTGGCGCCGCGGCCAGGGCGACTGACGCTGGAATCTGGGGATCAGGGTTCGATCCCCGGCTCCGGCGGCAGGTTAGCCCAGCACCATGTGACTCTGGGCAAAAGCTTGCTTAATCTTCCCGACGGCCCCCAGCGCCTAGAGACCCTTACGGGTGATTGTGCGCTTTACAAATGTGGATTATTATTATTATTATTACCTAAACCACCTTAGCCTGACTGTCTGGAAGCAATACACACACTTCAACATGAGAGCACTTCACAGTCATGTGAATCAGGCCAATGACAGCAGGTAAGGTATAGTTGGTTTGCACAAGAAAATGGCAACTTTCTTAAAGTGTCATTTTTAAAATTGTAACCTAAAATCCCACTTTACCTTTCAAGAGGGTTTAAAATTCTAATTCATTTGAGTCCAAGCAGCATACCTCTGGCTGCTCCCAATCTGAAGTCATCACTCATTAAATGTAATAAGGTAACCCAGTGTTAGCCTATGGGAGATAAATTCACAGTGAACATGCAAAGGCAACAGGTCACACCTATATGAAATCTGTTTGCTTTGCAAATGTTTTTAGCCATGTTACAGCTTTTTTTTAAACTTTCAGCCATGTTGTATCACGCAGCAGCGTTGAACGCGACATAGCATTTTAAAAAAACTTTCAGCCAACGCACCAAATCTCATAGGTGAGACCCGTTAGCTTTGCCAATGCTTGCTTTTATTGAGCGAGCACATCTTTGCCATTGAACAGGCTACCAACATGTAAATGAATAGGATTTTAGATCTACAGGCATTGGTGAGGTTTTTGCCTGGTGCTTTGCTCAAAATAGCATTAGAGGTTGATCTCTGAATTGTACTTCTAAATCTTTCGAATGTTACTGGTTGACTTTATACATACTATAGAAAGGGCCGTCCTTAATTGGTACGTATCTGCGGGGTGACACATTCAGAATGCAAAGCCCTGTTGTGGATTAATAAATATAGGCATATATTTTACATTTTTCAGGCGATGTCTTTTAATCACAGCATACTGTGCACAACCTTTGGGGTTCAGGTACATCTGCATGAATATAAATAATGATACGTTAATCTGCATGAGTCCTCCATCCTCCAACCCTTTGCTGAAATATGAAACCTCTATGGTATATGCTTTGGCAGTTGCCAAGAGTGATGTAGCTTTGTCACTGCATGGAGGCTAGAATGGAATGGGTGAATTAAGGATTTTTTGTGGAAAGCCCTCAAACAAATCACTGTCTGTTGACAAACTCCTTTATGGCAAGGAACACCTTTCATGGAAACACTGATGTGCTACTTTAATACTGCTAGTATGCTCAGTCATAATGCTGTAAACCCAACAGCTCAGCAGCAGTCTGCGTAGATGTGCTCACGGCCACACTGGCCCAAACTGATCTGTGAATGTTGGAAAGGCCAAACGGACAGGAATGAGTCAGTCATATGTAATAAGTCTGGCACAGGAGACCTATTGGCCTTTCAGAGGCACCAGCCCAGTTGATAAACTGACTAGATACTTTGCCAATATGGCAAATGTTCTGGGAATGTACCCCATATAAGTATATCTCTATTTTCTGCTCCCACCAACAACCTAATTTGCAAAACTCTGATTTAAAAAATACCGCAATCTTGACATACACTCCAATATGAACGCACAATGTAAATTAAACAATGAATACATTTTTTTCAAATCATACAATGAAGCGCAGAGAGCATGAACACAAACGGTCACATTTTCCATGCTTCTATGGCAAAATGAAACCATAAAAAGGCGTACAATGTATCAAAAAATCAAAGGCTTTCTGACAGACACGTGGGAACCTTAGCAACAAGAAGAGGAGGGTAGGTTTCAGTAGCAAGAAAAACAGTGACTAACATTTGACCTCGGTCTTTTAATGCCCAGCAAATGTGACAAGATAAGAACAAGATTTACAGGCCTGTTTATTGTAGAAAACTAGTTTGTGGTAAGCACGGCTTTCGCATGGATAGGTACAAACTTAAGCTGGTCAGCATAAAGTATGAAAGCCAGCAAATGGGAAGCAAGAAAACTTGAGTTAAGAGCCAATGGCAAGCGATTGGAAGAATGCATTCCCACCTAAACTTTCTGAAACTCCACAAGATGTCTTTTCCACCACTCAGCTGCGCTATCCGGTAGGCCGCGGCCTAAAAATGACTTTACGAGTAGTTCACTTCAGGATATGTAAAACTTAAGTCCACATTATCTGCATTCCAAATACCATGCTCACATGCCGTATGCATGGTTAGGGCCTACCTAAGGGCTGACGTACAGGTTTTGAAAAGGAAGATTTAGGCCTGGCAACAGGTTTAGTTTGCAAAGTCAAAATGGTAGTATAAACTGCACTACAGGCTGCAGTTGCAGACCTGAGACATGTTTTAAAGTGCTACTTTAGTGGGTGGCACATTGAGTGCATCTGCCTACTAATAACATTTCATTTACATGCCCTCAGCTGCGAGAAAGGGATGGATATTCCATGGCTTGCTGGGGTTATTAAGAGTTTGGAAACTGTTAATTTTGATGGATTGTTTTTTAACCCAAACACAGCTGAGACATTGATAAAAAAGTCCTTAGGTTAGCACTGTATGCACTTTATAGCACGGAAAGATTAGCGAGGGAATCAAAGAAATAAACCGTTGCTAAATTCATACCAATTGAGCAAACCGAACATTGTTTGCCTAGCTACATCACTTTAGCGATGTCGCAATGGGAGAGAGGACTTCTCTTTCGCCTAAGAGCTGGGACCATAAGACATTTTCTCTGTTTTCCTCATGGGTATAAGGCAAAACTTGATTCCCTGCCATGCCCATGCGATGGACATAGTGGACAAACACTATGTCATTTTTTTTTTCTGCAAATATTACACCCGATGTGCACAATGGCTGCTAATCCCATTCTTAAATTTTTTTTTACCTATTGAATTAACTGATGCCTTTAATTGTATATTACAATTGGAAAATGATTAATTGATCCTGCGTTTTGGTACTTTCCTGCGAATAGCCGTAGGGGCCCGCAAATCTAGGCTTGATCCATGAAGTACACTTGTAGTTTGCTCATAACAACATGTATTTTGTTTATGTCATTGTAATTATTTTATCATTAGTTATTCTGTTTACTGCTTGCCATACTATGAACTTGATATGTTATCTAATTATTTATTGTGATTTTAATGCTTGCATATGCCTCACTTTTATGGATACTTTGTTATCCGAATAAATTCTTTTGGAAAAATTCCCCCAGTACATGTAGCATCTTTTGGTAGGGACCTAAATATGCCAATTAGGGGAAAGCCAATATTGCCATGTTCGAAGGAGAAAGCCATTACTCTTTATCACTAGTTAGCAGGGGTTACGTGCACAGAGTCCTAATACGAAGAAAAACAAACACAGCAAAAATCAGGGTGCGAAGGCAAAACATTTGGTGAAACACCACACCAAAGTTGTCAGGTCTAACATTAGATGAGAAATCCAACCAAAGCCTAAGACATTTTGTGTGAGACAGACCCTGAATTTACAATCCAAGCATAACACAACACAGTTCATAAAACCATATTAAAATCACCATTATTCATAAACAAACAGAGATGACGAAGTTTAAAAAGCATTGAATATTAGTAGAAACACGGTTATTTACAATATAAAAAAATAGTTACATCTATCACAATTGATTTTATGTAAATGGGTCGTCATATTTTGGGCTCACAGGGCTATGCAAGGGGATTAACAACGCCCTCCTTCTAATTGCCCAAAAGCGGCCTAAAAGTTTCGCAGTTACGTAAGCGAATAAAGGTCTAGCATCTGATTTCAATATGCGCAAGGCCACTTTGGAATTTCAAGTCCCAAGTTGTCGGCACACTGGAGTTAGCCATTTGCTCCTAGGTTTCGCATAGACTGTACAAGCAAAGAGAACATGGCCTTTGGATTCATGTGAGCAAGAACCAGGGCTGGACTGGGAACTAAAACTGTCCCTGGCAAAGTGCTTGGCCACCCCCCTCGCCCCCTGGGGGGTTGGGGGTGCCGCCAAGCTCTTTGCCAGGGCCGTTTTTTGTCTGCTTTTTTTACAGGGCCGATTTTGCAGGTATGCTGCAAAAACGGCCCTGTAACAAAAACGACACCCTGGTGCCCAAAAACAGCCCCAACCCGTGCGGCGCACCAGGGGATTGCCCGGTGCCCACTACGGCAAGTCCTGCCCTGGCAAGAACAACAAGGGCAGCCCTTGTGGTGGAGATGTGTTAATCAGCCAAGAGTTTGTGAAAGCATTAATTGGTATACTACAGTGCCTGAACTAGATATAGAATTTCCTATCAGCTGGGACCGTGATGACGTCGAAAGAGCTTTTTAACCCCTCCGCTGCGCTGAACGTACCGCGCTGGTGCGGATCGTTCTATTGCGTGGGCGGGCCGCGATGTTCAGCGGACGTGCGCAGCACTACCGAGGTAGTGCACGCGACGTCCGCTGAACGTGCGCAGCACTGAAAGGGTTAAAGAACGGCTGGTTTTCAAGTCTCCAAAAACTTCTGTTAGACTGTCCGGTTTGATTTTAGAAAATGTGTTCTGCTCAACCCATGTCCAATATAATAATTTGACCTGGCATCTAGTGTAAGTTGGTGAGCAGTCAGTGTTGTGCTTTGGCAAACCAATGCTGGACAGAGGCTATTTACGTGTTTGATTGAGCCAAACTTTTTAGTGGTATCCAGAGCACAAACCTCATTGAAAGCGCGGGATGACACCTCACCTGAATCTTTACGGGATGGAGATTGAGCATTACTGAGCACATAGCATATAATCATTGACCTACACTGGTATCCTGCCCCCTATATCTTTTTCAACCACACACCATCTCTTTACTGTGATCTCAAGCAAGCTTTATCCCAAAGTCATGGAGGCCTGTCTGGCTTCAGTCTGCAACAGTTTCCCACTGAATTTTTCCAACTTCTGTAAAAATAAAAGCATGGAAGCAAACCAGGCAGTGGAAGCTGCCCTTGCATCCTTTATTAGCCACTAAACATGCCTCCTGTCTGCTCTGAGCTTTTTCCTACTGGTTAAGATCCTTCTTCTTGACCTCTGACTCTGCCTAGATGATGTCACGACCACTATGGTGGATACAGCTTTGAGAAAATCACTATGGGAAAATTGGGCTTTAGAACAACCACCTTGTATGAATATAATGTTTACCATGGGGATCGGTCCCAGTTGCTATTCTAGTCTCATCCATTAAAACATCATTGTGACATTTCAGTCAAATTCCACGTAAAAGACCCTTCATAGTGCAAATATTTTTCTGAAGTTTATCCTTTGGTGATTTTTTCTACATTTGCCAGTATGTCATTATGGCCCTACAGACACCTGACTCATAAGCCAAAACATGTAAAATACATGCACTAAATGAAGGTCTCTCGGCACGGATCACCTGGAGGTCACATAAAGTAGGCCGGTCTAGGGCTTTCTTGAGAGTGTTGAGATTTTGACTAAGTCTGAGGTTGGTGGTAGCAACTCTCACACCAGCAGATCCTGAACATAAAACGTTCCCCCTCATCACTTTTGAGTTCTAACGTTTAGTAGAACTGCAGTTCGCTGGTAGAACTCATTGCCTTTATGTTGAGGTGAATATTTTATTTCTTCTCAAGATATTTAGTGGCGATCTTAACAGTTTTAAAAAAGGTCAAACGAAAAGGCTTATTTTTTTCTATTTTGCTCTTGTTTTCTATTTTGTGGGTTTTAACTAGCATTTAGTTAGAACATTTTTACATTTTAAATACTTGTTTTGGACTTTACTTTCTTATTCTTTTATTGTGTTGGTTTTGATTTCTTTTTGTCCTCACACTCTGCAAGACCTTCTTAAGAGTACATTTTGTGATTGTCCCACACAACTAAAGGGAGAGCGAGACAAGGAAAATTTAGGGAGGCATTTGCTAGGAGTCCGTTGAGCCTTCCTGGCAAGGATGCTAAGCTCAACTCAGGTAAATCATCTTTAAAAGTCTCTAGCCACCTTCTCAACTCACCCCTGCTAGAAAAATGTCATAAGGTCACTGTTTGGCCAACAGTGCACCAACCAAAGTTTTCATTTCTGCCTTGGTGATGATAAGAACCCTAAGCTGGTGGTGGTTGTTCAACAGGAAGGTATGAAAAATCTTTAAAACTTCAATGGTTCTTTTCACAATAACTCTTCTCTGATTAGAGTTTATGTTGCCAGAGTAATATGTTAAGATACCCTCAGTGTGTATGCATATGTGTCGGCGGGTGCCATTTGAAACAGAGTGAACATTACGTACATGTATGACTTGTGGAACAGCTAGAAAAAGCAGAGCTAGGTTTCCTTTTCTGCCTTTAAGTCACTACATCTTCAATGTGTCTATTTTGATGAGTGGTAGTTGCAATCGTTTCAAAATTCAGTTAATTTTTTATGATGTCTCAATTGAGTTTTCAAGATGTGAGAATGAGTTTGACCTGAAGGTATATGTGTACTGTGCAGGTAGGAAAAATGCACTGCACTTTATGCTCAGAGCCGTCAAGGCCTCCACATAAGATTTAGTGTCATCTTGGCACCCAACTTAAAGAAATGGCTGCCGGGGTACAATAGCGGTAAAAGGTAAAGCAAAGCAAAAGTGGAAATCTAATTGGTCAAGGAATGAGTACTTATATGAGGCTTATCAATGTGGGATACAATTGAAAAAATAGTAAGAATCATTGGACATTCTGATGAGGCGTATAAACATAAATTTAAATGACAGAAGGCAGTGGCTGTGTTATACAGATTTGTGGCCAAGGACCAACTGGTAAAATGATTGTAGAGTCAAACATGTTCAATCAATCAAACTCTCCTTATTTCGGTTAAAAAAACATAAAAGATACAGTCATGCAAGTCGTGCTTAGTAAATTCTGGCTTGCGAAACAATATTCAAATGAATATTAAAACAGGATACAATTAGGAATGGCTGGAATTTACATGGTAATAACATACGAAATGGTGTAAATGAGACAATTGTCAAATAATTCATGATTATGAGGCCTCCAGCAGTTTGTAACAGAACAATAAAAACCCTTGACTAAAGTGCAAATGCATTTAAGTAATTTTGTGTTAGACGGATGTATGACAGTACATCGCCAACCGTTACAACGCGTGTTTTTAGCACGCAGCCTCCACATTGCAATGACTCTTACTATGCACGTTTTTCCACCGCATGGCATTTCAACGCCAATGTTGTTTAGCCTATAGAAAATTCCATTAGGACGCATACCGAAAGATCGCACGCCATTACAACGTGTAATGGTTTCTCGTTTTGGCTCGTAAACTCCCTGTAATGAGTTTGAAAGTGAACTCTTTTGCACGACGAATGCAGATTTACAACAAAGATAAGTGGCAGTAAAAGGACGTGTTACCTGTGTCCGGTCCGGGGACAAGGGCCAGACGTAGAAGAGGTAATATGAAAGAGGAGCAGGGAGCCCTGTGGAGGCCGCTGGGCGGATGCTCTCTGGCTTGACCCTCATCCATCCTTGGTGACAGGCGCTCTGCCGCCCACTGCCCCCCAGGAGAAGCTGACAGGACCCCGGCCACAGGTAACACGTCCTTTTACTGACACTTATCTGTGTTGTAAATCTGCATTTGTCGTGCTAAAGAGTTCCCTTTCGCTATGTTTTTTGTTTTCCACGAGCACTGATGATGCCTTCCCTTAGTGTTTGTCTTTTCCACGAGACCATGGTGTCGATTTTTCAGCAGCCAATCCTATACCTCTGTTAGCCACAGCTGATGTCCAGTTTTTACATACAGATTAGCAGGTCGCCATTACAGTAGCTCATTGAGAACTTAACTCGGGCTCTCTCACCCCCTGGTAAGTAAAAAATAAACTGAATAAGACGTCCTCCAAGTTTAAGTTTCCAGCGGATCCATTAGTTAATAGTACATTTGACATAACATGTTGGTTAACTCCCAGTTCCGTATAAAATAGTAAGGCTTTACCGAATTACTTGAAATCCTATATCGTTCTGAATGGAGAATGTATGTACAGAGCCGCATTGCTATTTTTTCTTTAAAAATGAGTCTTACGTTCTCATATGATGGAACTATGTAAGCGTGTAATTAAGTTTAATACAGCACATGGCAGCAATCCCATTCTCCTGTTCTGTTTCCTTTCTTGTACGATGGTTACAGTTTTTATCCAGTTTTATTTTTATTTATGCTCTTATATGGGTTTAAGCATGGAGCTTCAAAACATCTCTTTGTAAAGCAACATGGAAATCGGTCCAGATTTGTTTTTGTACCATTTGTTCTCTGTACTGTTCTCCTCGAATCTATCAAGTTGAGAATCCCCTGCAGACTGTCGTGTTGTCATGCCTGACCACACGAAGACAGGTCAGGCAAGGAGGAAGCGGAAAGGAGGGGACAGGAAAAGGAGGAGTAAGTAGGCTGTAAGCCAGTAACTGCCTGGCAGGGAATAAAGAAGGTTACCCTGCTTGAGCTCTGCGTCCTGTGTTTTATTTGGGCGGGCTGCAGCGCGACAATGGCGACGAGGGTGGGATCCACTTATCCCACACACAACGTCGCGCAGCCCAGTTGAGGAAACGGCCCCAACGGCAAGCCCGCAGCTCCAAGGCAGCACCGCTCCAAAGAAAGAGCGCGAAAACAAACCGACACCTGCACCGCTACCCTGGCCCACCGAAGTTGCGCTGCCATCCAAGGGAGCGGAGCGAAGGAGCGCTTGCAAGAAGCACGCACGAGGAAAGTGCTCGCTCGCGCAGCATCGCGTGGCCGCGTGACAAAAGACGCGAGGAGCCCTGCAGAATGGCGTCGCGGTGAGCGCGAGCGCCCCACTCCCTCCAAGACCAGAGAACCACGAGGGTGAGTCCCGCTGTTCAAGTGACCGCCAGACGAGTGAAGTGTGGCCCGAATGCATGCCAGAGACTGCCGGGGCAAAAGAGACGACGTCTCACACGGCGGCCATCTTGAAGTCAGGCGCCAGCCCTTATAAAAACCACGTTTTGACTACGGCGGCCATCTTAGAGTCAGGCACAACCACTCCATACCACAAAACCAAGTGGAAAAGGGCGGGAACACCACCACTAACCTCATCTGCAAGCAAATAAAAGACAACAACAAGCAAAGAACAACAATAGCCAGCATAAGAAAAGACTATAAAGTGAACAACTCTACAAATCACTACTGAAGAGTGCAGAGACAGCATGTCTGACACCGAAGCTCAGAGCGTCTCCACAAGTGGAGGCGCACCAACGCAACCCGGCACAACGATGATGCCTCAAGCAGCGCCCGTAGGAGCACCCTTCATGCGACAACCACAGCCGCGGGTGCTGACGCCTGGTAACACCATGGGGCCCGCCTGGAAGACCTGGAGCGAGGACTTCGAAGACTACATGGAAGGGTCCCTGGTACAAGACTCAAAACGTAAGCTGGTTGCACTGCGAAACTTAGCAGGCCAAGAAATCGCACAAATAATCAAAGAAATGCCCGACGCTGCCACTGCCACTTATGACGAAGTGAAGGCTGCCCTTGATAGGCGATTTCTGCACAAACGCAACGTAGATTATGAACGCTACGTATTTAACCTAGCTTCTCAAGAGAAAGGAGAGTGCATGGGCGACTTCATCACACGCATCAAGAGGATGAAACGCCATTGCGATTTCGAAAACTTCAAAACGGAAGACGCATTGCGGCTCCGCATCATTGACGGCTGCCGCTCAGAATCACTACGCAGACGCCTCTTAAAAAAATCATACACTTTAGAACAGATTGAAGAACTCACAAGGATCAACGACCAAGCAGAAGACCATGCCAAACGAATAGAAACACACAAGCCCGATCACAAAGAGCACAAAGAGCACGCCCTCCGAGTACCGACGCGCAAGGTCACCCGTCCGGGGATGAGCACGCATAGGACAAGCAAGCATCACCACAGCTCCCGGAAAACGTCACCCAGACGTGAATCGCGACACACAAAGTCCACCAGATCTGCACCCGCATGTTACCGATGTGGCCAAGACTATCCTCACTCGGGACAATGCCCAGCCATTGGCCAGCGGTGTCACCGTTGTGGGAAGGACAATCACTTTGAGGTCAAGCAAGACAATCTACCCGTCAATCTCCCGCTCCACGATCTGACACCCGACATCATGCACGCGGCGTGACGAAAAGAGAGAGCCATTCATCCGACTCATCGGGCTCCAGTATCCACTCGACACGCTCTCACCAACGGCGAAGCAGATCCACAAGTATGCCTCGCCCTCGACACCACACCACGAGATCACGCCAAGCTCACCGATCCTCATCCAGCAGCTCGTCGTCACTCACCACGGTGTCACAAGACAGTGACGAGTACATCTGCAGAGTGGTTGACTCATCGTCACACACGATAGGGCCACAGGACAGTGATGAATACATTTGCATGGTGGCTGACCCGGACCGGCTAAAACGATACCCAAAACTAGACATTATGATAGGGGACCACCCAGCGAAGTTCGTCCTGGACTCGGGAGCCTCGCTAAATTACATCTGTGCGCTAGAGTACCACAAGATGAAAACCCGGCCCAAACTGGAACCAGCGGCGGTTCGCATCTTCACGTGGATGTGCCGGAAACCATTACCATGTCTAGGTCGATTCCACACTACACTGACCTTCAAAAATAGGAAAATTCCAGCATATGTCCATGTAGTGGAAGGACCTGACTTTGCCGACTGCCTGCTCAGTTTGCCAACAGCTGAAAGACTGAAACTGGTAGAGCTGTTGTACATGACTGAAGATGCCCCTGACATCGTGGCGAAATTTCCAAAACTCTTCAAAGGCTTGGGCAAGTTGAATCATTTCAAAGTGAAGCTCCATATCAACGAAAACATCACACCTGTTGCCCAGCATCACAGGAAAGTGCCTTTTCACCTACAACAAGCTGTTGATGATGAGCTACAAGACCTCTTGCAAACAGACATCATAGAGCGCACGTCTGGACCCACCCCATGGGTATCCCCCGTTGTGGTGGTCCCAAAGAAAGGACAAGACAACAAAGTCAGGCTATGTGTGGACATGAGAGCGCCTAACACCGCCATTGAGCGAGAACGCCACCCAGGGCCACACATAAGTGATATGATCACGAAACTGAATGGTGCCACAATATTCTCAAAACTCGACCTGAACAAAGGGTACCACCAGTTAGAGCTTCACGAACAATCACGATATATCACAACGTTCACCACGCATCAAGGCCTATTCCGTTACAAACGCCTAAATTTCGGCATTTCATCAGCCGCCGAAATCTTCCAGGAAACTATCCGAAGGATCATTCAGGGGATCCCGAACTCATTCAACTACAGTGATGACCTACTCGTTTTTGGCAAGGATCAGGTTGAGCACGACACTGCCCTGGACAGAGTATGCCATGCATTATTGAAGGCCAACCTGACGCTGAATGCCAACAAGTGCGAGTTCCACAAAAACACCCTCAAATTCTATGGACACACATTCTCAAGTGAAGGTATGACGCCGGACCCCGACAAGGTAGCAGCGCTTGCTGACACTCCGACACCCCGAGACGTGAGTGATCTCCGCTCCTTCCTGGGAATGGCGAGCTACTGCGCGCGCTACATCCGGGATTACACCACGATCAGCTACC
This sequence comes from Lissotriton helveticus, assembly GCF_964261635.1. NCBI lineage: Eukaryota > Metazoa > Chordata > Amphibia > Caudata > Salamandridae > Lissotriton > Lissotriton helveticus. The sequence continues at coordinate 1,057,436,754 of NC_136063.1, read as the reverse complement.
CGCTTCGAGAACTAACACGTCAAGGCCAACCCTTTGAGTGGTCACAAACATGTGCACGAGCTTTCACGGAAATCAAACAAGCTGTTGGCTCTGCCATCAACCTAGCATACTTTGACACGAACAAGAGGACAGAGATCACTGTCGACGCCAGTCTGGTGGGCCTGGGCGCCATTCTGGCTCAATATCGTGAACAGTCTGACCAGCGCCACATCATCGCATACGCCAGTCGCAGTCTCACGGACACGGAAAAAGCATACTCCCAGCCAGAGAAAGAAAGCCTGGCCGTAGTATGGGCGTGTGAACACTTTCACCTATTCGTGTACGGAAAACACTTCACCATCATCACGGACCATCAAGCCCTACTCACCATATTTGGCAATCCTAACGCCAAGATGCCACCTCGCATCGAGCGGTGGGGTTTGCGACTCCAAGACTATGTGTACACGATCGTCCACAAACCAGGCAAGGCTGAGAACCCAGCGGACTATATGTCTCGACACCCCCTGCCGAGTGACACGACTGCACAATCGCTAGCCGACGACTATATTCATTTCGTCATTGATGCTGCGTGCCCTCCTGCAGTTCCCCTAGAGGCCATCCAAGAAGCATCGGCCTCAGACCCACTGATTCAAGCAGTCATGACCCACGTACGCGCTAACTCCTGGCGACATGCCAAGAATACAGCTCCTGATTCGGACACTCACCTCCGTGACCTCACGGCGTTTCAACGCGTTCACGATGAACTGTCCATCAGTGACAATGGCCTTCTCCTGAGAGGGGGGAGGATTGTGATCCCGCACAAGTTACGCCAAGGAATTGTCAACCTAGCCCACGAAGGCCACAGAGGCATGAACGCCACGAAAAAGACCTTGAGAGAACGAGTCTGGTTTCCCTCTCTTGATCTAATGGTAGAGACAACCCTAAAGGACTGCATGACTTGTCAACTAGTGAGCCGCGAAGAACCCCCAGCGCCACTCCAAATGTCCGAACTTCCAGATGGGGTGTGGCAACAAATCGCGGTTGACTTCTTTGGACCACTACAATCTGGACAATACATCATGGTTGTCATGGATGAGTATTCAAGATTTCCTTTCGCACACCTGATACCATCTACCCGAGCAACAGCCGTCATTCCCATATTGGATGACATCTTCGCAGCATGGGGCGTCCCTTCAAGAGTCAAGTTTGACAACGGACCCCCGTTCAATGGCCATGAGTTCGCAGACTTCGAGAAACATCTTGACTTTAAACATCAAAAAATCACCCCACTATGGCCACAAGCCAACCGCATGGTGGAGCGATTCATGGGGACACTAAAGAGAGCCATCCAACAAGCGGAGGTGACACGCAGAGACGTCCAGCAAACCCTAAACGAAGTATTGAGGGCATACCGGACCACTCCCCACAACACCACGAATCAGTGCCCGGCCACAATAATGCTGGGGAGAACACCCAGGACACGAGTACCCACAATAGGCACAATGGCTCAAACACGGACCATCACTGTTGACCATAACACGCTGGTTGACATTGACAGAAAGAAGAAGCAGAAGATGAAGACGTATGCAGATCATCGCCGACACGCCAAAGACGCCGACATCCGTGAAGGAGACTGGGTCATAGTAAGAGGTGACCGGCGAACGAAAGCAGACAGCCGATACCTGAACCTTCCTCTACAGGTTTGCAGGAGGAAAGGGACCATGATTACAGCCAAAGCTGATCATAAGCAAATAACGAGGAACATATCCCACTTCAAGAGACACAACCCTGTGAACAGGCAAGAAACATCCTCAGGTCAAACTTCAAGTGACCCCGCCAGTCAAAGCGATGGCAATGATGTCCACTACCATCAATCTCCAAGAACGACCAGTGGCCCTGATCGACGCAGCCAAACGCCAGACCGAGAGGCTCGCCCCAGACGTCAGGTGAGGAAACCCCGGCGACTCGTCGAAGAAATGTAGCATCATTTCTCTGTACAAAAGGGGGAGATGTCGTGTTGTCATGCCTGACCACACGAAGACAGGTCAGGCAAGGAGGAAGCGGAAAGAAGGGGACAGGAAAAGGAGGAGTAAGTAGGCTGTAAGCCAGTAACTGCCTGGCAGGGAATAAAGAAGGTTACCCTGCTTGAGCTCTGCGTCCTGTGTTTTATTTGGGCGGGCTGCAGCGCGACACAGACCATTGCAGGCAATGAACGGTTTCTCCAAATGAATGCTTCCTATTTAAAAGGTTTATTTGAGAGCCAGCACAGCTGTCACCCAGTGATTGCTGGCCTCGTCCCTTAACTCTGCATTGCATACTGTCTCCTCTCCATTCTGTTTTCAAAGCCTTCCATCATTCATCCACCCACCCTTTCACACAGCCACCAATCCATCCTTTCACCCATCCATCATTCATCCACCCACCCTTTCACACAGCCATCCATCATTCATCCATCCACCCTTTCACTCAGCCATCCATCCATCCATCATTCATCCACCCACCCTTTCATCCATCCATCCATCCACCCTTTCACACATCCATCCTTCATCCACCCTTTCACACAGCCATCCATCATCCACCCTTTCACACAGCCATCCATCATCCATCCACCCTTTCACACATCCATTCATCCATCCATCATTCATCCACCCACCCTTTCACACAGCCATCCATCATTCATCCACCCACCCTTTCACACATCCATCCACCATTTCACACAGCCATCCATCATTCTTCCATCCACCCTTTCACCCATCCATCATTCATCCACCCTTTCACACAGCCATCCATCAATTATTCATCCACCCACCCACCCTTTCATCCATCATTCATCCACCCACCATTTCACACAGCCATCCATCCTTCATCCATCTACCCTTTCACACAGCCATCCATCATTCATCCATCCACCCTTTCCATCCACCCTTTCACCCATCCACCCTTTCACACAGCCATCCATCCCCCATTATTCATCCACCCACCCTTTCACACATCCATCCATCCACCATTCATCCATGCAACCTTTAGGACCTCGGTCGCAGGTAACACGTCCTTTTACTGACACTTCCGGCTGCGCGCGGGTCACAGGGACCTTCAGTTTATGCCGATTCCTGCCTGCGTCGGTGTGAGACGGTAGGTGGCACAGTGTTACGAAAACTCTGGAACACTTGTCACCCTGAGAGCCCCTGTGTTTACAGCTGACTGAGACTACTTAATCCCTATGTCTTCTGATAACTGCGCCCCTACGTACCCTCTCCCTTTCTGTCTGTCTGCCCGTCTATCTACACCTCAACCTGTGTGTCTATTTAACTATCTTCCTTTCAACCTGTGTGTGTCTGTCGATCCATCCGTCTATCCGTCTGCCTATTAATGTAACCACCCGTCCGTCTGTCTATCCGATGTCTACCATCCTGTCAGTTTTTGTCCACCCCACGCCTCTCTTACTTCAGGGATTTCAGCTCAGTTCAGGTCCCACTCCCTGCGATGCTGCTCTTTTCTGTTTGTAAAGTAGGGTTTTTTTGTGGGTGTTTAGACAGCACTGTTGAGTCTCGTTTCTTCGTGCTGGTGCGGTAGGTGAGGATATGTCGCTCATTTTTTCTGAAGCCGGGGGACACACTGTTTTGACACGTCAGGTCTTTGCTGGTTCTCGGCCCTATTTTGTCATTGATCGTTGCTTCTCTCTCACCACTGGCGCCCTTTGCAACCAGTACTAAGTACTAATAGTACGACTTTATTTTTTTTTATATTTCTTTTCCAAAATTCTACATATATAGTACGCTATTTACTTGCACGGACTTTCGTAGTAATAGCATGCTACGTGAAGGACACCGCGATGCAAGAGTTTGCGTTGTTCAAGTGTGCGATGTAAAGGTTCCCGCAATGTGAAAATCACGTTGTGATGTCACCGCCAGGTGATGACATCGTTGTAATGGGTGTTCACCGTGTGAGACAGACCCCGAATTTACAGTCCAAGCATAACACAACACAGTTCATAAAAACATATTAAAATTACCATTATTCATAATCAAACAGAGATGACGAAGTTAAAAAAGCATTGAATATTAGTAGAAAGACGGTTATTTACAATATAAAAAAATAGTGACATCTATCGCAATTGATCTTATGTAAACGGGTCGTCACATTTTGGGCTCACGGGGTTAGGCAAGGGGATTACCAACGCCCTCCTTCTAATTGCCCAAAGGTTGCCTAAAAGTTTCGCAGTTGCGCAAGTGAATAAAGGTCTAGCATCTGATTTCAATATGCGCAAGGCCACTTTGGAATTTCGAGTCCCAAGTTCTCTGCACACTGGAGTTAGCCATTTGCTCCTAGGTTTCACATAGGATGTACAAGCAAAGAGAACATGGCCTTTGGATTCATGTGAGCAAGAACAACAAGGGCAGCCCTTGGGTTGAGATTTGTTAATCAGCCAGGAGTTTGCAAAAGCATTAATTGGTAGACTGCAGTGCCGGAATTGGAAATAGAATTTCCTATTAGCTGGGACCTTGATGATATCGAATGAGCTTTTTAAAGAACGACTGGTTTTCAAGTCTCCAAAAACTTCTGTTAGACTGCCCTGTTTGATTTTAGAAAATGTGTTCTGCTCAACCCATGCCCAATATAATAATCTGGCCTGGCATCTAGTGTAGGTTGAAGGGCAGCCAGTGTCGTGCTTTGGCAAACCAATGCTGGATAGAAGGCTATTTACGTGTTTGATTGAGCCAAACCTTTTAGTGGCATCCAGAGCACAAACCTCATTGAAAGCTGTAGCACAAGGTGCTAGATTGGGAGTGGTGACCATTCTGTGTGAGAACAACAGTGGGCGAAGCCTTGCAAGATCATTGATAGGCTTAATGCCCAAATCAAGTTTAAGTGGAACGAGAGGGATGTTTTGTGGGAGGGATACCATATTTCTAGGAAACTTGTTCTCCACTACTAAAGGGTCGCTTGCATTTATCATGCCCCACAACTCAGCCCCGGATAGGGCACTGCTCACAGCCTTGCAGCTATATAGTTTGAGAGCAGGTGCTACTGGCTTGGTGTGTGAGAGCCAATGCTCCTTCCTCAGAGCCCCGGTTACCTGGGAAAATATAAGAAAGGCCTTCTTAAGATGGAGCTTTCAGGCCATTCCCTCTGACAGCTTGAATCCCAGGTAGTCAAATAACCTAACTCTCTCAAGCGGAGCATTGTCCAAGAACAGATTACAGATTCAGCAGCATTAACTGGGTTTTGGAGGTGTTAATTTCCCAACCCTTCCCATTACAAAAAAACTTAAATTCTTTCAAGTAATTTTTACAGGCCAATGGGAGTTTTTTTAAACGAGTAGGATATCATCTGCAAATAATAAGGTGGAACTCACATATTCTGTAAAAGCACCTAACCATGTTATCTGTGCACACATTTAAGAGAGCATGTACCACTGTTTGATATTAATAGCATACCCGTGGACACATTTGGCTGCGTTTAACAGTGAGGTTTGGATTGAGAGTCCGCAGACCACACACAATAATCAGTGCATGTTAGAAAGTTACCCATTTGACCTGTTCACCCTCAAAGTTTGTGCTGACTGGAACTGGGGGTAGGTGACTGACAGTGTCCTGGGCTCTGATAATCAGGGCAAGGGCCAGTGCTATATTAAACACAAACACATGCATTGAAGTACATTTATAATTGGCAGGACCTACCCTAGAAGTCCCTAGTATATAATAAGGCATGGCAGTTTAGAGGCCAGCAGCCTTTGTTGCACTTGCATGTGTGCACTGCTGAGAGGCTGAGGTCATTTAAAAATCAGTCTGTGTTGCAGTAAATTCACTGCAAACTCGACTTTGGTGACATGGCCACTTTGAAAGTGATAATTTACCTTAATTGTACATATTGGGTATCCCCAAGGTCTCCCCTAGGTATTCCCGGTGTGGAGCGGGGGCATGTAACTATAAGCAGTGTCCCTTTAAAGATGTTTTATAGGCTCTGGTGAGTGAAAGCTGCCCATTTTATTTTCCCCCAGTGTAGGAAATTCACTACAAAGTCGACGTTGGTACTGTGGGCTCTGTGAAGTAATAATCGAAATCATTTTTTCATATTAGGAAACCCCCACGTCTCCCTTAGGTGTCCAAGGGGTGGGGAGTCCTGTAATTGTGAGCAGGGGTTTTATAAACCCTGGGTGAGGAAGAAATTGCACATTTCATTTTCCCCATTGCAGATAGGTGCCCTCATAGTCTTAACATTGCAATATGTGTGCGCATAATTATTGCCAGGATGGGACTCACTATATCATTCAAGGACTTGGAAGAATGGTATCGTTAAATGCAACAGATTGCCCTGGTTGAATTTATCATAACTTGTTCAGAAAAGAAGTTATTCAACTTTCTTCTCTGTAAGCCAAAATCCAGCCTTCCTGCAGTCTTCCCTGATTTATCGATGATAACAGAGTGAGCAAGGCTGCCTTGATTAGGTGATAAGCGGATATCCAGGAGAGAGGCTATCTGCTGGAGAGAGCTTTGCAGCTATACAGGAATGCCAGGGCAGGGGAGAAGGGTCATAAAGCATGAGGCTTCAAAGGACAACAGGAAAGGCAGGGAATGCCAGGCCTACCTACCCCCATTCCCCTGTGCCTCAGCTGGATATAAGGCTTAAGGAAGGAATGTGCAGGTGTTTGGGGGAAGAGAGCAATGGAAATGAGCCACACTGACAGTTGGTTAAGCTAGCTCTTACTGCTCTGCTGAAATTTCAACCATCACGGAGTTTGAGAGAGTAGTGTTTTGTGGGCAAGAAGATGCCACACTTTGGAGGAAGTTGTCATGCTTTTGGGTGGCACCCAGCTTCTCATTGGACAGAGGTGCCCCTTGCTCACCTGCCACAGAACAGTGGATAGGAATGTGAGTGGTGCATAGTCTCTAAGTTCTATTGGCTGAAACTACAAGAAAAGGGAAGATTGTCCTGCTGGAATCCTGATCTGCACCCAAGGGCCTGCCTGGTGAAGAATATGCCTGCTGTACTATCTGGGACTACGGCTCTAATGACTTTGCCTTGCTTCAAGAAGGAGTAAGGAGTGGACTCCCTGCAGCTATAGGTTAAAAGAGCTTAACTGGCTCATCTCCAGCCAGAGTTCCCTTCCTTGAGTGCTTCCAGTGGAGTTTTAAGGGGTTGACCCAGTACATTGTGAGAAGTGAACTCCAGGCCTGCCAAGGACCATGTATGAGATTCCAGACCCATGTATGTGTGCAATGGACACTTGGAACCCACCAGGAGACTGTCTGGAAGGACCTCCAGAAGTTTGGGAAACCTTTTGAAAAAGTTTTGAAAAAATCTCCATAAAGTAACTGATCCAAACACTAGAGCCAAGCCGGCCCCCTTCTACCGCAACCTGGCCCGAATTCCAGGTTCTTCCTGCTGCAGAGTTCTGGAGTTCTGACTTCCGGAGTTTGATCGGGAGCTCCCTGAAAGTCAAGCCGGTGAAACCTCACCGCATCTGGACTGGTGGACGGCAGCAAGGGCCCTCGGCAGAAACAGCTCCAAAAACCTTTATAAGTGCAAAGGTAACATTTTGACTGAGGTCTCCCGCGTGGTGTATCTGGGCAGGGCTCTATTGCAGCCAGTCTCAAACTTTGACTTCGTCCCAGTCAAAAATGACCAGATGCCCAGAAGTGGCACTATTAGTTTCTAAGCACTAGAACGTGTTTATTCTTAAAAAAATCATATCTCTGGTTTACTACATTGGCTTTGGTCGTTTTGGTGTCATTTTAAAGATAACAATATTTCCTATTTTTATAAATTGGTGTGGGATTTTTGTGTATTGTGTCTTCCCTATTTACTTTATTTCTGTTTGTTAAATGCTTTACATTCCTGTCTCCTAAGTTAAGCCTTATTGCTCAGTGTCAGCTACCAAGGGTTGAGTAAGGGACTAATTTATAAATACCGATGGCTTTGTTTCTGGTGTTATCTGCCTTCCTACCACTACCAATAAACTTCATTCCAACAGTGCATATGAAAAAGTACTGATAGAAGCGTCCTAAGCCTGCATTTACCATCAAGGTTTCATTGATCATGTCCAACTCTGGTCACATAATCACATAAAGGCACACTTGTAAGATCTAAAATGTATAAAGCATGTCTTGCATATCAAGTCACCAAACAATAAAAAACACAATTTCCTTTTACAAAACATTCACAGGACAAAAAAGGAACATGGTGCAAAATGTTGCTTTACTATTATTCAAGCTTACAGCCCCTAGAATATGGTACAAATAAATTAGAAAAAGGATTGAGCATGAATTGAAAGGTTGCATGACCTCCATCTAGAAACACCTACCATATCACTAACAATGCATGGCAGATTACTGAATGGAATGTGCTTTCAATTACTAACAAAGCACTGTTTATACCCTCAACCCTACATTCTTCAAACTCACGGATGAAGCTGCATGCCAGAGCCTATGTGACCGTGGAGAACCTGCAAGAGACATAAACCTCTTTTAAATGGAACCTCCATTGACGTACATAGTAATGGGATGCAAACCCCATATGGAGGAGGACAGAACAAAGGGAAGGAGGTCCTGGCAAAAGACTAAACCAAACCCCAGGGCTACCTCAAATGGAAATCCATTTAGAACTTGAAAAGCAACAACGCAGCCCATCCTACAACTTCTAAATCTTTTTGTGTCGAACCTCACACCCACAATACAAATCCCTCACAACATGATTCTAAAGACCAAGCTGCTAAGCAGAATATGCTGCCATTCTACTGTTCCCAACAGAGAATCATCAGCAACACAATCATCATCTCATAAACATCTTTCTGCAAAGCTGTATGTCAGGACACGGATGCATTCAAGCCACATCTGCCACACAATGTCACGTTTTCATAGATCTTATATAAGATCCAGCAAGCAGAGAGGGTGTGGCACAGCGGCTAGTGATGGGGCTCTGGGTTGAGTCTCTGCATCAGTGCAACATCCTGTGATTATTGGCAAATCATTTAATCTCCCTTTGCCCAAGGACAGCGCCTGGGTACCCTCATGGGTAATAAGTCGTGCTATATATATATCTACAAACAAACAGAGACTTTAAAAAGGTAAGTGTCTGTCCTATCACCCTCCATGGTGTACACACACTCATGCCCTTAAACATCCACACACACCTCGGTGTGCTAAACTATGCTTCACTATACCATGCAAATGCTCCCTAGGTTCTTGGCATACAGCGTACATCCTGGATGGAAATATAGTCTCTCAACAGTGAAACGGGCATGATAGTATAACAGTGTCCTGATAGAAGACTAGCCACATTTTACATCCTGCATTCACTTCTAGACAATTCTGTTAGCTGCTCATGGCTCTGACACACCTGCAGGTGACAGATACCCTGTGAAGGCATGGCTGTTAACATACAACCATAATCCAGCTACCAGGAAACAGAAGTGATATATCAGGACACATACATTCACATGAAAATTCATTAATGTATATCAGGAGGTACACAGAAGCCAGTGTAACCCATTGAAGGCTGGGGGATTGCTACAGCAATGCCTCATGCTGCACAATATCGTAAGCAACAGATAACTCATAATCTTGAATAACAACAGATAACCTCTGCTAGGGCCATCATAACAAGTGCTAATTTGTAGGCTGGTCAGACAAGACCACTACTGTTTTGTTCTGGAACTGCCCCTAAATTCTGTGTTACAGGGATTGGTTTTCAACACATGCAGAGATAAGGGCTGTACATGCCGCCATTAGCTCATATGTGACTCCAAAGATGATCCCCTTCTTCTCCTATACTCCCACCAGTTTTGAGGGAGTTTCTTTCCCATTCCCTCCATGGAAATAGATTTCCCTATGCCCTTGACAAGAGTACATTTCTTTCCTGTTTTGGAGAAGTCTCACAAATTCATAATTCTGTTGGTGTTCCCAAACTTTCCAGGGCCCCTCACCCCTAGAACGCATTTTGTATGCTTTGGGGAGATTTATTCAAATGTAATATTAAATTATAATATGGCAGTATTGCTAGAATTGTCAGCCTTAGGGTGGTCTTACCCCAACCCTTTTGCCTTCCTCCTCCATTTTTTTCTGATCATGGCTTTGCTGGCTTTAAGTCTCTGTTCACTTTACCACTGCTGACCAGTGCTAAAGTGCATATACTCCCGCCTTAATCCTCCAGTCAAAGGAAGCAGGATCAAGAGCCAGTTGCAGCAAGGCAAACACGATTTGGTAAACATCATTTTTGTGGCATATCGAGATTACAGTTGGTCTGCAGCGTATTTCAGTTTTGTTTGGCAGACATTATCATAATAACAACCAGAAGCATAAACCCCTGAAAAGGGATCAGTTCCCGAAATGCATTGGGCAAGGCAGATTGCCATCAAAGCAGATTGCCATTAAATGGAAACAAAAACATTTTTAACATTGTGTTATGCATAGAATGTGTGAAAGAACACGTTTTGTAATGGAAGACATATTAAAAGAAACATGGTTGGTCTCTGTATTAGAGTAGGAATAGTGCATTATGTTTAGAAACAAGGTTAAAAAATGCAATCATGAGCAATTAAATGAAAGTTCTGAATTTGATAATTGGGTTGATTGCATTAAACTGATTGATAAAACTCTTTAGCAGTGTTGACTGAGACCAGGAAACTAGTAGTTTCTGGCTATTCTAGTTTAAAAAAGGTTTTTGCTAGGCCCTAACCTTCCTTTTGACTACACATCAGTCACCCATAGGGTAGACCCTAAATAACACACAGGGCAGGGTGCAATGCATTTAAAATGTAGGATATGTATTTTTATTTTTCACATGCCCTGATTGTGAAAACTCATACATTTGTTTTCAACCCTACTGCAAGGCCTACCTCTCCCATGGCCTAACATTATAGCTACCTAATTGCATTTAATAAGATGTAATTTCCAAATGGGAACATGTACCAATTCATGTTTGGTGTCTTTGGGATTGTAATGAAAAATCCTCTCTCATAGTGAAGGTGTATTTTAAATTACAGTTTTGAAAATCCCCCTTTTAGAAAGTTGGCATTTTTATGTTTTAGCTATTTAGCGCCTGTAATCTGTCCCTGGGTCACATGACTGGGTGTAGCTCACAGTTCGGCTGTGTGTGTTCTTCCTAGACAACTACACACAAGAGGGAGCCTAGGTGTGTCTAGATGGGCCATTGTTCCCAGGATGGGAGGGCAGAGCTGGGCACAGCCCTACTTACACTTGATTAGGCTGTGGCCTGCCACCACACAAATGGCTGCATACCCCCTATAGTTTGTGTAGAGCCAGGGCAGGGAAGGGAGTATGCATGGGGACATCAAAGGAAAACCCCTAGAAGCTTCTCCCTCTTCAAAGACAGAACTGGATATAAATAGTGGACTTCAGACACCAACTCTTCAGTACTCTGCTGGACCTATGGATATTCTGCCAGGAATGACTTATATGCTGCTGAAAGGACTGCCAATCAGCCTGACTGCTGCTCTGAAGGACAGCTGCCCTGCTGACCTTTTTACCTGCTACCCTCTTGCCTGGTGGGAAATACTAGAATGCATTTTTTGAACCCAGGACCCCAAAGTAACTCCTAGGGCTAGTTGTTTGGCCTCCTGACTAGAGCCTCATGGACAGTGGGCTCCAACAACCTTGAACCCAGTACGATGGCATCTGTGAGTCCTACACTGCCATCCCACCCCTTGGAGATAGGCATGAAGGTGCTCTGCCAGCCATGTGTAGACCGAGCAGAACTCGCGCATCTCCTGTGCTGTGCAGTGCAAAACCAAGCAGAATTGACGCATTGCCTCTGCTGCAAGAGTTCCCTCATCACAAAGAACTCCACATCGACCTTGCAGCCTGCATCAGAACCGCTGCATGTGTGAAGCTTTCCTGATGCAGCCCCTTGCATCGCAAGTCACTCGTCTCCAGCAGCTTTGACAACAACGCAGGTTCTTGCATTGCAGCCTCACAGCTCATCGGAACCAAAGCATCGCTTTAATTGCATGATACATCATTGAAACCAGACTTCACATCGCAAGACCCCATCAACGGGATCCTCAATGACGAATCAAGAACTTGGCTGCACCACCCATCCTCGTCGCGGGATTTTCGACACTCCTCAATCAGGATCTCAGGTACTCTGTGTAGCGGGCCTACCTGGGATTCCTGTAGCTGGCCTGTGCTACATCGAGGTCAGATTGAACTTGTGACTTTGTCCTGGTCACACGTGCCCAGAAATCCACAGATGAGGCTTCGTGCTTTTTGACACTATTTTCACTAAAATATTTAAACCTATATCTGCGGTTCTACTGATGGAATTTTTGTCATTTTGGTCTTGTTTTGTTTATAAAAATTTACTTTGCAGTGTGTTTTCACTGTGTACTGCTTGGAGTGTTGCACACATACTTTACACATTGCCCATGAGTTCTGTGGCAAGCTATCAGAGTGATAAATATGTCAAGATAACTCCGGTGATCAATAGTCTTCCTGGTGAGAGATAGGGGTTTTGTCTAGCGGAATTTTGACTCATGGTAAGGTAGTACAGAGGGTTAATATGCCTGTTGTAAGGAACGTGTACCATGCAGATCACAAAGTGCATGTAATGTAAAATAGGTCAGTGTGTGACTGCTTCTGTCCAAGAGATCCTTTTGTTACTTGCAGTTTGTAAGTTAAAATCCTAGTATGGAACACTGAGCCATTAACTGTCATCGAAGAGCTGCATGCAAACAGCAAGGTTTTTAGAGCAATATGTTTTTTGCCCAGTCTTTCATTATCCTAATCTTGCAAAAAGCGTTCACTCAGGTAGAAATCAGTTTTTATTAAAGAGAAACCCTAACAATGGTGTTACGTTTTAAATTCTGAAAGTGTGCTTTTCCAGACTTAGGACTCTTAAGCTATACTGCCAGTATGGATGACCAGTGACTTGTACACATTGTAGTCCTTTCTGATGTAACATTTCTTATACACTGATTTACACATGTATGACACCTTACACTGGTATGAGTGGGGGTATAAAAGTAAAGGAATCTGAAGAGACAGTGATTATGAGGGAGACTTGAAGGGCGCACTTAAAGGGGGTAGTGAGCAGGGTTGGATTGGGAATGAAAATCGGCGCGGGCACACAAAAAAAAAAATCGGCCCATATTTGCATAAACACTCCTCATATCACTGCGTTGTTGGAATCTTATGAACAAACATTAGGAGAGGGGGGTAAAAAAATGCATGCGTTAGTTTACACCGGTGAAACAAGTGAGGCCATTTCTACTCAGGCCCCCTGCCCCCGCTCAGTATGTGCAGACATTAATGGGCCGGCCCGAGAGACAAAGGGAGTGATACCTCTGCTAAACGGAGGTAATGAGCGCCCATCCACCTCTAGAAAGGCCACTCAGCCACCCACTGGGCCGCTGGCTGTATACGAACAATAGAGAGAGCGCCCAAATAGCACCCCAGACTGCTAAAAAAAGCAGCCCACAGCAGCACTCGGACGCCGGCCCCTCGGGCATTGCCCGAATGCCCGCGTTACCAATCCGGCGCTGGTAGTGAGGGAATACAGGGAAGGGGTTGTCGGGGGGGGGGGCACAGACATTGTCCCACAGGGCCTCACCAGTGTTAAAGCCGGCCCTGTGTGCAGGTCTAAACCCTTTAAGAATATACCATACGCAACTTAACCCCTTCCATGCGGCCGCGATTCCCCCGGTGTGCTGGACACAAACGAACAGGGCGGGGCCGTGACGAACCCCAGCCGTCATCAGCACACGAGCACCGTAGTGCATGACGGCTGGGGTTCGTCATCAGCATGGAAGGGGTTAAAGTAGTTTTCTTTAGTATTTAGGGAAAGGATCACAAAGGGTACATGTGGTACATGGCAATGTGTCATGCCACCGTGATTGCCTCCATGGCAGCACCTGTGTTTGTATTGCCACCTTCCTAGCTGCTGGGTCTTGTCCACATGGGCGCCACTCCTTCCTCCCCGACTATGACGCCACCCGCCAGATTCATTATATTTCCGTGGCGGCTTCCAAGGGGCCTATAGCTGAAATGAAATCAAAGAATTTCCATAACAACCCTAATCTCACTGGGCAGCATCATTTAATGATTTCTGTGATCTATAATTATTAGTTCTGTATATAATATCTTGAGGTTAATTAAGGTTAATGCAGATTAAGTTAAATGATTTTGTACAGCTCCTGCTTAAAGGAGCATACTTGCGTTCATGTGACCCTAAACAGTCCTGGTCATCACATGAAAGCTCAGCGCGTTGCTTGCTCCACTTTACACTTGGAATGCCAGAGCGCCTCGTAAATATTCATGAAGCAACAGAAAAACAATTTGCAATAGCCGTTTCTGTTGATCTGCTCTGTAAGCAGCACAGACAAAGAAAGCACATTACAAGACACAATTAATTAATACTTAAAGCAAGAGTGTCCGTTACCGAGCTTTCTGAAGCAACGGGCTTATCGCTATGATTTGCAAAGCCTATTAACCAAGATGCATTCTGTTGCGGATCAGGGCCGAGTAAATGTACTTTGATAATATCCGCAACTGAACAGAAACACTCTGCTTGTGAAAAAAGTACCATAATTCTAATCTTATCAGCCTCTTTATGATTCTCGAAGCACATGACATGTTGTATCGGTTATGTCAGCGCCGGGCGGGGTTGGGTGGGTTGGGGGGGGGGGGGGGGACGAGACGACTGCAGTCCGAGCAACACATCTTAGATGACTTTTTTTCATGTATTATGCAATACTAAAAGAGCTACACATGTTGATACGTTTTAGCGAGTTCTGTCTGGACCGGATTCAGTTGTAAAAAAATACGTGCATTCTTTCACTACATTTCAACACTCTTGAGAAAACTCCAGGAAAGACAAATTCATCGAGAAAAACTGCTCATGAATTGGCAAAATGACTGGTCTGGAAGCTTGCACAGACCATAAGCCCCCCAACCCCCCCTGCAAATTTCTGCTTTCCTGGGCCGTATTACGCATTCTCATTGTTTACGCCCACTGCTTTCCTGGGCCGTATTACACTTTCTCATTGTTTACGCCTACTGCTTTCCTGGGCCGTATTACGCATTCTCATTGTTTACGCCCACTGCTTTCCTGGGCCATATTACGCATTCCCATTGTTGTTGCCCAGCGCACCTTTTAACAGGTGCACGGGGCGCAAACAATGACTATGCACCCCATTATGGTGAATGCGCTTACCCCGAGGCAGCCCTGAACTGGGGCTGCCCACAGGGGCAGCACATTCATGTGAAAACACGAGTGGCTGGATGCACTGCTCCGTCTTTTCACAGCGCAGGCGGCAACCCACCTGCACTTTTAAAGAGGATTAGAGAACCCCTTGCAGGCGGGTGCAGTCAGTGACTGCACCTGTCTACGAGTGGATGCCTGGGGAGTCCATGGAACCCCGTTTACCCCCTCCAGAGGGCTGCTCTCAGGGGGCACAGTCACACTGCGCCACCTAGGTGGTGCTCTGTGAGTGCTGCCCCTGGGAGCTTCTTTGTCTCTGCGCCCACGTCTGTAATATGACATGGGTGGAGAACCAAAGGAATTCCCTCATTTGCATGGGACCCCCCTCCCCAAGGGCTGCTATCAGGGAACGCACTCCAGTTTGCCACCTGGAAGGTGGCGCACTGTGAATCCGTCCCCTGAGAGCTTCATTGCCTCTGCGCCCACGTCTGTAATATGACACAGGTGCAGAGCCAAAGGAATTCCCTTATTTCCATGGGGCACACCCCTGTACAAATGTGCCTCCTCATGGTAGTGCTGGTGCTTTTAGTGCGCCAGTGCTATTATTATTACTGAAGGGGACGCATAAGCGTTTGCGCTGCCATCTGTGATACCAAAGTGCCCTAGGGGCGCGAAAAGCGGGGCACTTATTGTAATATGGCCCCGGAGAGACAGTTGCAAGATAAGACGAATACAAGCACTACACAGCCCATCAAATTATTATAATCCAAGACACTATGGGTACAACAATTATTAGTCTTTTTCATGCTGACCAGCAAATGTAAGAGGCAAGAGAGTAATATGCAGTTGTATGACAGAACCACGCATGCCTTTACCGCATGTGTCTTAACAACGTGGGCAATACAGCGAACGTGTCTTTACCATGTGTTCCTTTAGCACGCAGGTCATTACAAGGACTTGCCTTAGGGATGCACTGGATTTTGGAATAGTATAATTTACAATTCCAACTCTACTCTGTGTATCAGTAGGGAGGGTGTTGGACTTAAAATCCAACATCAGTCCAACACTGCGTTTCATAAAGCAAGTGGTCGTAACAACTAGCGCGCTAAAGGAACTCATGGTAACGACGCCTTCATTGTAGTGCCTGTGTTATAAAGGCACTGAATGGTAAAGACTGCGAGGTAAATAATGTTTGCCGTAATATGCAGATCTTATGCCTTAATATGGGGTGTACAATATCAGAACTTTTGTGTGCGAAAATAGATGTGGCATATTACATAATATGCATCCAGCTGTAAAGCGGCCTAGGTGCTCTGTGCCCAGCACTGCCCAGTACCCATCAGTGGCTAGCATACGTAATTGACAAGTAGAATTCCACATTAAGTTTCACAGCAAGCCCTAGGATCAACCAATCAGAATCTGGCTCAGGCATACAGTTCTAGAAGGATACCTGGAGCGTTAGATCCATGTCAGCAACAAAGCCTGTACTCTGGAATTTACGTCTGATAGACCTACTAATGGAGCAAAATCTTTCTCATTAGAGGAGGCTCACATTTGCGTCTATACTTAACTGACTCAGTCCTGTTTTGTGATATGAACACAAGCATAAGACTTACGGTGTCTACTGAACATTCATAACAGTTACAGTGCCACAAAATGCTTACTCTTCTGCAAAAGTGCCAAAGAAGGCCTACGCCGTAGTTCCTCCATCACACAATATGTTTAATCAGTTACTGGCCACAAAATATGTCCATAAAGCTCATCACACCAAAGCCTGTTCATTCAATGGTCCCTGATAACAGTAGTGCCACACAATTGGGCATGATATCCATTCCTGCAGAAACAGGGAGATGAAGAACCTAAAGCTGACCTACTCTATTTACGAATAAGCCCCCTATGAAGCAAATTTCCACTGGACAGTTTCTGCCTCTTCCTGCAGTCACCTGATGGATGCCATAGAACTATCGCAACCCTAAGGGTTTGCATTACTTGGGGTGAGCCTTAAGAAAGGCACAGAGGTAGCAGCTGTATTACTAGATGACCACCATAAGGGCACCACACATATGCACTTTCAAGGTTAGAATGAAAACTTTCCCACAATCAAACTGTGATTGAGCTAATACTTCAAATAGAGGTCACTACACAGATGATGCATCTTTAATTCTGTGGTCGTGCTCTTGGAAACCTTTTTTCTCACTGTACATTTTATTATTACTGAGGCTATATTGATGTATCTTGTGGAGTGTTCTCCGGGCAGTACTACTCTTTAGCTGGGTGTTGACATACACAATGTATTTGTTAGTAAGACCCGATGGCTTAAGTAAGGAAGAAAGATAATGAACACTGCATGAGGAAATTGAACCCACAAATATGCAAAGGCTAGTGTGAGGTGTCGTGTGCAGGTAGACCAAGGTTAATTTGTTTTTATATCACTATTCAGTTATACCATTGTATTCCTGAAATATGTGATACTAGATCCTAGAGAAGCATATGTGTTCCTTAACAGACAACAATTTATAGTTTGTTATTATTTAAATATTTTCTTTTATTAAAGTACAAGCTGAAATTTGATGAAGAGAATATGCCTCACTTTGATTTTTGCATAAAAAAAATCAGAGTGCTTTTTATTAATCTAGAGGAAATATTAGATGCAATTTTAGTTAAGAAGGAAAGTGCCTGATTTAGAATTTGACAGAGGGTGCTGAATTTGACAGACATACATTACCTCCGCCATCTTGACTGACTACTGTCTGTCAAATTTAGATATGACCCTTGGCCTACATTCATCTCTGTACATTGAAACAAATCACCATTGCAGTGGTTTCTTTCAATGTATAAACCATTTTGTGGACGGCCACCACCAGTTGTAACTGATGGTGGCCGTCCATTACCCCTCTGGCTAAACTCATGAGGTCCTTAGGATTCAATCCCATCTCATACGCAGACGACACACAGCTCCTCCTCACATTTGATAAAAACAGACCAGATCTACAGCTAATTTTCTCCGAAGGCATGAAGGCTATCGCTGCCTGGATGCGGACTAATTTCCTACAACTAAACGCTGAGAAATCAGAAATCATGCTGTTTGGAGGAGCTGTTACATGCTGGTCGCCAAACTGGTGGCCTGAGGAGCAGGGTCATGCCCCGCCCCCCAAGGAAGTGGTCAAGAACCTAGGCTTCAGAATTGACCAAAACCTAACCCTTGATGCACATGCTAATACTACTGCTGGCTCCTGCTTCTACATCCTTAGTCTACTTAGAAGAATTTTTCCCCTTCTACCCTCTTCCACCAAAAAAATCTTAATGTAAGCCTTGGTACTAAGTAGACTAGACTATTGTAACGCTTTGCTATTTTCGGCAAACGAAGGCTCCCTCAATAAACTACAAGTGGTGCAGAACATGGCCGCCCGTCTCGTAGCTGACGCCCCAGCCAGAACACCCTCTGCTCCCCTCCTTAATAATCTCCGCTGGCTCCCCGTGAGAAAGCTGTTCGGGTTAGCTCCACGGAACTCGATCGTTGCTTACAAGGGTCCACCTCCAAACGTCACAAGACCTCTAGTTTTATACACACAGAGGCCTTGAGTCATTAGGCGAGGGATAAAAAGAACAAGGAGGGGAAAGGAAGGGGACAGCGGGGAAAGGGATATACCTGTAACGACAAGAACATATATACAAACGTTAATACTTAAGCAAGCACGGCCTACTCTCATTAGGTCTCGCTACATGGAATCATAGGTACCTTAGGAAATAGAAGAAACCAGCCTTGGTACAACACCGCACTCTCTCTTGACACTCTATGTACCTACAGGAATATAAACACAGGTCAAGGACTGGTACACACGGGAAAACCCTATACCACAAATCTCAACCCTTTAGCACTTAACATACCCTGAACTGATTGCCAGAGAGCTGTAAGCTGGGTTCTAATGTAAAAGGTAAAATCATATCAAAGAAACACCACGATCCATGGTCCTTGTAGGAAATCCCATTACTCCTTATTCGTAAAGTTGGCAGTGCGTGGGAAGCAAGAACCACAGCACTCCGCTCTACTGGGCATAATGTGGAAAAGTAAATTTTGTCATGTTCTGTGTCACTACGTGTCATCCATCATATGTTATGAGTGCATGATCAATATGCATATGTTATTCCCCATGTCCGATTCAAGACGCAATTATAGTTGTGTCCACCTCTGGTATGTCATTTCCCAGTCCTCATGAGTAATATGAGTATCAGGCCTATGTAAAGTTATGTTGCCACGTTTCTCAGTGTGCACGTTATTTCATTATAAAGTCCCCGTTTCTAGGCCTCAACAGGGCCCGGACATCAGATTCAGCTCCTGTCTCCTGAACCCTCGCTGAGGAGCGATCCAGCCCCCACCTGTATCCTCGACCTTTCACTTACTTCCTGCCTCGCAGTGCCCGGTGCAGCTTGGCTCTGCCTCTGAGTCTGCCAAGACTATGTTATAGTTCCAGTTATCAGCTCAGCCCTCTTTCCCTGCATTCCTAAGCTACTGAACTGCATCAATAGTTTCCGTCATTGTCTAGCCTGTGCGGCTCCATGTTAGAGAAATACTGCATTTAATGGTCATTTAATATTCTTCATCACGCACTACATGTAGAATAATGCATGGTCCAGTCTTAGAATCAAGTTAGCCTTTCCCCTCTTGACTTCTAGTTTATATCAACATGTTCCCTAAACATCAGATACTAGATAGGGTTTAGGTACATGTCGCTCCGACCCTCCAGACTTCAGTCTCTGCTCCTAGCACAGAGTTCATAGCCCCCAGCTTCTCCTAGTGATACGTCATTGCTAGTTTGCGCGCACCATCAGGTTAGAGGTCCCGGCTCCTTAGGTAGCCCCCTCCATGGTTTCCGCCCCATTCATGACATATTCTGTTACGTTTGCATCACATGTCTATGTATACGCCCAGTTACACCTCTTTTCCCCCCTTATCTTTCGCGACTGCTACGCGTCACACCTTCTGCTCCACCCACTGCTACGCCTACTGCAATGTAATGCTATGTGTTTGCGTTATGTATATATGCTCATGTATTGTTATTAAAAGCCAGCGCGCTCATCCCAGACCCAGCCCCAGCAGCTGCTGGGCCCTGTCATCCTATTCCTATGCAGGTTGTCCTGTTCCTGTCCTTATGCTGTATTAAACCTGCAAAACTCCTACTACCTCGAATCTTGACTCTTATTTATTGAGCTATCTGATATGATATATGTCTAGTCAAAAATAGGGTATTATTTATTTATTTACCACATAATGGCGCCCGAATAGGGACTTGCCCTTTCCCCACGCGTCGGTGAAGCCACGCCGACCCCCTGACCCTCTGCAGTCGTGACGGAACTCTTCTGCGCAGTGGCAGATATTTCTGCTCAAGTATCCCTCAGGCCCACGGAGGAGACGGAGGAGGCGGTCCAGCATCCAGACGAGACGGTGGAGGAACGCGGCGTGTCCCGACCAGAGCCCAAGCCAAGAGTCCAAGGTCCGAGGTATCCGGAGGTCCACCCGTAACTGAAGTCCGAAGTCCGAAGTTCGTCGTCGTAGCAGTACAGTCCAGTCTGAGGCTTTCCGTTCTTGCTGCCCGGTGAGTACCGTTACTGGGGTGGTATCTAGACAGGGTCAATTAAATTGGCTTTGGTCTGTGGGTTGGTGGTACACAGTCCCACAAACGAAGTGTCCACTTCGGTGGATGCGGGTCCTGACGTGTCTCTTTATGAGACCGGTAAGTTTCGTACTGTTTCAGCAGTGCATCTAGTTTCTGTTCTAGTCAGTTTCTGTTCTCGAGAAAATTCATGTGTTCTGTTCTCAGTATTTCCAGGTAGTATTCTGTTCGAACTGTTATTTTAAATGTTTTTCATGTATTTGAATGTCGTGGTATGAATGGGAAATAAGTATCGTGTTCATTGTGTATTGTATTGTGCCTAGATTACAGTTCAGTCATGCCCATGTTTTCCAAGTTACGTCAGTTAAAAACTAGAAAGGGTCTGCTGGAAGCAGCAGTTCCCGTCCCGCCCAGGGACAGTCCAGGTCACTTTATGTATCAGAAGCATGGCATAAGCGCCATATTGTATCTAGATTTATGGGTAGAGTATACCAAACAGTTAGAAGAAAAGTATAGATGGCCCGTATCGGGTACATGGGATGCCGAATGCATCATGCGAGTAGAAGAAGCATTATGGAAAAAGAAAGCCAGACAATCACAGAAAGATGCCATCGAGCTATGGCGCAAAGAAGCTCATAAGAGAACTGAAAAAGAAATCAGAAAGTCAGAACTAAGTAGAGAATCCCAAGAACGAGCCCAAGAAAGAGAATTAATCGAGATAGGTGAACGAGTTAGAACTGAGCAATCAGACAGACAGAGGAATGCCCTCATTAAGGGTATGTATCCTCTTCTTGCCGAGGGCTTGCCAAAAGCGACCCCGGAGGCATCCAGTAATTTCCCGCCACCGTTAGTTCCGACCAAGCTACGTCACAAACCGACCGCAGCTGATATTTTTATCTCGTCCTATTTGGACGACACAGTCCCTGAATATGCAAATCCTGTCCGCGCTCCGCCAGTCCCTGTAAACCAGGTAATTCCTGCTCCTCCAGACACCGGGGTGCCCTTAACAGCCCCCCCGGGTCAGTCCGCCATACAAGTCCAGCCCACGTTACAATTACCCACCCTGCCAGGACGAAAAGCATCAGTTGATGATTCTAGTTTAGGGGCCGCAGGAGGAGGTCTTCCTCAAACCCCGCCGCCATACAAGCGTTTATCAGCACTCGAATTACATGCTCAAGCATCACAGCGTACTCCTAAAAGTAATAAGTCTGTTGCAGAGATCAGGCAAACCCTTGGCGAATGTGTCTATGACCCAGTTCCAGGCGAGTTTAATATGGTTTTATATTCCGTACGCGTAAGGAGAGTGACCGAGTATCTAGTCACCCTGCCGAATATGAAAGAAGATCTAGACAGGATATATCGTTTCATCCGTACAGGGGATGACCCACAAAGTATTAGTGATGCCATGTCTCAAAGGAAAGCCGAGATTCAGCGCATGATATTAAAGTTCTTAATTAACTGTCTAATAAGAGAACAAGATTACCCGTCTAAAGACCCGGAAGAAATGAAAACTCTAACAAAGTGGAGTGATAATATAGCCGAAGGAAAGCACAATACCATTGGTGCCATGGAAAGTATGTACAAGAAAATCCGTAGAGAGATAATAAAGATACACGAACAGCGTAAAGCAGCACAAGTAAGCGAGAAAGAAAGTACCTCTGATCCTGAAGAGGAAGACGATGAGAATACTGCCAGAATAGCGTATGTAGGAAAACCTAGATTTCCAGATCGCCATTTACGTCTAGAACACAAGCCAACTTTCCATCATTCAGCACCAGAACAAGGTTCCCTAGAACAAGTGTTCCAAGCTACCGATCACATTCTGAAATCACGAATCGGTTACAGTGAGTTAAGTACTATGCATGAACAAGAACTAGCCCGATCAGCAGTCCGATGGATTACTGATTCTACCACTTTTCCAGACGAAATAGTGGCACAAATGTTTCTGAAAATGCCCCCAGCCGAGCAGCGACTGGTGGGTATGTATATGATTCAGCACCTCATTACTCTGTATGAGGGTCAACATTCTGATCCAGGCCCGTTACATGATATCCTGAACGAGTTACTCCAGTACAAATGGAGAGGTCTAGGTACCGATTTAATTAGTGTCATTCTAGAACAACGCCATAAATATAGAATGTTCTTGAACCCGCATTTTGTTCATGTCTCACCCCCAGAAAGTAAATCATTTTACATAGATAGACAGAATCCATTACGAGAAGTCCACCCAGTCAGAGGAGCGGGTGGCGAAATGCAGCGAGTGTTTGTATACACTCCGATCACAAAGATGGAACTTCTAGAGATGAAGAAATTAATTCCCTGTCATGACAAAGATCCAGCAGGGTACCATAGAGAATTAAAAGACATGCTCCGTATGGGAGAATACACTTACCCAGATATCATTAAAATGTTAAAGGTTCTGTTGCCCGCCGGGGTGTATGAAAAGCTCAAAGAAAAAGAATGGGAGGTGGGAGAGAAAAAGATAGATTGGGCAGTCCTAGAAGCAGAAGATAAGATACGTGTACCAGGTACTGGTCTAGGAGAGA
Source organism: Lissotriton helveticus (assembly GCF_964261635.1). Lineage (NCBI taxonomy): Eukaryota > Metazoa > Chordata > Amphibia > Caudata > Salamandridae > Lissotriton > Lissotriton helveticus. Next base: position 1,057,413,458 of record NC_136063.1, on the reverse strand, counting down.
AATGTAAAGAATTACCAGAATTATTGATTCAAGTTTTACCCAGATTATTGACAACGAAAAAGGAAGACTGGGATGCAATCTCAGCCTGTAAACAGAAACAAGATGAAGATATTAGTGATTTTTATTCTAGGTTTGAAAAGTGCTTTAGTATCAACAGTGGTCTCAAGACAAGTAGTGAGTCATACCCTCACCTTTTCGTTACTAAATTAGTCGAGAATTCAAGCCCACAAGTTAAAAACCGAGTTTTGAAAGTCGAAAGCACCTGGCAAGCTAATACTCCGTCCCAGATGCTCCAGATGCTCCAGTATCACCAGAATAGAATCAGGGAAGAGCAAGAACACGAGAGAAAACGTATGAAAGACACGAAAATGAAAGTGCTAGTTGCACAATCTGTTCCTCAGGACAGTCAGAAGAGGGGTCCGAATCAAGTTAGTCATCCTGCAGCACCCGTTAAAGGGAATTGCAATTATTGTAAACAGCCAGGTCATTTCATAAATGAGTGTGCAGTTCTGAAACACAACATAGCTACTGGTAAGACTAAAGAAAGACCACGTCCGCCTAGACAAGAACAAGTTTCACAGACTCCTCAGTCACAGAATGCACCACAGACAGTTACAGCACCGCAGCCTATCGCTGCAACACAGCATGTTACATCACAGATGTACCAGTATGCACAGTCTGAGTATCCAGAGTACCAGCAGTATTCATGAAACAGCCTAGAGAGGGAGGTAGGCTTGCCTCTCATCGAGATACCTGTAGATCAAGATGGTCCCTATGTTCACAGTCAAGTATTGGGGAAAGACAGAAAGTTTTTGATTGATACAGGGGCAAGTAGGACCACAATTAGTCATGCCGAAGTTCCAGGGGCTCCGCTCTCAGGCTCAAGAAATGTTTCCCTTGGATTTTCAGGAAAGCCTATCGTTAATGAGATTTCAAAGCCAGTTACTCTAGAAGTAGGTCCATTGTCCCGCACTACTGATCTGTTACTTACTAAGTCATGTCCAGAAAATCTGTTAGGCATTAAAACACTGAAAGAGTTAGGTGCAGTTATATGTTGTTCCCCAGAGGGAATACGATTGTTCCTACGTGACTTTAAGGGTCACTATGTATTACGAGATTTTGATTCAAGACTGTCTAAAGTTCCGCAGCATTTATGGGCGCAAGGTCCAACTGATGTAGGTTACATGCAAATCACACCCCATCGTGTAACTCTCAAACCAGGTGTAGTGTTACCACGAATCAGGCAGTATAGATTGCCACCTGAGGCTGTAGCAGCCTTATCCAAAATTATAGACGAGCTCATGGCTCAAGGAGTAGTTGTAGAAACTGACTCCAATGTATGCAATTCTCCGATCATTCCAGTCATGAAACGTACTGATCCAAATGCACCCCCAGTATATCGATTAGTGATTGATTTACGAGAACTTAACAAATGTATTATCCCTCAGTACCCAGTTGTCCCAGATATCTCTTCCCTATTGACAGCCATTGATTCCGAAGCCATGTTCTTTACTGTAATCGATCTTAAGAATGCATTTTTTAGTGTTCCAATTCATCCAGACAGCCAGTTCCTTTTCGGATTCTGTTTAAATGGAAGGAGCTATATGTTTACACGAGCTCCTCAAGGTTTCACAGAAAGTCCTAGTATTTACAGTCAAGCACTTAAGAGACAACTAGATAATATTCACATGCCAACTGACACTGCCCTGCTCCAGTATGTCGATGATCTACTGATCACAGCCCGTTCTGAACGTGCTTGCGAGCGAGCATCCCTGACGGTTCTGTATTTCCTAGCCGAGATGGGGCACAAGGTGTCCCCTTCGAAGCTTCAATTCTGTGTCCAGCAAGTGGTATACTTAGGACACTTACTGTCCAAGAGGGGTAGGCAGTTGACACCAGACCGTATCCAGTTAATAGCGAGTCTTCCTCAGCCCAGGACCCAGAAGGAGGTACGTGCCTTTATCGGCCTTACTTCTTATTGCAGACAATGGATTCCTCAGTATGCATTTCTAGCCAAACCACTGATACAGTTAATGACACAGGAGGCAGCCGTATCGACTGTCCTCCCTTGGACATCTGAACATACACTTAGTTTCAACGAGTTAAAGAAAGCTTTATGTCAAGCTCCAGTTCTAGCTACACCGAACTACAGTAAGCCTTTTACACTTTTCGTCACTGAACGAGAAGGTACAGCATTATCTGTTCTCACACAAGATCAAGCAGGACAATACAAGCCTTGTGCTTATTTTTCTAGCACACTAGATCCAGTAGCCCAGGCTTTGCCTGCGTGCCTCAAGTCAGTTGCAGCCACAGCACTAGCTATCAGACAAAGTGATTCCATAGTTTTAGGACACTCCCTGACAGTACAAGTTCCACACTCCGTGGAAGTTCTTTTAAATAGAACACAAACACAGCACTTGACAATTGCACGTTTAACAGGTTATGAATTGACATTGTTTCAGCCACACATAGAAATCAGACGCTGCAACGTTCTGAACCCTGCTACACTGTTGCCATCAGCTAGTTCAAATTCTGCCGCACACAATTGTGTGGAAGTAGTCAACATTACGACAAAGCCAAGACAAGACCTGACAGACATTCCATTACCAGATCCCGACCTGACACTTTATGTGGATGGGTCATGTATGAGAACTAGTACAGGAGATTTAGTTGCCGCGTATGCAGTGACTACTGATACCGAAGTTATTGAGACACACCGTATTGACACTCTGTCCGCTCAAGCAGCAGAGCTAGTTGCTCTGACACAAGCCTGTATACACGCCAAGGAAAAGAAAGTTAATATTTACACAGATTCACGCTACGCATTTGGAGTCGTTCACGACTTTGGAGTGCTCTGGCAGGAGAGAGGTTTCATGACTTCTCATGGAACCAAGATTCAGCATGGTTTCCTTATCCAAGCTCTGTTAGATGCAATACATTTACCGACATCCATTGCTATCATGAAATGCAAAGCACACACGAAAGTCACTGACATTATTTCCCAGGGTAACGATCTAGCAGATCGCACAGCCAAGCTTACAGCACAGACTCCAGATATTCCAGTTAACCAGACACATACTCCAGATCCGACTACATGTATGACAGTTAAGGACCCTACACAAGATGTCATAGATATCCAGTTACATGCTACTCCCGATGAAATCAAGAAATGGTCTGAACAAGGAGGGGTCCAGACAGATCAAGGATGGGTGACGAAGGGAAGAACCACATGGTTTCTCCCCGACTCTATGGTTCAAGTCATCGTTAATACCGCACATAGTCCAGCACATTTAGGAGAAAAAGCTATGTTAGACAGTATCCAGAACATTTGGTTCAACAAGCATTTACGAGCTGCAGCCAAGCAGAAAGTCCGTACCTGTATGATATGTTGTCAGTTTAATCCAGGTAAAAGTGTCCCGGTGGAACAAGGTGGTTTCCAGCCCCCTGACCACCCTTTTGAGGTCCTCCAGATGGATTATATTCAGATGGAGCGATGTCGAGGTTTCAAGTATGTTCTTGTAGTTGTATGCGCTTTGTCCAGGTGGACAGAAGCATATCCAGTCCCAGATTACACAGCCGCGACCACTGCCAAGCAGTTGGTTCGTGAGTTTTTCCCTCGATATGGACTCCCTAGAGTCGTATATTCTGATAACGGTCAGCCATTCTCATCTGAGTTGATGAAGCACGTTTCCCTGTTGTTAGGGTACCAGTGGAAGTTCCATTGTGTACGCCATCCTGAAGCAGCCGGTCTCGTTGAGAGACATAACCAAACCCTGAAAATCCGCATCGCCAAAGTCTGTCAAGAAAAAGGTGTGGACTGGCTAGTAGCTCTACCAGTCGCTTTGTTTTATATGCGCATGGTCGCACATTCCAGATCAGGTCTGTCCCCGTATGAGGTTGTATTCGGCCGCCCCCCTAACATGTGGGGTACTCCTAGACCCCGAAGTATTACTGATGTTTCATGTAATATGCTGACAGATTACCTAGCTTCCTTGATGTCTGCCCTCAACTCATGTCGTTCACAGGTTGCCGCCACATTTCCAGACAATACCGAGGTGGCACCGCATGAAATCGTTCCAGGTTCGATGGTGCTCGTACGTAACTTCGACAGATCAAGTCCGCTGGAGCCACGTTGGAAGGAGGCCCGTCAGGTCCTCCTCACCACCCGTACAGCTGTGAAATTGGAGGGACGCCGCGGCTGGGTGCACCTTTCGCACGTCAAGAAATTCTACGGATTGAAACCGGTCTCTAAGAACATTTCCCAGGATATCAAGACTTGTCAAAACATTGTTCCTAAGGACTGTCCCGCAAATGACATTGACACAACCCCTCCCCTGTTAGAGAAAACTCCGCAGCAGGAGTATAAGCAAAAGCTAAGGTCTAGTAAAATAAGTCAGCCAGTTTGATTGTATAAGTCCTCCCCTAGGTGAAACGGTTAGACTGTTTCTGACATGTATAAAATAGACCCCCATAGTGAGAGAGTCAGTCAAAACTCAATCCGATGTATCGTTTTTCTAAGTTTCATATTATTTCTCAGCCTTTTGACTTCCTGCACTAGTTACGCATTTTACCTGTGTTTTCCAGTTCCTCATGTAAATAAGCATTCTAATGTTACAGTAGAGCACACGTTTAGTGATCTGCCCCCTCATGAACTGTCCTACCGCCTCGCTATGCGTAATAACTCATTTATCCGCATGTTGCATTATTCACACCAAACCAGCAATGCCACTAATTGTTGGGTGTGTGGTCGACTCCCCCCTTTCCAGACGTCAAAGGGAGTTCTGCCTCTCTTTCCTTATCCTTTTTCCCATAATGGTTCGTGTGGAGCATGGTCCACGTTAACGTCATCCTCAACAGATATGTCTTTTCTTAACAGCACATGTTTCCCAGACAAGCAAGGTCTCCCCCACAGAACAGGTTTAGATCTAGAAAATGAAGTGTACAATTTAGGTAACTATTCGTCGAATTTCATGGTCCTGAATGTTCAGTCTGATACTACTCCAGACTCACCTGCTATTTCAGTATTACCAGTCAAAGGCGAATTATGTGTCCGAAATTATGGTTCTGTACACGTAGGACATAGTGATTGTACTACTATTATCAAGTATAGTGACAGTGGGAAATCTATTTTTAAAGCTTCACGTCATTCTTATTTTATTTGTGGTCAAACTGCATATGTTCGTCTGCCCCTCGATTGGGAGGGAACCTGTTACATTGCCTTCCTACTGCCACCTGTTTTCCTAGCCCCACCTGACTACCATAGGAATTCCTACCTAGTACATACTAGACACAAGAGAAATCTCCCGATTGTCGATTATACTGAAACTGCTGCAGAGCAATTCATTGATATCGATAAAGGTGTTTTTCCTTATTTAGGCACAGTTGTAAACAGTAAGCTAATCCGTAGGTTAACAAGAACCCTTGAAGCTGTAGTAAATGAGACTGCCTCTGCTCTAGGTAACCTAACCGAAGAGCAATCTGCTATGAGATTTGTCGTTTTACAGAATCGTCTCGTCCTTGACGTCATACTGGCCGATAGGGGCGGGGCCTGTAGAGTCATCGGATCTAGTTGCTGCATTTTCATTCCAAATAACGCGCCGTCTGTTTATTCAGCTATAACCAGACTCCATAAAATTGCCCATCTGTTACACCAAGATCCAGGCACCTGGACATGGTCCGGTTGGCTCTGGAATATAATTTCCGCCTGGGGATGGAAAGTCTTGTCCTTTCTAGGTATCGCAGTAGCGATCATATTCAGCTGCTGCCTCTGTATACAATGTGGCCCTGCGATTTGCGGCATGTGTGCTACCTCTTGTATTCCTAGTCCCAAGCCCCGTTCTAAATCTCGTTCCAAGACAATTCGAGATGAACAAATGGTACTGTATGAAATGATAGATGGTATCATGAATATTGATGTTTCCTGATGGAAACGTAGTGACAAGGAGGGAATGTGGAAAAGTAAATTTTGTCATGTTCTGTGTCACTACGTGTCATCCATCATATGTTATGAGTGCATGATCAATATGCATATGTTATTCCCCATGTCCGATTCAAGACGCAATTATAGTTGTGTCCACCTCTGGTATGTCATTTCCCAGTCCTCATGAGTAATATGAGTATCAGGCCTATGTAAAGTTATGTTGCCACGTTTCTCAGTGTGCACGTTATTTCATTATAAAGTCCCCGTTTCTAGGCCTCAACAGGGCCCGGACATCAGATTCAGCTCCTGTCTCCTGAACCCTCGCTGAGGAGCGATCCAGCCCCCACCTGTATCCTCGACCTTTCACTTACTTCCTGCCTCGCAGTGCCCGGTGCAGCTTGGCTCTGCCTCTGAGTCTGCCAAGACTATGTTATAGTTCCAGTTATCAGCTCAGCCCTCTTTCCCTGCATTCCTAAGCTACTGAACTGCATCAATAGTTTCCGTCATTGTCTAGCCTGTGCGGCTCCATGTTAGAGAAATACTGCATTTAATGGTCATTTAATATTCTTCATCACGCACTACATGTAGAATAATGCATGGTCCAGTCTTAGAATCAAGTTAGCCTTTCCCCTCTTGACTTCTAGTTTATATCAACATGTTCCCTAAACATCAGATACTAGATAGGGTTTAGGTACATGTCGCTCCGACCCTCCAGACTTCAGTCTCTGCTCCTAGCACAGAGTTCATAGCCCCCAGCTTCTCCTAGTGATACGTCATTGCTAGTTTGCGCGCACCATCAGGTTAGAGGTCCCGGCTCCTTAGGTAGCCCCCTCCATGGTTTCCGCCCCATTCATGACATATTCTGTTACGTTTGCATCACATGTCTATGTATACGCCCAGTTACACCTCTTTTCCCCCCTTATCTTTCGCGACTGCTACGCGTCACACCTTCTGCTCCACCCACTGCTACGCCTACTGCAATGTAATGCTATGTGTTTGCGTTATGTATATATGCTCATGTATTGTTATTAAAAGCCAGCGCGCTCATCCCAGACCCAGCCCCAGCAGCTGCTGGGCCCTGTCATCCTATTCCTATGCAGGTTGTCCTGTTCCTGTCCTTATGCTGTATTAAACCTGCAAAACTCCTACTACCTCGAATCTTGACTCTTATTTATTGAGCTATCTGATATGATATATGTCTAGTCAAAAATAGGGTATTATTTATTTATTTACCACAATAAGGACGTTGTCCAAACAGAGACTGTAATCCCCTTACTCCTTATTAGTAAAGTCGGCAGTGCGTGGGAAGCAAGAACCACCACACTCCGCTCTACTGGGCATAAGGATGACGTTCCACTAGATTCTGAATACAGTCTATAAAAGAACCGATAGTGTGCAGCACAGCTGTAAAGGAAGCGAGAGTGTTCTCCTTCCCTAATGTCCGATACTTAGAAAACAAAAGTCTCCTTTGTTCGAGTACTCGGAAGCATGTGGTTGTCCTTCACCACTGCGCTCCGCGAACCCTGCTCATTAAACAAGAATATTCCTCCTCGTAGTTAAGGCACTACGTGACAGAAAAGAAACGGCAACGCGTGGCCTCCTACCACAGCGCTCCGCTTGCTCAGAATAACAGCGAGCAGAGAAAACAGCAAGGCGAGGGATTCTAGCAACTGCACGAGCCTTCACCCTCAACGACAGTTCCACTCCTACCTGACCCGCCGGTCCTTAGGCACAGTCTGAAAGCGGCATGAGGAAAACGCTAACCCGCAACCTGCAGGCTCCGTCTGTAATCGGCGTCTCTGGACGGCGTCTCCTAGCACAGGAAACACCTAGAATTACACGCAACAGGAAGCGTGCGCGTGTCACCCATGTACTCCCTGCTAGCCGGGATTTCTGGGTAATGTAGTTCGGACCCAGTATCCGACTACAGAGATACGTTCCTATTACTCGCGCTGCTTGAGAACAGCATTGCAGGCGCGATCTGTGAGGTCCTGACAGTATGCCCTCCCTCCTAGCGCCTACTAGGGCCAGGCCGCCGAGGGTATCGTCGGTGATAAGCACGCACCGCCACAGGAGCATGGATGTTCTGCACTGGCTCCCAAGAATCGTCCTCAGCCGAGTAGCCTTTCCAGGAAACCAGATACCACAACACACCCCTCCGATACTTTGAGTCTTTTATACTTCCCACCACATATTCCATGCCATCATCACACAATACCGGAGGGGGCGCACGTCTCTTGGCACAAAAAGCAAGTTTCAGCAGATTACAGTGGAACACCGGATGGATTCTGAGTGTCCCAGGAAGCTTTAACCTGTAAGCCACCGGATTCACCTGTTTCGTGATGACATAAGGACCAATGTATCGAGGGTGAAAAATGCTGTGCAGTTTGAAACGTATGTTTTTTGTGGACAGCCAAACCTTTCTCCTACAGCATAGGTTGGGCCAGCCCTACGATGCTTGTCCTCTCCTCTCTTGTACTCGGCCTTTGCTTTCAGCAGATGGGCTTTGATCTTCCTTTGCACCGCATGTATGCTGCGTATCTGCCCCATCACAGTAGGTTGGTCAGCCACCCCTTCAGGGATGCTAATGGGGAGTATCCGAGCGTCAAACCCATACGTGGCGCAGAAAGGCGACACCCCCAGTGAACTGTGCCAGGCATTGTTGTATGCCACTTCTGCCATCCACAACAGGGAGACCCATGAATCCTGTGCTTCCGCGGCATAACATCTGAGATATTTCTTCAGCGTTTGGTTCAATCTCTCAGTTTGCCCATCTGTCTGCGGATGGAAGCTAGTGGACAGTGAGGACTGGATCTGCATGGCCTTACACCAGGCCTTCCAGAAACGGGCAATGAATTGTGGGCCTCTATCCGAGATGATCACCTCCGGTACCCCGTGCAAACGGACTACATTGCTTAACAACAACTGTGCTGTTTGACTGGCGGTGGGTAGATTCACGCAAGGAATGAAATGACCCATTTTAGTGAGACTATCGACCGTTACCAGGATTGCCGTCTTTCCTTGATCAGGAGGCAAACCCGTAACAAAGTCAACACTGATGGTTTGCCAAGGTCTGTTTGGTGTGGGTAGCGGCATCAGCAGTCCTTTCTTTTTTCCTGTCTCGTTCTTAGCTCGAGCACACTCCTCACACTTACCTACCCACTCCCTGACATCTCCCTTGAGCGTGTCCCACCAAAAGTGTCGTTGCAACAACTGCACTGTTTTGGTAACTCCTGAGTGTCCTGCCAGTACTGAATCATGACACCATGCAAAAGCCTTCTTCCTTAGAGATACACTAGGGATGAACAGCTTGGCTTCCTGAAAAGGCAGTCTCTATTTCAGAGTGCGTTCCTTCCCCAACGAAGCCCAAGACACCCATGCATCCTGAGATCTGGAGTTACGTATCAAATCCAAAAAGGTATTCGCTTGCACTACGCAAACCACCTTTCCTGGATCCACTATCGCCTCTAAGGGCTTAGTACCTGAGACATCACCAGGACGTGATTGTCTGGACAAGGAATCAGCCTTCTTATTATCGGCCCCAGGCCGAAACGTGATGATGAAGTCATATTCGGAAAAAACAACATCCACCTCATCTGTCTTTGCGCTAAGTTCCTTGCTGTCTTCATGTATTGAAGGTTTCTATGATCCGAAAACACAGTGACCGGGAACGCTGCCCCCCCACAGATGTTGACGCCACTCCTGAAATGCTTTCTTTATAGCCAACAGCTCTTTTTCAGCTATAGTATAGTTCGTTTCTGCTGGACCCAGTTTTTTGGACAGGTATGCTACGGGATGCAACTGTCCCGTGGTCTGGTTTCGCTGTGACAAGATAGCCCCGATTGCTGTGTCAGAAGCATCTGCTTCCACTACAAAAGGATGTTCAGGTTTGGGATGGGCCAGAATGGGGGCAGAGGTGAAAGCTTCCTTCAAAGTAGTGAATGCTTTATCTGCTTCCAAGGACCAACAAAATGAGATCCCTTTTTTGACCAATTTGGACAGAGGAGATGCCACCAAGGAGAACTGCGCTATAAACCTGCGGTAATAGTTCGCAAAGCCCAAAAAACTCTGTACTTCTTTTATGTTGCATGGAACTGGCCACTCCTGGACCGCCCTCACTTTTCTTTCGGACATTTGTAACCCAGTAGGACTCAGGATCACCCCCAGGAATTCCACCTCTGTCACCCCAAACTCACACTTACTCAATTTGCAATAGAGTTTGCTTTCCCCCAGTCTCTGGAGAACCTGAGATACATGGTGTTGGTGCTGTTCTGTTCTCTCTGAGTAGATGAGAATATCATCGATGTAAACGACTACGCATACGTCCACCAACTCCTTCAAGACATCGTTAAGGAAATACTGAAAAGCCGCCGGGGCGTTACATAGCCCAAGCGGCATAACAGTATATTCATACAACCCATAACGTGTCTTGAAGGCAGTCTTCCATTCGTCTCCTTCCCTTACGCGCACCAGATGATATGCCCCTCGCAAATCCAAGCGAGTGTATATCTGTGCATCTCTTACTTGATCCAACAACACTGGTATAGGGGTAAAGGGTATCGGTTTCGTATGGTGTTCCTGTTTAACACCCTATAGTCCACGCAGGCTCTTAATTCTCCGTTTGCTTTTTTGATAAAAAACAAAGGAGAGGCTGCGGGGGACCTGGAGGGTCTGATGAACCCTATCTGGACATAGTGATCGAGGTATTCTTTTAGGTGTGCTGTCTCTGGAACCGACAGGGCGTAAACACGACATGAAGGCAATGTAGCGCCCTCCACCAGATCTATCCGGCAATCATACAACCGGTGAGGGGGTAGTTGTTCTGCCTGACTCTCGCAAAACACGTCCTTAAAGCGCTGATACTCTGAGGGTAAGACAACCTCTTTCTCTGCGGCGGTGGCCACCACTACCGGAAGAAAAAAGGCTGCCGTAGGCTGAATCTGAGAGGAATCTAGATGTTCCTTGCATATCTCTGATACAAACCGAACCTCTTTTGTATTCCAATCAATCAAAGGGTTATGGTAGCTTAGCCATGGCATTCCCAGAATGACTTCATACTGAGGGGCTACTATTATATTCAAAGACAGCTTCTCTCTGTGCCATCCCTCTGTTCCTCTGTAAGACAGTTCCACCACATCCGTTTGTTCTGTTATGAGGCCCGATATCAGTGGCTTCCCATCCACGGCTAACACCTCCTCAGGGATTGCTTTGGTAACTCTGGTCAGTGACAATGAAGCTACCAGACTACTGTCAATGAAATTTCCGGTGGCCCCGGAGTCAATCATGACTTTGACCTGATGCACTATCCTCTGACTCTCCAGTCTCATGGGAAGCACGATATGAGTCTCAGTTTCTTTTAAGGCCAGAACCGTTAAAGAAGGTATTTTCAAAGGTTGGGATTCCCTATGGTCTTCTTGACTATCTCCTGGAACTACATCTGACTCAGCCACCAAAGAAACCGCTATTCTCTTGCTCTTGTTCCATACCCCAGAAGACTTAGGTTTAGTGGGACACTCTTTGACATAATGTCCTTTTTTTCCACAATACAGACATAACCCCAGGGCTCTACGACTTTCTTTTTCCGCCCTGGACAATGGTGCTCTTACGGCTCCTACCTCCATGGGTTCTGAGCCAGGGTCCGAGGAAGGCAGAGACCTCCTAGGGACGTACTCAGACCCCCCAGGAACGCGATCCCACCTTCTTCGTTCACCGCCTCTTTCACTTTGTCTACCATCTAATCTTAAGGTCAGGTTTATCATATCCGAGCAGGTGTTCGGCTGGGGATCTATCTGGGCTATGATGTCCTTAAGCCCGTCTCTCAACCCTTGGTAAAAAAGCGACATCCTTTTTTCCTCTGGCCAGGACGTTTCTGCCACCAATCTGTTGAAATCGGTCAAGTATGATATCAAATCCCTCCTACCCTGTCTGAGGGTGAGCAGCTCTCGGTCTGCACTAAATGTCGTGGCACGTCTATCAAAAACCCTCTCGAATTCGGCACGGAAAGCAGCCCAATCTGAAAGAATCGCATCATTCTTTCTCACCAAAGGAACCGCCCAATTGGCAGCATCCCCCACAAGATAGGAAATGGCGAAAGCTACCCTTGAGTGATGGTTTGGAAAAGAGGCTGGTTTGCAGGAGAAATGAAGCATTATTTGCGTAAGAAAAACCTGCGTCTTTGCTGGATCGCCCGAATACCGTTCAGGACTAGCCAACGGTATAGGAGGGGGAACAGTGACCTGTACTTGCGCGGTAGACGCATCAAAAGGGTTTCTACTCGGTCTATCCACCTTGTCCCTCAAGGCAGCAGCCTTTGTCTTGGAGGCGGCTAGCTCTTGCTGAACAAGCACCAAGGCCTGCAGTACGTCTTCCAAAGAAGCCATTGTAACAACAACCGAGTCGGGTGGAGCTTATTTCTTGGGCGTGTAATTCTGTTCGGGTTAGCTCCACGGAACTCGATTGTTGCTTACAAGGGTCCACCTCCAAACGTCACAAGACCTCTAGTTTTATACACACAGAGGCCTTGAGTCATTAGGCGAGGGATAAAAAGAACAAGGAGGGGAAAGGAAGGGGACAGCGGGGAAAGGGATATACCTGTAACGACAAGAACATATATACAAACGTTAATACTTAAGCAAGCACGGCCTACTCTCATTAGGTCTCGCTACATGGAATCATAGGTACCTTAGAAAATAGAAGAAACCAGCCTTGGTACAACACCGCACTCTCTCTTGACACTCTATGTACCTACAGGAATATAAACACAGGTCAAGGAACTGGTACACACCGGAAAACCCTATACCACAAATCTCAACCCTTTAGCACCCAACATACCCTGAACTGAATGCCAGAGAGCTGTAAGCTGGGTTCTAATGTAAAAGGTAAAATCATACCAAAGAAACACCACGATCCATGGTCCTTGTAGGAAATCCCATTACTCCTTATTCGTAAAGTCGGCAGTGCGTGGGAAGCAAGAACCACAGCACTCCGCTCTACTGGGTATAAGGACGTTGTCCAAACAGAGACTGTAATCCCCTTACTCCTTATTAGTAAAGTTGGCAGTGCGTGGGCAGCAAGAACCACCACACTCCGCTCTACTGGGCATAAGGATGACGTTCCACTAGATTCTGAATACAGTCTATAAAAGAACCGATAGTGTGCAGCACAGCTGTAAAGGAAGCGAGAGTGTTCTCCTTCCCTAATGTCCGATACTTAGAAAACAAAAGTCTCCTTTGTTCGAGTACTCGGAAGCGTGTGGTTGTCCTTCACCACTGCGCTCCGCGAACCCTGCTCATTAAACAAGAATATTTCTCCTCGTAGTTAAGGCACTACGTGACAGAAAAGAAACGGCAACGCGTGGCCTCCTACCACAGCGCTCCGCTTGCTCAGAATAACAGCGAGCAGAGAAAACAGCAAGGCGAGGGATTCTAGCAACTGCACGAGCCTTCACCCTCAACGACAGTTCCGCTCCTAACTGACCCGCCGGTCCTTAGGCACAGTCTGAAAGCGGCATGAGGAAAACGCTAACCCGCAACCTGCAGGCTCCGTCTGTAATCGGCGTCTCTGGACAGCGTCTCCTAGCACAGGAAACACCTAGAATTACACGCAACAGGAAGCGTGCGCGTGTCACCCATGTACTCCCTGCTAGCCGGGATTTCTGGGTAATGTAGTTCGGACCCAGTATCCGACTACAGAGATACGTTCCTATTACTCGCGCTGCTTGAGAACAGCATTGCAGGCGCGATCTGTGAGGTCCTGACAAAAGCGGGTAAAATTCAAAATAGGCTGCACTATCTTCAAAGCCCTTAATGGTCAATGCCCTTCCTATCTTTCTAACAAACTAGCAATGTACACCCCTCCACGTTTGCTTAGATCAGGCTCCGAACTTTTGTTATGCACCCCTAGAATAAAAAAGCGCACAGCGGAGGCAAAGCATTCTCTTACCTTGCCCCGCCTTTTGGAATAAACTACCTTTCCATCTCCGCAACTGTCAGAATCTCCCCCAGTTCAGAAAGCTCCTGAAAACTCACCTTTTCTAGTTCTTTACCTCAGCTAATTTCTCCCGTCCTAAGCGCAGAGATACCCTTTTGGGTGATTCAGCGCTATACAAATCAATAAACTTCAAACTTCAAACTGCAGTAGACCAAATGTTTTCATTTTGATTTGTTTCTCAGAAACAAACTTCTGAAGTGGGCAGCGTAATGTCCTTCCTATCACGGCCTCTACTCTGTAGGGCTGTCGGAGGAAGTTTTCCATCGACTGGCCCAATGGGAGCTCTTTTGACAGAAAAGTTAAGTTCCATGTTAGACCTGATACTCTTCAGGTAGCATTTCCCTAAACCTTTTGCTTTTTCCTCCCGGGTTATGCTGCTTCTCTCATATGCCACTTCTAGACAGTGGACCTTTCTCTGCACTCAAACTCTTTGTGTGCCTTTTTACTTCACTCCAGTCCACACTGGAGGCTGGGGTAGCAAATCTGAGTATTCCCCAGTGACAGCTACAAAATATTGGGTATGCACCCGGAACAACAGACCTCTGCCATTTGCGGGCCTGGCTGGTTTTGACACTTAACCCCTGGAGTCAGATCATGGCCTCACCAAAGATTAAGATCTGTGTTCTGCTGCCTAATGGCAGACAGGACTGATATTTAAGGGAGATATCTGTGGTAAAAACGGGATACCCTTTGACCCAACCCCAACGGCACACTACAATATAACTACTGGTGCCGTCCTTCAGTAGGGTAGAGATACACTTGTGGGTCCAGAGAACCTGGAACTGCGTGGCGAACACTGCCAGATTAACCTGTTGTGCACAAGGAGGATTATTGCTATTGAAAGGGACCGTGCGCCCTTCCTGAATAGTGGCTGACCTGGGCTGACTACCCTCTGCTGTGTGGCACCCTGAAGTGTGCTCTCCAAGGACTTGCTGGTTTTCCCCCGGTTCTTTCGGAGGCCTCAGGGACATCAAGAATCTTCTACGAGGGGCTCACACCATCTACCTGTGGCACCGTGAAAGCGGTGCCCGCTTACCTGCGCACACATCGTCTGTACTGGTAACGCTGCATGAGCGTGGAACTAAGATTTGTGCTTAGAGACCAGATTGCCTAGTATGGTGCCCCAGATGTCTTGCCCGCATCTAAGGTGTGTGTCCCCTGCATCGCGGGAACCTCGGCACATATAAGCATCTTAGTGGTGCTGAGCAGATTCTCCAGTTACAGGACCTCAAGTAGCCTGCTTTGTCGATTGTGCCACATCTCACCCGTGCAACACGACAACTGCATGCTCATTGTGTGCGGTGTCCGATTCACAGGTTGTGACCCTCTGAGGTGGGGGCATAATTGTAGTAGTGCCTCATTCTACCTTGTGAGGTAATGCTGAACTTGACCTGTGTGACCGGAAATGTCAGGTGCGCCCTATATCAACGTTCCTCGGACGTTGTGCTTCATTTCCAGGAAAGTAATGAATTTGAAACTCTCCGTTGTGTGTGATTAGAATTGTCTAGTGCTACCCATATCAATGTGCACTGGATGTTGTGCCTTATTTCCAGGAGATACAGATCTTGCAACTCATTGTTGTGGGTGACTATAACAGTCTGGTACAACCCATATAAACGCCCACCAGACCGTGTGCCTGAGTGCGACTTTGATCGATGTGTACCTGATGGAGTGTCCTCTTCTCTAGAGGAGCTCCCCGCCTTTATTCTCTAGTCATCGACTATTCCCTTTTGGCCCTCAGCATGGCGGACCAACTGCCCTCTCCACACCCCACACCCGATAACATTGTGTTGCCAGGTAGTAGTGCCCGGTGCGGGCTTGGGTGGTGAGAGTGGTTGACTCTGTTGGAGGAAAGCTTCAGAGAGCAATCGGACGCAGGCCAATAGACTGCATGACCCCCTTGTGCTTCGTAGAACTGGGCTGGCACTGGAAGGCCTTGTGGAACCCCTTTGAGTGACCGACTATTGCCCTCAGCCTGCTTCTGATCCGAATCCTGTGGGTCAACTTCTCGAGTGGCAGCCAAACTTTCCCTTTGATGCCAACCTCCTTATTAGTCCTGCTACCTACCTCCATCTGCTTCCCTTGGACTATTACTGAGTGCGGCTTCGGCTGTGTACAACCTAGTATCCGGAGGAGGAAGGCTGGTTATCTTCCAGCTGTGGGCGTAGTACAATCGGGGGAGCTGGAGGGTAGAGGTAGGCTCGGGCCACTGGTCTGCAGTATGATATCAATTGACCTGCTGGGTATCAGCTGCACTGCATTAGGGTTCTGAGTGAAAATGTGTGCGAACTCGTTCCATACGGACCTGTCTGATATTTGTTGCACCATGTATCGGTGCAGAGTGAGTGTGTGTGTGTGTGTGTACTGCCCGTGATTCATGACAGTTGCCGACGGTGTTGCTTTACATGTTGATTTCTTGCCAGAAGAGCGCTACCTTTGACATTGGTTTAACCTGTGCGGCCTTGGCCTGCGGTGCAGCTAAAAAGTGTTATAATTCTTTGTATGTACATACTTCTGGTATTGTTGTGACAGGAGGTGCACCTTTTCTAACTGTGTAGTATTGAATTATAAGGATTGCTAGGGTGAACCTGTAGTTGAAACAGTGTTGCACCTCATAATGGTGTTGGAGGGGATTTGGGGGAGGGATGGAATAGGATCCGTCCCAAATTTGCATTTACTGATGTCATTTTAACATGGTTGGGCCTAATACTGCTAGTAATAATTGCAAGTGTGATCTATGCCCAGAAAGACATGATTTTCATGTTGTGTTGATTACTGTGTTTGTTGAATACAAACGGTATTTACATAAATCACTTGGGAAGTCTCTTTTGTGACACTCAGTGTATTTATCATGAGTGAGTGCTGTGCCCATGCTTTACACATTGTCTCTGTGATAAACCTGGCTGCTCAATGGCAAGCTATCCAAGGGTGAGCACAGGTTATACAGTGTGTGTAATTACCAATCCCTGACAGGAGTGGTAGGCTCTGCCTGGCTATGACATCGCCTCAGAGAACCACAAAGTGCCAGTTCCAGCACTCCACCTTATCTCTAAATAAGGTGGGCGGACCAAGGGATTGGCAGGCACGATACTCAATCATGTTTGCTATGGAGTAACCAGTCTGCTAAATCCCTAATCGGCCCCAAAGTGTACTGATAATTTTCGAAATGATTGGCACATTAAAAATGGTGCCATCAGTGCAACGTCTATTCAGTGCCTGTTATAAACCGAGGCTGATAAAACTGGAACCAAATACTTGAGCCATTTGATTGCTGTTTGGCTGTGCCTTGAAAACCACACTGCACAGTGAAATCAGGTCACCTGGGAGATATGGTTACGCCGCATGGAATCAGCTAATCTTTAGTGTTCTTTTTATGTAGTCAGACCTTAAGCCATAAGAGCAGATATTCCAGTTTATATTCCTGTTCAAATGATGCACTGTCGGAGAATAATTCACACGTTTTCCGGTAATTAAAAAAATAGCAAAGCCTGACAGGATTACAATGTATTAACACATGTAATAAAAAAATTCTAGGATTTGAATGAAAGCCCAATTTTATAGATTAAATCTACTTCTGTGCGTGCAAACATTTAATAATATGTATGCAAAATGTAGGTTACATAACATAAACCATATTTGTAAAAACCTTAATAATTTGAGAAATATCACTTGAAGAACTCTTAGGCCCCGCCTTGCCACTATTTGACAGCGATGGAGAGGACAAGACCTGTGCATATTGGTTCAAATCCTTTCTCAAAATCAGCTCAAACAATTGTTTACATTTGTTGTAATGGCACCGTGCATAGTTTCAAACATAGAATAGGGGAAAAGGGAAGGCACATTTAAAGCTTTTTGGAAAATGCCAGTGTCTTCCTTAGATAAACAATGATAAAATATTGCTAACTATAGCAATGTGAATTGTTTATCAGTGCATTTGAATACTTCAAAGTAAAACACGTTTCAGTTTGAAATCAGTACCGGGGTAGATACTCGTCCGAAGTACCTAACCTCTTCATCTTTATAAAGATGTGCGTTTTTTGTTTTTCATCTACTTTTTGTAAATGTTGAAAATTGAACAATTCCATTCATCAATGTTTGCCCCAAAGAAGCAGATCAATCATGGCTTGGCATCTGAGCCACAGTTAGCTGTAGGGTTGTGCATTGCCGATGGAAGTCCTAAATGCTTAACATCAA
Organism: Lissotriton helveticus; assembly: GCF_964261635.1. NCBI lineage: Eukaryota > Metazoa > Chordata > Amphibia > Caudata > Salamandridae > Lissotriton > Lissotriton helveticus. The sequence continues at coordinate 1,057,395,355 of NC_136063.1, read as the reverse complement.
ATCGGCTTTCCCAGCTAGTGTTTGGGGCAACAAAGTTACATTTAATGACTGTTTAGTGAAGTCTCTGCTTGTCGTCTTTGAAGGCAGGTCTGCTAATTTCATTGATACTGTTTTATGACATGGACGTGCAGGTCTTGAAAATGGGTTTAATACAGGTGTAAAGCTTTTGTTTAATTGAGAACAGTAGTTTATAAAATAACTATGTCTTTCTATTGCATTTAGCTAAGATACGTCTTTGAAATTTCCTTCAAATTAGTATTTTTTTATATGCTACTTGATTTAAAAACTCGATATATTCTTTTATTAATCATAATGACAAGTGAAATGGAGAAAGGGAATGTATGTTTTTTCTAACTAAACTTGACTGCCTTGGCCTGAGTATTTCCAATAGGCATCTGATGTCCCGATTCTTTCTTTCTGTACAGGGAGTTTGGTTGGAGAGACCCGGAACTTCCAGAAGTAATCCAAATGTTACAGCATCAGTTCCCTTCAGTGCAGTCCAATGCTGCAGCCTATTTGCAGCATCTTTGTTTTGGAGACAATAAAATTAAAGCAGAGGTAAGGCAACACATCCGAAGACTAAACGAAATCAAATGTGTATACAAAGAGAGCATGTAGTGTTATGCAATCCAACAGAATCGGTAAGAAAATAATAATTAATAAGCTACACATAAGAATTTATTTATCATGAATACGAAAAGCATTTGTACATTTAACATTGACAAAATAAAGCAAGTTTAGCGTTCAGGTTTTCTTTGCTGTTTGTTTTATCAGAAGTCAAGTCAAATCAAATCAACTTTATTCTGCACGATAAACAAAAGTACATATTTAAAAATAGTGTATGGGTGCAAAGGCGGGTTTACAATCTCTCACACAATATCATTTCAAGATGACATATAAATGAATCTCATTTAATTAATCCATAACAAGAGTAAAAATGTCGAAGCGCAAAAAAAATATCATTTGTATCACTAACATCGTCAATTCAGCATAAATCACAACAACACTAGATAAAACAAATCTCATATAAATGTACTAAACATTCATTAAATACAAAGGGACAAAAACATGATGAACATTTAGCAAAATCCAAGCAAATCATAACCTAAAGCACGTCATTCCTAATTTTTATACAACTAATAATAAAATGGACAATAGACAGACAAACACGGGCAGAGGCCAGTTAAAGTAAATAAATATGGAACCCAGGCCGGGAAAGGCCAAGCTGGACTCAATGGGGGCCCGGGAAAAACGCTGCCAGGAGGTGGGAAGCCCCCCCCCCCCCCCGCCAATTTGCACAGCCCTCAATAGGGGGACGATCAAAATTGGGCGCCCCAAGGCAAGCTCCCCCCCCCCTTCTAGGGATGAGCTGGTGCGCAGTGAGGGGGAATAAGAAGAGGCACCAGGCCCGATAGTCACACATCTCACCAAAAATCAAAATTGACCCAACTGCACACCCAGAATTTCATATTTTATCCCAAATCACACCCACAATGTCATATTTTACCCCAAATTTTATATTTTACCCCAAATTTCAGATCTGATATCCGAAACCCATACCCACACAAAATACTTAAAATTACCCCATTACTGACCTCACAACGTGTTGTACTCAAATGTGCTGTAAAGACACATGCGTTGTCGGAGTTGTGTAGTAAATTAATGTACTGCCTGCATTGTACTGGACGTCTCCCATGCCAAAGGCAAACGATAGGCTAGCCAAATTCTGGAAAAAGTGAACAATTTTCTCTTTATGTTTTTTTAATGACCACCGACACAAGTGTATGCTTGGCATTTGTGATATATCTTGCCCAAGCAATGAAAGTCAGAATCAGAAGTAAAGTGGCGTCTCTAGGAAGGTTGGAATAAGAACGTGTATTAGATGTTTTGAACGTACTGCTTAATGCACATGGTTTATAATTAGAGTTATGTACTTATCGTGGTTTTGTTTCTCTTCATGTATAAAGTAAGTGCAGTGATAAGCAATATTTTCATTTCCAAAAATAAATCTATTTTCATGGTGAAGAAGTGAAGTTCTGCAATATGGAAATAAATGTTTTATTTTTTAGAGGCAGTGTGGATTTCAGTATTATATTCAATTCGATGTTTCTGCACATGCTTCTCCTAAAAAATATTTGTTCTAAAGAAATATAGTTATTATTACCTCAAACGTGTAAAAAAATAGCCAGGAGTGGAATTAATTGTACATAATTTTGTGAGGAAACACATTGGGGTTGATTTTCAAAGTTTTGGTGGAATATGAATCAGTTATTCCCATTGAATGTTACTGTTTTGCAATCTCTGTGTATTCCTTTGTGTTTTGCCCTTAATGTACATCTTTTGTCAGATATGGCTAATGATTGTAACATTTTCATATGTAACAGTAACTCACACTGATTTTCCTGAACATAAGTGAGTGTGTAATGTACCTAGCGCATATCCTGTGCATGCACAGAGATATGACACTTAACAGTGCTCAAGGCCCATATTTATCATAGGGTTGGGGCGCTCATGCACCACCAAGGGGGCGCAAGGGCAGCGCAACACTAAGGTCAGACTTATCAAGCCACTCAAAGCCATCTCAAATCACTACCGTGTGTTACTATGCCCCGGGGAGGCGTTCCATGAGTGTAGCGTGGGTGTTTTCACACATCCACCCGTGGATTTTCGTGCATTCCCAGATTAACAATTAGTGGTAGACCTGGCAATGCGTCAACCTTGCTTATTTCTCCTAGTTTATTCCTCTTCCTATGTGGACTGTATTCTGCAGCACACATAGAAAGAGGAAAATGCCTCTCAGGATTGATTTTGTGCAGGAAGGTGCCCCTTCCTGCACAAAAACAATCCTACTTATAAGGCAGGCCTCCTTGCTCCATGGTGCAAGGCTGCCTGCGTTGGCGCTAGGCAGCCAAAGAGTGTACCAGCGCAGGAAAAGGACACACATGCACTGTATGATATTAAATACAGCACATTCTTGCGCTTTTCCTTTCACTCAGCGCAGCAAGGTGGCTTTCTGTGTTGCGCTGCATAAAAGCATAATAAATATGTCGCCATATGTTTTGAATTTCACCATATGCTTTAACATAAAAAAGACAATTTTTTTAAACTAAGTATTTTTACACAAATCATCACTTCCTACACATATTCCATAAATACTTTTTTTATTGAAGTTCTTTTTTGCACCCATTACAGCAGGCCAATTTGCATCAAATATTTTTTACATGTTGTGAATGCCCCAAAATGTTTTATTTCTGACTGAAAACGTATGTGCAGAGCAAATGGGCTGCAGTCCCATGGTATGTCCTCTTTTTCTTACCATTTAAGAACACATGACTATGTAATATATACATGCTTACTATACATTACACAAGCCCACACAGCAACACAGATAAATTTCACTTCTGTTTTAGTTTGACTCATGCATAATTTAGACAAAAATACTTCGGCATAGATTTACAGTTTAAAGGATCTTGGTAATCTGCCAAAATGTACAGGTCCTAGGATGCTTGATTCCGGTCCAGGAAAGACATGGTTTGGCAGTTCGGGCTGGACTGTTCCCATGAGGCACAGGGTCAAGACCGAATTGCATATGACCATTTCTGAACTGGGGTGGTGTGGAGTGCAAAAAAAGATGGATTTAGGCCCAGATCTCTGTACTGGGGTGAATGTATGACAATGTTCTGCATTCTGTCCATCAACTGTTGTTTTTGAAAATGTACAGCATGGCACACCAGTGCTGTTTGATGTGTATCGATGTACTTGCATTCTCAACAAGGCTGATTGGACATCTGCACATTTGTTGACACGCGTTCTTCAGTTCTGCATTGGTCAAACTAAATCTGCGCCTTTGTCTTTTGTTTGGTGTCTGCCTGTTGGTTACTGTTGCTGATTTGAAGTAAAATGACCAGGCTGTGAGATGAACATTGAGCTAAACATTTCAAACATTTGAAAAGCTCTCTCACTCATATATGTCCATCACCTCTCTCTCTCTCTCTCTCTCACACACACAATGCATGTATTCTCCTCTCTCGGACCTTTTCTTCCTTACTGCCATAGTCACAAAGGTTGTCCTGTGACTTACGTTTGTACGTCTTATGGCTTACTCCTGAAGTCTGGAAGTAAACTGTAATGCAAGCAGTAATACAAGTGCAACTACCCCTATTTACAGGGAAAACTGCGTGAATCAGGTCCTTAATCTTTCTCTGTTACTCCTTCTTCCTTTCTCTGTAGCACAGCTTCTCACTTTTCAACACTGAGATGTCAGGAAATAAGCAGCATGTTCAATAGATAACCAACATAATTTAAATCAGAACGAAAATCAAGTTTTACTGGACCATTAGTTGAGAATAAGTCCCTCTATATTTATTTACATTTGAAATTCAGTCCTATTAACCATTGGAAGACATTCCATTGCCTTGGATTGTTTATAGAACCTTGTTATTGCATTGTTACTGTAAAGATCTGGCTCATTACTTTACAATATAAGAAAACATATTGTTAATCAGCCTAGTCAGTACAGTTTTTTGGTTTTATGAATAAAAACACGTTGCTTACCTCCTTTCCACATTACTTTGTATAGAAATTGCTGTATGAAGTAATGAACAGATAAGGTGATATTGTGAAAACAATTCTGGTGCTGCATCCTGCCCAGGACTCGTTGAAATGAACAGACAGATCAGTTCTCCTTTACATCACCACAAATCCTTGTGAGGACTGGTGGTAATGAAAAGAGGACATTGAGAACAGTGGTGTGGGTGGGGTGAATTATTTATGCACAATACACAAGTGGAATTCCCTTTAGTATTATGGAGAACACAATGTTTAAACTGCTTTTTGTTTTCTCCTTAAACGTGTTTTATGGTTTTCAAGAAGTCATATTATAGTATACCAAAATTCCTAGAAAACATTTGATTGATTCTCGTTAAGATTTGTGAAGATTAAAATAAGACAGAAAGAATTTCAGATGTGTGTGCTTTCTTTACGTGGATCAGTAGTATCTGGAAATTTGCAATTGTTTATTTATTCACGGAAGTTAAGTAGTGATTGAGAATTATTTGAAATTAGTTTGAAAATTTGAGTTGCAGTTTTGATACATTTTGCCGAGTGACATAGAACGCTAGGGTGCTTTCAATTCCAACACACTTAGGGCCTCATTACGTGGTGGGGTGGAAACGTTCCACCAACACTGTCTTGGATTCGTAAATCGACCAACTCATGGTTGGCTGTTCCGCCCGACCGATTACGATATGACCGAACACTTTTCGGTTAGAGTCCCATTGTTCACTAAGGGATCCCGTGTTCTGCCCGACAACACAGGCTCCTATGGGGAAATGGCGTGTGTGTGTGTAAAATCCTGCACCCTGTTGTGGGCACTACATTGTGCCTGCCACACAGTGCAGGGTTTTACAGGGTGGTTCCTTAGGTGCCCCCTCAGCCTCAAACTGGAGGCCTCAGGAAGAAAGGGGCCCTACTAGGGGCCCCCAAAGTCACTATCTGACAGCCTTTTCTCATCGGACAGGCTGACTTGGAAAGGCTGTTGGAAATCTACATCGTAATCAGTCGGTCGGAAACGCTGTTCATAGAGGTGCATAATGCGGTTCTGACCGACACAAATACTCCGAGAGCCAGTCGTAATAGATTTGGAATAACCGCGCGTTTTACTTTCGGACCACGCACATCGTAATCAGTCGGGCGGAAGAGTTCCAACCCAGTCTAGGAAATTCAGACTGTTGGGGCTGAGGCTTTCCGCCTGACATTGTAATGAGGTCCCTAGTGTGAGAAACTTTGCAAGACAATGTCATATTCTGATTACATTCCCTGTTGGGCAGGTTATGTTGGGCTTTTCAAATTTGATGATGGAGACATGAAGTTATCAGTGACGTCTGTCTATTAGCCGTACATAAATAAGAATCATTTGTGGATAGAGGAGGGCATGCACCTGCCCTGGTAGAAATGCTAGGATTTAGAAAAAAATAGATACACATTTTGACCACTTATGAGGCATCAAACTAGCTATCTGGCCTCATGTGCAATATAATTGATTTAAAATGGCAATCCCCCCCATATATTAAGTAAATCAGGCGCTAGATTCTTGTACGTTGACTGTAATAGTACATTAACGAAGCTCAGTTACACACAGGCTCAGTTGTGCGATTTTGGATTAAAATTCATTTATTCCCATAGTCCTGGAAGTTGGATGTGTAGTTTAGATAGTGAAACTGTAGTGACAGACCGCTTAATTTACATTCCAATTTCTTTTTTTTTAAACTCATATTTGATGTGGATTATTGCGCTCAGTGAAAGTGAATATGTGAATAAATACATTTTAAGTAAACAGCATGATTCAAACCCAAAAGTGTTGTTTGCTTTTTGTTAAGGAGTACTAATAAGTGTAATTTTCAGTATTTATTTTGCAATCAGAAAATCATTCTTGTAAACAATTTACTTTTCTGATTTGGAGTAAAACTCCTTTTTACTCATGTTATTGGCTCTGTTGTGAGTGACCAAATACAAAGTCTCAGTTGGAGGAAGGGCAGAATGAGGTACAAGAGCAATTAAGAATTATTTATTATTCAGATTTTTAGTGTGAATGGTCCTTTTTCTAGTCTTTTAACTGAATATGGATTACCAGGCCTTGTTGCCATAAAGACATTCAGAAGGACCTGCATGTTTTTCCCAAATGCACAAGAATAGCTATTGTATGTTTTGGAGAAGACATTTGGTTTCAGTGAGGTTCAATTAAGTTCTTTTTCGGAAAGGAACTCCTCTAGCATCTGTAATATTCCCCAGAAGTATTTGTAGTGTTTAGATTTGAAGCAAACCCCTCAGGACCCGCATGTCACCGCATTGGTGGGTGTTTGCAGGCTGATCAACTGGTCTGAGACTGGGATGGATATTTTATTGACCTATAACTAGCTTGAGACTTTATCTTTGGGGTGCAGTTATTCCAGGGGTAAGGTAGTGAGTGGTTTTCCCTTCTCATCCTACAGTGAGAAAAGCTCTACATGAGCTTGAGCAGGAGGAGCCCTGCGTTGAGTTACTGAAAACATCTGCGGTATCACAAAATAAAAAACATAGAGCATTGTGACTGGCCGAGAGGGCTTTTTTTCCTGTATGTCCCCTCGTGTCCACAGGACCAGTCCCGTGGTACCAAACAATCCGATTGGCTGGCTACAACACCAACATTCATTTTGCTGCTGTTATTTTAGGACTTGGGGCTCATCACGATGTCCTGAGTTTAAAAAAAACAAGGTTCATGGGCCCAGGTATGGGTCCCTTGACCCTCTGGCCCTTGTGGGGGGTCCATCCCCTGTAGGACAAAAACAAATTGTGCCATGGGTCCTGCAGTACTCTTGGTGAAGACCCAACCATGATGTCTTGCGGGTCCATGCAAATCACTTGTGCATCAATACTGAATGAGTACTTCAGAACTACAAACAAAAGGCAAATATGGGTTTGGTGTCTCAAGGAGGGTTGTGTGACCCTAGGCCGCTGGGTAGCAACGGGGGATTAGCTGCCCAAGGAATGATTGGTTGCAGGGCTTGACCACATGTCAGGCTCTGCTGTCAACTTCAGGTCACGCACAGACAAAGAAGGTATGCAGCGGGGATTGACTGTCCGCGGGGATGGGTTCAGTCAGAAGACTTTGAGGAACACGGGGTAGGTAGAATTTTGTGGATCCACGTAGATTCCAGAACTTTCCCACACAGAAATTTGAGCAAAAATTGATTTTTTTCAGCTAAATTTGAGGTTAGCAGGGGATTCTGGGTAGGGAAATGTTAGGGGACCCAAGCAAGCCAAACCTTGCTGGACCCTCCCGGGTGTCTAGTTTTCAGAAATGTGTGGGTTGGGTAGGTTTCCCTAGATGGCCGCCGAGCCTGTGGGAAAAAACTCATGGGACCCCCCTTGCAAAACCAGGTTGTTTTGTGATAGGTTATTTTGATGTCGCCTCAATAGGTTTTGAGCCATTGCCTGTCACAGGTACTTTACTCACCCACGCGAGTGAGGTACCATTTGTATTGGGAGACCTAGGGGAATGCTGTGTAGAAGGAAATTTGTAGATCCATGCAGATTCCAGAACTTTCCCACACAGAAATGTGAGTAAATGTGTTTTTATTTTTACAAAGTTTGAGGTTTGCAAGGGATTATGGGTAACAAAACCTGGTGAGAGCCAGACAAGTCCCCCCATCCTGGATTCCCCTGGGTGTCTACTTTTCAAAAATATATAGGTTTGCTAAGTTTCCCTAGGTGTCGACAGAGCTAGGGTTCAAAATCTGCAGCTAGGCACTTTGCAAAAGAGTGTCCGTTTTCACTGTGGTGTGTCCATGTTGCGTTTTTACCGTTTTCTGTCGCGCGCACTAAGCCTATGCCCACAAGTGAGGTACCATTTATCTCGGAAGACTTTGGGAAATGCAGGGTGGGTGGAATTTTGTGGATCCACGCAGATTCCAGAACTTTGAGGTTTGCAAGGGATTCTGGGTAACAGAACCTAGTGAGAGGCACACAAGTCACCTCATCCTAGATTCCCCTTGGTGTCTAGTTTTAAAAAATTTACAAGTTTGTTAGGTTTCCATATGTGCCGGCTGCGCTAGGGCTCAAAATACACAGGTAGGCACATTGCTAGAAACAAGTCTATGCCTAGTGGTCTTTCTGCGTCCTTGGGGGGGAATCGGGGGTGGTTGCCCCGATATGTCCCTAAGGGGGGAAAAAAGACTGTGGCTAAGCCCATTCTAGGGAGCCCCCACGCATAAAAAAAGCCAACGTAATCGCTGGCGCCTAGTGGGCTGTCTGTCCCCCCGGGCTGATCAGGGGCCACTGCCCCCATCCACCCATCGGGGGGGCAGAAAGAATGTGGATTTTTTTTGGGAGGTGTGGGCTTTGGCATGCCCTTTCTGGGCTGACCTCAGTCCTGAATAAAATAAAATCCTGAGGCCTAGTGGGCTTTCTGCCCCCCGGGGGGGGGGGGCAGCTAAGAGGCTATTGCCCCGATATGCCTCCGGGGAGGGTCAGAAAGACTGTGGTAATTGTTTTTGGGGTGGACAGCCCCCACCCCAACATCAATAAAAAAAATCCCTGATTTCTAGTGGGATTTCTGACTCCCGGGGGGGGGGCAGATTGGGGGCTACTGCCCCTGTCTGCCCCCTGGGGCAGAAAGACTGCCATTTCTCTTGGGGGGGCATTGCCATGACCTTTATGGGCAGCCCCCACCCCAACATCAATAAAAGAAATCCCTGGTTTCTAGTGGGCTCTCTGCCCCTCTGGGGGGGCAGATTGGGGGCTACTGCCCCGTCTGCCCCCTGAGGGGCAGAAAGACTGGCATTTCTCTGGGGCGTGGGATTTCTACTCCCCAGGGCAGATCAGGGGCACCATCTGCCCCTGTGGGGAGGAGAACCACTGTTGCATTTCTTTGGGGGGGGGCATTGCCATGCCCTTTTTGGGCAGCCCCCACTCCATCATCAATAAAAAAAATCTCTGTTTTTTAGTGGGCTTTCTGCCCCCGCTGGGGTGGGGGGCAGAAAAACTGACATTTCTCTCGGTGGTGGGGGCATTGCCATGCCCTTTTTGGGCAGCCCCCACTCCAACACAGGGATCGCCCTCCTGGGGTGATCCCCAAGCAAGGATCTACTAGGGAAGGGTACCATTAGAAAGAGGAGATTCTCCCCTTTCCAACGTTAATGATACCTCTCCCATCTTTTTCGGTGCTGGGGGGCTGAGATAGCCCCACAAGCAGCGAAACGGAGAAACTGAAACTAAGTTTCAGTTTCGTTTTCGTTGCAATGACAATCTCGTGCCATGAGCTCGATCGTCATTACAATGAAATACAAAAATAGGCCTGGGGAGGTTGGGAAAGCTCTTACCCCACCTCCCCAGACCCAAACAAAATTTTTGGGAGCGTGTGCTCATGACGAAATGGTTGAACTTGTGCTCATTACAGAACCATTCCGTTATGAGCATGGAAGCGGTTATTGAAACTATTGTTTTGGGTTTCACACTATAAAACTTTAGCATTCGTGTGACGGTTAGTAAGCAGATCAGTAAGGGGATAAGCTAGCTCGGAGAAGTAGGGAATAAACCGACTGTAATACCCCACTAGGCTGAGAAATGAACGTATTTCTTTCTTTGAGGATGGCTGGAGTATGTTACGTATGGCTTCCACTTTTGTTCACCTGAGGATGGATGTGTCCTTGTGTGATGCAGTACCCTAAGTAATTTATGCGGTCGGTAGCAAGAAGGGTTTTCTTTCAATTAAGGGTTAGGCCTGCTTGTATGAGAGTGGACAGGATCTTCTCCAGGTGGACGAGATGTGTTTTCCAGTCTGGGCTGTATACTAAAATATCATCTAAATAGGCGCTGCATAATGCTAGTGGGCCCTTAATATAATATCCATCAATCTTTGGAATGTGACGGGCGGTGCAGTCCAAATGGGAGGACTTTAAATTGATACAGACCTGATGGTGTGGAGAAAGCTGTTTTATCGCGAGCGGACTGGGTAAGAGGAATCTGCCAATACCCCTTGGTACGATCTATGGTAGACATCACTTTGGCTTTCCCTACTTTTTCTATTAATTCATCTACCCTGGGCATGGGGTAGGAGTGGAATTTAGATATAGCGTTTAACTGTCTGAAATCAGTACAAAAACGAAGACTACTGTCTGGTTTGGGTATAAGGACTACTGGAGAACACCAAGCGCTACAAGAGGGTTCTATGATGTTGGCGTTGAACATATCCCTGACCTCCATCCCTATGATTTGCCTTCTAGGTGCAGGAATGCGGTAGGGCTTTAGTCTTACAAGTTTCCCTGTTTCCATAATTATATCATGTTCTATAAGTGTTGTTCGCCCCAGGAGTTTAGAGACTACTTTGGAGTACTTTTTTAGTAGGTCCACCAGTATTGTGGGTGGAGGGTCAGGGTTTTGGGTGAGGGATATAGTACCTACCATTGAGTCCTTCTCTGTTTGAGGTTCCTCCCACTGTTCTAACAGATTTACTTGGTATATTTGTCCTCTCTGGTTTTTATTGGGCACAGCTATTTCATAGGTAACAGGAGAAACTTTACCCAGGACGGGATAGGGTCCTTGCCAGGTTGCTAGGAGTTTTTTTTATCGCTGCTGGGTAGTAGAATAAGAACCTTATTGCCTACTGCAAACTCCCTCAGTTTTGCCCCTTTGTCATATTCCCCCTTCTGTTTTTCCATAGCCTTTTCCATGGTATGGTGTACAGTTTCCCACAAAGAGAATAAAGTGTCTCTGATTGATTTGCTAAAGGCTAACAGAGGTTTTCCCTCATCTTCTTCCTCTACCCACTGTTCGAAAGTCATGTCTAACAATGCCCGGGGTTTTTCACCCGAACACCAAAAGGGGAAAAACCAGTAGACTTTAGCTCGTGTGAGCGGATAGCGAACAACACCAAAGGGAGCTTTTCGTCCCAGTCTCTGCCTGAGTCGTTTACTAGATTTCTTAGTATAGTTTTGATGGTTCTATTGTACCTCTCCACCAGCCCATCAGTCTGTGGGTGATACACAGCTGTGCGTATCTGTTGTACCCTGAGCAGGGTGCACACTTTGTTTCATTAGCTGGGAAACAAAAGGGGTCCCCTGTCAGTCAAGATCTCATGAGGGAAGCCTACTGTGGAAAAAAGTTATCATGGCTTGGGCAACAGACGAAGAAGTCATGCTTGTTAGAGGGATAGCTTCTGGGTAGCGGGTTGCATAGTCAACAATGACCAATATATACTGATTCCCTCTAGCCGAAGGTGTTGGGGGGCCACTAGATCCATTCCTACTCTCTGAAAAGGAACCTAAATAATGGGGAGGGGTCATAACAGGGCTTTTTTTACACATGGGGGATTAACCAGTTGACATCTGGGGCATGAAGAGCAGTACCTAGCCACTTCACGGTATACCCCAGGCCAGTAGAAATGCCCTAGGAGGTACTTCAGGGTATACTCTTGTCCCACCGGCCATGTTAAGGGTAAGACACATGACTTGCTCCCTAAAGGCTACGGGAACTAAGAGTTGATCAAAGGTTTGGTGTTTGTTTTGTTATGGGCGAGACACGTGACTTGCTCTCTAAAGGCTACGGGAACTAAGAGTTGATCAAAGGTTTGTTTTTTGTTGCGGTGGACCCTATACAGTAAACCACGCTTCAAACAAAAATAGGGGCCTTACTGGTCGGGGTTCTCTTTTTCTGCCCTTTCCCAGGCATACTTCTGGGTACTGTCATCTTTTTTGGCTGTTCTGAAGCTTCGGAAAGGAACTGTGTCATCACCTGGAGATGAGAGAACAGAGGTAACAGGGGGTTGCAATGAACGTCGATACATCACTCTCTCATTTCTTTTTTCCCTTCTGCTCTTTGGGAGCTTTTCTATGAGCATTTCTATGTCTACTCTGGAAAAGGGAGCCTCTCCTAACCACTCCACCGGTCGGAGGGTCTCTGGTCATATGTGAAAGGTATTCGCTGAAATGGGGTAATTCAGTCCCTAGTATTAGTTTTTCTTGTAGTTGGGGAACGACCCCCACATTGCATACCAGGGGTTCCTGGTCGACAGTCAGTAACACTTCTGCAACGGGATAGGTTTTTACGTCTCCGTGTACCGTTAAGGTAGACTGTTTTCATGTAACGGTCTTTTTCCCCCTTACAACCAGTACTCTTCCCTTTGCATAACCCACTTCCATCTGTTCTGCTGTTTCTGTTTTGTGGGGACAGTTTCTCGAGATATGGCCCGATTCGCCATAGCGAAAGCACTGGGGTCCCATGTGTTGCTTGGACTTTGAGCCTCGGATTTTCCTATACTTTTCATGTTGCCAGGATGTTGTGGTTCTCCAGCACGAGGTAGTGTACCGGTAGCTGTTTTGGGCGTTGTTAAGGTAGTTTTTTGGGATATACTAAGAAATTCAGGGTAACGGTGGCAGGCACAGGCCAGCTCTATGGCTGAGTGCGCAGTAAGATGAGGGTGTTGTTTTAACCAGGAACGTGTGTTATACGGTAATGCGGTAACTTCCTCTACGGACGACGTGATGGGTTGTAGCCACCGATTCCTCAGGCCTTTGATTCTGTAACAAAGAGCGCTGGGGTTATCCCCTGGGACCCACTTTTCCTTGCAAAATTTGGCACAGTAATATTCTTCGTCGCAACCCAACCTTTCCAAGATTTTTTTTGATTTTTTTTAAAGATTGCCTTCTTTATCTCGTGATAGGCTGTAGTACCCACTGGGTTAGCTGCCTGACAGGCCGTCTGTAATTCCCCGGACAACAGGGGAGCTATATATTGGCCCCAGCGCTCTGGTAGCCAGGCTGCGGTAGAAGCTACCCTCTCAAATTTTACCAAGAAATAGTCCGGGTCATCCCCTTCTTGGAATTGTTATAGGACCGAACTAGGCACATTTGGGTGAACTCAGGTGTGAGATATAGCATTTGTGAGATGGAGGATAGCAGTATCCTGTGCCTGCTAGTTGGTAGCAAGTAAAGATGCCTGCTCTTTCAAGGCGGTACAAAAGGGGGTGCAAAAGGGGGTGCAAAAGGGGGTGGTGATGGACGGAGCATCTGAACCAATCAAACACTCACACCCAGTCAAAAGATCTGGGTTTGATCCATCACCGTTCTTAAGCCCACTCTGCCACCCCAGTTCAGACATGGCTATATGCAAATCAGTCTGACCCTGTGCCTCATGGGAACAGTCCAGCCCGAACTGCCAAGCCATGCCTTCCCTGGACCGGAAACAAGCTTCCGGGGACCGGTTTCTGGCATTACAGCCGTCTTCAGCCCGGCTTGCTTGAATCCAGTGGCAAAGTGAGCAAGGGACTCACGTCTGAGCATACCCTGCCACACTTATGGCGGCCAAAGCGGTACAAAAGGGGGTGGTGATGGACGGAGCACCTGAACCAATCAAACACTCACACCCAGTCAAAAGATCTGGGTTTGATCCATCACCGTTCTTTAACCCACTCTGCCACCCCAGTTCAGACATGGCTATATGCAAATCAGTCTGACCCTGTGCCTCATGGGAACTGTCCAGCCTGAACTGCCAAGCCATGCCTTCCCTGGACCGGAAATAAGCTCAGAGGATCGGTTTCTGGCATTACAGCCGTCTTCAGCCCGGCTTGCTTGAATCCAGTGGCAAAGTGAGCAAGGGACTCAAGTCTGAGCATACCCTGCCACACTTATGGCGGCCAAAGAGGTACAAAAGGGGGTGGTGATGGACGGAGCATCTGAACCAATCAAACACTCACACCCAGTCAAAAGATCTGGGTTTGATCCATCACCGTTCTTTATCCCACTCTGCCACCCCAGTTCAGACATGGCTACATGCAAATCAGTCTGACCCTGTGCCTCATGGGAACAATCCAGCCCGAACTGCCAAGCCATGCCTTCCCTGGACCGGAAACAAGCTTCCTAGGACCGGTTTCTTGCATTACAGCCGTCTTCAGCCCGGCTTGCTTGGATCCAGTGGCAAAGTGAGCAAGGGACTCACGTCTGAGCATACCCTGCCACACTTATGGCGGCCAAAGCGGTACAAAAGGGGGTGGTGATGGACTGAGCATCTGAACCAATCAAACACTTGATGTCTTGGGCAAGATGGCCGCAGGCGGGTCGAGGTGAACAGTCGCACTAGAGCCTCTCTCCTGTCGGGACTATTGATGCGGGTTTAATGGAGTGCTAGTCTCCCTCACTAGCTGAAATAATTTAAAATAGGATTACTAGAGTCGTGCCTGGAGATCAAAGTCGGGATGCTGTGATGCTGGAGTCGTTCTTTCTTCAAGGAGCAGCACCATCAAAATCCAGTTTCTTCAGAGATCTAGGCAGCGCGGCGGCTGCTGGAATTGGCAGGTGGGCAAGGAATCTAGAGCGGAGATTCGGATTTTTAAGAATCAACCTAGCCAAGCTCTCAGTAAACTTTGAAGCATCGGGCTTAAAAGGCTGGAGTAGCACGATTCCAGACAAAATGTCGCCAAAACCGATAAAGTCTGACAAAAAGAAAAGCAAAGAAGATACCGAGCCTGAACGGAATGTCGTAAACCTCTCTGCATCGATAACACCTGCTACGAGGAAGGCGCAGGAACCAGCCAAGAACCAGGGTGCAATAAGGAAAACGCTTGTGCCACTTATCAAAAAGAAATCGGACGCGAAAGGGGAAAAAATGTTGGGAGATGAGCGAAGTAAAATAAACGAGAAAGCAGCGATCTCTAAAACCAAAAACAAAGCAACCCCTCTTAGGCAGCCTACCCTACCTGAAACATTCATCCGCCCTGGCTGTGCAGACAGTGGAGTAACCAGCAAGAGTCCGGAGGTAACCAGTGTTACAGAGCAAGTGCCCAATCCCGGTATAAGGCAGGGAAACGTCCTCGAGGACGCTGCGGGGCCGGCCGAGGCAGGAGCTCAGAGCGTGGGAGACGCCAAGGCAGTAGTTGCTAGGCAACCTACAGCGGAGCCTTCAGCGAGACACGAGGAGGACGCCAGCAGCAAGGTAACAGCTGGGCATACGGGACTGAGGGCTGGGGGAAACGCAAATGCTAATGATAACGCTAATGCTGTAAAGGATGACGAAAGGGAGCTGGCTCAGAGGGGGCTGCAGGAAGGCAAAAAGATGGTGGCTGCAGAAACTGATAAAAATAACGATAAGGAGTTGGAAGCACTAAAGGAGGCTGTAGGGCCGAGTGCCCATGAGAAAGCCGACGATATGATGCAGGCGATCATGCAGGTCGAAGCAGAGCTAATGGCTAGACCACCTAACCCTTCATGGGGAAGCACAGCCAGCTTGGTGTATGGAAAGTTAGCACCCGGGTGCCCTAAAGAGAAGGAGAAGGAGGATATATGCTCACTGGAGGGAGACCGCTTTTTTTCAGTGGAGGAGGATTCTGACCCAGCTCAGCAGGGGAGAAAGGGCTCCGAGCTGGAGGAGGAGGATGAGGAAGAGGCGGAGAGGGAGGATGAAGACGATGAGGAGGACGACTCATGGACAGCCTCTACCTCCTCAGAAACAGATATTGATAAGGAGTCTACATTGAAAAAGACAAAGACAAGGAGGCATAGGCGTGAAAGGTCACCGACAAGGGGCGCTGAAAGGAAGCTGGTTTGGGACTATTCAGCTACATCACAATCATATCAAGAAGAGCCAGAAGTAGGTTTGAATCAGGGAGATGCGTTTGGAAAAGTGTTTAGCATGCTGAAACAAATCCAATCTGAAGCGAGATCTACAAGCCGGAAAACGAGGCAAGACTTCAGGAGAATACAAACGACACTCAGGAAAACTAACAAACTATACGAAGGATTAGCAGGGAGAGTCTCTGAGGTCGAGGAGAGAACAGGCAAAATGGAGGACGACTTTCGTAGCTTTGGCGAATTTAAAGAACAACATGAGAAGAAAGTAGATGACATCCTATGGAAAATGGAGGATTTTGAAAATCGCCAAAGGCGAAACAACGTTCGCATTTTGGGAGTGGCAGAAGGGCTGGAAGGGCAAGATCCAAGGGGGTTTGTGATCAAGTTATTAAGGGGGGCATTCCCTGAATCCCAGTGGCAGTGGGAGGCAGAAGTGCAGAGAGCCCACAGGTTCCCTTTTGTCCAGCGGAAGGTATACGGAGCCGAAGGAGGGTCGAAACCTCAACTCCCCCGAGCAATTTTGGTCTGTGTTGGGAACTTTCTACTCCGCGAGGAACTCATCCAGAAAGCTAGACCAGATAGCAAAAGGTCGGCGGAGGGAGTTACATTTTTTACGAGACCTGACTTCTGTCATGTGACAGTAGAGAGGAGGTGGAGACTCAGAAGTCTGATCTCGGAGTTTCAGGCTCTAGGTTCGGAAGCATATCTGCTTTTCCCTGCAAGGCTGAAAGTAGTTACGAAGGGCAAGATCAGGATGTTTACTTCAGAGGTAAAAGCGCAAGAGTTTATTCAGGACTTGGAAAGGGCGAAGAAAGAGGGACACTGAGGGTCAAATGGCTCAATTTTCGAGAAAGGGGGAGACATAATAGGAGATGGGAGAGGGGTGCGACCAACTCAACCAGGAAGCGTCCACACATAGGTCACGAGTGACCTATTTGCCCGTAGGGGGGGGGAAGGGGGGGACAGTCAGGGGAGGCGGGGGGGAAGGGAAGGTAAAAAACAGTTGAAGCGTACGATTTTGATAAGACAATTAGCACACATGGACTATGCATTTTGTTTGTTGCTTAAATTATTGTTTAAATTGTTGGATAAAGAAGGAGGGAGGAAGGGTGAAGGAAGGGGGGAGAAGCTTGAAATGATAGTCGGGTTAGGAAGAGTTGGCCCTTTTTTCTGCATAAAATGGCATGTAAGATTGTCTCATTAAATGTATGTGGCTTGAATGACCCAAGGAAGAGGACAAATGTAGCAGCGTACTTAAGAAACCTGCAAGCAGATCTAGTATGTTTACAAGAAACACACATAGAGGAAAAACAGATTTACTTAATGAATCAACTGGGTTTTGATGTGCTTGCAGCTAGCAGGCAGGGTTCCAGGACAAGGGGAGTCGTTATCCTAGGAAGAAGTAGAGAAGTGATTGTCAGAAGAAAGAAAGAGGATCGCTGGGGAAGATGGGTTATCACGGAACTAATGGTTAAAGGGCTCAACGTCACACTAGTAAACATATATGGCTCTACCGAGGACGATTCAGAGATCTGGGAGTTTTTAGATATAGAAATGGCACAGTGGCCTGAACCAATAATCTGCTGTGGCGATTTCAACATGCATGATCCTACAAGCTCATTTATGAATACAGGAGTAGTATATAATGGTAGAAAGAAAAAAGTAAGCAGGGCCATTACTAACATGGTTAAAAATAATCTTCTGGCAGATCCCTGGATAATTCAACACCCATTTGTAGATGGTAGTACCTATTTTTCGGCACCTCACCAGGTGTTGGTGAGACTTGACTACTTTTTAGTTTCTAGGTCCCTGGTTTACGCGACTCAGATCGAGAAATATCCAAGAACTATATCGGACCATAACCCATTGTTATTATCAATCAAGGTTACGCAAGCACAGAGAACGAGGTCCACATGGACGTTTGAGAGGAGTCTGCTCCAAGATCTTGAATATAGGAAGCATATGGAAGAGTGGATCAGGATTTTTTGGGAGATTAACCACGGGACAGCTTCTGTAGGGCAGACGTGGGATTGTTTTAAAGCAGGCATTAGAGGAGAAACACTAAGCTACGTGTTGACTAGACGTAAGAAAGAGAGGTTAAGATATGAAACTTATCAGCAAAAATTGATCATTGAGGAAGGAAAACTAGTTTCTGCAGTAAGACTTAAGTCCAGCTTGGAAAATATACTATTAACAATTGTAGCACTAAAGGCGGACGCAGTTGAAAGCCTCTCGAAAAGGTCTGCTGAAAAATACTTGGCTAAGAAAGAAGAACTATATGAATGTAGTGAGAAAGTGGGTCACATACTTGCGGTTAAAGCCAGACAGCAAAGGGCTGACGCTGAAATAAAAGAGATACTAGATTCAACGGGTATCACTGTTACAGGCTCAGATGAGATAAGAGAGGTTTTTAGAGGATTTTACGAAAAATTGTATACACAGGGCAATACTGAGGATCTGGAGGAAGCTAGGAACTATCTTGGAGGTGTGCGTTCATCACTTGTCACAAAAGAAGAAGGTGAAATGCTAGATTCTACCCTATGTCTGGAGGAATTTATAGATGCATTAAATAGCCTACCAGCAGGAAAGGCAACTGGTCCCGATCAAATTCCGGTTGAATTTTATAAAGTATTTCGTGACTGTTTTTTGATTTATATGTTTGAAGTTATGGTATATGTACAACAAGGTGGGCTTTCACCAGATTCTTGGCGCGGGGCAGACCTAATTGTTATTGCCAAAAAAGGAAAGCCCGCATCCCTACCTGGATCCTACAGACCCATCACATTGATGAATTCAGATAGCAAGGTCTATTCTAAAATGTTGGCAAAGAGATTAGCAGGCTGTATAGAGCACTTGGTGAGCCCGTCACAACACGGTTTCATACCCGGGAAGGGTACCACTCAGCACATTAGGACGCTGATCACTACGATCGATGTGGCAGATGTCACAGGCGACCCTTTTTCAGCATTGTTTTTAGATGCCGAGAAGGCTTTTGATAGGGTCGCCTGGGACTATCTATGGGAAACTATGAAGTGGTGCGGTATTGGGTCAGGTTATATAAGAGCCATACAAGCTTTATATAGAGACCCAGTGGTTAAAATCAGAGTAAACGGAGGGCATTCGGATTTAATACATATACAACGGGGGACTCGTCAGGGCTGCCCATCCTCTCCACTATTGTTTGCTCTGTACATTGAGCCATTATTACGTAAATTGGAGGGAAACCGGGCTATTCAGTCCATGTCACTCAATGGCTGCACTGTGAAAATTCTGGCCTATGCGGACGACGTGGCTATATTGACTCCAAATCCGGATATGGCTATGGTTGGAGTAGAGGCAGTGGCGCATGAGTTTGGGTTGATTTCAGGCTATAACCTAAATAAAACTAAAACACAGATCATTCTGAATAGGTTTGCATCAAGTCTAGATAGTAGGGTGGTCAGCAATGCAACTTATCTAGGGATTGATATTACTGTAAAATTGGAGGAATTAGTAGAGCGCAACATGGAACCACTGCTTGCTAAGGTTAAAAAAGACTTGGAAAGGATAAGCAATCTACATCTTTCATTGGTTGGAACCACAAATGTGCTGAAAATGATGGTCTTGCCTAAATTTTTATATCTATTTAGGTCAATACCTCTGATTTTTGACAACAAATGGTTCAATAGGTTGGAAAGCCTGGCCAATAGATTTATTTGGGCAAGAGGGAAAACGCGTAGGGCATATAAATTTATTTCCCTGCCAAGGGATAGAGGGGGGTGGGGTGCACCAGATTTTAGATTATATTTCTTGGCTGCTGCACTGCAGTACATGCAGGGATTAATCGGAGGAGGTGGTGGGGCATCGAAGGCCACGAACATGTCAAATGAAACCTATACAATGGTTTTAGGGCTAAACACTGATAACGGGTTCCTGTACTATACGGATCTGGGGTATCTTAGAAGGCAGACCTATAAGACCTTAAGGGCAGCACTTAAAATCTGGAGTATTTTTTTGAAGAAGACTGGTATGGGCAGATTTAATAGGTACACCAGAGTCTATAAAAACAAATCATTCCCTGAAGAAATCTTTTCTGATGCAATTATGGCGGAATGGGAGGGTAAAGGGATACAGCAAGTTGGGGACTTAGTCAAATCAGAGGGCATAATACAATTTGATGATTTGGTTAGAACATATAAAATAAACAGAAGGGACTTCTTTAAGTACCTTCAGATTAGGAGTTTCCTTAGGAACAAACAAGGAGGTCCATTGGGCTTTCAGCCAACGGAATTGATGGAAGGGCTAACTACAGGGGAGGAATACTCCATTAGGCTAATATATGCTGCACTGGCAAAGAATAGACCTGACGATCTAGACAAACATAGGGCCAAATGGGGGGAAAGGATTGAGGCCACAACTGAATCATTTAACGACTCACTGGAGCTAGGTCGGTCTATCCTATGCTCCGCCCCCTTGCAATCCCAACATTACAAAACGCTATTCTCGCTATATTACACCCCAGCCAGGATTGCGAAGTGGGGGGGTACAGAAGGTACTACGTGCCCCAGGTGCAACTCTACTGAGGCAGATATTGTCCATATGTTTGCTACCTGTCCTCAATTATACACACTAATCAAGGATGTTGAAAACTTTTTAACCAAGTCATTAAGGATCAGGTTAACCTTTTCTGTAGGCCTAATCATGTTGGGCGTGGATACAGGAAATGAGTATTCGGACCCAGGTGATGCAATGTTTTTGTTTATGGCAGCGGCTGTTTTTAGATTAATGTTAGCCAGGGTATGGCTAGATAAGAATCCTCCGACTCTGCAAACATGGTTATCAAACCTCATCGCCTTACATAATTTAGAAAAATACATATATGCAAGAAAGGGTAGGAGTGGGAGAGTACGAGGTATTAAGATATGGGGACCGTTGGAGAAATGGAGAACAGGAATAGGTTGATTTATTTATTACTGACGTAATATGACTATGTTTATTATATAATTTGATACATGATATATGTTTTCCCCCTTTGGCGGTTAAATAGCTTCAATTTGGAATTTATTTGATTGCATTGTAAGAGGAACAAATGTATGAGCAAAATGCTGTATTCCTTTATTTTTTTTTTTTTTCAGAAATGTGTGCGTTCGTGAAAGGTAAAATAAAAAATATTTAAAAAAAAAAAAATGAACCAATCAAACACTCACACCCAGTCAAAAGATCTGGGTTTGATCCATCACCGTTCTTTAGCCCACTCTGCCACCCCAGTTCAGACATGGCTATATGCAAATCAGTCTGACCCTGTGCCTCATGGGAACAGTCCAGCCCGAACTGTCAAGCCATGCCTTCCCTGGACCGGAAATAAGCTCCGAGGACCGGTTTCTGGCATTACAGCCGTCTTCAGCCCGGCTTGCTTCAAACCAGTGGAAAAGGGCTGGACTGTTCCCATGAGGCACAGGGTCAGACTGATTTGCATATAGCCATGTCTGAACTGGGGTGGCAGAGTGGGCTAAAGAACGGTGATGGATCAAACCCAGATCTTTTGACTGGGTGTGAGTGTTTGATTGGTTCAGATGCTCCGTCTATCACCACCCCCTTTTGTACCGCTTTGGCTGCCATAAGTGTGGCAGGGTATGCTCAGACGTGAGTCCCTTGCTCACTTTGCCACTGGATTCAAGCAAGCCGGGCTGAAGACGGCTGGAATGCCAGAAACTGGTCCTCGGAAGCTTGTTTCCGGTCCAGGGAAGGCATGGCTTGGCAGTTCGGGCTGGACTGTTCCCATGAGGCACAGGGTCAGACTGATTTGCATATAGCCATGTCTGAACTGGGGTGGCAGAGTGGGCTAAAGAACGGTGATGGATCAAACCCAGATCTTTTGACTGGGTGTGAGTGTTTGATTGGTTCAGATGCTCCGTCCATCACCACCCCCTTTTGTACTGCTCTTTCAAGGCAGTCTGAAAAGCCACTCTCTCCCTGTGCAGTTTTCGCCTGTTGCTCTAGAACTAGCTGTAGGTGACGTTGTTCCTCAGCAGTTGGGCTATCGTAGCCTCCATTTTGAGGGTTTGTGTCATTATAGGCTAGACACACAAATCCCACTTCTTACACCACTGTTGGACTGGCCCCTGCTCTTGTCTTTTGCTTTTCACCTTTGGTTAGGGGACAAAACGCAACGTAAAGAACATGAGAGGAGGTGGGGTATGGACTTTTGTTTTTGGTATTTATTGATCAATGATTCGTTATGGCAGGAACAGTCTATTCAGTCAATAAAATAAGAATGCAGAAGAAAGTGAGAGGCGGTCTTCTTGTTCAGTTTATTTCGGCGTCTTGAGCATGCGTCCCTCCAAGGTCGTTTGCCTTGAGTGTAGGGATATCCACCAACTGTGCGGCTTGGTTGGAAAATACGCCTCCAAAAGAAAGAGAGAAAAAAGAAAAAACAAAACGAAGGTCGGTGAGCTTTACTTTGTGCTCCCTTCACCCGTCAAATAGCTCTTTTTTAGTGCAATTGTTAGCGTGTACCTCTTCCCCACCAGCGTAGTAGTGCTAGCACATTAAGGGAAGACCCTTGCCTGGGACCACGACCCTCTTGGGCCATGGTAGTGGGTGTAACAACGGTTTCCTCTTCTGGAACACCTGCAGTAACAGCATGGGTCTCATCAGGCGGGCTTGGTGTCTGACTCTTGTCTCCGATACCGGTATCTGCAGGGCCTCGCTGTTGGTCTCCCTCACTTCCTCGGGCGGCGTCCTCAATCGTCTGTGGCGTCCCATCCTCCTGCTTCGGTGTTACTGGCCCCTCCCTCTGCTAGTCCTTCCTCATGTCGTCCGCATCTTCCGCCAGGTATATCGCGCATCCTAGTGTGCTAACCTCCTTGTTACAGGTCTCAGTGCCTATTAAAGGTACCAACTCTACATCAATGCTACTCTGTTGTTCGTTCTGATATTCTTGATGCAAAACGATCCCATGATTCTTCTGACCCCTCAGGTTTTCTTGACTACATCAGACCTGAGCTGAAGACAAAGGGCCGAGGGCTTGGTGAACATGATATTGCGTCAACGTTTGGTTGTGGTACCAATGACCCAGTTTAAATGTAATCTGCCTGTACATTGTGGTCCACTGCCTTCGTCTAAGGGAAGCCATCATGATCAGGCCGAGCCTTTGGGCACATCAGCGGTAGATTGACTGACTGAGGCACTCATAACTGCTAACTCCAGTAGTGGGGATTATTGCCTTTATTTAGACCCAAGGTGTGTAGATGGTGGGATATTCCACCTGGTGTAACCACCACTTCCCCTGATGCCATTCTCCTACCACCTTTAATGTGCTTTCTTGGAATAAGGCAGGAATTAAAGGCAAGCTGGATGATCCGTCCTGGGGGGATTTAATTGACCAATTTGATCTATGTGTCTTCCAAGAACCATGGCTATTGCCCCGCTTCATAGATCAGAATGTATGACCTACTATGCACCTGCTTGTAGTGTGAAAGGGGCCGTCCATCATGTAGACTTCTTATTTGGGCCAAAACAAATATTAATGCAAAAATGTGGCCCCTTCCCTCAATCTCACTTGACATTATGAGCATATCCATCATTAGTACCGGCGCCCAAACTTTTTATTTGTATATGATCCATAAGGATGACTAGGGGCGGAAGGGAGACTATGGTGATGCGGGATCTCGCCCAACATAGAGCCTTTTTTGACTCCCGTGATACTGCTTTTTTTGCAGGCGACTTGAACACTACATATAAGCCTTGCAATATGGGTAATCAATCTCCCCTACGTGAAGATTATGTGGAGTGGGGGATACCTGCCCTTAATGTTGCTCTAGTAAAGCAGTGGACTAGGGCAGCATATCAGCTTCTGTCCTTTACCCTAACATGTGGTTTGAGGGCATGTAATGTCTGCTCGCTTTAGGACACCAATGCTGCACATACCTAACCAGCCTAGGCCCCTCTAGTAGAATCAACTACATTTTGATTCCAAAGCATTGCAGCTTTGGAGGCACTTGTCCAATTTTAATATAATAACTAGTCCTGTTAGTGATCATTATGCCCTTCATTGTATACTGAATGGCTTTGCCTGTCATTTGGCAGAGTTCCCCATTTCACTTGCTGCCTCTAACTTATTCTTATATAATGATAGGCATAGGAGTAAATGGGGTCATGTAGTTTATGATCAGCGTACCAGAGAATGTATGAATGGGGCTCTTATGGAAGCAGTGCTAGAATTAGATAGGCTAAACCTCTAGCTTCCTAGGAATCTATTTTAGTCCACTAGTGTAACTATGATAAATGAAGGCTTATTTAACACCCTAGGCACGTGCTTCACACTAATTTGTAAGTCTAATAGGGCCTAGTTTAACCCTAAGCGTTCTTGGTACAACACACTGTGCAATTACAAAATGAATGAACTCCAACAGGCCCTTACTTTGGGTGACATATTTTTGATTAGACTTAAAAAAAATTAGTATAAAATGGCCCAGGCTAAAGCACTGAGGAATTGGGTAATAAAGGTATGGAAAGATATCTATGAGGCACATATATCAAAAGATATTACATTTCTGAAAGCTGCTAGGGCAATGAGGGCCCATCTCGCCTTTTGCCAACCACCATTCCCCCTGAGGTCTGGCATACCCACTTTACAGAATTATATAGGTCACAACAAGACCCATTGGCTGACGACGCTATGCAGCAAGTAGACATAATTAACCCCCACAGACCCTTTTGTGATAGAGATGAGGGATACAACAAAGGCAATTAAGGCCATTGCCCCTGGAAAAGCAGCTAGACCAGGTGGGGTCCCTGGTGAACTTTTTCATTCTGATATGGAGTTGTGGCCCGTATACTTTAATAAATTGAGAAATCACATTTTGGAAGAGGCAAGTATCCCCGCTAGCTGGAAGGCCACCCAAATTTTGGCCATCTATAAAAAAAATCCTGCTGGATTCCTCATTAAATTATAGGCCATTTCCCATATAGATATGACCCAAAAGCTCTTTGAAAGAGAATCTGGACTCTTGGATAGAGGACCATCAGGACTTTTCTCCATTGCAGGCTGGTTTTAAAAGAGGGGTTAGTACGATTTGACAGATTTTTTAGATATCTATTGGAAAATAGTGGTTATACAGAATGCTTACCTATATTTGGTCTTTGTTAATCTAAAGTCGGCATTCAACCTTGTCCCTAGATTTAAACTGTGCACTGTCTTGAGGAATAGTGGGATTTCATCTGGTATTATGGATATACTGACTCGTATCCACCAGGATACCTATGCCCAAGTGAGATGGGTCTGGGCAGGAGAGTTGAACAGATTGAAATTAAGAATGGAGTCTGGCAAGGGTGAGTCCTTGTGCCAACCCTCTTCTCCTTGTATCTTAATGGTTTGATATCCTATATGAAGGAGGGCCTAATTGATGCCCCTTGCTTGGGTGGCTCGAAAACTCTCCGTCTGTTTTTCACAGATGAGACCCTATTGATCTCAAAGATCGTTAGAGGGCGACAGCATTTGGTGTGTACATTTGAAGACTTATGTACTGAACGTTGCCTTGTAATAAATCATTCTAAGACCACATTTATGACTATTAGTCCTCAAAAAAAATGTAGGGGTCTGATTATGTTGGAGGGGCTCCTGTTTAGAAAGGGTCAGTGAATTTGACTACTTGAGAGTTAGGTTAAATAAATCCATGTCATGGGCTCCACAGGTCGAGAAGAGCAGTTTACACCTAACCCACCATCCTGCAGCAATATTAAGATGCTACAGAGCAGCCTGGGCTAGGTCTATCTCTCCTGCACTTAAGGTGTATAGAGCTTAAACCAAGGGTAATGCCATGTACGGGCTGAAGTGTGGGGCACCTCAAACCTAACTTGACTCGGAGTCGCAGAGAATACATTTGTGAGTGCATTAACAAATCCCCAAAACAATACACCGCTAATACCTCTAAGATGAGATATGGGCCTAAATTTAATAAATCATAAGGCCCAACTTAGGCCGCTACTTTACTGGAGAAGGCTGAAGTATTCTCAAGATATGGAAGTTTATCTTGGAGCTCTGGAGGAGGTGGTGTTATTGGATAAATATGGCAAAATTGTGTGGCTATCTTATGTCCAAAAGCTGTTGGTACAAATTGGTCTAGGGGAGTTTTGGTCTTTCTTGGCTTCCACGGCTCATTTATCCAAGACCACACTTATGGATGCCTTTGTTCACTGCAGCCAATTCCAGAATGTGACTCAGGGGTCACTTACTTCCCTCTTTTTACACTTTAAACCTAATTTTCAATGGGAGCCTTTTTTGGATGTCATTAACCCTTTAGCTGCAAAGTCTCTCTTTCTTACGTTTTTCTATGGTGCCTTACCATTAATGTCATTATTAGCAAAGTGAAACAAATCGACTTCAGTCATTACTGTATGTCCTGTTTGTCAACAGTCAGGAGAATCACTAGTGCACTTTGTTTTTTTCTGCCCAGGCTATATTCACCCTAGGAAATCAAGGATTATTCCTTTGTGTAAACAACTTGGCTGACATAAACTTGAGGTTACCATATGGCTCCTGCGTACAGAATCCCAGGAGACAGTTGTCTGTGCAGTATCCAAGTTCCTTTACTGAAGTTGGTCTATCAAAAGCAAGGCTCTTGAGTGAATAACAAGGTTGATTTATTCACCTTGCCGCTCCTTACTCCAGTTTTCAATACCTGGGTGCTTGAAATATATTATTTATAATTTCCAGATTATAATTGATATTTAAATTATATGGTAAATCATTTTTGTGATACATTTTAAAGAGATACCTTGTTATTAACTTTCTATGAGTAATCTTTTATAGTATTTATTAGACCTGGCATCCTTGGCGTGGGTTTCCCCTGTATTTGTGCCTTTACCTCCTGTGTTTTACTGTATGTTTGACCTCATTTTTGCTGGTCTAGATGCTTTGGGCATTTTGCCACTGCTGTTCAGTGCCAGAGTGCAAGTGCTCCCTCTGTAATATGATGTTATGAATTGGTGATTCCATGATTGGCATATTTGATTTACTGGTAAGTCCCTGGTACAGTGCACTGTGTGTGCCTGGGGCATGTAAAGCAAATGCTGCTAATGGGCCTGCAGCACTGATTGTGACACCCACATGAGAAGCCTGTGAATGTAACTCAGACCTGCCACTGCAGTGTCTGTGTGCAGCCTGGTACTGCCATGTCGACCTGGCAAGTGCACCCACTTGCCAGGCCCTAACCTTCCCTTTTCTTACATGCAATTTATAAATAATAATAATAATATTTTAATTGTGGTGGCGACCCCCCAAAATTGGCTGGAAAGGTAGTGCCCTGTCTGCTTTTTGAAGACAACACACTGCTTACTGCCAGAACACCCTGTGGCATTCAAAATCTTTTGAACAAATTTGCCCTAGTTTGCAAAGATAAGGGTCTAGAAATAAATGGGCTGAAGACCAAATATATGGTCTTTAATCCATATAAGTCTAATAAGAGGAAGCTTACCCTGGGCACGCATAGTCTGGAGCAGGTTGGTTCTTTTGACTATCTGGGTATACGTATCAACGATAGGCTGGCATGGACACCGCAGATAGAAAAAAGTATTGCGACCCTTCAGCATGTTGATTGTGCTATAGTTCAAAGGGCTAGAGCTTTCCCTTTTCGTCCAATATCTCCTATTATTGAAATTCATAGGGCTAAAGGATTAGGTGGGGCCCTCTATGGGCCCGAATTGTGGGGGTCAGAAAACCTGACAGAACTAACTCGTGCTGAAAAAATAATCATGAGAGCCATTATGAATCTCCCAGTGAATACACCATTCCTGCTACTTAGATTAGATCTTGGCCTAAAACCTATTGACCATTATGCCATTTTGAGGTCAATCCTGTTCTGGGTCAGGGTGTGGATAAGCAAAACACTGGTGCCCCTGAGGGAGGCTTTAGTAGGGCTGACTGCTCTGCATAATCAAACAGGCTGCATCAAGTGGTATAGTAAGATAGTGAAGTAGTGTGGCTCACTGGTTAGAGGCGGCAGACCCGAGAGCAGAGGACGGCCCGGGACCAGGGTTCGATTCCCGGCGCGGCAGGTTTCTGGACCAGGGTCAGCGGACTCGATAATTCTCTCGCCTCGGTGCCCACTCTGATCAGCGATCACACTCGGCAACTCTGGGCATTAGCTTGCCTCATCTTCACTAACGGCCCCACCAGACCGCCGGGGATGCCTGGTCTCACCCTGGAGATACCCATTAAGGGACCATCTCTCAGGGAAGCCAGGAAGGGTTTCGCAGCGGTCGAAGCGCCTTGGGACCCTACGGGTAAGTAGTGCGCTATATAAATGCCTATACTATACATACATACATCAAGGTTTGGTTTAGAAAAATTTAGATGGTGCAGCTCTGGGAAGACCCAGGGTCTATGACTAAATTTACGATCCCTTTAGTCAAAGAAAGGTTCTGGGAACTAATGGTCTCAGAAAGGGTTGACCGGTTTGCACATGGCACTATGTCTGCGGGGTTTTTAAATATTAAAGAAGTATTTGCGTTTGAAGGGTTTCTGGATGATATTGAACCGCCCCAGGCTCGAGCTCTGTATGTTCAGTTTAGATACGGAACCCTTCCTCTGAATGCATTGAACAATTCATGGAGAAACCTGTCTGTTAACCCATTGTGTTAACCATATTTCACCTGAAACCACTGGGCACTTTTTTGTGTGCTGTTCCTTTTACGCTGAACTTAGGAAAACTTGGCTGGCCCCTGTATGCCGTATTTTATCTTTCAATTGTCCATTGGAAGCCATGCGTATTTTTAAGTCAGATACCACAAGCTGGCTGGTATTCGCTGTTTCGAGGTTTTTAATGTTTGCGTGGTGGAAAAGGTCAAAAATAGGCAAACTTGTTCCTGTGTTGTAGCACTGTTAACATAATTCCAACCAGATTCAGTGATATTCTTGTTTAGACGCAGGCTCTTTTTTTTATGGAAAATGCATACCATTGTCTTATTGTATTATATAAATCACTTTTAATGGTTTTATACTGCTGGACTTTTTAATGGTATATTGATTTTGTATTGTATTTTAAGGTGTGAATGATCATATTTTTGATTGATCGAAATAAATAAATAAATATAACTTCTCATTGGGACAAGATGTGAAGATAAAGTTTAGTATGCCTGAACTGAGAATATAAAGGTGCACCTTTTAGAAGGGGTGATTTTTACATTCTGTGTTTGGAAATACCACTTTTAGAAAGTAGGTATTTTCTTGCTTAGTCATCCAGTGTGCCTCTGCTGGGCTTGTGTATTGACTGTTTGTCTTTGAAGTGACATGGGCTTTCGATGTGCATTCTATTCAGACAGCCACGAGGGGAGGTGAGGTATTTCCTGCCTTTCCAGGGTGAGTCAGGGCTGGCTGAATAGACCTGGGCTGCATTCAGAGTAGGGGGAGGAGATTTATTTCACACCAAAATGGGTCTGGTCTGTTGTTGACAAGGCTGTCTCCACCTCCTGCCAGGAAGCTCCACCAGAGAGGACAAAACTGGTTTTAGCTGGGCAAAGATCTTCTCTGCCACCAGAGAACAAAGGAATTTGTGCTATAAAAAGTGGGGCCCAGAACCCAGACCTTTAGACTACTTCTGGAATTCAAGAGGAACCTATGCCAAGGAGAAAAGCAGAAGGAGAAGTACTGCCCCTTTGCTGTGTGCTGTCTGGGGTTGGCCTGCAGTAGCTGTTTTCTGCCTAGGAGAGGACTGTGTGTGTATTCTGCTTGTAAAGTGTCTCCAAGGGCCTGAAGTGGAGCTTGCCCCTGTTCAAGAGGTCTCGGGATTAGCAAAGACCTCACCATCCTTCAGGGCACCGTCTCTGGAACCGCTGCTTTCAGTCATGGAGAAGAAAGGAGCAGCGGACTCTGTTACCGAGTCCGTCGTGGGTTCCATGTCATGAAGAAACCACAAAGGCCCCGTCACACTTCCCCCAGCATCCTTGGTCTCACCGACGCCATCTGGACTATTGTCACTGAGCTGTTGCTTGCACCGTATCCTGTGAGCACCGCACTCCGCACCGCCTCGCTTCACCCTGCCTGCCTGCTTCATCGATGCATGACCCGAACATCGGCCGGCTCCATCGCTGGCTCCGCAACCTGTTCGCACCGCATCAAGCACCGCCTCACCCCGCACCGTAAGCCTTTGTCTCACCGATGCTGTCTGGACAATCGTCACCGAGACGCTGCATACACTGTGTCCTGAGGGCACTGCTACCATTTTTGCAGCACAACCACAATGGTTGCCCTTGACCGACTCGCAGCGACGTGTCAGCCGCAACGAGAAAGATACTGCTCATGAGTCTGTCAACGCTGACTCGGGAGAACTGTTTTTGTGTGGATATTTCTACAATTTTAAGGTTTTCTTGCAAACTCCATATTATTCAGAACTGTATTGTGGGTTTTTGTCATTTTTGGTCTTGTTTGGTTTAGATACAGAATTGCTTATTTTTCTAAACTGGTGTGGTGTCCATTTTGAGTGTTTTCACTACATTAGTGTATGTGTGCACAAATGCTTTACGCACTGCCTCTGTGATAAGCCTGTCTGCTGGTGCCAAGCTACCAAGGGGGTGAGCTGGGATTATTTTAGAAGTGTATCCCCCTTACCCTGACTAGGAAGAATGGTCCCTACTTAGAGAAAGGCGCAAACCATTGCCAACTAGA
Organism: Lissotriton helveticus; assembly: GCF_964261635.1. Lineage (NCBI taxonomy): Eukaryota > Metazoa > Chordata > Amphibia > Caudata > Salamandridae > Lissotriton > Lissotriton helveticus. The sequence continues at coordinate 1,057,364,614 of NC_136063.1, read as the reverse complement.
AACCCCTATTTCTAACAGTATTGATTATCATGGTATATGTGTGTTTTATCTTTCTGTGTTTTATTAACTTAATATATGTACTGCATTTGTTTGTGTATTTTATGGGCGAAAAGCCGGAATAAAGTATTTGATGAAGATGATAATTCCGATCCCCTACCTCTCATTCCAAAATTAATTCTTTTATTTAGGCATGATAGATGATTTTTAAAGGTTCATCAAAGAATATGAGATTACATTGCTAGTGTGTATATATGGTAATAGCACCCCCTGCCTTACATTAAAGGTTTATGCAAGACACTGAGGAGTTCTGTGATCACACAGGGGAGCAAGGCCGCAGGGTGAGTCCTTTTCATAAGGACAAGGAAATCCAAGGTGGCTTATGAAGTTATTTTAACATATGACAGAGGGTATTTTATTCCTTTTAATACATAATAACACTATCACCCTGCTCACAAAAAGCCTAAATCCTTGGACCCAGATGTATTAAAGTTTCACACAACCCAGCAAGAGAACTTGCTGTGTTGTCTTTTGTGAAAAGAGAGAGCAGAAATGTGCCATTATATGGCACACTTCTGCGCCCTCCTTGCACTAGTGCACTGTGTGTTGCCTAGCACCAATGCAGGCACCCTTGCTCCATAGTGCAAGGGTCCCTGCATTACAGGCAGGATTGTTTTGGTGCAGGAATGGATACCTTTCTGCACCAAAACAATTCTAGGAGGCAATGTCCTCGTTTTCTGTGTAAAGCAGGATGTACACACATAGGAAGAGGAAATAATGAGGAGAAATAAAAAAAACATTTCTCCTCATTACGCCATCCTCAGGAGGCACATCATTTTAGCACAATACGAGGTTTGCTGGTTTTAGTCAATCTGGGATTGCATCAAAATCTACGAGAGAATGGGCAGCAATGCCCATTCTCTCATAGATTTTGGATCACTCCTTGGAACCCACCACAACGAAATGTAATGCAACGTAAGCAGCTGCGTTATATTGCATCTTAACAAAGTCATGCAATGTGACTCAAATCGCCACTTACATGGCTTGGGAAATATCAATTGAGGACCTGCATTGCCTTGTGTACACTTGCGTGATGCAAGATCTTCTAAAGTCCTTTGTAAATCACGGCCTTAGTGTCTTACTCATTATGATGAAAGAGATAGTGAGACATACAGAATATAAATGGAATCCATAGTGCAAAACTAGGCACACCTAAAAGCAGTTAGTGATGTTGAAAAATTATATGTGAATCTTTTTAATGTAAGTTGGATAAAAAAAGGTGTAGCTCAGATTGAATAGTAATATGCAGAGAGATTGCATCGTGTAATTAACTATTGTGTGCATCAAATAAACACATTGCCACAAATATCTCTCTTGGTCTGACACTGATTAATAACCAAATGACGCAGATCCCAATTTCAATGTTTACTAACCAGGGCTGGGCTATTGCTCATTGAGAAAATTGTCTAGAAAATAATTATGAGTGTCATCTGCAATAGAGCGGCAGATAAAGTTTCCGCTTGATAAAGTATATGTGGGTAGGGAGATAAGATGTGATAGAGGGCTTACAGCACTCTCAATTGTATGGGTGAATTATTCTCATGGTTCAAATGCACTTACATATATTTTATCGTTGTAGTTTTTCATGATTATTAAGATGCATTTATTCAAGTCATATAAGCATTAAAATGCTTTATGCACATTTCAGTAGGATTTGTATGTATTAGAAAAGCCTATAATTCCTGTATGCATAATGTACAGGATGACATTATACTCATATAATGCAACTGTGTATTGTTTAAGTTGCTTGCACTGTAGGCCCAATACTGCAGGTTGTTTTTAGTTTCATTTCTCCTTGGTTGCTCAAGAATTAATTAAATGAATCCTTGTTGTATTCGAAGATCGTACGTTCTCCTACTGAAGGTGCAGGAATTCGACCTTGTTATTCTTAGATTTAAGGAGAAACCTGGAATGTCTTTGAAGAAGACTAGAAGGCGAAAAGGGAGGACGCCTTTCGTGGCTGGCTGATCTGGGAACCAAGGCCACTGGAAAGGAGCTGAACAACATGGCTTCTGTGGAAAAGTACAGGAATGTTGCAATTGAAAAGTTTATTCTGTGACGTATTGGGGGGCTGAACATTGTCTTTTTCATTCATTCATTTGATAACTTTATTTCGGTCAATGACCATAAAAGTGCAATAAAATATATACAAGCACAGAAGTAAAACCATAAATACAGACAGTTTAAAAAGTTATTAAACATTGAGTTATCAAAGATGTAAAAACAAAAACAAGGGGGCATTATTTTTTGTTAATAAAAATAGTTCTTCTCCGCCACATGCCATATAAAAATCGGGAGACAGCGAAGACAATGGAAGGGGCAGTATCATATGTTAAAACTCTGCAGGCTTGTGTACATTGTCTAAGTCCCAAGTTTTTACACAATGGGATAAGCCAACATTTCCGATTTTCACTATATGCCGGGCAGAAAAAGAAAATATGTACAATGTCTTCCTTGCTATAATTACAGGCAGGACAATTACCCTCCATCCACTTTACCCATTTAGATGTCAATGCCCCAATCGGTAGAGAACCGTGTCTCAATTGAGTATATAATTTTCTTGCGAGTAAAGGCTGCACTAGGTCCAAGTATACCTCCGTCTTGGGTTCAATTTTCATCAATAGGAACTCAGTAGACAGCCTACCCAAGGAAGTCGAACAATATAGTATTTTAAGGTTATAACACCTTACAGCCGCCACTAGCGCAGACCTTTGCATCCTCGCGCAGCTATCCTCCGGTGTGTCCCACAATTGGGGCAAACCAACTTGGTAGAAGAGAGACTTTATATGAACTAGCCAGGGTATGTTCTTATTCTTTAGCTGCCCCCAAATTGCAATGAATTCTGCTCTAAAGGATACAAGCTCTGGCACAGACCAGAGCCTTCTCCAGAAGAGTAGAGGTCGTGCAGCTGCCAGTTCGTTGGTGGGTTCCAGGCCCATATCCATCCGTAGTAGTATAAGAGGCGTGCTTTGGGGAAGGCCAACCAGACTACGCATGAAGGCCTGTTCTACCTTCAGTAAATTATGTGTGTTCGTGTGTCCCCAAAGTTCTGCAGCATACAAGGCTGCTGACCTCACCTGTGTTTTATAAATCTCGAGTACAGGGGCAACAGGTTTGAATATTGAAGTTCTATGGAATCTGCCAATACCCCCCATAATCTGCGACAGTCTCAGGGAAGATTTGGATACTTGTTGGTCCCATACAAAGTGCTCCGTCAACGTAACCCACAGATAAATGAAAGTCTTAACTCGCTCTAAGGGAGTGCCACTCAGAACGGGATTCGGGTGGGTGTGCCTCGGGGGATTAAAAATCATAAACTTGGTTTTCTCCAAGTTAACCTGCAATCCCCGCGAGGCACAAAAGGTCACAAACCCATCCAGGACCCGCTGGATGCCCGATGATGTCCGCGACAACAGCAAGGTATCGTCCGCGAACATCAGAGCGGGCTCCCGGCCGGAAGCCAGGCACGGAGCATCATTGTCCCTAACACTATTGAGTTCATCCATCAGTCCATTACCATATAGACTGAAAAGTGTAGGGGCCAGTACGCAGCCCTGACGTACGCCCCGAGTTACAGGGAAACAGGCCGATTATTCGCCGTTCCTCCCACACCTCACCTGTGCATAATTCCCTGTATGAAATCTAATTAGGGCATCCAATAAATAGGGCGGGAGACCTAATTCCTCCAACACCGTCCAGAGCCTCTCCCTAGGAACCAGATCGAACACGGCCCGCAGGTCCACGAAGACAAGGTAGAGGCTGCCACCCTCTACTCTTGCAGTTTTCCAGTATAGGACCTGGAGCCGGAAGATCTGGTCCATGGTCGAGACGCCCGATCTAAATCCGGCTTGGAGGGTGGTCAGTGTTTTGTTCTCCTCCATCCAGCCCAATAGTCTATCGAATAGAATTCATCCCATCAGTTTCTGGGTAGTATCCAGTAAGCTGATGGGTCTGTAATTGGAAGGAACAAGCGGGCAACCCTTCTTATAAATGGGAACAATCTCGGCTCCCAACCAGGTCTCTGGCAATGCGGTACCCAGCAAGACCGCATTGAACAAGACCGCCAGGTATGGAGCCCAAATTTTAGGTTGGGAACGGAAGAGGTCCCCCGGGAGCTTGTCAAGGCCTTGGGCTTTATTCGGGAGCAGTCTCTCAATTGCAGATTCCACTTCCTTAAGGGAAATGGAGTCTAGATTATTAGCGGCCATCCTCTCCTGGGCATCCAGCTGTCCTATCCGGTTTCCAAGACCCAAGGCCCCCGGCAGTCTATGCTCGTGCGGGAGGTCTGGGGCCGTGGAAGTCCCGGAGACTGAAACCACTTCTGGTATCGTATCCTGGCCTTGAGACACAAGAGCCCCAGGCCCCAAGACCCCCGGCAGTCTATACTCATGCGGGAGATCTTGGGCCATGGAGGTCCGAAGGACGGTAACCACTTTAGGCATCTTGTCCCGACCTAGGCACACAAAAGCCCCCTGCTCAGGGCTTGTGTAGAGTGCCTTAAAATGCGCCTCCCACACTAAGGGAGCGATATTCGACACCCCAGCCTCTCTCTCACCTCCCGCCATCGAAGTGGCGATGGCCCAAAAGGTCTTAGCGTCCTTTGAGAGGAGTGCTTGTCTTAACTCATCCCATCTAGATTCCTCCCACTCGCTCTTACCCCTGGTGAGTTCCTTCTTGTAGAGCAATCTAGATGCTCGGATTTGTAGGGTAGCTTTAGATTTGATTGCTGCAAGGAGATCTCTCTTTGCTTTTTTACAGGCATGGTCATGCCAGGGATGTGTTCTAATCCTAGGCTGCTTTGTCCCGCTAACTGGATAGAATACCTCCCCTAGGCTCACGGCTAACTTCTTGTGAATCTCTATAGCCTGCCCATAAGAGGTAGATCCCCCCATTTCACTTATGAGCGGGGTAGCAATCTGGTATATTTCTGCAAGTCAGATGGGAGAGTCCACACAGGTAGGCCATTTGACCCTTCTCCTGTTATTGGATATAATAAAAGGTGGCACTGCCATGTTCGGGCTAGAGTAGGGGTTAGTTAAACCAAATGCACCAGGCTTAAGCGTCAGGACCAGAGCGTTATGGTCACTGTCGTGCCTTGGTACAACCCTGAAATCTTTGAACCTGTCCCAATGTTTAGCTTCCAACATGAAATAATCAATGATGGAAGTGCGGTTGGTCCTATTGTATGTGGGTAGGCCGGAACTGTCGTTATTGGACCTTCCGTTGCATGCCCGCAGAGACGTTGCAAGGGTAAAGGACTTTCTTTGGAATACCAACGAGGTCCAGGCCCTTACCGGGGCAATCATAGGGACCGGGATGCACCAGAGCGAGTCAACTTCGTCCTGATCGCACATCTCGGATCCACCCAGGGGCTTGAACTGGCAATTAAAATCGCCGCCAAGAATTATCGTAATTGCGGGATCAAGTGTCTGAATAAAAAGGTCAAGCGCTTTAATAGTACTCGATTCCTTTCCATTCATGGTGGGCCTGGAATAGATGTTTATAATGGCCACTCGAGATTTATCATGGGGCATTAGTAAAACACATTGGATATCTGGGGAATTTGTTTCCATCTGGGTAGCCTGAATACCTAAATGTATACCTACCCATATGGATAGACCACCCGAAGGGCGGCCCTTGCCGCCGGAGACTGCAGGAATATCGTAAGTCACAAATCCAGGGCTAGCACTCTCCTCCAGGGCCCAGGTTTCTTGCATCAAACAAATGTCGTGCGTGGCCATGAAGGAGGACCACTCCGGTACAAGTAACTTACTCTTTATCCCGGCTACGTTCCATGAAAGGATCTTTATACATCCTTCCATTGCCTTTTCTAAGCCTTGCACATCCCCCTGTTCTTTTGAGGGGCCCTGATCCAAGCTCCGCTCTACTCTATTCCCCACCCTTATAACATCAATAGGACAAAGGTCATCACCAGTAGGCGTGGATAAAATCTTTTCCTTTGGTACAAAACCTCCCGTAAGTTCACCGTTATTAAATTCTAATGAGGGGGTTCCCTTCGGAGTAAGTCAATCAACCTCCTCCAGAACACTGAACCTATTCCAGTGAGCTTGCAGCGGGTAAGTAGGAGTAAGTGGGTAGGTACCCTCCCCAAATGTCTGCCAGTAATGGATTCTATTAGGAGGAGAGTAGTGATTCCTATTGTGTTGGGGCCTCCTAGGATAAGTCAGTTTAAAATTAGGGGTAGGATAAAAATAGGACAGGTGCAAAGGGAATATTTGGGAATCTCTACAGGGAGGGACTTTGCAGATATGGTCCACAGTGGAAGGGTCTCTAAAGTTTATTGTAACAACATCTCCTGCCACTGTTTTTGGGCCCCTTCCAATCCAATCTATTCTTCTCACCGCCAATATTTCTCCCGAGATATTAGAAGTTAAGGGTCTGTTTATGCTCAACCACTGAATACACTTATTTTTTAAGTCAGTCTCATATTCTCTTTTCCCCTCGCTAAGGACCGGGACACCTACTAGGGCAACCACATATGGTTGTGCTTCCGGGGGCAAGTTTATTGACGGCAACTGGAAAGAGACTGCCTTAGGCAAAGCAGACCTCACTAGTGATGATGTGCTAGTTGTTCCCGGAATTTCACCCTCCTTAGGATGTGATCTAAATTTACCAGTTGGGTCCCCTGCAGACTGAGAGGTATGACCTAGTATATTAGAGGTGGGGGGGGGGGGGTGGTACAGGGTTTACAGACTTGGGGGTAGTTATTGGAGTCCCTAAATGTTTGTTCAGCGCTACTGGGATATTGGGCTTGACTACCCCAGGACAAGGGGCCTTTGTGGACGCACCACCAGATGTAGAGGGTGCTAGGTTACCATGGGGATTTGTTGGCTTTGTTGTCCCTACCACCCTATTGTTTAAGAGGGAGGCTATTCTATCCAGTTTCGACACCAGAGGTTTGATGTGGGAAACAATAGTTTACTCCAAACTTGCCTGAAGATCAGCCACCATATTGGTGACCCAACATGGTATTCCTGGAGATGGATGCAGAGTATTATCAAACGGGGTCACCAAGTTATGGTTGGCCTGCTTCTTTTTACCCTTATTTTTTGGGAAACTATCTTTTTTTATCCTAGGGCCTGGCTTACCAGCTTTTGCAATTACCACAGGGGGGGAGAGGTCAGAACAAGAAATGGGTCCTCATCATTTATAGGGGACTCTACTGGAACCTGCACTATTTCAACATCCACTGGAGTCTCAGCTGGCATCTGTGTGCAGGGCAACTCAGCATAGGTAGATGTAAGATAAGAGTCTAAGACCGTAGGGTCAATTGCAATAACTGAACAATCCCCGCCATGGTCTTGGAAGCATACTGTGGGTGTGAGGGATAGTCTCCTTTCAGTATTTTCAATTGCATTAGCCACAGCCCCTATAGTTTGTTGTAACATTTTATCAATAGCCGTCAGTGTTGGTAAGGGCTGTGGCAATGCTGCCTGAAGTCTAGTGTTTGGGCAAGATACAGGTGGTTTTAATTTCTTGCCCAGATTGCTCATTTTAACTAAAAAGTAATTAGCAGCAATGTATCAGAAAGTAATAAATGGAGAAAAAGTCCCGCACAAATCAAATGTGGCACCCTCAGTCCTGTGCGAACCTTATAAATCAAGTAATAATGGCTAGGAGGATATATGTCCAAGTTGCAGTACCTTTGTAGAGAACGCCTGTTCCTTGTATGTTTGGACGTCACATGTAAGAGGGGTGGCCCGTCCCGTCCCCTGTAGTCCCCGGACGGCCACAGACATCCCCGCCCTTTGCCCGGGCTTAGCCCGCGCGCGGTCCCGCAACGCGGAAGGGTCAGCCTCCTTATATGCGCCTCCAGGCGCCAAGGTGTCCGGCAGTAGGAGGTGTCCCCAGGCAGCAAGGGATGCTGGGCGTTGTGCTTCAGCCCTCTCCCCACTCGGCGGCCGCGTTTGCAGTGGCGGCAGCGGGGGAGAGCAGCAAGTTCAGCGGGACCCCAACGGTGTCAGCGTGTCCCGTAGCAGTGGCAGGTACGATGGATTATGCCCCCAGTAGGTGTTCTGAGCCCCCGCTCCACCGAAGGGTCAGCCTCCTTATATGGACCTCCAGGCGCCAAGGTGTCCGGCAGTAGGAGGTGTCCCAGGCAGCAAGGGATGCTGGGCGTTGTGGTTCAGCCCTCTCCCCACTCGGCGGCCGCGTTTGCAGTGGCGGCAGCGGGGGAGAGCAGCAAGTTCAGCGGGACCCCAACGGTGTCAGCGGGTCCCGTAGCAGTGGCAGGTACGATGGATTGTGCCCCCAGTAGGTGTTCTTGTCTTTTTGTATGATGCGCAGGGACAGATTCGAGAGACTTATGCATTTTCGGGGGAGAAGGAGCATCTTAGAGCGAGCTCCATAGCCTTAAGCTATCAGACCCATTTGATGTGAGTACTTCTTAGGAAGTCAACACGTGCTGACACCTTAGGGTATGATAGAAGGGAGATAGGCAGGATCCTCACTGAGAGCAGTGTAGGGAACGATATTTTTTATTTTCTTCTCAATGAAAAGAGAATTGGACTCAGCTTCTATTCTGGGTTAAATTTTGATTCTGGCGTTCATCACAATATGCCTTTTGTGCCGAATGAATTATATTCGTAAACTCGGCTTTGTATTGATTTTTATGTACCTATATTCTCTGATATTCAGGTGTGTTTATATTCAATTATTTTTGGCTTTATAATCTATCAAACAAAGTCCAGAGTCTGTGGTCCTTCAACGCATGACCAATTTGTAAGTATAATCTTGAATGGTTTTGCTCCCCTCAACCACTTTCAGCAGGCAATTAAAAGACCATCTGTATTCTATCTAATCGCGAAGGCAAGGAGTAAATTTAGCATCATCAGATGTGAACTCCTGAACAAGCTATTGTTTAGTGAAACAGTACAAGATTGAACCTTTTTATTTTCCTGCTAGTGGATTTTAAAAGTAGATTGATATTATTTTTGTAAGAAAATAAAAATTGGCTGACTCACTGTTCGATTTAGTTTTGACGCCTCTGTCTACAGTTGTGAAGTGTATCTCTCGTTGTTATCCTGGACCTGCAGAAATGCGCTTCACGATTTTTAGAAGATGCCTGCACTAAATGATAAACACAAATGGAAGGCATCACATGGGGAGAAATGCCACCTGAAACCATTTTTATTACCCAAAGAAGGGTACACGTGTGTGACATCTAGGTATGGTATGTTGTTCGTTCAGGGGCTTTTAAGAGGTTTGAAATTTGAAAACACGTTAACAGTATAATAGTAAAGAGTACAATAATGTCAATTTGGTATGATTTCAATATGAAATCATTTCATGTGTCATCCTTGCTCATCCCCCATGCTACACACTTATTTTTATGCAGCTTCAATCCTAATTGTAGCTTATTTTCCTATGCTTCCTATGCTTCAGAAGTATTATAAAGCATGCTCTCCTCTTGAATATAAAAATGAAGTTTGCAACTATTCCCAAAGCCCCCGAAGTAGAACAGTATGTGAGCTAAGATTCGGTCTTGAGTGTTTGTTGAAGATCCATAAAGGCAAACGCTGAGAGGAAGAACAATCATTTCAACCATGTGCAGAGCCATGCTGACAATTCTTGCAAAGGGATTTTTGTGACACATTTTTATTGTAAGTTTATTTTATGCTAATGTATAATTTATTGGATTTCTGTCCAGGATTTTTTTTTACCAGATGTAAATTAAAAAGCAATGCACAGTTACACTGCACAATCATACTTGATATTCTATTACCTAAAGCATCTAAGTTGTTTCTCATTGGCCATGATGTGGAAGGCACTGCCCAGCACTACACATCAATCCGATGTATGCCAAGGGTGAGTTAAGCACATAACAGCGGGCCTTTAAATAAGTGAGCCTGAGGCCTCACTCCAGTGACACAGGTAAAAAGGCCTGTTCACTCCACTTGATCACCACATGGATGCTGTCACCACCTTGCTCATGCTGCCTAACTCTTGGCAAATGCAGTAGGCGTTCACCACTATGAAGGTAGCACTTTGGGAACTCCTCCTGGTCCAAAAAGTCTGCAATCTGTGAGACAGCCCTATGTCATGGCGTACACGCATGATCTGTGTTCACCCATGACAACAAAAATCAGCATCAGAAATCCAGACATTATTGAAGTTGGGCCACTCAGGGCAGAGTGCACATCCATCACCATGTGAGGGGCTTTCCATCCCAATAGGGCGGAATATATCAGTTACAAATCTCCATGCCATCATGCTGGCAGATAAATGCCTCTGGAACAAAGAAGAGTGAGCCATTATGGAAAAGAGGTCTACTGTGCCCATGATCATTCAGTTACCTGTGAAAGGGGCTAAGTAGGCGGAAATGTTGGAGGAAATTGTGTGCCATGAATGAGGAAGGATAGGCAAAAACTGGAGAAAGCACAGAACATAGAAATCATATTCTGAAAAGAAATAGGCCACTCAATACAAGCAGGCTTGGGCGCCAAGAGCTCACTTTTGAGAACTTATTATAATTGCTCACATAAATTCAGGATGTTGCAGAGATAAAAAATAGGATGCTCCGGGTTTTTCCTCCTAGAGCAGAAGTAGCACATTTGAAGCATCACTAAAGACTATAAACATGAACGGACCTTGTTCTCTGAGAATAGGACCTTAGATGAAAGCCCTCTTGAGACTGATAAAGGTCTCCTGTACTTTAGGGGGCCCAAGAAAAAGCTTTAGATAGTTTCTGCTTCCTCAAAGTTACATATATGGCCACTCATGTTGGCAAAATTATTTACAAACTGTCTATAAAAGGTAGCCGGCCCTCAAAAACTCTGTGTCTCCTTGATGAACTTAGGAGTCGTCCAGTCCAAGACAGCGAGGATCTTCAGAGGATCCATAGATAATCCTCTCTCAGAGAGTTCATACCCCACAAACCCCACTTCTGTTCCTTCAAACTCATACTTCTTCTTTATAGGATATATTGTTTTCCCTGAGACATAGATGGTGGGAGCAAACGTGGACTTGATGTTCAGGAAGGTAAGCAGAAAAGATCAGGATGTTGTCCAAGGAACACCACAAGAAACTGGCTCAGGACATCAGAGAATATGTTGTTAATGAATGTCTGAAGAACTACTAGAGCATTGGTAGGGCCAAAGGGCATGAACCAATATTCATAGCAGCCAAATGGTGTCGGAAATGCCATCTTCCATCGCATCACATTTCTTTAACTTTGTGAAATAATTAGCACCCTGAATGAACTCAAGGATGTTTTTGATGAGTGGAACAGTCCTTGATGGTGACCTTATTCATTTGACAACAATCGAAGCAAGGTCTTAGTTCTTTGAACTGGCTTGGGACAAAGAAAAGAGAGTCCCAGCAGGGTTGTTAACCAGATAATCAGGCTATTATGAAGGTTTTCATCCAAGTATTTTGGCAGAAAATGCGTTGTCTGCTGGGAAATAAAGTACTTTTTGACAAATTAAATTATGGCTCCGGGTACTGCCGGGATGGCACAATCCAAATCATTTTGTGAAGGGAGTGATACAGAGGTAGGCTTCTGAAAGAGGTTAAGGAACTCTTTATATGCCATAAAAATAAGACAAGATCTGGGATGTAGTGGAGTGAGACTGGTCTTTTGAAAGTTGTTGCACCACTGAAGCCCAAAAGCTCCTGTCTGAATAACCAGTGTCTCAACAAAACTGGGAGAAAAGAGGTACAGCCCTGGTCTACCAATTGGCATAGGGATTGTCATTCCAGCCAGAAAGGTTGAACAGTACAATCTTGCCGCAGGTGATTTGGGTTTGCACAATCGAGACACAAGCTGTGCTTACATTGGCAAATCCCTTTCTGCGTTAGACAATAGGCCTTTAGTGGACCCAACTACTAAGGTTGATCAGACACATCAGGCGAAGGATTAGTTGGCTCAACAGTTGGGTTTGTCCACCTAAAAATCAGGGAAGAGGAGTAGAAGTGAAACTCTGGTTTCTCCATTTTCCATTCTCCTTTCTTTAAGTCTGTGTTCAATCAGGAGAACTTGATCTAGAAGTTCAGTAAATGATGAACCTTTGAGAAATCTTGTTCTTTAACTCCTCTTTTAACCCTCTTCGGAATAAGGTAATCCGAGTGCAATCCACTACGGTGGTTTCAGCAGAAAGCTCACAAACGTGTGTACAATGGAATAGTACATCAGAATTTCCCTGCGATATTCCATACAAGGTGTCATCTGTGGAAGATTCACGGACTGGGCTCTTAAACATCTCCTTTAAGTTTGCCAAGATATTGGCATAATTGTGTGAACAAGGGTCTTTGTTGACAACTAGGGAAGCTGCCCAAGTCAGAGCTGCACCTGTCAAGGAACCAATCCGATATTCCAACTTGGATCTGTCAGAGGAAGGTTGTCCAGGTCACATGGCAAAATAAACCACTAGATCATCCCAAAACTGCGTTAAATTTGAAGGATCTCCAGAATACTTAGAACTCGAAGGACTCACAGCAGGAAGGTTGAAAGACCTGGAATGGATTGCATTGCAAAGGCCAGCATTCTTGGTCCTTAACTGGTCCAATTCTAGGGTTTGCTGCTGAAGGACATTAGCTATGTCTATACCAGGATCCCTGGCAGAAACAGCCAGAATGTTTTGGCATTCAAGCCTGTTCAGGTCTGAACGTTTACCCATAATCTGGTGTTGGTCTTCTGCGTCTCATGTATGGGTGATGGTTTCTGAAAGCATGTCACCACACACTGGTAGGCAAGTGCCCTCGAGAAGCTGCCACTTTCTCAGAAAGAAAAACCCCAAAGGTGTAAAAATCCTGCTTACTAGATGAAGACTTCAGCAAGCTGAAGAAAACTTGGAGTCTGTAATCCAGAAGTGGAATTCTTCTTGAGCAGGGAGTCAGGATCAGCAAGTGGATGGGGTGAGCAAACAGGTGAAGGCGCATGGCTTGCTGCAACACACCCTACTCCCAGGCTGGAGTCTTTATTTAGTAACAGAACATGAAAGAAAATTACATCAACATCACACGACAGGAAGCACTAGGAAGAAACAGCCACGGTGTAAAAGGAAAAGAAAAGAGGACTAAAACCTTAAGCTTTAAAAGGCTGCTACATACCCAAGAGAGGTGATCGCCATTTTGTAGCTGGAGACGCAGATATTAGCCCAGGAGAACAAAGGAAGTTAGCCAAAGGTGAGTGAATCTCACATCCTGCAGCTGCTGGCTTCAGGAGGCATCTTCTGAGCCCCGGGTACTGTGGGACCACGTAGAGTCCCGCGGTTCTCAGGTGAAATTGCATGAGACGCTGTGATCACAACATAAGGATGAAGTTTTATTCAAGCACATTATTTTTCATTTTTTCACAATAATGAAACATGGTAACAGCTTTCTTAAAATTTTTGTTTTTCAGAGACTTTTTTCATTTTATCAGAATAGTATGCATTGCATTGTTGAATGTTTTTATTTTACAGAAGCTAAATGTCGAGCTGAAACTGCCGTTAGTAAACAGTGCTGATCAAGACACTGTTTTTCGTCTGTTCTTGCAGTGGTGGCTGGAGATCTTGGAAAGTGGTGAGGCGCAACACTTGTCTTAAATTGCAGTGAGCCATCAAAAAGAGAGAGAAACGTTTGAGCAAAATGTGGTCAAATATGTCATTTTAAAGCACTTTCTTAATATAAATTGGTTAAAAGGTCATGGGCTCTGCAACAGCACTCATTAAATATTCAATTCTTTTTATGGTATGCCAAGCCAATGAAACCTGACTCTCCCCAGACGTTGACCCCATTTTCTAAACCTATGCAGTCAGTGCCCCCATATATAAAAATGTCATCCATTGTGCCAGGGCAAGCATTTTTACCTGGGTGCCCACCATATGGACTTGGTGCCCCCCTGTGGAAATATTTACTTACAATATAACAGTGCCGTCCTTATACCATGGTTAATTCCCACTCTTTCTGTATCCCACAGTTGTCCTCGGTATGCCAAGAATGACCTCCAACGTGCCCACAGAGGCATTTTGTTACAGATGCCCCCATGTGACGAATTTCCTCCAGTATCCCCATGGCAAGATTTACCTTCAGTATGACAGAACCGGCATCTCACCATGGGTGGCCCATTACCTCAATATGACTGCTAGTATGACCGTTGCCAGTTTTTTGCCATAGGTGGCTATCATGCTAAGAATTGTCTCCGGCGTACCTGCAACAGCATTTTGCCATGGGTGCATCTTTAAACCAAGAATTGCCTTTAATATTTCAGGGCCAATGGCAGACTCGCTGGCCTAAAACCACATTTGCACTCACATTCACTCACTCATACTTATTCTCACTCACTCATTCTTATTCATTCTCACTCACATTCTCTCACTCATACTTATTCTCACTCACTCATTCTTATTCATTCTCACTCACATTCACTCACTCATACTTATTCTCACTCACTCATTCTTATTCATTCTCACTCACACGCACTCATTCATGCTCACTCTCCTGCACTCCGTCGTTGTACTCACTCTCACTCTGAATCACTAATACTTACACTCACTTGCAGTCACTCACTCATTCTCACTGAGTTTCACTGCTCAGCATCACCAAAAAGCGTTGGAAGAGCCAGTAGCTTCTGCAGGCGAGAGCTATTGGCTTTGCCAATACTTGTTAAGTCTCTAAGCTACGATACGGATGAGGGAAATGAAATGTTAAAACAAAAAGCCTCCATATTATGTATCAAAAATCACCTTATTTTGCTGTGTGACTTGAATGCTGCCTTTGCTACTTCTGCTTTGCATCTTTGAAATCTGAATAATTGGCCTGGAACACTGCCTTAAATGCTTAGAACTCATTCATATGAATCCCAACCGAGGGGTTTTCTTGTTCTCCTGGAAGCAGAAGGGCACTTTTTACCAGTGAGACAGTGGTCAACAGGGGTTTATGACAACACTTGGCACCGCACCACTAATAACTGATGATAATTCCCCTTCTGCGTCCGTTTGTGACAACAAGCACCTACTCGTTATGCCATCATTCTCCTGCCTTGCGACATGTTTCTGGGGCTAGAGCTGCATCAGTGACTGATGTTTGGCACCATTTAAATGACTTCCCCCTTGTGAAATCCTCTTATTGCTGTGCGTCCTTCGTCGACAAGCACGACACTGCAGTCGAGCAGCGAAGCTCTCCGACTCCCTTCAAATGCTTGATTGAGCTGTGGCTGAATGATCAGCTCAGCCGTGCGCAGGATATCTGATTAGCTTTAAGCTTTGCGGCCTTTTATACACTGCAGCTTCATTGGTGGCTTTCATATTCGTCTTCTGAACTGCTGCACTGAAGTGCAAGGTCCTGCCTTATATTGGGGCTTGTGGCTCGAGATCCCAGGTCATTGTTTTGTATGAAGCAGGTGTCCGGATGCCAAGGAAACAGCTAGGCTGCCCACTGTACTTTTAAACTGGAATGTCTGTATTTGAAGATTGTGAATGGGGACACTCAGACAGGACTTAATGTGCTTCGTGGTTGCAGGTGGTAGGCACCAGCACTCATGAGAAAACCTTTAGGGACTGCATAAACAATGAGAGCTGGCTCAGAGACATTGCCGTCAATCTTAAGAATGTATCCGATCGAGCGATGTACCCTGCAAGCATTATGAGTAGTTCGTTTTTTGTTAAATGCGGAAGTGCAATGCAAAGCACACTAAAATCACGTCTCTGGTTAAAATTTGAGAAAGAATTGAAAGCAAATAACTCCAGCCATTAGTTTAGATTTTTTTACTCTGCTTAAAAATTTACAAATGCACAAGGTATGGGAGTCTATACCTCCATGGCCTCATTTTAAGCTAACTATAAAGAAACAAATGTGTGTTTTTTTGTTTGAATCTGAGTCAATCTTTGAAGCACTTTGACACCTTACTAAACCCCTACATTAAAAAGCGTTTTCATCCATTTTTAAAAGAGGGAATGCCATTAAATCTTCAAAAGCGATATGCCATACTTCATTTTGGACCGTTTGATATTGGTAAGATATAACAAATTTAGAAAAATGCTAGAACAGGCAATTGTAGACTTTTGCCATCCAGGTTGGGAAAGCCGGACTCAAAGTTTACGTTACTTCTACGGTTCCCTCGAAGTTTGACAAATTTTATTTATTCCATATTTCTGCCATTTGGGGATAAGTATGTATCCCTTAACAATGAAAAATTGTTTTAATATTTCAGATATACAACTGACCATTTTTAAGAAAGGTGCAAAAACCGTATAGGTCAAACTAAATACTAGAAATGTTTCAAATCAGATTCTGTTCCACGATAATTGGAACCAACTACTAAAAATTGTATAAAAAAAGTAGTTGAACGACAAAGTATACCCGTTAACTTATTAAGCAAATTACGTTTTTTTCTCATATGTAATAGAATTGTACATTATACTAATCCTGATCAATGGAGAAGATGGGTGACTTTCCTGGGAAGATCTAGTGCTCACCCTGGCAAGGCATTGTGAGTTTGATAAAACTGCCCAATTTTTGCTTGGTAGTCAATCACAGTATTTTGTGGCTAGAACGATGTGGGGAGAATGTTTTGGGCTGAAGATGGCATCTTTTCCACAATCATTTCTTCAGGATATGTGGTAGGGGTGAGCATTGAGCAGGTGCTCAACACCCACAAAGTAGTACTTCTGTAGTTATACCCAAGCTTTCCTAATGTTCTTTTACACCCAATTTACAAATTAACACATTAGCATCAAACAGGGAATTCCCAGTATCGCATACCCCATACAGTTGTAATGGTCAAGAAATCACAGGTTCTTACTACGCCTCGTGACTCAGCCCCTCAGTCACTCTAGCTACACCAGCTAACAATACACATTGCATTTGCTGGAAACACGTTGATTCGATTGTCAGGACCACATAAAGCGGAAGGAAACATATGTGTGTTCCCATCTATCTAGATTAAGTCCTCAGGCACCCTGCAGCACCTTCATGAGTGCGGGATCACCGTTCCCCACCCCCTCTTAGGCGAAAGACCGACACCAGAAGCTGACGTGCTTCCAATTGGAGAAATGTTTCCCCTTCGGCAGAGGTATGAGCTGAAGTTTCTCCAAGTAGCCAGCCATAGTGCACACAAGGCACAACAAGACCTCCTGTGCTATCAGACACTGTTTCCTCCCAATCTGGAGGTTGGAGACAGTCATGCTTTCCGCTTGGGTCTCACATAGTCGGCAACTTCCCCCAACACCTCTTGGACACCACACGCTACTGAATGTGCGCTAGCAGAGGTCTCCGGTTGTTAGCTCCGGTCCTTCAGGCCCGCAAATCTCCCCCACACTTCTCGAACTCCTCACGCTGTGGCACCACCAGGTTTGTTGCTGAGTGATACAAGCACACTCCTTGGCACAGTGTCATTACTGTGCAAGTCGGAACAGTCCGTGTCCTAACCGATGATCACTTAAACCCATTTTCTGTGCACCCTTGCAAGGTACTTACAGTCTTGCCCAAGTGGGAGCAGTTGCCAGGTATTGGTTATGGGGGCACTTTACACGAGCACCAGTTACATTACATGAGGACACATTCATTTTGTTAGGCACACGGAGATTAAGTGATTTGCCCAGAATCACTGCATGTTGCTATCCTTGCCAAGCCTCCAACCCGGTTCCCCAATTTGAGGTCGACTGCCCTAGCCGCTAGGTCAACTTCTCTCCCGCTTATAGGTTTATGTGGCTACTTGTGTGGTGGCACAACCTGTGCGGCAGGCCCACTAGTAGTATTTGATTTACCGGCCCTGGGCACACACAGTGCACTTTACTAGGGACTTTCCAGTAAATCAAACATGCCAATCATGGATAACCAATCATAATCACAACTTACACAGTGAGCACTTGAAGTTTAGCACTGATCAGCAGTGGTAAAGTGCCCAGAGTACACAAACCAGCAAAAACAAAGCCCAGCATACCATCAAAAATACAGGAGCTAGAGGCAAAAGTAAGGGGAAACTATGCCAAGGACACCAGGTCTAACACTGATGTATTTGCATAATTTTTTTTTATGGAGTAACATTTTGTAACTAAACATTATGCAGACTGTCAAAATTATAAGGAGTTCATATTTAGGTCAAGAACCAATTGCCAGAATAATGATCAAACAATCACTGATGAATACTAAAAGTACTATAAACCCTATTTTTTCTCCCTCCATCACCCTTTTGCCTTAACCGTGGTCCACCTTTGTCTTCAGTGGCATTAGCAAGCTCAGTTGGACCGCCACTGGCTAGTTTAATTTAGGAGAAATATCTTACCCATAATGTGCACAATTCTATTTAGATATTTATGCCTCTATCTCTGTAGTGTTTTCCCTGTATTTCACTAGAACGGTGAATATGTTATTGCACAGTCCTAACTAAATGTGACTAACGGCTCTTCGTCATTGCCACCATTAGTTTATTTATATTGATTGAAAAGTCAATAAAACGCATTACCAAACTGATAAAATCGCGTCCGATGAACATGAGTAATAGCACGGTTAAGACTTGTTCTGTGTGGTTTCGATTGGTGTGTCTACAATTATATGGCATTCTAAAGGGCAATGGCGCTTTATCCGAATCCTGTTATGCTTACTGTTAAGAATACTCCCAACCATGTGACGTTTCTTTCTCTATGTGACTTTTCTTTCTCTTCATCCTTGGCTTTGCTTATATATTTTCTATAACTTTCATTGTTCTAAGCTCACTTTATTCCTCTTATTTTCTCATTTCCCTTTCAACACTCTACAATTTTTTTGTACAGATTAGGCCTTCAGTATCACAAGCTCGGACTCTTTTATTGTTGCTCATTCCACTTTATTGAATCAGACTGTTGTCTTAAACTGTTATCTGCACTTTGTTTTAATTTGTAATGCTCTTAAATTGGTCTCATGGGACATTAGGGGATTAAATTATCCTATTAAGAGACAGAGGGTTTTAGTACATTTAGCTAAGTTAAATGCTGACATTGTCTTCTTATAAGAAACACACCTTACGGATACTGAATTTATGAAATTAAAAATGGTCTGGGTGGGTGATGCTTACTTTTCTCCTGGGGATGGTAAGCAAAATGGAGTTGTGATATTATGCCGCAAATCTCTCCCAGTCATATTGTCACAAGAAGCAGATGTTGAAGGGAGATGGCTTATTGTTAAATTATCACTAAAAGGTGTTTCAGTTTCTCTTCTTAATGTCTATGTAATGTAATGTGGATACTTGTAAAGCACACTGTTGCCAGCCGGCGTCCTGGCGCTGTATACCGCTGGGGAACCCGTCCTGGCTTTCCCTGTGGGATGGTCCCTGCTGGGAATCCCCAAGGAGGAGCCAGGCATCCCCGGCGTTGATGGGGCCGTTGTGGAGATTAGGCAAGCTAATGCCCAGAGTTGCAGAGTGGGACCCTGGTTAGAGTAGGCACCGAGGCGAGAATTATGGAGTCTGCTGACCCTGGTCCACGACCCTGCCGCGCCGGGAATCGAACCCTGGTCCTGGGCCGACTTCTGATTCCGGGTCTGCCCCCTCTAACCAGTGAGCCACACCACTCCACAAGGAGGTATCTCCACCTACAGGTGGAGATACCTCCTTTTGGCCTGCCTTAGCCAGACGAATATCCAATTGCTTTTAAGATAATATTATTATGGCTGGAGATTGTTGCCGCAAATCTCTCCCAGTCATATTATTGTCACAAGAAGCAGATGTTGAAGGGAGATGGCTTATTGTTAAATTATCACTCAAAGGTGTTTCCGTTTCTCTTCTTAATGTCTATGCACCTACAGGTGGAGATACCTCCTTTTGGCCTGCCTTAGCCACACGAATATCCAATTGCTTTGAAGATAATTATATTATGGCTAGAGATTGTAACCAAGTATTAGATCCCTTTGTAGATTGGAATTCTAAAGTGCCTTTCATCCCCAATAAAACACAAAAATCTTTTACTCACACTATATCTCAACATAAACTGCTTGATGCTTGGCGCCTTTGTAATCTAACCACTAGAGAATTCTCCTTTTATTCCTCAACACATCATACCCAATCAAGAATTGACTATGTCTTTGTTTCCCATAACATTTCGCAATCTCTCACATTTGCAGATATTGGTCCCATTCAATTATCAGATCATGCACCCATTTCCATCGGCTTTGATATAATACCTAGGAATAACACCCCTAGAAGATGGCCTTTTAATAACGCTCTCCTCTTAGACCCCAAATTCTCAGCATCATTTACTTCCTTCTTTACTGATTATTTTGAGAGAAACCATAAAGAATCTTTATCACTCGCAAATATTTGGAATGCCTTTAAGGCATCAGCAAGATACTTTATTATAAACGTTGTTGCAAAGAAACAAAAATCTGCACGTAAGATTACAACAGATCTCCTCCAAGATATTAAGGCACTAGAACATACATACTATATGTCCCACTCGGAGGAATGCTTAAGAGCCCTTATTAACGCTAACTTTAAATTTAATAAAAAGTCAACAGAAGACGCCTCACTTTACTTGTTAAAATCCAGCGCAAAATTCTATGGCGGTAACAAAAGGCAGGGAAAATCCTAGCCAACTATTTAAAGATTCCCCAAAACAAATTGAATATTGACTCTCTTCTATGAACATTCAGTCTTAAAGTTTAAAGATGCCGAAATCTTAAACAAATTTCTTCTTTTCTATAAATCCTTATATTCTTCAGAAACTCAACCTACGGATCACTCATTATCTCAAATTTTCTCTGATATCCAAACACTTCAACAGGTACCTCCGGATTTATCTCAATTAGAGTCTGATCTCTCCCAGCAGGAACTCCTTAATGCTCTTCAAAACCTCAAAAAAGACAAAGCCCCTGACCCGGATGGCTTTACTGTTGAATTTTATACCCATTTTTCTAGGCTTTTAATCCCCAAGCTACACTCACTTATAAGTTTTTTTCTTCCTCCAATAATTCTTCCGGTTCTTTCTCGGAAGTCCACATTTGTCTTATCCCCAAGGAAGGTGTAAAGACTCCAAGTGCTGCAAAAACTATAGACATATCTCACTTGTTAAAATTGATTATAAAAATGTTTTTAAAGCCTTGCCCATACGTCTAGATTCCTATTTACCGAATTTACCAGGGACAGAACAATCTGGCTTTGTTAAGGGTTGAGGCATTACTGATAATACACTAAAATGGTTTGGATTTGGCCCAAATTTGATAAATGTATTATCTCTCCTCTACTCTAACCCTCGCGCAGCAATATGTCCTAATGACTTAATCTCCCCATTTTTTAACTTAGACAGAGGAGTGTGCCAAGGATGTCCTCTTTCGCCTTTCCTCTTTAATTTAGCCCTTGAACCATTTTTATCCAAATTACGTCAAAACCCCAGTATTTATGGGTTTCAAACATCGAATGTCCACATCAAACTTGCAGCATACACCAATGACATTTTACTCTTTATATCCAAACCAGAAGAATCAATTCCTGCTTTTTTAGCGGAGGTGAAATCTTACTCTTTTATTTCTGGATACAAGTTAAATAATGATAAGTGTGAAATATTGCCTTTAACAAAATATACTTTTAGTTCAGAATTTCAAACCTCCCACTTTAAATGGAGTCCGAATAACATTAAATATCTAGGCCTACACTTTACATCTTCAATCTTGGAAATTGTAACGTCATGTATGAATAAGTGTCTTCAAAAGATCTCAGAATTAACTTCTAAATGGCATCCTCTGTATCTGTCTTGTTGGGGTCGTTTGGACACCATAAAGATGATGTTATCGCCCATAGTTTTATACACTATTTCGAACATCCCGGTCCCAAATACAACTAAACTATTTAAAAAAGTGAATTCCATTTTGGGGGTATGGCGGTCCCAAATACTTGGCTGGGAGCAGAGTTAGTCCCTATCTTCAAGAAGGGATCGCCTCTGCTCCCAGCCAACTACAGGCCAATCAGCCTAATAGACGTATCTCAGAAACTTTTCGCAAGGCTGATTTTAGACCGCCTCTTGGACTGGATGGAGGACTGTGAAATTTTAAGTCCGTACCAGGTGGGCTTTAGAAATAACGTATCCACCACAGACCAGATTTTCAGATTATCTATGCTTTTCTGGAAAACGGTTAAGGTAGAGGGCGGTTCATTATATACTGTTTTCGTAGACCTCCGTGCGGCCTTTGACTTGGTCCCACGCAGGAAACTGTGGAGCGTTCTTGGGGATTTGGGTATCCCTGCCCCCATTCTGAACATCATAATCCGACTCCACACTCAGAATTTCGCAAGGGTCAGGTGTGGGAGAGAAGCTAACTTGTCATCTAACTTCCCCGTTGGCATGGGGTAAGGCAGGGTTGCGTTTTAGCGCCTACCTTGTTTTGCCTCTACGTCAACGGAGTTATCCCCCATCTGAATGCAGTCCCCAACAGAGATGCCCCAAGGCTCGCTGGGTCAGGGATCTCTGCGATTATGTTCGCAGATGATACCCTGTTACTCTCTAAGACTCCGATGGGTATACAGCGAGTCTTGGGCGGCTTTGTCATCTTCTGCCACGATCGGGGGCTGGAAATAAATACATCTAAAACGAAATTCATGATTTTCAATCCTCCGAAAACATCACGCCCTAACCCTGAGATAGGTGGTGCCCGGCTTGAAAGAGTGCAGACGTTTGAGTATCTGGGTCTTACTCTTAATGAAACTATGACCTGGGCTCAACACCAGATTAAATCCCAATTAAAGCTTTCTCAAAAGGCTGGGGGCATTCTAAAACTATTAAACAAATCCATGCTAAAACCTATTGGCCCTCCTCTTGAAATTTATAAAATGCAGGCACGCAGGGCGGTAATTTATGGAGGCGAATTGTGGGGCCACAGTTGTGTCCATGCAATTACCGTCACGGAAAATAAGTTCCTTAGGCAGTTGGTATCTTTGCCTCCAAGTACACCCCTGCTCCCCCTTAGGCTCGACCTGGGATTGAGACCATTAAAAGAGGAATTGGGCCTTAAGCCTCTAACTTTTTGGAGGCGACTCTGGGTAACCCCAGAACTCACCAGTTATAGGCAAGAACTTTCGGAGTTGTTAAATCTCCCGAATGCTTGGAAACTTCCCTGGCTAAATTATATTAGACAGGAATTCGAGAGGCTAGGTTGCCCCCTATTGTGGACTAACCCGGAACAAGCTTGTAGAAGCATATCGCGTAAACAGCTTGTTAACCTGTACTATGATTACAATCTGTCTGCCCACTTATTGAATGCCCGAATGGGGACTTTGTCGAGCACATTCTTAGCAATAAAAGACTACTATAAATTTGAGACTGTTCTTGACAATATTAGTCCTACTGGTCTTAGGAAGTTGTATCTCCAATGGAGACACGACTCTCTGCCAATTAGAGCCCTTACTAGCAGATGGTGCCCACCTACTCCCAAAAATTGTCCAGCCTGCACCGCGGAGCTAGAAAATGATTTACATGTTCCGTTTTTTTGCCCGTCCTACCAGACACCCAGGAAGAACTGGATTGTTCCAATTTGCAAAAACTTGTTCACTCCTACCGAATATTAAAAACTGTTTTATCTCAATTAATTGTTTTTGCTGTAACTAAATTTTTAGCTGCTATGTGGAACATTAGAAGTAAATATGTGTTAAAATGAGATTCTGTATACTTTTGTATAGCCCTAGGGTGCGAGAAGGTTATTAGTGAGAGGAGGGACTTCGAGTCGACCTTGTTTTTAACTGTTTATAATGTTTTTGTATTTTAACACGATGAAATAGTTTTATTGACACGATGTATTCTTGGTTTTTGAACATGCTAAAATGTAATGATTTGTACTGAAATGTTACTGTTGATGCATTGTGACCTCTTTTATGAAATTCTTGTTGAAATAAAGATGATAAAGCTAAGAATTCCATTTTATCCTCTTTTTTTGTGGAGTAATAAAAAACCTAGAATGTCCTTGCTAAAATTAATTTGCCCCAAATCAGAAGGATGAGTCAATTTCCCAGATTTCCAGGCTTATCAGAAAGCTTTCCTATTGCGTCAGGCTCGTCTATGGTTGCTTGACTCTATAGACGAATGCCCTCTCTGGACTTCAACGCAACCCCTCTCTTTAGCTCCTTACTCATTCTGTGAATATCTTTCCTTTTCTCGCAAACCACAATCCATTTCAACTCCCATAATAAAGCACACTTCCAAATTACTCGATTTACCTTCACACTCTACTCATGATTCTAAAGAATCCTTTTTAAACTCAACGATTTGGCATAATAAAAAGTTGTTGATCCAAAATAAACCCTTTTATTGGAAGACTTGGAGACAAAGAGGCTTAATATGGATTTATCAATTATTCTCAGTATCACAATTTATACCTTTTGATACGCTCATGCAGTTATTCAATTTACATACCTCCTTTATCAATAAATATAACTTACTCAAAACAACGGTGCTGGAATCTCTTTCCTACCTTCCCACTTTAGTAAACACTTTTAACAATCCAGAACTCCCAACCAGTCTTCAGACCTGGTTAATGACCACAGCCAAGGCTTCTATTATTTACAGATACTTACAAGGCACTGACACCAATAGACAGAAGACAAAAATTGAAGAAGCATGGGAACGATACTTTACTACATGTTGGTCATTATCACTATGGAAAGGCATATGGACCAAATTACGTAAGGCCTCTAGAGCAGCAAATATTACCTAAACATTATTCTTTGTCTATAATAGACTGTTATTCACACCAGCTACCCTATCTAAACACTTATCATCTACTCCAGATACATGCTGGACATGTTCTTCTCCCAACGCAGACTTATTTCACATGTTATTCAATTGCTCACAGGTACACAGCTTCTGGAAACAAGTATGGTCTCAAATTAACTTAATTTACAACACTAAGTTTCCTTTTTCTTTTACTCACATCTTCTTAGGTAGTCTTTCCCCTATCTGGGATGACGCTCCTCTTAATGTCAAGATTATTGATTTGTTATTGGCGGCTGCCTTTCAACAAATTACTGTCAATTGGAAAGATTCATCGAGATTTCTTATAGGGCTTGGTGGTACACTGTCTGCCATAATCACAGGTTAGATACTGCCTTTGTATACCCTCCTCGCATGGCTACAAAAAGTGCTGCCTTGTGGTCGCCTGTCACAATATTTATTGATACAAGTGCTAAACAATGTTCGCTACCAAAACCTTCTCAACAGGAGGTTCCTAAACCACCCTAGACTCCCTAATAGTTCCATAAGTTTATGTACCTCGATGGCATATATATCTCACTTACTTTGTATTTTTCTGTTTCAATTTTACATTATTAGTCCCATGCTTTTATTCTGTATGTAAAGAGCTTGGAATGTGAAGACGTACAATTTATACTGCATATTGTGTTTAGTCACTTTAAATTCTTTTCAATCAAATGATTTGAACTCAAAAAAGTATTCTCCCAACCCTGTTTCTTAGAGCAGGCTTGGACAACAGTGGAATTAGCTATTCAGTGATCAACACTTCAACAGGAAATTATAGTTTCTATTTTGTAGTGAACACATAAGACATATTTTGTAGGCAAATACTATAAACGGAGAAAATGGTATAGAATGAATTATCTGTTTATTAATTATTTTTGCAGAGGCCGCCGCACCCCCACGAAGGGGGGGGGAGGCTCAAGGGCCGGCGCCATAACCCACGTCGAGCCCCAGTGGAAGAACCGGTTCTGGGCGCCCAGAAGCGGCAGGAAGGATCAACACCTCTCAAGGGAACATCCGGTTGGCACCAAGGAACCCCCTAGCCAATAGGGGGGACCGCTTGGTACGAACCCCCCAATGGGGGGGCAGCTGCGCGTAGTGGACGAGCAGAAAGGGGGGATATAAGCCTCCGCTCCCCCAGATAGCTCCTAATTTCGTGGAGCGGGGGAAGCGGCGCACCTGAATTTTTGATTTCTGCAGAGACGACACGGCGAAGCTCTTTTGGAGGGACCAGCTGACTACAGACCATCGTTGGACGAAGGGACCATCAGGTGCTAACAAGACCGACTAGCGACGGACCATCGCCGAACAAAAAGGTGTAGCGGTGCGCCGGCAGAACCCCTTGGCGAAGGGCATCGGAGCGGAGCCTGGCATGCAACATAGTTTCTTTGAACGGCTTTCCCATCCAGCGCGCACTATGCCGTTGGCAGAAAACAGGTGAGCGGGCCAGCGGCGTACAGACCAGGCGAAGAGCCAACTTCAGACAAACACGACTCCGCTGCCCCAAATGCGTCTTTCCAGAGCGTGCTCTCCCCGCTTTCAGCGCGCATTTTGCCGCTGGGGGGGGGGGGCACGAACCGAGTGAGCGCACTAGGAAGCAGCGAAGGCAGCCCGGTGCGTTACTGGCTCTGCGGCACGGCGGCTGTTTTTCTCCCCTCCACAGCGTGGGGTGTGCGGTGAGTCCCTATTGCGGTCGGAGATAGCGCCCACAGCAGCTGCGAGCACAACAGGTCAGTAGGAGCGCCCGGGGGCCGAACGGCTCTCGCACAAAAGCAGCCAGACTCGAGTGCCGGAGAGGTCTTCGGATGATGCAGCAGCGGGACCTCGGAGCCGGCATCTCACAGCAGCAGGACGGAAGCGCGCGGTAAGCATCAACAAGGCAGGGGGCTCCGTTACTTAAACTACAACGTGGGAGGTGCGCTATACAAAAAAAAATAAAAAATTTGCTTGCAAGGTCTAGGTTGGGGTTGGCAAGCAGCTGGGTTATTGCCCTTATGTGGGCAGCGAGATCCGACAGTGAAGCGGGAGCCTCGGCCACACAAGCAGAGATTACAGAGCCCAGGGCAATGTAGCGAAGGTTTTCCACGGGCCATGGTAGGTGGTGTGTGCCCTAAAGCGGTGCCATCTTAGATAGCGCCCTACCATCCAAAAACGTGCGTGTAGCATTGGGGAAGGCACCTTAGCAGCTACCATGGTAAACGTGGGTATGTGTGCCGAGAATTCACCTTTCCAAGCGAAATAATAATAATAATTTAAACAAATACCAAAAGTGAGATAATGTGCAGCGAGGCAATACTGCCCTCTTGTGGCCTTATTATCAGAGGCGCTTTTATTAGGTTTATAGTAGGAACGTGTCCTTCGTTCACGGCCGATTGTGATCTTAGAATAGTCAACAACCCATGATAGG
This sequence comes from Lissotriton helveticus, assembly GCF_964261635.1. Classification (NCBI taxonomy): domain Eukaryota; kingdom Metazoa; phylum Chordata; class Amphibia; order Caudata; family Salamandridae; genus Lissotriton; species Lissotriton helveticus. The sequence continues at coordinate 1,057,337,500 of NC_136063.1, read as the reverse complement.
TTTGGGCACGCCATAGACTCCCCCGGGCGCCATATGTGTTGCATGCAAACAAGGTGCCTTCATGAACAGATCACTTTCTATGTGGGAAAGATTGGCTAAACCCTTTGAAGAAAGGGCATTAAGGCCCTGTCTATTCTTCGTCTATTCTCCGTCAAAAAGGCATTTTCCGCAGCATCGCGTCCAAATCTAGTCACAGTACCAGCATGCGAAATGCCGTGGCTCGAGCAAATGAAGAGGCGGGAGTTACTTAATTGTGTCTGAATCAAATGCCATTGACTGTCTAGAAGTAAGGATGGCCCAATCAGGCGTTGCGGTAGAGCTGCAGAAACGGGGACACCGGAAGAAGGACAATAAAAAAAAAAAAAAAAACATGTCTTTAGCTCCTTAAAAGGGAACTCCAGAGAGGAGAGGCTGTGGCATTACGGTCACGGCTGCCGATTCTGGAGCTGGGGGATCAGCTAATATTCAGTGATTTCAGTTAAATCACTCCACCCCCACCGGGCCCCCCCCCCAAAACAATGAATGTGTGATGTATCTGGTGCCCATCCAAGGAGTCTCAGGGCATATGGGCGGCGAACTGGCTTAACGGCCAGGGCTGAGTGCCCCCACTACTTAGAAGCAAGTTTCTGGTCATGGCGTTGACGCTGGACAAATACGGTGATGCTGTGCAATTCATTTAAGCTACCCGTACTAGACAAGAATGCCCCTTAAGCAACACTACTGGTGTTCGGGTAAAGCGCTCTGGCGTGTTCGTGGCTAGTCCGCTGTTCTGCTGGCGCCTGGTGACCCGAATGAAAGGCTTACATTAGAAACCGCTGCCCGTGAGGTAACATACTGTGGAACAAATCCGTGGAGGTTGCCCTTAAAGTATGAACAGATTGAACATCTGGTGGAATTGTTTGTTTGGGCTGGACCTACTATAAATATCTGGAGGGCTTTACTTACAAAGCGCGAGCTACCGGGCTCAACCTGTGCACGTGGCAATCAGGGAGAGGACTGTCTCCAAGAACCGTTAGCAGTCATAAACCTTCGGCACAGAAGGGCAAGTTAAATACTAGCATTAAGCGGACATACTAACGGCGAGTCTAGTTAGGCTCTGCGGCTGACGTCCGGCATGACCTGTAGGTCACAAGGTCTAATCCGGGCAAGGCCGATAAAATGTGGGAGTGTATATCGCGTGAAGATTGTGATATACAGGTCACGCAAACGTCTTTTACCAACTGTTTTTGCAGCAAGCCTTTATTTTTCAACACGGGTGAAAGCTCTTATAAGTACTCTGTAGAGTGAAAAGCTTCGACTCACGCAACAATTACTGCCATCAGATTTCCTTGCTAAATGTTTTAATGCGCAAAATTGCGGAATGCCATTCAATGTGGTAATGTTTTGTTCCCAAGTCCCACATCCGAGGCTGTGTCTAGCAGAGGAGAGAGGGGTGAAACTCAACACGGATTGCCCAGCCTCTCCCCCCCCCCCCAAAAAAGGGGGGGCAATGGCAGTGGCGGGCACTCTACATCCCGGTGCTAGATATCAGATGCTTATTGCCAGTGCTACGGCATGTGGGTTATCGACCTCTCAAAGATGAAAGGCTGGGCTAGCCTACTCGGACTTGAAAGGGCGACTTTGGAGCCAAACTCAAATTGCAGCAATGGCTACATGAATCCGCGTGGCCACTAGATCCAAGCACAGAAGCTGGCCAGCACCGAGGGCTCATCCCCTCCTGGGCAGTCACTTTGCCCCAGGGGCACACATCCGGGCAGAGGGCGGATCACGACTACCCTATAACCCGTCGCGCCCGGCCCCCCTTGAAGCGAATGTTTCAGGTCGACCGGCAACAGCGAGGGGATAGTTACAAGTGGGCAAATTACAAAAAGCAGACGGTGAGTACATGAGAGCATAGGGCAATCGGGCAACGGCAAAAAAAAAAAAATAGAAATGCATACGACATGGCGCAGCCTAATAAGGCCAGAGGAAGGAATCCAGACAGTGGGCAGGTTGAGCATACCTTAAACCACAGTCCAGCCTCGACAGGGAGGCTCAAACATCCGGTGATTTTGGGCAAATCACTTAGTCTCCTGGGCCAAAGGGAATGGCTGTTGCGATGGGTGCGAGTGGCCCCGAGCGCAAATCCTGCGCCCACCCCGGTGTGGGTACGGGGGCCGGCCTCACAAATTAAAGGAAAAAGCACAGCCGCACACAAGCGCACAAGGCCGACGCAGAATATGTATGGCGGTTGTCACCTTGGGTTTGCCCTGGTCGCCTAGAGCCATTCGGCCACGACCGAGTCTAGCTGGCGGAAGGGAGGATGAGAGTCAGTGAAGTGTATTCCCGTGCCGCAATTGCGCATATATGCCACAATAATCACGAGAGCTGGGGGGAGCCGCAGGAAGACGTGCGCCTCCCTGCGGCGTGGCGGAAATTGTTACAACGGATGGCTAAGGAGACACACCAACAGGGCGTTGTGTAGAAGTAGGCCACTCATTTTGGGATGCCGCACGGCAGGGTGAGGTGGCCGGGCCAAGGATGGGAGTAGCAAACGGAGACGGCGCTCGCGGCCCAGACCCGGCCAGACGGCAGGGCACAAAAAGGTAGCGAGTTGGGCCTAACTCCTTGGAGAAGCTACCCCTCCCTACACGCAAAGGGCGTGGGTGACCACCCAAATTGTGGTCCCAGAGGTAACACGACAAAGAGGACGACCAAGGACTAACAAAAGAACTGTATTGGTAGGCGTGCCATCTACGAACTGAATGTACCACGATATGATCTGCACAATATGATGATTGACATGTTTATGACCCAGATATGATTTATGATGATGATGATGACATGTTTATGACCCAGATATGATTTATGACGATGATGATGACATGTTTATGACCCAGATATGATTTATGACTAGGGTTAGGACATGCATGATTTATGACCCAGATATGATTTATGAATATGATGATGACATGTTTATGACCCAGATATGATCTATGACTATGGCGATGGCATGTATGATTTATGACCCAGATGATTTATGATTATGAGGATGTAATGTTTATGACCCAGATATGATTTATTGGCTATGGTGTTGACGGGTATATGACCCAGATGTGATTTATGATCCCAATAAAACTGCGGCCAACAACCACCACAACAAATACGACCTTGTTGGCTAAGTATATTGGGATGACAGGGGTACTTGTCTTGGGGTAAATACTTCCCACGGTATGGGGGAGTTCGAGGGTTATTGCAGAGGCCGCCGCACACCCCCGAAGGGGGGGGGGGGCTCAAGGGCCGGCGCCATAACCCACGTCGAGCCCCAGTGGAAGAACCGGTTCTGGGCGCCCAGAAGCGGCAGGAAGGATCAACACCACCCAAGGGAACATCCGGTTGGCACCAAGGAACGCCCTAGCCAATAGGGGGGACCGCTTGGTTCGAACCCCCCAATGGGGGGGCAGCTGCGCGTAGTGGACGAGCAGAAAGGGGGGATATAAGCCGCCGCTCCCCCAGATAGCTCCTAATTTTGTGGAGCGGGGGAAGCGGCGCACCTGAATTTTTGACCCACCCACCCACACCTAGGAACCAGCAGTTGTCGCAGTGCTGGACAGCAACACAAGCATGGGCGGAAATTGTTACAACGGATGGCTAAGGAGACACACCAACAGGGCGGTGTGTAGAAGTAGGCCACTCATTTTGGGATGCCGCACGGCAGGGTGAGGTGGCCGGGCCAAGGATGGGAGTAGCAAACGGAGACTCGCGGCCCAGACCCGGCCGGACGGCAGGGCACAAAAAGGTAGCGAGTTGGGCCTAACTCCTTGGAGAAGCTACCCCTCCCTACACGCAAAGGGCATGGGTGACCACCCAAATTGTGGTCCCAGAGGTAACACGACAAAGAGGACGACCAAGGACTAACAAAAGAACTGTATTGGTAGGCGTGCCATCTACGAACTGAATGTACCACGATATGATCTGCACAATATGATGATTGACATGTTTATAACCCAGATATGATTTATGATGATAATGATGACATGTTTATGACCCAGATCTGATTTATGACTAGGGTTAGGACATGCATGATTTATGACCCAGATATGATTTATGAATATGATGATGACATGTTTATGACCCAGATATGATCTATGACTATGGCGATGGCATGTATGATTTATGACCCAGATGATTTATGATTATGAGGATGTCATGTTTATGACCCAGATATGATTTATTGGCTATGGTGTTGACGGGTATATGACCCAGATGTGATTTATGATCCCAATAAAACTGCGGCCAACAACCACCACAACAAATACGACCTTGTTGGCTAAGTATATTGGGATGACAGGGGTACTTGTCTTGGGGTAAATACTTCCCACGGTATGGGGGAGTTCGAGGGTTATTATGTAGCAATAGCTTCGAATAAAAAGGACCACTGTACCACATACACATGTCTGTGTTCAAAATATTTGAGAGCAATATACTCATGCAGCCCTTTAAAGAAATGGGATGATATTTGAAGATGTATTCAAAGTAAGAAGCTCTTTATTCAGAAAGTAAGTATATCATTATGATTCTACTCCCAAATGCAAATATTTCATTCTCATTCCCTTCACAGGCCGGGTCACACAAACAGATAAATGCAACGTTAGTTAAATCCTCCACTTGTAATACCCGTTGGAGGTATTTGAATATGCTGACTGTAAATTGCACAATAATTGACGTTAGCACCATTATACACCAGATAATGCATCGTTTCATTGTTCCGATTGCAATAATTAACATTTTGCAAAAACAGATTTAAACAGCACCCGCAGTGTTACCGCAACCATAATCAATACCGCATACACGTGTGCCTCTAACTGACAGTGCTGCTGACAAATTCAAATACTAGTGACAAAAACGATTTAGTGTTGTACATCCAAATGCTGCTGCTTTTATTTTATTAGATGCACGTACCCTCACTTCGGCTGGTTACCTTTTGGAGTTTTGAAGTGCAGACTTTTCGGAAGATATTGTACAGTGTACAGTCAAGAAATGCTTCTGCTGTGTGTAAAAGAGGACATTGGCAGCAAAGCTTATTTCGGTTTAGTGACAATGTATAATTTTTGCATATTTGCCCTTTCTGCGAATCAGAGCAACTATATGTTAGTTAGCTATTCGTTTCAGAAGAAGGAGCATTCTGAAATCTGTCTCATCTTGATGTATATCAAAGCAGTTAGGAATGTCACTTTCCGTGATGAACACAGATTGCTAATTCCCTTCGCAGCAAATGAAGGAGGGTTTTTTGAGCGACCTACACATAGCGGCGTAACGCAAAGATGTGCCAATTAGTCAGGCAGACTCTTGGGGCCTTGGCATTCGTGTGTTTGTATGTCTTATCTCTTTTTGAAGGATTTTTCTCCGTTTGTCCAACCGGTGCATTTCATTGCAAATTCAAGTCTTCCTTCCTTTTGCGTGGGACTGTGATGCATAAAAATGCGAAATTAAATCACTCCAGTTTTGAAAGCTGGCATTTCAATTTGTGTTGCTGTTGGCAACAAGCAATTGAAAATACATTTGTTGCTTACATTCAGCGCCTGTCGAAACATAAGTCAAAAGCTCGCTGTAACAGCTACAGAGTAATGCCAGATCGGGTGCTTGCGATCTCGCTGACAGGTTGGTGCGGTTCCCAGCCGGGTCCGACCTGCAATGCTCTTTGCTGCGGGCTTCAGTGGCAAACAGGAGCACTGTCTGGGGGTATGAAAGCATGCTGGCGGCGCGCAGACTAATGAGCAAATAATGTGCGTTCAGAAAGGCGAAATATACGCGAGACATTGGAACGAGTAATAGGCCGTGGAATCCCAAAGGGTATCTTTCGGTGGTGAGAACCTGATAGACTTATGTTTTACATCCAGTGTAGGATAATGCAGAGCGCATTAAAGGGAAGAGGTTTTAAGTATGATATCCGGGATCATTTCCCACACTGAGCTTCGGAAGTGGAAGAAACACAACCGGAAATCCATTCGGACAGTTACATTCAGAAATAGAATTAGGAACGCTGTGCACTGGGGTGAAACAGTGGCTGGGAGGACGATGCTTGTTAAGGTCGGAATGACGAGAAACTCTCAAGGTACGTGCTTTCCCCTACTGAAAGTGACTCCAGTGTTATGGCCTGCAAAGGAAACGCCTTTAATATTACTGGACTTGTTTAGACACCCACAGTGGCTCTGGAACAATTTTCAGAGTATGGGTGCTGCCATCAATGTTACATCACTGAAGTCAGGGATAGTGAAAAAGATGAGTGTACCACAAGGAAAAAGTGTAGCAAATGGGCCACACCCATTCAGCCAGAGAATGGTAAAGGTTTAGAATGTAGCCAGAAGTGAAATTTGGGGCACACTTTCATCTATTGGCATCACTCACTCAATCCACTGAAATGGCACTACATTTGTAACAACATGCAATTTCAATGATAAAACCATATTGCGTACACATGATAACGTGTGGAAATAGGGTTTCAACAAATATTTATCATTTGCACATCACCGAGTGAAGTATTTTGATGTACTTTGACCCTACTAAAATATTTGTTTCATCGCACTTTCGAATAAAAAAAATATGATTTATATGTGCTTTCCTAACAGCTGATATATTTTAAAATGTGTATACAATTTATTTACAAGTATTTAAATTTGGTTGTGTATTCAATAATTCACAGCCTACATCATTTCCTTTTACACTTCTGCACCCCAGCAAGATTGTCACATAGTGATAGAGACTGTAGGATGAGTGACAGCTGCCAGATACAATTAGATCCACAGAATAACTGGAACTCTAAGTAATTTGGGAACAGAGCCTGAGGAATCGTCTGTATGGAAGAAGACTCAAAAGGAGAGCTAAAGATTCATTGAGATATGGTTCACATCTCCCTCACTGTCAGTCTGCAAGACTGCACACTCTTCCAGGTGTGACCACACACTGCCCATAATGAACGCCTGGAGTCCCCTACAATGTCATACTTCCCAGGAATTTGAGACCCAGGATGATGGCCGGCTACTATTTACTGTACTTGACAGGAGTTTTTGAGCCACATGAGATCCTGCATATTCATGCACCATACCTGTGGTGTGCACAATGGGAAACTTCAGGCCCTATTCTCCACTACAAGGAAGGGACAGAAGGAGCACTGAAGACTCTCTCGAGGAAGCAGGGAAGATGGGAGGTGAGAGACCCGTACTTTGTTCTATTGATGAACCATTTATGATCCTTAAACTGAAACGAGCAATATTGAAGAGTGGTGCCAAAGTTTCTTGACAGGATTTAGGTTTTGAGGGTTGTAGGAAAGTGGGGTTCTGTTCCAGTATACCCCCCACTTTTTGCCAGATTTCTTATACACTTTGACTTGATTTGCCTGGGTCCCAGCAATCAGGTTCACAGGGCCTGTGTTCTTTCCCAAAACTGTTCATTTGTACCCACAATTGGCACCCCTCTAGCCCCATGTAAGTCCCTTGTAAAAGGTGCCACTAGTACCAAAGGCCCTGTGACAAGGGACGGCTTCTGAGGGCTGCAGCACATATTGTGCAACCCTTAGAGGTCTTGTACCTTAACCCACACACTCTGCCATTGCAGGCTGTGTGTTTTGGGGCAGATAAAAGTGAAGAGTTGACATGGCACACATACCTGTGTGCCATGCCTGCTACCCACTCCATATGGTATAGGTAAATCACCCCTCCAGATGGGTGCACTATACCACTGGTGAGGTTGCATGAGCACTGTACCCCTACAGTGTCTAAGTTCATTCTTAGACATTGTAAGTGCAGTAAAGCCATAAAGAGTATATGGTCTGGGAGCTTTTCATTACTAAGTCCACAGCACCATTATGACTTTACCAAATTCTGGGAAGTTTGGTAGCAAACTTCTGAGCATAATAAACACACACTGATGCCAGTGTTGGATGTATTATATAATGCACTCCGAAAACAACCAACTTCTGGTGGGTTCTCTGACTGGTAAACACCAGCCTGCCACCATGAGACAAGTTCCTGGACCCCTGGTGTTGGAACCTTTGCTCCCTGGGCCTAGAAACAAAGCTTCTCCTCGGCAGAGGTGTTCACACCTCCACAGGCCAGGAACAGCCATCTGTGGCAGGGGAGCTTCAAAGACCTTGCGGCCTTTGCAATGCAACCCCCAACCTCTCCTGCTATCAGGAGCATGCCTTCTTCCTGTCTCACTTCCTTTTTGGCTGGAAGATAGGAGGGAAAAATTAGAACAGCCCAGAAGAGGTCCAACCCCTGTCAACCCCACCTCGCAGCTGGGGGGGGCAAGGTGAAGTCCACTCTTGAGTGCCCACCATCATGCAGATGGCAGGCACTCTCCAATCAGGATTAGGGATTGTTCCCACTCCCCCATGTGGGGTGAGCACACCAAGGATGTAGTCACCCTAAGGTCAGTAGCCCATTGGCTATCACATCGAAAGACCCCTAAAACAACCCCTAAATATAGTATTTAGGGGCAACCCAGAAGGCAGATTCCTGCAACCTATGAAGAAGGACGGAAGAAGTTGCACAACAGAGGAGACTACAAAGAAGAACTGACTTGACCTCAGCCCTACAGGTCCGTCTGCAGTTTCCGGAGATCCTGCGCCAAAAGTCGACTTCTCCTGCAGCCAGCGACCTCTAAAACACCCGAGAGGACTGACTGCCTTCAATGAAGACAGGATCTTTTGCAACCAGCAACTCTGTTCCCAAGAAACTCCAAAAACAAACACTAAACCTGGCGCAGGCCAAAGAAACTCGACGCTTGGAATCACCACTGCACCCGTCGCCTGAGGCCTGAGACCAAGTTGCCCACAGGTCCCAGCGAGGTCGTCCAGCACTCCAGAGTCTGAGTCCAACGTGGGTTGGACTGTCTGATGTCACCTGCAGCCTCTGCACAAAGACCTCCCCCAACTGCGAGTGGCTGGGTAAGGTGAATTCCAACCTCAAAAGGCACCCCTGCATCCGGCCGCCCTGCGCCCTGGAGAAGAGGACCTGAGGTGCACCTACATCCCGAGCCCTCCAACGTGCCTGTCCTGCTGTTGGTTCATCCCAGTAGACTTCCTGGACAGAGCCTGCAGCCAAAATCCCAAACCGTCAACGTCCATAGGATTCCATTGGGCTCCAGACCTCTACTTAGCACCTTGCACCCGGCTGGTCCTGTGCTGCTGGTGATGTGGACTTGGTGCTGACCTAGGACCCCCTTTGCCCTGACCTAACCCTAGAAGCTTGGCTCCCGAGACCGAGTGGCCTGCCTGTGAGCAGCCCCCAACCGAGGTGCCCCCTAGCTCCAATGGCTAACATTGGCATTCTGCACCCGGTTGCCTAGTGCCACTGGTGGTGCAATTTAAGTGCCTACCTGGACTTTGGGGAACCTTGGTCCTAACCCCCAAAACTTCCACTTGAAGTACGTTTACATACCTGTGAAACGGATAACCATTTTTAGGTATCGCCTGGCGAACAGCTGCGCAGCAGCGTTTTGCGCAGGCGAAATCTTTTGAGAATAGTATGTGTGTGTTGTCCCGCCTCTCTGTTCCATTGGCTAGCTCCATAAATGGAGGCTAGCCATTGGAAGAGAGAGGCGTCCGTCATTCTGCGAGGCGATTAATTTTTCTCATCCCGCCCCTTTGTGACGTCATTCCGGCGGTGGGCGTTTTTTGTTTTTTTTTGTATCGGCATGTTGGTTTCATTTCCAACGTGTGCCTTGCAGGGGTGGGCTGCGCGATTTCACTTTCCAAGAGTTGCTAGCAGGTAAGCGCCATATTTTACTCCCGTTCCCGCCCCCCTCCCGCTGTCCGTGAGCCCGTTCCCGCCCCCCTCCCACTGTCCGTGTGCCCGTCCCTGTGTTTTGTACATGGCTCTTGGCTGCCTGCGCCTGCCTGTCTTCCAGGCTCGCCGTGGAGGCATTGCTGTGTTTTGTACATGGCCTCTTGGCTGCCTGCGCCTGCCTGTCTTCCAGGGTCGCCCTGGAGTCATTGCTGTGTTTTGTACGTGGCCTCTTGGCTGTCTGAGCCTGTCTTCCAGGCTCGCCGTGGAGGAATTACTGTTTTGTACATGGCCTCTTGGCTGTCTGTACCTGCCTGTCTTCCAGGCTGGCCTTGGAGGCATTACTGTGTTTTGAACATGGCTCTTGGCTGTCTGCGCCTGCCTGTCTTCCAGGCGGCCTTGGAGGCATTACTGTGTTTTGAACATGGCTCTTGGCTGTCTGTGCCTGCCTGTCTTCCAGGCTCGTCGTGGAGGCATTGCTGTGTTTTGTACATGGCTCTTGGTTGTCTGCGTCTGTCTGTCTTTCAGGCTCGCGTGGAGGCATTGCTGTGTTATGTACATGGCCTCTTGGGTGCCTGTCTTCCAGGCTCGCCGTGTCCCCTCTGTGGCAGACACGGACGCACTTTGGTCCCTCTTCGCACGCATGTGTTCTTCCAAGGAGGAAGCGGAGTCCTGCCACTTCTGGGAGTGAGTTTCCTCACACAGAAGTTGGCGACCAGACTCCCTTCCGGAAGTGTCTGCGCCGGGCAGCGAGGAAGCCTGCGCTTCTGCTAGGTCTCTGCTGCTGGCAGCCCCGACCCCTCGCTGTCCGGTCCGTCTCCAGACTGGGAAGGTTCGGTTCTGTCCTCCGGCGCCGCCCCGGCCCTTACTGGCTCTCCGCCATCCTCCTCTTCCTGTCTTACTGATGCCCCTCCCCACCCCCTATCTCCTTAACGCCCCAGTTAATTAACACTCCAAATCCCGAGATGCCTTATTGCCTGGTTTCGGTGCTGTGCTTGCAGCAATCTCCATTAAGTCTGTAGCTGGGTTTGTGATTGCTGCCTTTTCTTTCACCTCAGCCACTTTTCTCGCACGCACAAAGATTCCTTGCTCCACCCCCCCTTCCTTGGCCCTCCTCTGTCCCTCCCCTCCTTTGATTCTTCGTGCCCTCTGTGTGAGTGCCCCCTTCCGTTGTCCCTCCCTCCTCCATCCATTAATCCTGCCTGCCCTCTATGGCCTCGCCTCCTCGGCCCCTCCTTCTCTGTGCCTCTTCAGACTGGGCCGTGCTGGCGCCAGTCCGGCCCCGGCTGGGGGTGTCCCTCTGCCCCCTGCCACAGCCTGGCCTCTTCCTTCGCTCAAACCTACCGCAGAGCGACACGTTTCCTGGTTATTGTGTGCAGGAGAGGTGAGTGGCGGGCGGGGCGAGGGACGGGGCAGGAGAATTGGCGAAGTTCGAGGGAGGACAGCAGGCAGTCTCTGCCGAGGTCGGTGACAGCCTCCGTGGAAGGATCAGCTCTGGCGTGAGGTACTGCAGTCTGTAGTGTGACCCGGGGCTCCAGGTGCATGTATGACTGTATTGGAGTCTCGATGTTTTCTGGAGATAGACGAGTGCTCAGAGAGGCGCCAACACACTACTACTATCTGAAGAGTAGGTCTGTCTAGATGTGAAGTGGAGGTCTGCGTGTGCCCCTGTCTCTATTTGAAGGTCTGCGTGTGCCCCTGTCTCTATGTGAAGGTCTGCGTGTGTCGGTCTGCGTGTGTCCCTGTCTCTATGTGAAGGTCTGCGTGTGTCCCTGTCTCGATGTGAAGGTCTGCGTGTGTCCCTGTCTCGATGTGAAGGTCTGCGTGTGCCCCTGTCTCTAGGTGAAGTGGAGGTCTGCGTGTGCTCCGGTCTGTGAAGTGGAGGTCTGCGTGTGCTCCTGTCTCTAGGTGAAGTGCAGGTCTGCGTGTGCTCCTGTCTCTAGGTGAAGTGGAGGTCTGCGTGTGCCCGTCTCGATGTGAAGGTCTGTGTGTGTCCCTGTCTCGATGTGAAGGTCTGCGTGTGCCCCTGTCTTGATGTGAAGGTCTGCGTGTGCCCCTGTCTATTTGAAGGTCTGCGTGTGCTCCTTTCTATGTGAAGTGGAGGTCTGCGTGTGCTCCTGTCTATGTGAAGTGGAGGTCTGCGTGTGCTCCTGTCTGTGAAGTGGAGGTCTGCGTGTGCCCCTGTCTCTGTGAAGTGGAGGTCTGCGTGTGCCCCTGTCTCTGTGAAGTGGAGGTTTGCGTGTGTCCCTGTCTATGTGAAGTGAAGGTCTGTGTGTGCCCTTGTTTCTATGTGAAGTGGAGGTCTGCATGTGCTCCTTTCTCTAGGTGAACTGGCTCAAGGTGTCACACCACTAGTGAGACCACTTGGTCACTGTTACTTTATCAAGTCAGTTAGGCTAGTGCAGGTTCCTGGGTACCAATGCTCATAGAAGGTATTCTGGGAGTTGTTTTCGTTTGAGTGGCAGGCCGGATACCAATGGTTTGCTCAGAATAGCCAAGCACTGGAAACATGGCTGTGCTTGCTCCCCTGCCCCCTGGCTGTGCTTGCTCCCCTGCCCCCTGGCTGTGCTTGCTCCCCTGCCCCCTGGCTGTGCTTGCTTCCCTGCCCCCTGGCTGTGCTTGCTTCCCTGCCCGTGCTTGCTTCCCTGCCCGTGCTTGCTTCCCTGCCCCCTGACTGTGCTTGCTCCCCAGCCACCTGGTTCCCCTTCCCCTGGCTGTGCTTACTTCCCTGCCACCTGGCTGTGCTTGCTCCCCTGCCCCCTGGCTGTGCTTGCTCCCCCGCCCCCTGGTTCCCCTGCCCCCTGGCTGTGCTTGCTCCCCTGCCCCCTGGCTGTGCTTGCTTCCCTGCCCCCTGGCTGTGCTTGCTTCCCTGCCCCCTGGCTGTGCTTGCTTCCCTGCCCCCTGGCTGTGCTTGCTTCCCTGCCCCCTGGCTGTGCTTGCTTCCCTGCCCCCTGGCTGTGCTTGCTTCCCTGCCCATGCTTGCTTCCCTGCCCCCTGTCCGTGCTTGCTCCCCCACCCCCTGGTTCCCCTTCCCCTGGCTGTGCTTGCTTCCCAGCCACCTGGCTGTGCTTGCTTCCCTGCCCCCTCGCTGTGCTTGCTTCCCTACCCCCTCGCTGTGCTTGCTTCCCTGCCCCCTCGCTGTGCTTACTTCCCTGCCCCCTCGCTGTGCTTGCTTCCCTGCCCCCTCGCTGTGCTTGCTCTCCTGAGTGTGTGTGTGGCTCTGGGTGGGTGTGTGTGGCTCTGGGTGGGTGTGTGTGGCTCTGGGTGGGTGTGTGTGGCTCTGGGTGTGTGTGTGTGGCTTTGGGTGTGTGTGTGTGTGTGGCTCTGGGTGTGTGTGTGCGGCTCTGGGTGGGTGTGTGGCTCTGTGTGTGGCTCTCTCTGTGTGTGTGGCTCTCTGTGTGTGTGGGTCTGTGTGTGTGTGTGTGGGTCTGTGTGTGTGTGGCTCTGTGTGTGTGGCTCTGTGTGTGTGTGTGTGTGTGTGTGTGTGTGTGTGTGTGGCTCTGTGTGTGTGTGTGGGGGGGGCTCTGTGTGTGTGGGTCTGTGTGTGTGTGTGTGTGTGTGTCTGTGTGTTTTTGTGTGGCATTTGCCAGATATTAAACTATTGGCATTGTAAATGACAATCCATTTATTTATCTGTTTTCAAAACCAATACATAAATACAAATGTTGTCATTTACAATGCCAATAGCTCAAACTTTTCAAAAGGCGAAACCATTCCATTGTAAATGCTTGCTCTCCCATAGGAACCCATGTTATAGGATTTTGAACCTAAAGATGTATTAAGTATTGAATGGTTGTTTTGCATGAGAAAAACAGTAACTTTAACTCATGCCAAGAAAAGACTTACTTACCTTGAATTGTGAGATTGTTTAGTGTGGTATCCAGGTATACCACCCCCAGTACTCAAAGTAATCTAAACGTAACTGAAAAGTATTGTAAAAGTAATTATTGTGTAATGTAAACTGCTTTTGAATCAATATCAACCTGTATCTATTGCAATTCAACCACAACTGCATTTCCTTGTGAAGTCCAGCATTTGAGAGTATATTTTACTTACCGGTGCTAAGTCCTGCTTGATTCTCAAAATAAAACATAAGTATACCATTTTTATACTTACCCAATTGTTCTGGATTCAGTCTCTGAGTGTGTACCTTCAGTCTTGATTGAGTAAATACAATGAATGCTCAACTCACTCTCTGGATAAGCCTAACTGCTCGCCCACACTACCACAAAGAGAGCAATTAGTATTTAGATAATTTAGCCTCTGCTGTACCTCTGTAGGCGCCCTGGTCTCTGTGCATACTATACCTTACTTTGGTATAGCATATGCAGAGCTAGCTTCCTACAAGGGTCCTGTGTTGGGAATTTAACCATGTGCTATGTTTCCTCAGATCTCTGTAAGCTGTTAAGACATTTTCAAGATTTTGTCGTATTCATGTAAATGTCTTGGATTGCACATTGTTTAATAAACCTCCTGATGAAAAATGATTTGAGTGAGGCTCTTCACTTCTGGCAGTCATTCTTACTGATGTCCCTGTCCACTTGCAACTTTAAGTAATCCTCAACTCTCTATTCTTTTTTATTTACCTTTGATTTTTAACCCATTAGGGATATTCAGGGTGTTCTAACTAGGAGCTATTCTCAGTGGGTTTGCTGGCCTAGAGGTAGGCATGAGGTTGCAATGGAATCTGGGTAACCCACAAAGTCTTGTGTGAAAGGTGTTACTCCTTTCTGCAGACCTGTAGAACAGTTGCCTCAAGTCTTCATACCCCTATGCCAGGCTAATGTGTATGTGTTTAGATATGAATTACTCAGCTGAAATCTCAAGGAGATCAGCCTGATACTATTCAACATGTTCTGGCTAAAGCATGTAAGGCAAGGAACCATTCACGAAGGAGCTTATTACGATGGCGGGCGGACTTTATCCGCCTGCCACAGTAACGGAACACGGGACCGACCGCCAGAGGTGCGGCGGTCCCGCCAGGCCAATTAAGATGCGCCCGCCACACTGGCGGGCGCATCCTCGACTTTAACATTGCGGCGGGCGGTGCTGTGAGCAGCACCCGCCGCAATGATAAAGGCCAAGTTGTGCATTGCCATGCAATACATGACAGGCACTGTGCGATGCCTGCCACCTTGTGCATGGCAATGATGGGAGTTACCATAGGTACACCCCAGTGCAGCCACCCACCCCCCGGGGGCCTGCAATGGTCCTCCACAGTGGTTTCTCGATTGCTTTTCCGGAAAGGCATTCCACCACAGGCATCATAATATGAATGCATGGCCAGCACATTGTGTGGATTCACTCCTAGGATTTCATGCAAAGCAAGTTTAACAATAGTAACACTACAGGAATTTGCATAAAATTTAAGCTCCAAATAAAACCAGGAGCAACCTATGGGCAAGAGGAATACACCATGATATCCCCATGCATATTTTGTCATTTCCCCGAAATGAAACATTTTGCTCTGTTTACCTTTGAGCGGTGTGTTTATCATCGCATACACATTTGTATTGGAGGGTGTACCTAGACTTCAGATGTCAAGCAACACCCCATTGCCTCACCTTTGCATAGGGGGTAAACGCATAGTTGTCAGTCACAACTGCATTATTTGCAAGAGCGCATACATAGACATCACCAGTCAGTGAGTCTGTACAGATATGGCTTTGCACAACTTTTTAACATATATGCAAGGTAGCACTGCAATTTTCACAATGCATTGTGCGTCTCGACATTTAGTATTTGGAAATATGGCACTGCACAATTGTTGCCACTAACCCAACGCAGCACCGCAGATTATCACACAGTGCTGCAAGACTGCTGCCCACATATTTGTAAATCTGAACCAGTGTTTCCACAAACCCCGCTCACTTTAGCTTGCAGTAAGCACTCATTTATACCTTTTGACTCAAACAACAAACTCTCCCTTCACTAAATTTCCCTGCCACTCCCCCACTCCTCTTGTTGATATAAGCAACCAATTCAGTTATTTTGTAACTGGGTTAGGGCCCTCTGAGGGCTAAAAACGTACAGCTATTTCTAAACAATCCATGTATTGCTGAAAGATTCCAATTGAAGATATCTTCAGCTTCACAGAGTAATTTTTCAAGAAACTCCCCCTAAGCAATGGTGTCCTAATTCAATTGTATTCAACGTATAACTTATTTAGGTCTCTTTTAATTCTGTGAACTTGGAATCAGTACCTCCCGCTACTCAAAAGTGCTCTTCACACTCAATGGGGAGGATGGTACCTAGTCATTTGTTTGCATTTTCGTTGGGCCACAGGGTTCACCTCCCTTGCTTTGCCTTCCAAAGTGGCATAATGACCCTCAGGGGTTGAAAGTGCCATTTCAGATGCACCCATCTGTTCACTTTTAAATTCACATAGAGGGCGCCACCACATCACCAAGTCCCATATAAACTGACGTGTGTCCCTGCTCATTTCTGCAGCCTTTGAGCAGAGGCATTTGTGCAGTAAAGAAAGAAAGAGAACATTACTTAATCAGGGACAGAAATCATTCATTAGACTTAGAGGCTCAATTGATTTGGAAATAGTAATCAAAAGCAAGCACTTAAGTGCAATTGGGAATAGACACTTGTATTTTTTTATTTTTTTTAATAAAAATAACAATTTTAAAAGCTGCCCAAGCAATCAATGTGGAGTACTTTCAGACTAACCTCTTCATCAAGAAATTTCTGAAACGTTGTCAAGTTGCATTATACAAGACACATTTTTAGAAACAGTACCTGATACCACGCGCGTTCATCTGCTTCTTTCGAATGTTTATAATGTCAAGGTGTAAAGGGTTAGCCTTTCAGGAGTGTTATCCTTCCAAGGTGGTGCAGGCCTTCCCTGGAACCTGCAGCAAAACTACATATCAGTATTTCTCTTTCATGTGTTGCTTCCCTGAAACTATGGGGTGCAGTGTACAAGTTCTTTCACAAATATTACCATTAAACTTCACATGACATTAATAGTACCTGCGGAAATCCATAGAAAGCTTGCTTCTACTTTTTATAAGCGCAGTGCTCATTATTATGTAAAAGTTGACTCTAAAAAAATGATTTCTCCATTGAGAGAACACTATTTTACAAGCGCTACATCCATCTGAAAGTGAATGCGAACACTTTGAAAAGTTATTTGACAAGACACAAAAGATCGGGAGCAGCATCACGATGACCCCGTACAATACTTTCAAACAGAGCTACAGGGTAATATGGCTCCCCGGGGCTTCTTTGAACCACCCGGGCAGCAGTCTTGAAAGTACTTTGAGAAACCGGCAGCCCTCACCTCACGATGGAGACCCAATCCCAGCCTCTCTAACAAAATCACAACGACTCATGTCCCCGTCACTGGGTAAAATCATTATTGCTTACTGGAAGAGGGAAAGGTTCCTAGAAAGCAAAACAAATGATGTATCAACCCTCTGTTAAAAAGCCATGTCCAAACATACATGATCGCTCATCAATTTGAGACCGGCAACTGAGCTCCCCTTTTGGGGCAAAACATTAAAGAAGATCGTGAATTCGCCCCCAGTCCTCTTGTTCACTCACGCAACTTACTCAGTTTACATGTGCAGAAAACGTTTCAGAATAATGGCCTCCGTGCATGCATTTTTATCCTCGCTGTCCTAAAAGACAGCCAAAAGCAGAGCTCACATAATAAGAATGCTGATAATGCCCCTTGTTTGTGGAAAAGAGTTAACCAGGTGGTGGTATGCTTCAGGGTTTTTGCTGAGGGATTCATGGGTAGTGATCTGGTTATCAGCTCACAAAGAATTGCCTATTAGTGAGATGGCTCACAATCAGTGCCCAAGATATTGTTCGCCCCACACACCATACAAAATTCCTTTTACATATTCATCAACTTCGTATTTGCCCCACGGAATATCGATTTCATGTTTTTTAGATAGTAGTGGAATAACATCTACAGCTGGTCTAATGTATGGATGCTGGGCTGTTTTTATGCAACACTTATTACTACAGTTTTTATGTTTCAAAACCCTTAAATAACAGATCGTACTATAACCTAAATGAATGTCACTTAATGTATCGACTCAGAAGGGATGAGTGCCTGAGAACTTGATTTAGAGTTCAGATTACTTTGTCACAAACATGACGGATATCCAACTACAAGCGCCATAGGATATAATGCACATATACTAGGGCGAAGGAGAGATCATGTTTGTGATGGTGTAACCCATCCCCCAGCTCTAAATCAGGCCCTATGTTTTTCAGGCCACAATTCAAACTTGTGATCTACATGTAATGCTAGATGTCATCAGCGAATGTTGAGCCATCTATGCCTGCTTGAAAAGCATACTCAATTTACACAGTGCACACAAAGTTAAATGGAGACGGGGAAGTGTCATATTTAAAACAAATAACAAGAAGACGAAAAATGTTACTCTGACTGATTTAACTACATTGTTAACCCTTTGACTGCCTTAATAACACATGGTCAGCGACTAGCTGCCGCCCCCCCCCTAATCCGGCACCCAACACCAAGGAACGTGGACACGAGACGTGTTTACTCTTTGGAAGGCGGGCGCTAGTCGCCCGGCCGTATTTATTAAAGTATGAAATTAAAAAAGGGTTTTAATTGCATAATCAACAATGAAATACAAAAATCAGCAGGACATTCAGTTGTACAATCGTTATCAACAAGTTTGAGAGCCTGACCTTAACAAAACTCTAATACAAGTAGTTCCTAGCTTAACTAAACATCCTATCTTGATTTTTGTACATTTCTGGCCATATGGCAGGGTCACTACCGGTGTCAGGTCCTACAAGCGGCGCCTTCCCCTTAGAAGTGCGCATGCGCAGTGTTACCCCGGGAATTGCCCGGTCTACGCCCCAAACTCCATTTACCCACTAAAGGAGGGCCCTTACTCTGCGCCGGTGGCGTCATGAGTCCACGCGCGCGGGGTGGCTACCAGCCTAAGGAAAGCGTGAACTACTCCTACCCGCGCTCCTTTGCATATTACCTTGCCCCTGGAGTACTGGGAGTGGCCCGCAGGCTCCTCCCCCTGGGCGGGAACCTCCATAGGATGATGCCCGCCCCCTCAGACCTCAAATATGTGCTCACCGATAATGACCTTACCGCATGCCCCATACCTAATAAATACGACGACCTATGGAAAAAAGTCTAAAGGACAACTACACTGGCTAATAAAGAACAGTATCAACGCATAGCTAAAAGAGGAAAAAAGGCCTAACGACACATGGCATAAAATTACAATTCGGTTCACGCATGTTGCTCATAATCACAATAACTACGTATATCTACAAAGGGAAAAAAGGCCTAAAGACACACATCTTCAATTATAGTTCACTTCACACATCAATTTTCTACAAAGGGAAAAAAGGTCCTGACAACAGATCACAAAGTACCACAACAACCTACTCTCTCCCGCGGTCTATACCTATGAAACTTACCATGAGACCGGACCTAACGCTGCTTAAACTTTGTACCAAGGGATGGTGGGTGGGAAACAAAGAAGCCCCGAACGCGGGGCACAACGTTCAGCGAGGGAGCGTCCAGGGACAAGGGAGTCTCCTGGGCGCTCCCTACCTCTTATTCCCGAGGGGCCGGGTGGCCCCTCCTCACGCCCGCCCCCCCCGACCCGGAACCAGTCCATTGATTCCGGGTCAGGAGGGGCGCCGGCCAATCGGCGGTGGGCCGCGCCCCCAGGGCACGCCCCCACCGTCGAAGGACCCGAGGGGAGAAGGGGTGAGGCGGTCGCCGCGCCGCCATGCGTGCGGGGGGGCCGAGGGCCCCCCCTTTTCACATGGTCAGCGACTAGCTGCCGCCCCCCCCCTAATCCGGCACCCAACACCAAGGAACGTGGACACGAGACGTGTTTACTCTTTGGAAGGCGGGCGCTAGTCGCCCGGCCGTATTTATTAAAGTATGAAATTAAAAAAGGGTTTTAATTGCATAATCAACAATGAAATACAAAAATCAGCAGGACATTCAGTTGTACAATCGTTATCAACAAGTTTGAGAGCCTGACCTTAACAAAACTCTAATACAAGTAGTTCCTAGCTTAACTAAACATCCTATCTTGATTTTTGTACATTTCTGGCCATATGGCAGGGTCACTACCGGTGTCAGGTCCTACAAGCGGCGCCTTCCCCTTAGAAGTGCGCATGCGCAGTGTTACCCCGGGAATTGCCCGGTCTACGCCCCAAACTCCATTTACCCACTAAAGGAGGGCCCTTACTCTGCGCCGGTGGCGTCATGAGTCCACGCGCGCGGGGTGGCTACCAGCCTAAGGAAAGCGTGAACTACTCCTACCCGCGCTCCTTTGCATATTACCTTGCCCCTGGAGTACTGGGAGTGGCCCGCAGGCTCCTCCCCCTGGGCGGGAACCTCCATAGGATGATGCCCGCCCCCTCAGACCTCAAATATGTGCTCACCGATAATGACCTTACCGCCACAGGCCAGTATTGTTAACCGACGATCTGGCCTCCCCCTCTAGCCCCTATCTAAGGACACATCCTCCTACCCCAGCCCTCCAGCCAAGCCCAGATATTGTCAGCCCATAGGACATTACCCTCTTCTGTCAGATGAACCCCGTCTTTCAAGTAATACTTTTGACCCCAGATGCACCCATGAGGTATTGACTGTAACACGGGTGTTCGGAACAACCTATCCAGCCGTGTGTTGATCCTCTTTACCGAGTGATTCAACGCCCTGACTGAATCGCCCCCCCGCCACTGAAGTCGAGGTATTAGTTGTGACCATACTAGTGTACACCCGGGGCAGGTCCTAGCTATCCAACCCGCTGTTGAGATAATCTCCTCAATCAAGGTGCGCCTGCCCAGTGTTGCCAAATCGTTCTCCCCAAGGTGAAGTATCACCACTGACGGTGGAGCCCGCTGGCGTGCTAACAGCCCTTGGAAGAATCCCCTAAACTCGTGAAGACACAACCCTCCTCTGCCAAAGAAGGTGATATTCAACCCTAGTTGTGCCGCCCTTTCTTTCTTGCCACCTGACAGGAAAACACATTCCGCTCGCTTAACATATGAATGACCAACAATCCAGACATTGTTCTTTGTTGTTTCCTGGTCGCCGCTCCGTGCCGATGAATATTGGCGGTGCCCGACGACAAATTCCTCCCCTGCGTAACAGGTCTGAGAAACTGTAAGAGAGCGGAAAAGAGACCAAGCGTGAGAGACAGGTAATCATAGCATGTCAATCCGAACATAACGTTTATAGCAGTCTGACGACCACCTCCCAATTGTCTTCACTCTTTCCACTGGGAGGCCCCCCGCCACCGCCTCAGTTGCTGCCCCAATCCTGAAGGAATGAGATCCAAAATCTCTAGGATCAAGACCCGCTTTTGTAACCCCTATTTCGAACACTCTCCTGAATTGATACCTGGTCAGGGGGCTCCCGTCGGCGTGACAGAGCAACGCCCTGCCTACTGAACCGACCAATAATCCCATGAGTGATTCCACGTGCCTCACCGGGCAGCACGGGTTGGCGGGGGCCCGTCGCAGAACTATGGTGTGACCCCTAGCTTCTTGATCGGTCTTTGATTTCTGGATAATCACCCACATGGTGTCACCCCTTATCGTCACCCCAGCCTTCTGCAAGCCACCTAGTATGTCAGCCTTAGATCCCGCCACAAGTTCACTAATTCTCAGTGCCCCATAAAATGCCAGGGAAAATGCCGCCCTAAAAAGAAGCACTTCCCACTCTGAGTTACAAACAATCTCCAGCGTGCCCAGTAAGGCTGTTAGCCGGGCCAACCCCATGGGCTTCCTTTTATCCTTCTGGTGTCCTTGAATACGGCGCCATCCCCTTAAAGCCTTGCGTATCATAAAGGTATTGGTGGGATCCCGGAAGCCCCTAGCTTGAGCGAAGAATGACACTGCTGCCCTATGTCTGGTTGCCGCTGCTACTGAGCGCCCCTCTTTGTGCATCCATTCTAAATAGGCTGCAAACCCATCCTCCTTCGCCCAAAGCACTTCCCACTGTGGCCCCAAAAAAGAACAATAAGACAGAAACGCCCCTTCGTAAGCCGTCTTGGTCCTGGGGGCTAGGCTAGCGACCACGAGGTCTTGTAATCTGGGGCACCAATCTGCCAAAGTACTGCTGGGAAGTGTGCTGGCGAGGGGTCTGCTGTGGGGAGATGTTCCCTGAAAACCTGCATTTTGAAGCGAGAAAGGGCGTCAGCAGCATTGTTTAAAACACCAGGGACATGTTTGGCTCTAAAATTAGCATTCAGTTTAAGGCAACGCAGAACAATTTCTTTGATCAAACGAAGTATGAAAGGACACCGCGCCCCCTGCTGATTGATACATTCCACCACTGTCATGTTATCTGACCAAAACACCACTGATTGGTTACATAGGTGTTCGGGCCAAACCATCAGTGCCACCCATATTGGAAAAAGTTCCAGGAAGCCAATGTTGCCGAGCAAACCCCATGTGTTCCATTCTTCTGGCCATTGTTGAGCGACCCACCTATCCCCTAGGATGGCACCAAAGCCCACACTACCGGCCGCATCGGTCCATAGTCCTAACTCCGCTGATGTAGTGAGCGGGCCGGGCCAGACCACCCTACCGTTAAAATCCCCCAGGAATGCCATCCAAATAAGCATGTCCTGGCGAATTTCAGACGATAGGCGCGTGCGGTGGTGTTTTTCCCTCAGCCCCTGCATCGCGTGCGCGATGGAGCGAGAGAAGGGGCGAGCCATTGGGATGATTCTTAGTGCGAAATTCAGTTGCCCTACCACCTCCTGTAATTGCTGCAAAGTGACCTTCTCCTTCCGGAGGCATAACTGAAGCGACGTCTTGAATTTGCGCACCTTGTCCTTAGGTAGTCTAAAACATTTCTCCATCGAGTCAATCTCGATGCCCAGAAATTCCAAGCAGGTGGTCGGGCCCACCGTCTTCCCAGGCGCAAGCGGGACCCCAAAAGCCCGCATGAGCACGCAAAATTCCTGCAATGCTAGTGCGCACTCCTGAGAACCCGCTGTACCGAGGAAGAGGAAATCATCTAAGTAATGCATGACCCTTCGGTGGCCTGTCACCTGTCTCATGGCCCATTCAAGAAACGAACTAAACATCTCAAAGTAGGCGCAAGAAATAGAACAACCCATAGGCATGCATTTGTCCATGTAGAAGCTATCCCTAAAGGTGAAACCTAAAAGATGTTGGTCTGCCGGGTGGACTGGGAGGAGGCGGAAGGCGGACTCTATGTCTGATTTCGCCATCAGCGCCCCGGGTCCAGTGGCCTGTAATAGGGTCACAGCCTGATCAAAAGAGGCGTACTTAACACTACAGATACCTTCGTCAATGGCATCATTCAGTGAGGCCCCCTTTGGCGCTGATAGGTTATGAATCAATCTGAATTGCCCCTTCTCTTTCTTGGGGACAACTCCCAATGGGGAACACACAAAGTTGTGTACTGGCACTGCAGAAAAAGGGCCTGATATCCTGCCTAAGGAAAGCTCCTTGTCAATTTTGGCGGCCACAACAGCCGGATTGTGTGTGACTGATAATTGATTTCTACAGTGCGCACTGCCTGTGTATCCCCCGGCCGGGATCCTAAAACCTTTAGAAAAACCTTCCTGGAGTAGGGTGGCCGCTTTGTGGTCCGGGTATCTGTTCAAGAATGGAATCATTGCCACCACATCCACTGGAGTGGGGGGGCGTGACGTGTCTGACTTATAGTGGCCTTCCCCTACCTCTCTGTCCCGTGTTACCTTGCTTGGACCTACAGGTAGATTCTGGATGAGAGGGGTGGCCACAGGAGGCACATGCATGCCTAAACTTACACGCGGCCCGTGTGCAGGTACGCTTATTAAAATCCCAGCACACTCCTTTCTTCTCTGGCCCACCTGCCCTAAATTTCCCCGGTACTTCACCCGTTTGGGGGGGCCGAAAGGGCTGCTGCGGTCTAGTGAACACCCTGCCCGCACCGAACTGGGGGGGAGGTGCAGTGTCAGAGAACTGTTTGTGCCAGGCCAAGGAATCTACCGAGTCCCATGGTAATGCTCTATTGAATTCCAATGCCTTCCTAAAATTTACATCATAACCCTTCCATGCTTCCCCAGAATACTGCTGACTCCACCCCACAATCCTGCTCGAGTAGCAAGCCAATGCAGCCTGCAGATCTGGAGGACGCTCAGCCTTAACTGCAGTGAAAACGGCCCATGCTTGCATCCAATTATTGAGATTTTCCTCAACCCTGAATCTAGTACACTGCGCCCTCCATTCACTCGGGAGCATCCACTCTTTCAGTGCTTTTGCCTGCTCCATTTCCCTATTATCCAATAATAAAGAATAAATGTACACGTATTTATCAGCCCAAATCATTTCCTTAACAGCTAAAGACACATGTTGAGCTAGATTTTCGCTCCTGGAAGGTACTACGCCGTCCCCCAAGAGCGGCAATGCCACTTCCTTACCAAGTGCGGGCACCGGGGGCGGCTGCCCTCGTACTCCGTCCAGCTGGGGAACACTTGGACCTGCAAGGGGAGAAGAAATTGGCAATGCAACACTGTCGGCGATCGGTGCCGACCTGATTTTTTCTACGAACCTTGCAGCCTCTGCTGCATGGTCCACCGAATTCGGGAAGGCTCCTCCTTTTTGGAGCCATGGCATCATGGCCGTTAACTGAGCTAACAATTCGGGTGGCATTGAATCTACGTTACCCCCCGGGACAACAGGTACCACTGGGGTTATGCCCAGTGGTCCTGGCACAGCTGGCAAAGCGGGCGTCGGGTGTGGCCCGCCCGTACCCGGGATTGTGGGCACCGGTGCGGAAGCAGCCCCAGCGTCTACTGGTTGACCTGCCGGCACCGGCACCACAGGGGCAATGGGTGTAGGCACCTGTGGGGGTGGGACCACCGCGGGCGGTGCGGCGGGTAACGGATCCCCTGGGCCTGGGGTGGGGACCGCCTCCTTGGGTCTTTTGGACCTGGGTTTCCCTTGCGGGGTGACAAATTCCCCTCTTGGCACTGGTGCCACCCTCTTGCGGACCGGTCTCCCGGACGGGCCCGGTGCCTCGCCATCTCTATCCTCCAGCCGGGCTTCCCGCTCCTTAATTTGTCCTAGCTGTTGTTTAATGTCACTCATCTCCCGCATCATAGCCCGCATCATAGCCTCCATGTTGGACCCCCTTTTTCCACCCCTTGGACCTGGCATGATGCTAACCCCCCAAAAAACACCCGCTGCCTACTTAATTCCCAACCGGTCAGCTGTGTGTACCTTTCAGATGGAGGGTCACCAGGGGGCTTTCAGCACCATGCAACGGCGACCGCAACACTAGCGGCTTGTCCGCTTATGTAAGGGGGTGAGTAAACCTAATGTAGACCCACCCGGCGGCCACCAGGAGCTATGAATGCTAGCCCCCCGTACCCCTCTTACCGACCCCTCCTGTATCCTCGTCGACGACGGTGATCTGCGGTCACAGCCCTCACCACGTTGCGTGCACTGTCTGCTGAAATGTGCCAATAATGTAGTTAAGGTTGCCTGGAATTGAAAACAAGTATTAATACCGTGTAACAAAGCAGTTGCACCAAAACTCCTTGTATCAATGGCCTTAAATTACACTAATGCAACAGACCGGTACCCTCCTGAGCCCTTTTATTGTGCGCTTTTGTGCAACTACTTGAACAACAAGTTATTGACTAATTAATACCCCACAATAGTGACCAATACTTGAAGCAATGCCACGTTTGTATGCTTGAACAACAATTCACATATCAGTTAATACCATATATTAATGAAAACACTTTCAATAAATGTCACCTTGCTTTTATACCATTCGTGGACTGACTATAGCCAATGGATTATAACTAAATACTGCAATGTCTCCTCGTTTTCTTAAAATTGCACACTTTGTGGCACAATCAGCACACTGAATTATAACCAAAGACTGCACTGTAGCGTGAGAAACAGTTACACAAATGCCCCCTTGTTTTGTACACTTCCCAAAGGGTCACCCCTCCAGGTGCTGCCCTGGTCGACCCTGCTTCGCTGCTTTCTATGGAGCGTGCTCTTAATCACTTTCAATTTGCCCCCTTACGCCTGTTTTGTCGTTCCTCCTAAAGCGCGCCAAAATTGCCTGCTCCAGAGACAATAGCGGCGCCTAATTCCTGATTGTCAAGCCTGTCCTCGCAGCGAGCCACCGCTGCCCCCACCCGATACCTTAGTGCACCGTGCTTCCTCGACTGTTACCGGCGCCTGCGGTGTGACGCCCACGCAAGGCTTTCCTGGCTGTCGACGAAGATCGCTCAGTAATCTCCCGACGCGGCTCCACGCGGCAGGTCTCCGTAAGCCCTTGAGAACCTAAAAGAACAAGGGGGAAAAAACACCGTCTCCTCGCGTCCCTGGCCTGCCGACGCTCTCACAACGCGGCTGCTTCCAAGCTTCCGCCCAACCGACCTAAATAACGAAAAAGGAAAAAATTACTAAAACAAAGAAGCCCCGAACGCGGGGCACAACGTTCAGCGAGGGAGCGTCCAGGGACAAGGGAGTCTCCTGGGCGCTCCCTACCTCTTATTCCCGAGGGGCCGGGTGGCCCCTCCTCACGCCCGCCCCCCCCGACCCGGAACCAGTCCATTGATTCCGGGTCAGGAGGGGCGCCGGCCAATCGGCGGTGGGCCGCGCCCCCAGGGCACGCCCCCACCGTCGAAGGACCCGAGGGGAGAAGGGGTGAGGCGGTCGCCGCGCCGCCATGCGTGCGGGGGGGCCGAGGGCCCCCCCTTTTCATATGCATACATCATAAAATGGTGTTCATTAGGACATGCTTATGAGGTATACTTATGTCCCCTTTTGTGGTCTATGATGTGGCACCTGTTTTTCAATTTTGTTTATTTTTTTGCCCTGATGAGGAATAATTTTCTTTTAGAGATGGGTTGGCGGGAGAGTGTTTGTTATTGTCAAGTCTTTTCTGGGCACTGGCAAACTCCCAAATGAAGTTACACTAAGCTCACATCCAGTCTGCCTCATTATATGAGTGTGGCATTACATGTATGTCACAACAACCAGTAGGGATTACTTAGCCCCACCCAGGTTCCTTCACCAGTACTGGATTAGTAGGCAGGGCTAAGGTAGGGGCTATGGGCAGGTATCACTGCCTCCATTTCCTGCCCTGCCAAGACCACCACCCATAGCTGCCAAGTTTTCAAATTGCTGTGTGACATTTTCATAATTTCTGTGAAATTATGAGTGACATTCAACAACTATGAGTGACACTTTCTAGTGAGCAAAATCAAGCAAAGACGAGGGAAACATATACATAAATATCAGAAATTACACCAATGTTAGCAACGAGAAACTCAAAGAAGAACTTAAAACTACTGGAAAGCACCAGAAATGGAAGGGCACTAGTGCCAATGCTAGTGCCAATGTAACCTGATGGTAGTCAAACAAATATGTAACCATAATAGGATGAGAGAGAGCAGACTCTGAGCCCTGGCAAAACACGCACCACCCATCCATAAGTGTCTGAAGATAAAAGAAAACCTCTCAATTTAGTTAGTACTGGTGCCTAATGACCTCAGAAGGATGACTCACAGAGCAGCCCTGCCGCTCGGCTTGCAGATTAAACTGATGAAAGGCAAATGTCATCTTGCAGATAAACCTCACACTCAGGATGATGAGACAGAGCATCCCTGCCTGCAGATTTTACTGCCTACAGAGTCGGAAATTAAATCTGAGATCCCATAATTTGCAGCGTGCGTGCGCTCGTGCTAACGTTAGTACACAGAGAGACTAGTTACTTATAAGTCAGTGGCAGCAGCACCTGCCCAGTGACGGAAACTAGTACGAAACTAAACAGTAACTTTACTTACTTGAACTTCTCTGTCAGTCAAGGCTGACTGTCTCACACCGGCACGGTATAGTCCGGCGGCCACGGCGTAGAGCCGCACGGGGTCATGGCCGCACTGCAGCACAGCAGATGATGAGCGGCAGCACCAGTCACTCTGGCAAACTCCCTGCAGCTCCCGCGATCATGCCACTCATGATGCAGCGCCGCGGCCCGGCGGGCCATCATGCTGAGTGTAGTCTGCGCGGTCCGTGTCAACGATGCTTCCGTCCTGCCACCGCCCGGTCCGAATGCCGCTGCCTGGTTATATTAATTAATTATGCGCAGCCAGCAGCAGCACTGCAGGGGCGAGCGCACTTGATTCCACTCGACTGACTCCGACTAGTTCCCCACCCCTTCTGGAGACCTCACTTCCTGAGGTCACATCCGGATTAATAATACCCCCCTCCCACCCCCCCAAGGCGTGCCACAGCCAGTAACTGTTACTGCAGCTCAGGGCTGGCCCTGCCCCAGGTTTCCACTACTTTTCT
Source organism: Lissotriton helveticus (assembly GCF_964261635.1). NCBI lineage: Eukaryota > Metazoa > Chordata > Amphibia > Caudata > Salamandridae > Lissotriton > Lissotriton helveticus. The sequence continues at coordinate 1,057,309,412 of NC_136063.1, read as the reverse complement.
CTCTTCTTTCTCTCCTCTCCTAATGTTTTGCCTATTTTTTGATGTAATGTGTAATTGTTGATCTTTTTCTGTTACATTTTTTGAATCTCATGTAAAGCGCTCTGATACCTCCGGGTCTAGCCAGCGCTATATAAAACTCTTTAAATAAATAAAATCACATGAACAGTACACCATACACAGTGATTCTATGTCAGGACTGGAGGCGAGGATTATGCCTTCTTTCCTCACTTTATTCCAAATAGCAGCATTTTAGATTAACGAAGACTACGTATCCCATGAACCATAGGGAAAGGGAGCAAGAAAAACAAACGGATAGTAACTTCCAATCCGATTAGGGCAATAGTGTCCAATCAGGGGTTTCCTAGCCCAACATAGTCCTTTGCTAGTGTCTCCTCTTCCTCTTTCGGAGCGCGAACCCAGCCCATCCAGTCTCTTTAGGCGTCCTTCTTGTAAGCATCAGAACCTGCAAACGACAGGGACACCTTACCGAAGGAATCAAACTGCTAAGACCTGTAAATTGAGCATGAAGCAGTTAACCCAAACACAGTAACAGCGATACATGTAACCAAACTGAAGTAAAGTACTTACTGCAGTACGGGGAGGATTCTCCTCCTGGAGCGTAGGGCGGGATAATCCTTGCTTCTGAGTCCCTAATAGAAATGAAACTTTCCGTTACGTTAGCTAGGAAATTCTTCATTCTATGTCAGGACTGGGGGCGAGGATTATGCTTGTTTAAAGCTTGCCCACAACCAAATGAGCCATATTAAGTACCAGCTTGAAGTAGAACCTCTTAAAGGTGGAGTCTGAGCACCAAACAGCTGCATTGAGAATACTGAGGGGGGAGGGGACACTGGCAAAGGACTATGTTGGGCTAGGAAGCCCCTGATTGGACACTATTGCCCTAATCGGATTGGATGTTACTATGTGATTGTTTTTCTTGCTACCTTTCCCTATGGTTCATGGGGAACATAGTCTTTGTTAATCTAAAATGCTGCTATTTGGAATAAAGTGTAGAAAAAAGGCATAATCCTCGCCTCCTAGTCCTTAATAGAATTGAAACTTTACGTTGCGTTAGCTAGCAAATTTTTCATTTTGCCACAATTCAGTGTTCAGGACTGATATTACATAATTGATTGTGCAGACCATATCCCCATGGAAAATTGACATTGTATTTGGTAATTCCAGACACCAGAAATTCAGGAGAACCTTTCCTTTGTCACATTTCTGAGCATTACTTGAGAAATTATCACAATTTTAAGAGATGTTCTTAAAAAGTAAAACAATCTCCACTTTTTCATAATGTCTTCACAGTGGTATGAAATAATGATGTGTGACCTTTCCATTTCTCATAAGCATTTTTTCCAAACTTCCATCAAAGAGGTACAAACCTCTATTTTTAGGTTGCACTCTCCTCAAGGAACCACCAACAACCTCCTTGTGGGTTCTACTGCATTTCATAGAGTTTAATCTGTAGTTCATGTTTATGTCGCATACTACGGCTCTTAGGGGCTGGTTGGCTCGGCCCTTGCTTGTAAGTGGACACGTTCATCCAGCACACTGAGGTAGGACTGAGTGAATTCAGAAGGCGTGTGTCTGATGTTCTCCTTGTTTTCCACTTGAAATGCCTTCCCATTTGTAGCTGTCAGAGCAGTCATGGGAAACAAGAAAAATAAAATAGGCATGTCAAGAATTTGCATTTCTTGTTTTTATGAGGGTCAGAAGCATGGTGGGCAAAGGACACGCCGAACCGTGAGCTGCTGCAGTGAACATGTTGGTGTCCGCTTGATCGCACCTAGCTACCTTCCTTCATCGTTAAGGACAGACTACCAGCAAGAGATAACATGGCGAAGTGCTCTTTGAAGCAAACGTTTTGTTTGTGGTGTCCTGAGTACTGGTCTGAGCGTTAAGCTGGCTTGCTCTTGGGTTCGAAAAAGATGGCAACTTTTTAGAGCAAAAACGTTTCTGGTGGAAACTCCGCTAGCATGTAAAGTCTTTCTCAAATGTGGCTGTGGAAATGTAACTATGCGCTTCCTTAAGTGATTGATAGAGAGAACGGCACTGAGTAATTTAAGAGTTACAACTGCTGTTTGCTGACCTACTAAACCTCAGGGATGCAATTGTATTACTATTTCTGCTGGGGACATTTGGGTGAAAACATACCCCAGAGCACATTGCTCCACTAGCGTATGCTTGAATGACCATTTTCTCTCTTTTTGTTAAAGTTTTTATAGTCCCTTTAACAAGAAAGTGCTTCCACATAATCTGCTCAAATGGACTCTCTGACATTCCGTGTTATGTCTTTTTTAAGTTTAAAGAGACTTTTATTCGGTAAATATGCAGAACATAGTACAATAAGCTAGGAAATACTAGCATATAATGATAATGTTAAGCCATAAGAGAGAGAAACTGAAAAGAAAGGGCAAGAGATAGAGGGAAGGGGAAAATCACATACCATCAAAGAAAGCAAACTGTTATACATTAATATGTCTAACATGCATAAAAATAAGAATGCACCAGTAGAATAAAAACATTTTTTTATTGGCATTTCTAATCATATACTTTAACATTGACATATTTTAATTCAAGATGCATTAATCTCCGGACACATTGCTAACTGTTTGCACAGCTGGGCGATGGACATATAAATGACACCGTTGTAAGCATGTATAACACCCAAAAACTATACACATATTGATCCATTTCTACATACAATTAAACATTTGTTTCAGTGTATCATGCCTTTGGACAACTTCTTCACTTATCCTGTCCACTTGCGCCGTATAATCAAAATTTCTTACCCATACCATCGAAAATTCCTGGAAGAGCCTTTTTCTAGAGAAGAAATACTGTCTGCCATCAGTGGCCTTCCTAGCGACAAGGCACCAGGAGTAGACGGCCTGCCTGCCTCGCTTTATAAATCGTTCGCTGCCATCCTGGAACCGCATCTGGCAGCTATGTACAAAGAGTCTTTTGACACGGGCATTTTCCCGCCATCCCTGCGTGAGGCTTTGATAACCTTGCTCCTTAAACCTGACAAGCCTGCCGACCACCGCGATTCCTACCGCCCACTTTCCCTTATAAATATTTATAACAAAATCTTTGCCAAATTGATTGCTTCTCGTCTTCTTTTATTAATGCCCACCATCGCTCTCCCTGATCAGTCTGGCTTCATACCTGGCAGGGCAACCTCACATAACCTTCGTACCATCTTCTTCGTCTTACATCAAATTAATCCTAATTTACCAGCCGTGGCCGCCCTACTCGACGCCACTAAGGCGTTTGATACGTTGGAGTGGCCTTTTCTATTCTACATTTTGCAGCGTATGGGATTTAGTGCTCACTGTTTGCGCAATATCAAACTCCTTTACACCAGTCCAACTGCCTGTCTCCGCATAAATGGCCAGGTGTCCGACCCCATCAGTATTACCCATGGCACTCGTCAGGGTTGCCCGTTATCGCCTATGCTATTTGCTATCGCGATGGAGCCCCTGGCCGCCAGATTACGGCAGCACCACACTCACAGAAGCATTGGTTTCTCGTCCCGCTCCCTCCTCGTCTCAATGTATGCGGATGATATTACTCTATCTGTCCGCCATCCCCAGGAAAACCGTAGCCCCCTAGTCCGGGAGGTTATAAGGTTATAAGATTTGGCGGACTCTCGGGCATCCAGGTAAACTGGAGTAAGTCTGTTCTTTTCCACTTGACTGGTGCCACTGTCTCCATTTTTCCCTGACTTCCCGTTCGAGTGGGCGTCCGGCCCCATGCGGTACTTGGGCATCTGGTTGAGCAGGGACTTAGATGAACTTTGGAGGTCGAACTTTGGGCAGGTGGTGGACTGGCTTGAATCCAGGATCCCTTCATGGAGCCGACTACCATTGTCTCTGGCCGGTCGCATCGCTATAGCCAAGATGGTGGTCCTCCCTAAATTCCTATATCTCTTCTTGAACATTCCTATCTTCCTCACTTCTCACTTCTTTCGCAAACTGCGTTCCCTAGTCATCTCACTTGTGTGGGCGGGTGGGCAACCCAGGGTGGCCTACGATATCCTCACTCTACCCATGTCTGCCGGTGGAATGGGTGCGCCTGACTTTCGGCTCTACGCCTTATGTGCCCACGCCAGCTTCCTGCATTTTTGGATTCACCCTTCCCCCATCAGCCCCATATCGCAGTGGAGACTGACGTCGCATCTCCTTGGCCGCTGTCCACTGCTGTTTTTGCGCCCATGGCGCGTCCCCGGGCGGAGGTTGATACAGTCGAGACGCTGCGCTGGGCATGGTCTTGCCTGCGTCGGCTCTCTGGTCTCTCTCTTTTTTCTGCCAATGCTATGCCAATTATGAACCATCTGGATTTCCCGTCCCTCCAGTCGTCCAGCATGTCCCGTCATGTGGCGCGATTGGGTCTGAAGACTGTTGCAGATCTTTACCCAGATGATTCCTTTTACTCGCTCCCAAAGTCTCCGACGATGCAGGATACGCTCCTCTTCTATCAATTGTGCGCCACTTGCAGGAAACTGCACTCCACCTTCCCACAACCCCTGGCTACCTTTCCGGTTTTGGATTTCATATATGCTTCCTCGTGACTGCACAAGTTGGTAACCAAACTGTACGCTTTTGCCCTTTTGTCTTCCCCCATCTCCTCGGCTCGGTCGCGGAAGGCGTGGAGCGCGGACCTCGGTGTTGACATCTCGGAGGCCGGCTTGCTGTATTGCTGTAATCAAACCAAAAAGCTTTCACCGAATTACCGGCTCCGCCAGATTCACTTCAAGTACTTGCACAGGTTTTATCGCACCCCAGTGCAGCTCCACCAGCTTGGGCTCACCCCTGGGGATACTTGTGTGCGTTGTGCTGTCCCCGCTGTGGACTTTGCTCACGTAGCGTGGCTCTGTCCCAAGGTCTACGAGTTCTGGCAGGCGGTGTGTTCCGCCATTTCTGACATTACCAGTGCGGCTGTGTGCCCAGACCCCCCCCTGTGTCTCCTCAGCTTCGTTAAGTTCTGTCGCCTCTCGCAGCCTGATCTCGATGTTACTGTGCTCACTAGGCGCAGGGTGGCTATGTGTTGGGGTCGGCGGCTTGCCCCTAGGATTGAGAGTTGGTTGGAGGACGCCTCTCGTTGCCAGACTCTCCTATCGGAGTTATGGGATTTAATGCATGTCAGGTCCCGCCCTGTTAGCATTTCGGCCCCCTTGGTTGCCTATCTCTTCTCCCGCTCCCACCCCAGCAGCGATACCTCTCCCGCGCTCCCCCCGGCCCTGGGTCCGTGGACCTGCTGCTTAATGAGTCTCATTGTTATTGTTCCCTAGGTGTGTTCCCTTGGGGGGGCGTGACCCTTGGTTCTAGGTGCTGCGACGTTACCATCCCTTCCGTCCTCTGAGCCCCCCTGGTTGCCTATCTCCTTTCCCGTTCCCCCCCCCCGGCAGCGCTGCCTCTCCCGCGCTCTCCGCCGGCCTTGGGCCCGCGGCGGCCGCCGGTGCTGGTTAGTGACTGTCCCCTTTACCTTTTCTCATCGGCGCCCCTACTGCTCAATGAGCCTCACTGATGTTGTTATTTTATGTGTGTCCCCTTAGGGGGGATGCGACCCCGGGTCTTTGGTGCTGCGACTTTACAATTCCTGGCTTCTTCAGTTGTTGAGAATGCACTTTACTGTAATTCATTGAACAATTTGGTTTGTACCTTGCTGCTGTGTATTGTGATCTTGCACTGTGCTTTGTATCTGTCATGTGTCTGCTCCTCAATAAAGGTTTTTTGAGAAAAATAAATAAATCTTAGCCATGGGGCCTATCTCGTGATTGAATATTACATACCTTCTTTAATTGTTTTCACTTGTTATCATATTATAATCATAATTATCCAATAAGCAAGAAAACGTAAACAACGAGAACAGTGTCAGCCTGTGCATGTTGGTGTCACTATCATTGCCTCCTCCAGCCTTGGAGGATGATTTCTCATTAGGGGACCACGGGTGGGGGAATAGGAGGCAAGGTGGGGAGGGCACCTGGTCATCAACGGTGCTGCATATATCTCAAAGTTTTGGTAGCTATCCATGGCAGCATTGGGAAGGGGGATGGGGGAGGTGACTGGGAGAGAAATCTGGTGCAGGGGACCCCTTGGTGGGAGCAGCGTCACACGCTAAAGCCCATCAGTCAGTGCCAGTCAATGCAGATCCCTCCCCCTCATCTCCACTATTGGGGCCACTCGGGTGTTCCCAGTTAAATAGGATATCCCTCCACGCCTCTGCAATAGGGTGCCTGCGCAGGAACCTCGGGTCTTCTTTATGTAGTGCTCCACCCTCGGATGCCGCCCAGTTACTCACTTCTCGGTTCCAGACCTCAATCGTGGTCCCATTGCTGACTTCCATGTTATCGCAATTCAACAACAAAATGTATAAAATTCACAGAGGTTTAGGTACTTCTTCAATATACGGGTTACGTGAGTATGTCTTATTAGCAGAAGAATTTAAGATAATTGTTATAGGTAACCAGTGAAGATCTCTTTTATTACCAAGAGCAACAGGATGTACATATGCTCTATCCAATCTATGATGATAGCAGACTCCATACCACCATGGTTGAAAAGATACAGAAGACACATCTTTCCATGACTTGGTATTCTGTTGAAAGGTAATAGTAAGGAGTATATGCAAGTCACTGAATTGAGATGACCAAACCTCTGAAATGCTCCCCTGAAAAATATGAGTTAAAGAAAAAGGGACCTATGTGTGAAAAAATAGAGTTTATCTGTTGCCAGATTCATATCCAAAAATTATGAATAGAGGGACAATCAAATAGCATGTGTTTAAGATCTGCTGGAGAAGCGGCACATGAGCAACAGTTAAAGAAAATGTATTGGTGTCAATTCTATGTAATTTGACAGCTGTAATTAGGAGTCTGTTATGAATAAAAAAACAAAGTTCGAATGGTATTTGCTTCTCTAGAAGATTTCCTTATTTTTTTAATTGGAAAATAAGTTTGCAAATGTATTTATTTATTTTTTGAGTTTTATACAGCACTGGCTAGACCCAGAGGTATCAAAGCGCTTTACAGAAGAGAGAACGTGGACCGTACATAGATAATAAACAATATATAACAACATCAATGTTCAACACTAAAAGTGCAGCTGAGTAAGGGAAAGATCACAGTTACATTTAGCAAAGCGGAGATGGGACTCTGGAATAAGGCAGACAGTAGTAGGAAGGAGAGTTCAAGTCCAGCCGACTGGCACCAACAAGGGGGGGGAACACGAGGTCAGTCCATCCCACCGGGCATGAACATAGGCAGTCCAATATGAGCATGGCGAGGAACCCACAGGAGGTGATAGCAACATCTGTAGCAGGAAATCTATCAAGGCAGCCATCTTGAGGGAGATCCAGGTGAGTGAAATCCAGTAAGAAAATAGTTGGGTCCGGAAGGTAGGTGATAGCCAGGAAGAAGACCTGAGCTCATCTCCTCTCAGCTGCAATGCGCAGCTCAACTGGACGATCAGCCAATTAACTAGGATTCCGTAGTTAGGGTTCGAATCAGACTCCCAATAACATGAAGAAACGTGGAGGCAGCACCAGTTAGAAAGTGATTTGAAGAGGCATATAGTTGTTTAAAAATTTCTTTTATTGTTCTTTTTTCAGAAGTGCACAAGACAGCCAACGCATTTCGCTCCCATCACGGGAGCTTCGTCAGGGCAGAGTAAAAGTAAGAGTCTGGATTGAGTATTCCAGAGACTGCAGGGCAGTGTGACGTTGGGTTGAAATTCAGGTGTATCGAAATATCAGCAGAAGAGTTCCATTTGTAGTCGATGGTATGTGTCCCCAGATATTGATTTATGCCGATATAATGAGGATCAAGGCACCAACCGAAGGGATATATATATGATGGCAAAAAATAGTCAATTTTCGTTTTGCCGGTAACTCATGAAATTGCTTCAGTCGCCAGGTGTAGAGATATATATCAAGTTGTCATAGAAAAGTAGTTTTCAGTGCGTGATCCAAGGGTGGCGCCCTGAAAGTTATAGGCAGGCCTTAATAAGCTGCCAAGGAGCCTCGTTCTGCAGGCTATGTGTAGCCGGTGTTGTCTTCCGAATCGGGACGCCAATAACATTCCACCTCTGACTTATTTCGAGTAATTGAAAAGGAAGTTAAGTGTTTTTAAATTTGAGATGAAGAAGGAGAATTATACAAAATCGATTTCTTATCAGGTGGTGAGGGATTGAGTGTGAGATTAGAGTATAATTGATTATAAGAGGATTGAACCATGAGGAGGAAAGAGAAAAACTAGAGTGAGCTACTGAACACCATCTTTAAAAAGTTGATGAGTCCTTCTAAGTTCTTTGGCTAACCAATCTTTCCAAAAAACAGATTTGTTATTGATCTTAATATGTTTAATATACCACATTGATGGATTTCAAAACTGCGTTTGCTCACCTCGAGAAGATATGGAAAGTGGCTGAAAGATTTTACAAGCATTCTTAGGAATAGGAAAAGATAATGTTAAGGGAGTATAAGAAAGGGATATATACTCCTCAAAAGAGAAAGGATGAAAGAAAGATTTTTCAAGATTTACCCACAAAGGATAGGTTATAGAATCATTTTCTGATGATAGAAACGGAGATTGTTTAAGAAAGAAAGCAGAATGGTAAGAATGAAAATCCAGAAAGTTAACTCCATCCATATGCTTAGGTCTTTTGAGTTTACAGATAGACATTCTAGCATTTTTATTATGCTATAAAAACTTAGATAACATTATATAATTTCTTATCATGGGAACTAGGAGTATTGATCGGAATGCTAGATAAACAGAACAATATTATAGGAACTAACATCATTTTCATAGTATCTAAATGACCCCACCATGATAAATATAAGGGATGCCATTGAGATGTAGACAAAATTAATATTGATTGTAACGCTTTCAGATTTAAAGTGACAGTTTCTTTAATAGAAGCATTGAGCCATGTTCCAGTGTAAAAGTTAAATCTACATGACAGCATAATTTATTTAAAGGAAGGATTTCACGCTTAGCAGCATTTAGTTTATAACCTGAGATGAAAGCAAAATGATCAAAAATGCTGGTAAGGAAGTTTGCGGTTGTGAGATAAAAAGTAAGATGTTGACCGCATAGACTGAAAGTTTTAAATGTTTGTCACCATTGAGAAAACCTATAATATCTATGTTCAGCCTAATTTTTTATAAAAAGGGTTCTAGGGCAAGAATAAACAATAGAAGAGATAGAGGCAAACTGTTCTGAAACCTCTATGAAGGGAAAAGGATGGACACACAAGTCCATTAGCTTAAATAGAGGATTTGGGAGAAGAATATAAGAGAGAAACAGAATTAATACATTTTGGGGGCGCTAGGTGGTGCATGAACAAAGATGGCCGCACGCCTGTGAGGCTCTTGCTGCTTGGCGGCATAATTCTTCATTTATCCTACTAACACACGCACTGATATTGCTGAAAGTGCCTGCCGTGTGTGTCTCTATTTGCAGCCTGACTCTGGTTCAAAGATATGCCATGGCGGATGCTGCGGGACGATTCTGAGCGGCGCAGCACACTGGGCATGGACTGTGCGAGGTGTCTGGCTAGAGACGTTCCCGGCCGGAGCTGATAGGCAAGCCCCGGGGATTGCACGTGGTGTGTGGGCCTCATTTATTTATTATTTATTTATTAATTGAAAGTTTTCTATAGCGCGAACAAGACCCTTGGGTATCAGAGCGCTTAACATAACGAGAAATAGATTAGAGACACGTCTATATAATATATGATATGACAGTAGAGAAATTAGTTGGATGTACTTCCTCCAACGCTAGATGAAAGGAAGATAACGAGGATAAAAAATAGATAGAGTACAGTACATGGTTAACAAACGAATATACAATGTTCTGAGGTAGGATAGGGAATTAATTATATTATATAAGATGTACGGGGTCTTCCGTATATGAATGTTTTTAATGATTTTTCCTTAGTCCTCTATGTTTTTCAGACCCAGAATTAGTATTGTGTCGACCGCTGGTATCCACATAGAGTTGGTGATTTCCTATTTACTTCCCGTGTGGTTGTAGATTAGTCACCTCTATGCCAAAGCTTAGATGATGAATTATTCGTCTATGGGAGGAACTTACTCATGAGAAAGATCTTAGTTTCCCTCTTAAATGTTGCAGTGTTCGGAATTTTTCTAATGTTCGGGGGGAGAGAGTTCCAGATTCTGGGGGCCGCTCCTATGAAAGCTCTATCGTAGGTTTTTTTTCTTCTTGAAGATGGGTGGTCTCACCATCAGTTCCTTGGCCCTCCTGGCCGGTCTGTTTCCACCAGATATTTCAAATTTATTATTATTTTTTTTTCTGTGCAAGGTATCTAGGTGTGTTGTAGTGAATTGCTTTGTGGGTAATACATGCCATTTTTAGCTGTATTCTTGCTTCGAAAGGTAGCCAATTTAATGCTTTCAGGTGCGGAGATTTATGGTCAAATTTCCTCGTTACTGTGATAAGTCTTGCTGCTGCATTGAGGCAAGCTTTTAATTGTGCTGTGGAAATTTTTGGTAGTCCTGCTAACGTTGTACACCCATATTCAATCCTCAAGATAACCAGTGATTGTACTGCTAGTTTTAGATCCGTCTCAGTTAAAAGTGATTTCATTTTTCTTAAGTAGTTCAGATGAAAACTGGCGTTTTTTGCCATTGCTTTGATGTTAGCTTTCATGTCTAGGTTCTCATCCAGTGTGATTCCAAGTGATTTCGCCGAATCAACTAGAGTGGGGGTGCAATTTAAAGCTGTGATCATTTTCGACCATTCCTTCACTTCTGATTGGTTCTTTTGTGGCGAGAGAAGTAAGAATTCTGTTTTATGTGCGTTTAGTTTCAGATGATTGATAGTTAGCCATTTTAGCGTCATTTTGAGGGCCTCATTCAATAAGATGATGTCTTCCAGGGCCGCGATATTGATGTAGATCTGCGCGTCATCCGCGTTCATGTGGTAAGATATTTTGGAATTGCGCAGAATTTCTGTAAAGGGTTTGATGTACAAATTAAACAGTGATGGAGATAGTGTAGATCCTTGAGGTACTCCAATTGTGGTTGGACATGAAGGTGAGAGTGATTGGTTGACCAGGAATCTCTGACTTCTATTCTGTAGGAAGGATTCAAACCATCTCAGCACTTTACCAGATATTCCCATCCTGTCCTGGAGTCTGTTCAGTAATTTTTCATGGTTAACTGTATCAAATGCAGATGATAAGTCAAGAAGGATGAGTAGCGGGCTGTCTGCCGGTGCTTGGCCATATTTGAGAGGCTGCTGCATCATCAAACCATCCGCTCTCCCTCCTGGCAGTGGCACGATTGCGGTAAGCAGCGGGCTCTGCCATTGGTAAAATACTGCGTCGCTTCCTCCCGCACTGGCCTGCTGCTCCTTATACCATGCGGACTTTCATAGCAAGGGGCAAGTGATTCTCTGCTCCTGGACTGGCCGGCATTTATACCCCCATATGATCTTCTTTCTTGGAAGTGCCTGCTATGTGCTTGCGAGCCAACCCTGACTCCTACAGGAAGAGACATGTGAGTTGGAGCTCTGTCCACCGGAGGCCAACATACAGTACGACGCCCGCTGCTGCAGACAGACCCCTCCTGCCAGCCAACACAAAGGCTTACTGTTTGCCCTTGCCATCAGCTCACCTAGCGCTACAGCTCTCTGGTGCCACACAGTTGTGTAGATTTGCATTGCCTGTCAATTGGGTACACGGAGCCCCTTCCCTGGTACTGCTGTAATAGAAGTGCAGCCATGACTCCTCAGTACCCTGGCTATGTTATGTTATGTTATTTGGATTTTTTAAGCACACAGCTGCCCCAGCTAAGGGGCGTCCCGGCGCTGTATCAAAAAGGTAACATAACTAATATCGCAGAAAAAAGTGAGGGTGATTAGTAGGGCAGAGGAAAGAGCTGTGTTTTAACAGCTTTTCTAAAAACAAAAAGGTCATCAAGAGAGCGAATGTAGGCAGGAAGTGCATTCCATAATTTAGAGGCCAAGACCGTAAACGATCGACCACCCAGTCTACATTTTTGGAAACGAGGAACAAATGCCAAATTTTGGCCGGCAGAGCGAAGGCTGCGCAAAGGGGTGTACAAAGATAGAAGGTGCTGAAGGATGACAGGGGTGTCAGATCTAAGAATTTTAAAAGCAAAGCAAAGAACCTTAAACTCTATGCACCTGATTACTGGCAGCCAGTGCAAGTTAGAGATTATACTACGGGCTGAGCAGAAACGCGGCAGGCCCACCAGGACCCTGGCTTCCGCATCCGTTGAAGTCGCAAGACTTCCGCCTGGTTGGCGCCTAAGAACAGTGAGCTAGCGTAATCGAGCCTTGATAATACGCTAGCTTGGATCACCATCTGGCGGGTGGGGGCATCCAAAAATTTGAGGATAGGCCTCAAACCACGCAAAATGCCGAAGCACATGGATGCCACCTTCTTAGTATGGAATGAAAAGGTAAGTTTGGAATCCACCCAGACGCCAAGATTTTTAAGTTTGGGGACAGGTTTAGGGGGAGGTCCCAGCTCCTGAGGCCACCAGCCAGCACCCCACAACTCAGGATGTTTCCCCAGCACCATCACCTCAGTTTTGAGGGCGTTGAGTTGTAAACAGTTGGCCGTGAGCCAACTAGCAACCGCCCTCAAACCATCCGCAAAGTTCGATGCCAGTTGGTCAGAGTCCCCATTAAGAGTCACCGCCAGCTGGGTATCATCGGCGTAAGATACCATAGTAAGACCCCAACTCTTCGCAACCTCCGCCAAAGGTTGAACGTAGAGGTTGAAGAGAGTGGGGCTTAACGCCGAACCTTGCGGGACACCTTGAGTGATAGCGTGGGGCTTGGATCTAAACGGTGGCGCCATAACCTGAAAGGATCGTTCCGAAAGGAACGATTGAAACCAGTCTAACGCCCTGCCTGAAATACCTGCCTCAGTGAGCCTTTGAATAAGAATGGTATGAGATACAGTGTCAAAGGCGGCACTAAGGTCCAAAAGGACCAGTGCCGCCGTTTGACCTGCATCTAGTACAGAGCGGAGATGTTCGACCATGTATAAAAGTGCAGTCTCTGTACTATGTCCAGATCTAAAACCATTCTGTGTAGGATCTAGCAGGTGTGCAGATGCCAGATGGTGTGTTAAGATGTTATTCACGTGGGCCTCTGTGATCTTTTCCACCCAAGGAAGCAGGGAGATAGGTCGATAACTCTCCGGCTTCAACGGATCCAATCCAGGCTTCTTTATAATGGGCATGACACAGGCAGCCTTCCAACTAGGTGGAACTGAACCGATGGTAAGGGATTGTTCCACCAGATGGCGAATAGGAGGAAGGCAGAGGGACGCCGAGTCCATAAACTGGGCATGTCTCAAAGGGTCATCCGGAGAACCAGACTTGACCTTGGCCGCTAGGAGATTGAACTCCTGCTCCGATGGTATAGGGAGAGAGGCCAGGCACAGAGAAGTGCGCACTGTCAAAATCGTGCTGTCAAGGTCAGCTTTAGGAAAAGAACGATAGATGGCATTTACTTTTTCCACGAAAAAACTGGCTAACAACTCACAGTGAGCAAGAGAGCTAATCTCTGTAACAGGAAGTCTGTTCACTGTGAGCTCCTTCAAGATTTTAAAAACGAGCTTGGACGGGTTAGAGCTCGCCTGAAACTCCCGTGCATAGTAATCAGCACGGGCCCGGCAGACAGCTCTATGGTACGTCTTTACCTTGGCCAGATAGCATGCCTTCAGGTCTTTATCATATTTCTTCCTCCATGCTCTTTCAGCCTGTCGGCAGGTAGCTTTAATACACCTGAGTGCCTCCGTGTACCAGGGGTTAGGCTGGGAGTGTCGATTCCTACTCCAACCGGCTGGGATTAATACGTCAAGGACTTTAACAATCCAGGCGCAAAAGGTGGTATAGCCGGTTGCAACGTCATCCGAAAGAGCCAGAGGTAAAGTGATCAAAAGACGATGGAAATCCTCCAGTTTGAGCTTTTTCCAGGGCCGCCTGAAAGATGTTTTATCAGGCTTCCCAGTAGATTGTGTCACCATTGTGACAGAGAGCTCAATGAGGTAATGATCACTCCATCCCATGGGTCTAGGGGGTAAGACCTCGGCCAGTTGAAGGTTTGTAAAGACCGGATCGAGGATATGACCTCCCTCATGGGTCGGGTGACGGACCAATTGGAGAAGCTGTACTGCTTCAAGATCGTCCAGCAGACCTCTTACCGCTGGTGTCTCCATGGAATCAAGGTGTATATTAAGATCGCCGATGATGGTAATATTGGAGGAGAACAGAGAAAGAGAACTACAAGAGGCTACAAGAAACCTGTTGCTTTCGCTGGGGTAAGGGCGCTGTACTATACCATTGCCTGGCGCTTGGACAGAGCCGAACCCCCAGACTCTGTTTCAGCTTGAACATCGATGGTGGAACTGCCCTGATATTGTTCATCCTTCCTGCAGAAGGTGCACTATTACCTCAGCCTGCCTCCCGCCCCCCCCCCCCCCCCCCAGGTGTTTTGCCTCCAGCGCTACACAATCCCTCTATCATGGGGAAGATGGACGGTTGTCAGTGTAAGCTTCTCTTTGACAACAAAAGGGTTACCACACGCTCCAGCTCAGATGATCCAGAGCAGCCCATCAAAGAGCAAGCACAGATGCCACAGGCACCTCAAGCAGACAAAGTAAAAAGTCTCCTACTGTCCATGCAGCATAGCCTTACAGACATCTCCAGTAAAATGGATTCCATGAATAGTCGCATGGATTTTATAGTTCTGAAGGTTGACGAGCATGACGGGCAACTCATGGAGGCGGAGAAGCGGATCTCCGCTAATGAAGACACCACGATTCAAGTGAAACAATAAGTAGTGCAAATGGACAAATTCCTTATAAAGTAATTGCGGCCGAAAATGAGGATTTGGAGACGTGCAGCAGGCACAATAACATCCGCGTCATTGGGATCCCGGAGAGCACAAACACTGGGTGCATGGAAGAATTCATCGAACGCCTGTTGCGCGACACCTTTGGCGCTGAGGCCTTTTCATCCCAATTGATCTTGGAACGTGCGCACCACACTTTAGTCCCCAGACCTCCCCCAGGAAGCAATCCGCGTCCGATTGTAGCCGGTCTGCTCAATTATTGGGACGTCGCGTTGAAACTGACCAGGGACAAAAAGACCCTACATTATGATGGCAACTAATTCACTATCTACCCAGACTTTACGGCCGCAGTTCAAGAAGCAAGACGTACATTTCTACTGGCCAAGCAAAAACTTCTGAAGGTGCAAATTGAATATGCTCTACTGTACCCGGCACATTTGCGAGTTACATATCCGGGCAAGCAACATTTCTTTATCAGTGGACAGCAGTTGGACGACTTTCTCAGGACCATCAGGAAGCACTCTCTGCAACGTGAGTCCCAAGAGCGCCTCTCAAGATCACCTTCGCTCGTATCCGATTGAATCATGATGTCTCGACTCTTCATTTGGTGTGATTTATCGTGGGCTTTCTCAGACTATATTCCACGTGGGTCACTGTCCGGAGGGAGCCATGATATTGGGAACTGTTATTATCGAGATGCAAGGCTCCTCACTTCACAGATGACTGGTTTGTTGGGTCACTGATCAGAGACAGATAAGTGTTATGTGATCTAAACATACAGGTGGTTTTGGGCAGCGGGCAGGACTATGCCAAGCACTCCCCTTCCCCTCCTTACCCCTGCTATTGGGAAGCTGGCAACATGGCTATAGGAGAAGGGAGGCTTTCATTGCCCACTAGCGTTTCTCCCCCCCCCCCCACGGGTGTCCCCCTGTCAATTTGGTGTATTTGTTTTACTTTTTAATGACAATGTTTGGTTGGGTTCTGGGTGGGCAGCATACTACCAGCACAATTGGGGTGCTGTTGTGGGAGGGGGTGAGTTGTGACTTGTTTACTCATGGCACGCATGGTTACTGTCTGGCAGGTAGACATGAGATCGCACATTAAGAGATATACTCACACACTTCTCTCCAGAGCTCACCATGGCATGTTCATATCGTTTGACTATGCTCCCACATACTGAGGTGCTACAAGTACATCTCCTCACATGGAACTTCAGGGGACTAGGGGACCCCCGTAAATGTAGGTAAATACTTACATATCTCAATAGGCATCAAATTCACGTTGCCATGCTGCAGGAGACTCACCTTGATCCAAATCTTACTCCTACTTTTTCCAGCAGGTGGGCCGCAGACAGCATTTTTTCCTCGTACTCCACTTACTTCCGAGGCACAGTGATTCTTATGAAAAAAGAAACTCCTTTCGTTCTAGGTGGGACGTATCATTATTCACTGGTGAGGAGCTGCATGCTCTGGGGTACACTGGGAAAGCAATCTGTCTCACTAGTGTGCTGTTATGGGCTGAATATAGATGACCCGGCCTACTTCACAGAGCTTTGGGGACGTATACTTCAGGTAGGCTCCTCTCACATTATCTGGGGGGGGACTTCACACAGCATTTCACCCCGTTGTAGACAAATCTAACCCTCTCCTTTCCCATT
Source organism: Lissotriton helveticus (assembly GCF_964261635.1). NCBI lineage: Eukaryota > Metazoa > Chordata > Amphibia > Caudata > Salamandridae > Lissotriton > Lissotriton helveticus. The sequence continues at coordinate 1,057,292,889 of NC_136063.1, read as the reverse complement.
ACACCAAAACACAAAGCGCTCTGGCGGACATGTAATCTGCTCATGGACTTACAGGTGCGTGGTGGATATGTGCATCCGGGCGGGAGGGAAGGCACCCATTACACAGCGGCACATTCATTTTGGGCTCGCTTGGATTACTGGGTAGTTTCCCGAGGTGTTGTCTTGTGGATCAATAAAGTTGAGCACCTTGCCAGGACAAGCAATGGACATACTGCTTCAGTCAGACAGAACAAATCTCATCTAGTAGCTGACTACGCATCATTCATTATAAATTTTTACCCCGCACTTACAACACCCCTGTCAAAATGCGTAGATATAAATTGCGCGATAATGGCAAATGCAATCGGTGCGGTATGGCGACAGCAGATTTCCTGCAACTTGCCTGGTATCGCAGCGATGTGCATGCCTCCTGGCGGCAAGTGCTCACAGCATTGGAGCAGATGACTTCACTGCAACTCCTGTTTTCCCCCTTTGCTGGCCTTATTGGGATACACGGAGAATTTAACTGTGGCACATCGGACATTTGTATCATTTGGCCTCCTTTTGGCTAAAAGAAGAATAGTATGTAGATGGGGTCGGGGTAGGGCACCCAAATTTAAGGAATGGATCAGTGACATGTTATTTTGGCAGGAACAAACATTCACATTTGCCGAACTTCTCCACCCCACATCGCGCCTTCAAGATATTTGGAACCCTTTAAAGACATATTTACTCGCACATCCCATTGATACCACAAGCATTACACGTGCCTCGGACGCTGGAGCGTGGCGACGGACCTCTGACCGCCCTTACACGTTGCCTACACATTATAAGCAGAGATTGTAGATTCTGCTTGCACAGATATGTTCCCCGGTTCCAGTAGTGGGTCTGTTATATATGAACATTGCCATAGTGATTACTGCTTTGAATGTTGATTTGGACAATGTAATGTACTTATCTATTATCGCGATCTCTTTTTCCATTTGTAATCATGTCTCTACCTGTGCATTATAAATGCTGTACTGGTTATATGTTCTTACAAAACCTAAATAAAGTTAAAAAAAATAATTAATACATTTTTAACCAAAACCAAACCAAGAAAGAGTGGTGAAACTAGATGGCCAACTAACTCTATTTAAAGCTTTCTCAGCATCTAACGAAAATGCTGCCAACAAATACTTATTTGTCTTAGATTTACTTAGGACATTAAAAAAGAATCTAGTATTATCAGAAAAATGTTTAACCTTAATGAAACCACGTTGCTCCTTCCCAATTAAGTATGGTAATAAAGAATCCAAATGAAGAGCAAGTATTTTCACAAATATTTTATAGTCCAAATTGATTTAAGAAATGTTCCTTTAGTTTTTGCACACGGTTTGATCCTTATTTTCTTTAGGGAGAAGACATATTAAAGCCTTTTTTTAGAAAAGACCCATCAGATTTCTGGTTAGGGATAAAGTAACAAAAAAATTGATGTAGTATAGGAATAAGTATTTTATAGAAATGTGCAGAGAATCCATCAGGTCCTGTAGACTTTCCTGTTTTTTATAGCATGAATAGCCATAAGAATATCACTAATCTGAATGTCATCATCTAATGGAAAAAATCCACATTGAGAGAAGAGGGAGGAGCAATGAAGGATAAGTATTGAAGAATATCTTCTTGACGAGGTTAAGATTCAGGAGTATAAAGATTTTGAAAGAACTTAGTGAATTCTAAGGGAATATGTTCATTTTTATGAACAATAATATTTGTAGAAGTTAGAAGTGAATCGATCTTGGTACGGTCTTTTTAATCTTAAAATAATTAGCAAGAAGCTTCCCTGCTTTATTCGATTGCCATTGTATTTAGCACTAGATTTAAGCAAATACTTATTAGCGATTTCAGTGGAAAGTTTATTAAAAGCTAAATTTGGCTTTAATAAGTTATTTAAGGCCAGATTTAGAAGTTGTGGAATAAAAAAGAGTGCTCTAATTGTGAGTTAAGTAATTGTGTAGTCTTAGAAGAGGATTTTTTTTTCTGGGCTACAAAAGAAATAATGAAATCTCTAGAGGCAGCTTTAAAGGTGTCCCAAATAATTTGAGGAGAACTATCTAGGTTTTAATTTTCTAGAAAATATGTGACTGCAAATTTGTGAAAACCATGGATCCAAAAGGAGGGAATTGTTGAATCTCCATCTCCTAATTCCCTCAATAGGTGATAGTAAGTCTAAGTCCAACGAGTCAGGAGCATGGTCTGAAATTAATTTGGAACCTATATCCGAATGAGATACGTGTTGTGTAAGATCTTTAGAAATAAACAAGCAATGCATTAGAGATTAAGATAAATAAACAGGAGAGAAAAAAGTATATTCTTGAAGATTGGGGTTACATAATCTCCAGGCAAGAGATCTTTAATGTACAGCGGATGCAAATTGAGAATGTGCAAGCGAAGGAATACATGTAGATTTAGAACGCCTGTCAATAAGGGGGTCAACAACCATGTTGAAGTCTCCACCAACTAATAGATAATCATCACTATACATCATTAATTTAGATACAACTTGGGGCCAGAACAATTTATCATGATTAGTAGGACCATATAAATTTAACACAGTCATAGGTATTTTATTGACCAATATAAATGTAGAAACCCATCTACCTTCAGTATCAGCAGCTTGACCTATAATTTGAATATCTAAGTGCTTGTGACAAAGAATGGCTACACCGTTACGTTTTGCCAAACCAGGAGTAGTAAAAATATGACCAACCCTTTGAGATTTGAGTCTAAAAATGTCCTTATGAGTTACACAAATTTCTTGTAATAAAACAGTCACTTCTTAGACCAGAAACATGTGATAAAACCCTTTGACGTTTTATAGGTGATCCTAAACCATTTACATTCTTATTGTTGCACAGCAAACGGAGGAACGCTTTGTCAGCGTGTCATAGCGGCTCACCTGTCTTCAACCAAGCGCACCTTCACCTCTCGGCGCACCCGCTTCGCGGGTGCCCCATCGCCTGCATCGAGGAGGGAAATACACCTGCCGTTGAGAGGAGCACAGAAGCGGTAAGGAGGGAGCGGAACCGGGCGTGTGGCTGCAGCGGGGCTGCGAGCGTGCGGGGACTTCAATTCCTAGAAGTCCCTGCTAGACCGAGTGTGAACTTCCGGTCCGCTCTCCCTGCTGGCCCGCCCCCCGCCCTCCTGAGGCTTCAAAACAACATATCACTCCCGCAGCGCGGGACGCAGCCCGGGCTAAGACTGGGCAAAGACAGGGCCGTTTTAGGCCGTTAGAGACCGCTGTGAGACCGGACCGGGCCATTACTCTTGGTTTTATGTTTTTTGTTGTTTTGTTAGGAGTCTCTGTAGCTAGCATTCTTGCATTTTTATTAATTTATTTATTGAAATATCCTTTCCCACAATGTCCTCACGCGAAACCAGGAGCAAGGCAACTAAGACTTCTAAAAAAGCTACAGGCACCCTAGACGACTTTATCACTAGGACCAGCCTTTCTATTGACAATGAAATAACTAAACTCCAGCACAAAGTATCAAATGAACTTGAATGTGCTAGGAGGCTTTCAACCGAGTTTGCACTTAGGAAAAAAATCTTCTCTAGGCAGCATTGCTACATCTAAAACGCCTGAACGCATTTCTGGCCCAAAATCAATTATAGCCCTAGCCGAGGTGCACTCGATAGCAGAGGAAACTATCCCTCCTATCAATCACGAACCCCATGGGCCTTTGGCTAGGGCCGAATCAGAAAGCCCTCTACAGTTGACTCTCTCAAAGGAGAGTGTTGAGGTCCTTTCAAATGGGGTGCCGTGTAAATCACCAGCAGAGATGATACCTAACATAAGCCCATCATCCATCTGTCGGCTACCAGTTGAGAAGGAGTCTATCAAAAATAAGTCACCTGTCAAGGTACTAGCAAAGCATAAAAGAAAGCGTAAACATCTAACCGCTTTCGCTAGAAAAAAAGCAAAAGTAGCACTTAGTCATAACATCAAGGGGGGAACACTAAATATACCTACTGTAACATCTGAGAACTCTGTACACGATGTAGCGCCAGTAACTGCAGAAAATACCATCAACAGCATAGATGAACAAACCTCTATTGCTATGTCTGATCATTCAGTCAGTGAGGGGCAAAGAGTCTCCTGTGATATGGTAGATCAAGATGGTGGAAGGGAAGAATTTTTAAAAATAGTGTGGGAGACACTCAAGAGACTACTCAAACCATTAGAAATTAGGCTAACTGGTATTGAGAACCAGCTTCTTGAAGTTGAGAAAAGTGTCATCACTCTTTCAAGCTTAAGCCTCAACTGTACTGAAGTACCTAGAGCCATCCAGCAAGCTCCAGTCCCTGTCCCGGTTACAACAACAAACTCACATACTAATTTATTGGATGTGCAGCAAAAAAAGGTAGGGATAGCAAGTAACACAAATGCTATCAATCCAACTAGCATTAAAACCCAATCAAATCCTACCCCCTCAACGTCTACAGTTGTAAACACTACTAGCAAATCCATGCAGAAAAATCAGGTTCACATTAACACTTCCCAACTGCCAATTCCTTCATCTTCACACTCTTTCAATCAGAGTGCATTAGTTCCAAATAAACCTCAATCCAATCCCCTTGTTTACCCCTACATTACTTCTGCAGGCATTCAATCCTTGCCTGATAAATCCTTTTCAAATACCACTCATAAGTCAAACCACCAGGTTAGCCATACGCACAATAATTTTAGAGGAGGGTATATAGATCTGCCACCGGACGCTAGCCCATTTGTAACTGTTCTCACAGGGGTACCAGAACTGGATAGTCAATATGAAGAAAACTTTCAATCGCTAAAAAATAAAGTGATTTTTTGGCTAAACAAATACAAACCCATTCCTAACCAGACGAAAAGCAAAATTCTTATGGTTAGGAGGGTACCTTGGGTAGGTCCAACGGCCAAAACAATCACGGGTGACTGTATTGTCATATCTTTTGAAGAACCCCATAGTGCTGAACAAATCTGCAATTGGAAATCGTACTGTGAGAATCCACCTATTGAAGCCAGACCTCTATCATTCTTCTACCCTCCACCTAGACCTACTCATCAAGGCCCCAAGAGGAACCCTGTCAGCTATTACTATGGCAGTGCTCCAAACTTGGTTAGACATGGTGATTATAACATGTGGTCTGGTGCTCCAAACTTGGCTAGACATGGTGACTATAGTATGTGGTCTGGCATTCCCACTTTCAATAGATTTAGCTGCCTAGATGCTGTGGATTGACTTGCCACCATGCCTGACTGTATCTATGAATTATATAACACCTTTTGTAGAATGGGCAATGGCAATTCCAAACCAAAAAATGTCTTACAATTGCATGATGATGACCAGACTGATAAGAATATGTTGCATAGGACCATCTCAGATCCTCAGAAAATGGAATTACCTTGCAAAGCTGGAAATGTACGCTATTGCACAGCCGAGGGTGGTAGGGATGGGAGAGTAATTACTGCAGCTAGAGAAAAAGTCAGGGTTGCAGAGAAAGACACATCAAATCTGCAGGCTGACAGCCTACCTAAACAGTGTGAAGCCAATCCTTCCCCTGTTACTCAGAGCACTGTTCCTTGTTTACTCATTCTGTCGTGGAACATCGCAGGTATCTGTAAGAATTTAAAAGACCCTGAGTGGGCAAACTATATTGACACCTGTGACATTTGTCTACTACAAGAAACTTGGGCTATAGAAGTTCCTCACCGGGTAGGATACAAATCTTATGGTATCAAGGCAGTCCAGTCTGATAGAGGGAGACCGTCAGGGGGTCTATTAATTTGGTTAAAAATCACCCTTGTTATGCAGGTTGAATTTGTTGATACAGGCTCTCTTGATATTTTGGCCCTAAAGGTCACTCCACCATGTGGAAATGAATGCTACATCATCAATGTTTATAACAGACCGATCAGTCACTCGAAGGTGTCATCAACATTTGAAGCCCTGGATCTTCTATTGAAAAATGTAGTTGGAGAGACCCCGGTCATCTTGGGAGGAGACTTAAATTGTAATTTCGAACCTGTTCTGGGCATCTCTGAGGTGTTTGAAGATGAGGACATAGCGTATAACATCCCCCAGCTTGAAACCACCAAATCTGTTAAATATTCCACATTGGCTAGCCAACTACTAAGACTTACCGCAGATCACGGCCTTAGAGCAGGTAATGGCCGTCTCACATCGGACCTGCAAAAACAACCAACCTTCTCTAAAGCTAGAAGCAATCTAGACTTTATACTTGCTTCTCTTAGCATCTGGCACTTTTTGATTGATTTGAAAATAGTAAGCAGGGGGGAAAGTGATCACTACCCTTTGGAACTTTACATCAATATGAACATGGTTAGTGACACTATCTTAACTACAACTGAATCCACCCTTGTCAGCACATGTGAGGACGTCCACATAAACAACAACAGACGTGCAGTAAGATGGCCACGTGTTTTGGCGGATGGTAATGCCTTAGCGCTAGTGTATTCTCTTTTCGACCAAACGTTTGCACACATAGCTGACTATGCTTTCTTACCTGAACACTTTGATCATTTTGTTGATCTACACAAAGTCTTCTTTTCCGAACTAAAAAAGCATTTATCTAAGATGCAGAGAAAGAAGCAACAAAATGCAAGAGTGGCTGATCACGGAAAGTTATGGTATGACCACTCGTGTAGAACTGCTAAATCAAACTTATTGTTTGCCATCAAAAAAAAAGACAAATGAAGAAGTAAAACTTGCAAGGGTGGAATATAAACGCACATTAAAAATATCCCAAAAATTTTGGGAGGAATCAATCTGGGCAGAATTGCTAGCCGCTGCAAAAATAAGTGATAATGTTGGTTTCTGGAGACTAGTGGCTAATGGGGGGCATGCTGGGAGAGCTGTGAAAGATGTATTCCTGGACGAGATGACCTGGGTAACTCACTTTACAAATCTTTACAGCCAATACGATAGTGACAGTCAATGGAGTTTAAGGTCCCCCCCCCCTATTGAACCCCTCAACTTCACTCTGGAAGAGACAGTAAGGGCGATCAAAGAACTCAAAAACTCTAAAGCCCCTGGTCCGGATAAAATACCGGGGGATCTTTACAAACATGAAGTTGACGTCTGGGCCCCCTATGTGAACCGTCTGTTCAACGTCTTATCTTCAAATTGCAATTTTCCAGACAGTTGGCGGGCAGCGGAGGTTGTGCTAATATTTAAAAAGGGGGATAGATTGATACCCTCTAATTACAGACCAATCAGTCTGATGGACACGCTTCAAAAATTATACGCCAAACACCTGCTATTCAGGATCAACGATTGGCTTGAAGTCTCGAACATAATCTCCAAATTCCAAGCTGGTTTCAGGAGTAAAACCAGCACAACAGACCAAATTTTCCGATTCTGCTGTTTGATTTGGAAATATGTGCAGCTGAAAAAAGGTCACCTGTATGTAGCTTTCGTTGACCTGAGGGCCGCATTCGATCTGGTCCCACGCAGTTTGCTTTGGAAAACCCTACAAGAAATAGGTCTACCGGGTTGCCTCCTAGCCCAAATAGTTGAACTGCATGCTGATAATTTCGCAAACATTAGGTGGGGCCCAAATGGTGAGTTGACACGCAACATTCCCATTGAACGTGGGGTTCGCCAGGGTTGTGTCCTGGCCCCCACCCTGTTCTCTTTGTTTATTAATGATGTCCCTGATTATTTAAATGCTTGTGTTAATGATTCGCCGCAGCTCAATGGTGTAAGGGTGCCTGCGCTGCTTTTTGCAGACGACACTATACTCATATCCCAAACAAAAAAGGGCCTCCAGGCACTCCTTAACTCCTTCAGCTGCTATTGCCATACAAAGGGCTTGGAAATTAATGCTAATAAAACAAAATACATGTCATTTAATCCCAGTGTGCCAGATAGAGGGTTTTTGACCTTGAACAGCCAAAAACTAGATACTGTGGACAACTTTTCCTATTTGGGTGTCGTACTGGATTCCAAGCGAAGCTGGAGACCCCAAATCGAGAAAAGTAAGATAACATATGCCCAAAATGCCAAACCAATTTTATGTAAAATGAATTCTAGTACAAGCAAAAGTGTAACCCCGGTTTTAGAACTTTTTAAATTTAAAATACAATCTGCTGTGTTATATGGAGCAGAGATATGGGGCCCATGGGCAAAGAATAGCTTTCAAATGTTAGATAACAAATTCATGCGGGCTTCTGTAAGGGTTCCCAATAGTACACCCCTTTTACCCCTTCAGCTTGACTTAAATTTTAAAAGAACAGATCACCTAGTTATCTTAAGGCCATTATTATTTTGGGTTAGGCTTTGGACTACTCCTGAGCTGATAGATTATAGAAACGGCCTGCAAGAACTGATGACTCTTGATTCCTTTAACTCCATCCATTGGCTAGTGCATATTAAAAAGTGGTTTACACTCTTGGGCCTATATTCAATGTGGGAGACTCCAGACAAAATGCCTACGTTTTCCAAACTAGTAGTTAAGCGAGCCTTCTGGATCCACATGAGTGGAAAATTAGTGGATGGAAGTAGTGTTGGTTCCGCAGTCCAGGCCTTCTTATCATTTAAGGATGAGTCTTGCTTTGAAACATTCCTGGACGAGATTGAGCCACCCATTGCAAAAACCCTTTTCTTAAAGTTCAGATATGGGATACTTATGCTAAATTACAATACTGAAAGATGGGCACAAAAAAGACTGGGAGCTTCGAATGTTAAAACTGGGTGTTGCCCTATGTGCTCCAAAGACTGTTCTGAGAATGAGGCTCACATGTTTTTTGTTTGTAGCGCATATATGAACCCTAGAAAGAAATGGCTGAAACCAATGTGTAACCTTCTGGGAACTAGGTCCTGTTTAACAGCCTTTAGGATCATGAAAAGCAACTCAACCCAGTTTATTGTATTTAGTATAAGTAAATTTCTACATTCTGTTTACATAATCCGTAGGAAACAAGGACATTGTCTCTAAGCTGGAAAAGTGTATATGTTCACGTAACCCTTACATTTTTTATATTTTTTAACAAAATTTTTATAAAACTTCTTAAATGAAATATAATGCGTGATTGGCTCTAAAAAAGAACTGTAAAAACTATTCTTTCCCCGTACAACTTTTTCTTAAATATTGTATGTCTAATGTTCTATTTTTATGTATGTATGTAACTTTTATGGCCGAACTGGCCGAAATAAAGTAATAATAATAATAATAAATCTTAAAGCCATCTATATACTCAATAACAAGTCTAAAACTTAAGCAAATAACAACAATTAGCCAAATGCATTAATATCATATAAGTAATAAGATTGAGCAAAGAAGAAACAGAAAGATAACCGTAGAAATGGATAGTATATGAGAGAAAATTGTGTGTTTATGAAATAAGAAGAGATAATTTAGATTTTTCACAGCCTGCTGGGCAGAAAATCTGGATTTTATTAAAGACACGGAGGCTAAGATTATGCAATCTCCTTTATTGCTTAGCTCACAGCAGCAACAATGAAAGGTTCTAGAACAATAATAAACATTCCAGGTAGGTATATAGTCCATGTGCACGCAGTGGTCTTCCTTCTTTGTGCAGCGAACAAGATAACTTTTCCAAATAACTTTAAAAACATTGAGTGAATAATAACAATTTAGAGAACTTGAAGCCATAGAACTTGAAGCCAACGCAGCAAGCTTCTGGAGAAATTAATCTGCAAAATAGAAACAACAAAAGGATAAGAAAAAACACATCCCAGGGTGGGAGCAAAGAGGTGGGATAATCTTAGCCTCCGTGTCTTTAATAAAATCCAGATTTTCTGCCCAGCAGGCTGTGAAAAATCTAAATTTTATGGCATGACACGGAGGCCAATATTATGCAAGTTCAAAGTGTGTTCAAAACATTATCAATGACATTGGAAACAGGCTTAAAGTAACATCTTTTGAAGATACATTCATTCGACCAATCTGCAGCCCTAAGAATATCTTGGAGGCCACCACCCAAAATAAAAGCTTTTGAAGCTGAAGCTCCTCTAAGAGAGTGAGCGCCAAAAATAGAAACATCAATTCCAGCTTCTTTCATGACGTCTTTAACCCATCTAGCCAAAGTGGGAGAGGAAACCGCCTTATGAGGGTACTTGTGTGAAATGATTAATTGATCTACAGAACCCCTCAGACCTAAAGTTCTCTTCTCATATTCCAACAGGCACCGCACCACACACAAGATCTCATTCTGAAGGAAAAAGGGATAGAAAACAGAAGTTGACATAGTTTTAGTTCGTCTCTTAATGAAAAAGCAAACTCCCTCAGGTTGAAAAGCCCTACTAGAGACGTCTAGGGCCTTAACATCTGAAGTACGTCTGAAGGAGATAAGACATAGTAAAACAGTTAATTTATAAGACAATTTCTTTAAAGAGAGAGAAGAGTTCTCGCCCCAAGAAATAACTAATCTGAGGACATCTCTCACGTCCCAGAGAGCAGAGTATTTTGGTAGAGGAGGATTCAAAACGCGCATACTCCTCATAGGTTTTTTGGTCAGAAGATTCTGGCCCACTGAGGAGCCATGTAGTAAACAGTGACCTGCAGCAATTGCTGATCTATATACATTGACTGTTCGATAAGCCAGTCCAGAGGCGAAGATTTCTGTCAAAAAGTTAAGAACTTGAACTATATCAGCTGAAACGGGATCGTAACCCCGTCGAAGGCATCAGCAAATCCATTTACGCCAAGCCAATCTATAGGCTTTTCTGGTACCATGGGCGCATGATTCTGACATGAGCTTGAAAGTGCCTTCCGAAAGTCCTGGGATCTGCCACTGTCTCCAGACATCTTCCAGGCCATCAGACACAGGATGCCCTGAAGAACAAGTGGGTGGTACTCTCCGTGAGGTCCTGTTAGTACTTCTTCGAAAGCGGGAATGAGGATTGGAAAATCCACACTCATTTCCAGCAGAATGGGGAACCACGCTTGAGATATCCAAAGGGGAGTTATTACTACAAGGGAATCTGAATTCCTCCGGACTTGAACTAGGAGGCGAGGAAGCATGGCAAAAGGTGGGAATGCATAGGGTCTCAGACCAAGCCAGTTCTGAAAAAAAGTGTCTATTCCCAAGGCCAGAGGGTCCGGCCTCCAGCTGAAAAATTTGGGCAGCTGAGTATTGAGGCGGTCCGCAAAAAGGTCTATTCTAAAGGGACCCCAGCGAGTTTGAATCGCAAGAAAATATTTCCTGTCTAGTCTCCAGTTCCTCGAATCTACAAAGTTCCTGGAGAACCAGTCTGCTACCCCATTGTTCAACCCCGGAATATGTTCGGCAACGACCGAGATGCCCTTGTTGAGGTAGTAGGCCCAAAAGTTCTTGGCTAGGTCAGAGAGGCCCTTGGAGTGAGGGCCGCCCATTTTGTTCACGTATCTCACAGCGGATACATTGTCCATGCGAAGCATGACCGAGCATTTCATCAGATCTTTGGTAAAGCTCTGGATAGCAAAGGATCCCACCAGAAGTACCAGGCAGTTGATATGCAGATCCTTCTCCTGTGGGGTCCAGAGTCCCCCGGTAGATGTTTCGCCGCATGTCGCGCCCCAACCCTCCAGGCTCGCATCCGAGTGTATGACTAGGTCTGGTTCTTCTCCGAAGATCGCTCTGCCGTTCCAGGCTTCTGCATTCTTCAACCACCATATTATCTCCTTCCTGGAGTCCGTGTCCAGGCAAACCATTTGAGAATAAGATGGCCTTGAGCCTCTGAAGTGCCCGATAGTGTAGGGGACCCGGGTAAATCGCCTGGATAGTTGAGGATAGTAGACCCAGTATCCTTGCCAGGGTCCTTAGAGGAAAGGAGTGAATCTTTAGCGCTTTCCTTAACTCTTTTCTGAGTTTCCTGACTTTGTCCCCTGGAAGTTTCAATTCCGCTTGGAGAGTATCTACTGAAAAGCCCAAGAATTGAGTGACTTGGGTTGGAGACGTAGAGGATTTCTTTGTCTTTATCACAAAGCCTAGGTGTTCGAAAAGATTTATTGCGAGGGTAGTGTGTTGAGAAGCGACCTCTCTGGATTCGGCCATTATCAAGATGTCGTTGAGATAAAGAATCAGTCTGACCCCTTTGTTCCTTAGCCATCCTGCTATCGGACAAAGAACCTTGGTGAAACACCAAGGGGCCGATGAAAGACCGAAGGGAAGGCTGCAAAACTGCCAAAGATTGCCCTCCCAGAAGAATTGGAGGAATTTCTGGTGAGGGGGCCAGATCGGGATTGTCAGATACGCGTCTTTGAGATCCAGGCGAGTAAGCCAGTCGCCCTTTCTCAACACATCGCTGAGAAGGTGAATTCCCTCCATTTTGACGTGGCGGTAGATCACCCACTGGTTTAGGTCTTTGAGATTTATGACGGGTCTCATTTTTTTGTCTTTCTTCTCTACCAGAAAGACGTTGCTGACGAAGCCAATCTCTTCTCCCTCCCTGATTGCACCCTTTAAAAAAAGGTCTTTGACTTCTTGGGATACTAAAACGGAGTCTTTCTGTGAGAAACGTATTTCTTGGGGGAGTCTTTTTTGGACAGGAAAGTCGACAAACTCTATTTTGTATCCCTTCACGGTGTCTAGCACCCAAGGGTCCTGAGTCACCATAGTCTAGTTCCCAGAGAAAAGGGCTAGTCTCCCGCCCACCTTTATAGGGGTATCTGAAAGGTCTTTGGTTCTTACCGGTAGAGAAGCTTCTTGTTTTCCTTTCGCCTCTGAAGCCTCTTCCTCTGAACCTCTGTCTCTGGGGAAAGAAGGATGACTGGTACCCATAACTGGACTGAAAGGATCTTCCTCCACGTCCTCCAAAGGGTCTTGATGAAGAATTTCCACGGCCGGGGAATCGACCGGCCCGTGAAAAAACTCTGTTGTTAAAAACCCTCTTGATGTCTTTTTGGGACTTCTGGATGGAGTTAAAACCCCCCACGTACTTTGCCTTTTCCTTGATGAACTCTTCCCCGAAGAGAAGGCCTTGAGATGAAGCACCCCCTTCTTTTGTGGCAAGTTTGCTCAATTTCGGGTCGATCTTCAAGAGTACGCTCTTGCGCCTTTCGTTAGAAAGTGCGGTATTTGCGTTGCCTAGGAGGCAGATCGCCCTTTGTGCCCATTGGCGTAGTTCTCTTGGGTCAATGGGAGTATCAGATACATACGCCCCTTCCGCCAGTTCGAACATTTTAGTGAGTGGACTCGTGATGTCTAACAGCCTATCTTGGCAGGATTTCAGACCCTTATCTAGTCCCCTCCTGGGAACCTTCCCCGTCTTGGCAATGAAAGCCACCACATTACTATCTAGTTCAGGGGTCAAAGCTATTTTGTCGGGAAGGGAGGGTCGGGGACATTCGGATCTTAAGCGAGCCCTGACCTCTTTTGGCATTTCCTTACTGAGCCAAAAGGAGAGATATTCACCAACATGTTGTGACGGGGTCCATTCTGGCGAGAGGGGGTATTTAATAAGTAGGGGGTCAAACATGTGTTCCCCAAAGGGGTCAAATATTCCCATTCTGGACCCAGAGGCCTCAGATGCGTCTCCCAAATTCTCTCTGATTTCACCTTCCTCTTCATCAGAGTTAAAGTCTGAGGAACAAGAGAGATCTATCTCGTCCTCCGATCCATCGCTATCGATGGGGATAGGAAGGTTTGGACCTGTTGACTGCCCATCCTGTGTGCCCGAGGCATCATTATTGTCACCGCCAGAGCGTGAGTTCAAGCAACCAGAGTTGGAGTTCTTAGATTTTGTGGCACCATCGGGGGGATTAAAAGTAATTTGCCTTTTTCTCTGGTTAGAGTCTCCTTGAGCTCTTTTTTGTTGTCCCCCTGCTTTTGTAAATAATTCTAATTTCTTATTTATGGTTTCGTCCAGAGACCCCATCACTTTCTCCAGGGCTTTACTAATAAGTCCTTCCAATTTGTCTTCCATAGAGGAGCTGGAAGCTCCAGAAGTCATAGTAAAAGGGAGGATCTGCAATTTGTGTGGTAGGTAAAGGCTAACTGTCAGAAACAGGAATGTTGGTGACAAAATGGAGGTAAGTAGTCATGGAAACCAAATCAGGTGCCAAGGAGCTTTCCTTTAATGTAGGGTAGTCCCTTTTCTCTTACCAAAGTAATTAACTGTGTTCTTTTTCTTTAATATAGTGTACTTTCCTCTAAAGTAAATGTAGTCCTGTGTTTATTTCTATGTTTTATCCAGTCCTTACCCCTTAGTTGTCGTTAGATTCGGCTCCAATACATTCCTTGCAGCCTAGTAGTTCCTTTGTGTTAATGTCCCTTTTTAAAAAAAAAAAAAAATTTTTGTTGAAAAGGAACATGTAGGAAGATCTGCAGGATCCCTTAGGCGGTGAGGACGGTCAAAAAGGTAAGCGCGTGTATTGAACGTTGCTTTGCACCTTTAATGCCGCTGAAACATTGCGGTGTGAGATTGCGTCTCCATGGCAACCCTGCGCGGCCCTGTTATGCATGAAAAGGGCCGCGCTGCCATGGAGACGCGTGTAGCGGTGTCTGAAGAACGGGGCCGGCGTTCAAATGACGCCGGTCCCGTCCGGCTTACCCCTTTGGCCTGAAATGGCCAAGGGAGTACGGGGAAAATAAGGGTGTGATTTCGAGGGTGCGGGTAGGAGAATGACTCCGCCGTCGCACCGGGTAAAGCGAAGACCGGAAAGGAATATCCGCGAGCCCCCAACGAGTCAGCGTATAAGATGAGAGAAAGGCGGGGCACACTCGGTCCGCAAGAATAAGCAGAAACACAGTGAAAATAAGTCTGTGAGCCCAGTGGATGCGCAACAAAGGCGAGGGAAAATAGAGAGAATAAATATAAAAAATATAAAATATAAAATAACAGTGCTGCTAAAGGACAGGGAGGGAGAGGGTGGGACACACACTCCACAAATAACCTCCCACAGTCCAAAAAACTAATCACACACAAAGCACAGGCAAGTACAGTGCAGACAGTCAAATCAGGGTACTTATCTTGTGAGCAGCAGCAACAAAGAAGGAAGACCACTGCGTGCACATGGACTATATACCTACCTGGAATGTTTATTATTGTTCTAGAACATGGGTACTCACAAACTTTCTCTCGGGGCCAAATTTACAGTTTGGTTTGTGTGCGAGGGCCGCATTGGTGGGGGGCGGGGTCAATGGGGGAGGGGGCGGGGCTAGAGCAACAACATAAAACTGACCATGAGGTTGATCACAGGTCCCTGCAGCGGACGCCTTCGTCCACTGAGCCGTCCCAGCATACACACATCTCTCTCTCTCTTTCTCTCTCGGTCTCCCTCCCTCTCTCTAGCTCTCTCTCCCTCTCTCTAGCTCTCTCTCCCTCCCTCTCTCCTGTCTTCCTCTGTCTCACTCTGTCTCACTCCCTCTCTCTCACTCCCTCCCTCTCTCTCCCTCCCTCTCTCTCTCTCTCTCCCTCCCTTTCCCTCCCTCTCCCTCCATTTCCCTTCCTTTCCCTCCCTCTCCCCCTCTCACTCCCTATCAGTCTCCCTCCCTTTCCCTCCCTCTCACTCCCTCTCACTCCCTCTCCCTCCCTTTCCCTCCCTCTCCCTCCCTCTCCCCCCTTCTCCCTCCCTTTCACTCCCTCTCCGTCTCCCTCCCTTTCCCTCCCTCTCACTCCCTCTCCGTCTCCCTCCATTTCCCTCCCTCTCCCTCCATTTCCCTCCCTTTCCCTCCATCTCACTCCCCATCAGTCTCCCTACCTTTCCCTCCATCTCACTCCCGATCAGTCTCCCCCCTTTCCCTCCATGTCATTCCCCATCAGTCTCCCTCCCTTTCCCTCCCTTACCCTCCATCTCACTCCCTATCGTCTCCCTCCCTTTCCCTCCCTCTCACTCCCTCTAACTCCCTCTCCGTCTCCCTCCCTTTCTGTCTCCCTCCCTTTCCCTCCCTCTCCGTCTCCCTCCCTATCCCTCCCTTTCCCTCCCTCTCCGTCTCCCTCCCTATCCCTCCCTTTCCTCCCTCTCTGTCTCCGTCTCACTCCCTCTCCCTCCCTGTCCATCTCACTCCCTCTCACTCCCTCCCTCCCCCTCCCACTCACTCCCTCTCCCACTCACTCCCACTCACTCACTCCCACTCAATCACTCACTCTCACGTACTCCCTCTCACTCACTCACTTACTCCCTCTCACTCACTCACTCACTCCCTCACTCACTTCCTCTCACTCCCTCACTCCCTCTCACTCCCTCCCTCCCTCTCCCTCTCACTCACTCCCTCTCCCTCTCACTCACTCCCACTTACTCACTCACTCACTCACTCACTCACTCACTCTCACTCCCTCTCTCTCACTCCCTCCCTCTCACTCCCTCCCTCTCACTCACTCCCTCTCACTCACTCCCTCTCACTCACTCCCTCTCACTCACTCCCTCCCTCTCACTCCCTCCCACTCACTCACTCACTCACTCACTCACTCCCTCCCTCTCACTCACTCCCACACACTCACTCACTCTCACTCACTCCCTCTCACTCCCTCCCTCCCTCTCACTCCCTCCTTCCCTCTCACTCCCTCCCTCCCTCCCTCTCATTCACCCCCTCCCTCTCACTCATTCCCTCCCACTTACTCACTCCCTCTCACTCACTCCCTCCCTCTCACTCACTCTCACACTATCTCACTCTCACTCACTTACCACTCTCACTCACTCCCTCCTTCTCACTCACTCCCTCTCACTCACTCCCTCTCACTCACTCACTCCCTCCCACTCACTCACTCCCTCCCTCTCACTCCCTCCCTCCCTCCCTCTCACTCACTCCAGCCCTCTCACTCCTGCTCACTCACTCCCTCCCTCTCACTCACTCCATCCCTCTCACTCACTCCATCCCTCTCACTCAGTCCCTCTCACTCCCTCGCAGTCACTCCCTCTCACTCACTCTCACTCACTCCCTCCCTCTCACTCCCTCACTCACTCACTCCCTCCCTCTCACTCACTCCCTCCCTCTCACTCACTCCATCCCTCTCACTCACTCCATCCCTCTCACTCACTCCATCCCTCTCACTCCTGCTCACTCACTCCCTCCCTCTCACTCACTCCATCCCTCTCACTCACTCCATCCCTCTCACTCACTCCATCCCTCTCACTCACTCCATCCCTCTCACTCAGTCCCTCTCACTCCCTCGTAGTCACTCCCTCTCACTCTCACTCACTCCCTCTCACTCCCTCCCACTCCTTCCCTCTCACTCACTCCCTCTCACTCACTCCCTCTTTCTCCCTCTCACTCACTCCCTCCCTCTTACTCCCTCTCACTCACTCACTCCCTCCCTCCCTCCCACTCACTCACTCACTCACTCCCTCTCACTCTCTCTCACTCCCTCTCCGTCCTCCTCCCCCTCCCTTTCCCTCCCACTCCCTCTGTCACCTCACCCTGCCTGTGTGCCAGCCGGGGCACACACACACTCACAGCCGCACCCAAGCACTTCACAGGTCTTCAAAAGACCATTTGCATGTTAATGAGGCCTTTGTATTTCACCTCTTCTTAGGCCCCTGCAGCTGTACGCTGGCCATTGCTAGGATCGCCCGGCCGGCAGCCCCCACAGAGCAGCAGAGTCTCTCGCGCTGCTGCAGACACTTAAAAAAAAAACGTAAAACAAAGGTATGATGTCTCGGGAGTCTGCAGACCGCCAGGGAAGGCTTGCCGGGCCGCCCCTGGCCCGCGGGCCGTACTATGAGTACCCCTGTTCTAGAACCTTTCATTGTTGCTGCTGTGAGCTAAGCAATAAAGGAGATTGCATAATATTGGCCTCCGTGTCATGCCATAAAATTAGCAAATAAAGAGAAAAGGGGGAACAGGAAAAAGAAAAAAAAGATAGGAGGAATATATATATGCCGAAACGCGTTGACCGTCCATGCTCGCACTTATGGTGTACTAAAAGAAAGCACTTTTGAATTGAAAAAATACTTGCGGATGCTTACTGTACTGTGGAGACTCTGGCTGAATGATGAGGACCGCAAGGAGTTCTGTCTGAAGATATATATATTTGCCACAATGGAAGAGCCGCAACAGATAGATGATTTCGCATAATTTATCTGAAGCCTGCAAACAAGTTTGGCAGGAAGCAAACTTCTTCCTTCCTACCGCCAGGCGTGTTTCGGATTCTCTCTCCTTAATCATTGGTGGTTAACATGCAGAAAACAAGAATGAAATGTGCAGCTTCATTTATATTCTTTGAAACCGCCCCAGTGGGTGTGATCACTCATATGACCTTATGGTATTCGTAGTTGCACTACTGTTTTACTCAAGTGAGTCCATCTTTATGTACAATAAAAGTTACATATATAGAAAATCCAGGAAGAAAGTCATAAGAAGAGCATAGAACCGGAAAAAGGAAAAGACCAGGGCAGTAAAAAAAAATAAGGAATAAACAAAAAGACATACCAAAGACATACAATGAAAACAGGAATGGTGGAGCCACATAAGGTAAACGTCACAACCAACCGGGAAACTACTGGATGAAAATGAGAAGAGAAGGAATCATCCAAAAACACACAACGAGGGACCATGAAGACCACGCCTATCATGAAAGAAAGAAAATAGGTTATAAAGAAATGCAATAAGACCGTAGTAAAACATAAGCGGAGAAGAAAAATATATTTAAAGACAGTTAACCAAACAATCTAGTAGTAGATAAACAAGCAACTTCCATTTCCTCTTCTTGACAATTATCCAGGAACTGCTTTAGAAGATGAGGATCCTCATAGTTCATAGTTGTATTTTTATAAGTCACCATAAAGAGGCAAGGATGAAAAAGACCATATCTGGCATTCAAACTCTGAAGCGCAGGTCTCATGTGCAAAAATGTCTTCCTCCTATCCGCTGTTACCTTAGCATAGTCTTGAGAAAAGAAAAGAGCAGATTCCTACCAAGAAATGTTGCCTTTAAGTTTTGCTGCCTGTAAAACGTTAAGTAAATCAGTGTATTCTAAAAAAAATACAGAATAAGGCCTCTTGGTTTATTTATTTATTTATTTGACAAAGATGTTGTTGGTGGGATATGACCCAGATGATGCGCTCTTTGAATTTCAATGCTGGAATTTCAAGAAAACCAAGATTTTTTTAAACAAATGATTGAAAGAAGGAGAGAGGATTAGAGCCATCAAGACTTTCCGCTAGACCATAAATACTCAAGTTGTTATGTCTCTTGCGATTCTCAATGTTTTCCACTCGCTGTTTAAGTTGTGAGATCTCCATATGGATAGAAGGTACTGGGTTCAAAACAGTTTGAACAGAGTCTCCTTGGTTCTCTATTTGATTAATTTTGTGTCCCATATTGGACCATTTGTCATCAAGGTTTTGCAGGCAAAAGTTTCCTCCATGTATGGTTTGAGTGCACATATCCATAGATATTGGTGTTGGAGTTATAGCAGGAGAAGGTGAATCCTTTTTAACATGTTTACCTGCTGAAAGTACTGAAGAGGAGGGCAACAGGCACAGGCTTAGAAGTATGACAAGGAGAGTTAGTTGACACAATACCTACGGGATGGGATGATGCACTTTGCTCCGACTCTATCATATTATCCTGAAGAATACTGGAAGGGATATAGTCTGGAAATGATGTAGAGTCAGGAGGACCTTCAACACTGCTTTGAGTAGATATTTTTTTTGCCATAAACAATGGAGTACCAGTAACACTCCTGTGAAGGAATTTTATGGAGGCACAAACAACGAATTGACTAAGAAGATCAAACCTCAAAAAATCAATGAAAAATTCACTGAAAGACGATTCTTCAACCAGTAGTAAAGACCAAAAGAAGAATGAAAAGGAGATTTGAGATAAAACAGAAAAGATTTAAAAATAAAAATATGCAGTCATCTGCGGAAACCTTTTTGCAACTTGTAGAAGAAAAAAATATCAGCAAGGAAAAAACATGTAAATGCTATAAACAAGCGTCACCTTATGAGCTGTTTGAAGCGGTGAGGAGAGGAGCGCCCGAGGCGGCAAAGTGGTGAAAAAACTAAATGGTGGTCGCCAGACCTATGAGGGAAATGTGCCCAACAGAAAAAGAAGAAAGGTGCTAATTAATGCCAAGCACTGCTTGGCATTAATTATCACCAAGGGGTAGGAGCATAGGTGGTTCATGGGCGTTCCCATGCAACCACCCAAGGTTTGTGACACCCAGCCCTATTTACTTAAGCAAGTAGACAAGTTTAGCATCAGAAAATAGTGCCCATTTCAGATAGGTGCTAAGAAGGAAATTCTTTTTTTCGCCCTTATTTTCTGACTTTGCATGTGTGCTGCACTGCATAGCACACATACAAATGCGTAAAATGTTTTAACTTGGCCTAAGCAAACTATTTTGCACTGGAAGGGTTCCCTTCTAGTACAAAACTTAGGCTAGGCTCATGGAGACACCCTTGCACTATGGTGCAATGTGTGCCTGTGGCGCACACCTGCACATTTCTGCACTGAGAGGGGAAGAGAGTGCCATAAATCTGTAAACAAGGCTCTCT
The DNA here is from genome assembly GCF_964261635.1 of Lissotriton helveticus. Taxonomy (NCBI): domain Eukaryota; kingdom Metazoa; phylum Chordata; class Amphibia; order Caudata; family Salamandridae; genus Lissotriton; species Lissotriton helveticus. The sequence continues at coordinate 1,057,272,483 of NC_136063.1, read as the reverse complement.
GAATTTCATGCAGCACAGCATTTGCGACTGCTGCACTGGGCTGCGTGACAAACTGGTAAATCTGGCCCGTAGTTTCTAAACTTCGTCTGATTTTTTGTCTGGTATGTCCTGCTGAGGCACAGCCATGCCTGATTTGCTCGTGAATGTCTTCCTAAATAAAGGCAGAGGCTTGTTAAAGCAATGGAATGGGATTCACTCAGTAATTACCTACAATTCCGACAGATTACAGAATTTTCATGTTTTTAGGGATATGTAGGATCAAAGACGACTTAGCATTTCACTAAAATGGTTTGCTAAAGTCAGAACTTGGAGAGAAAATGGTTGGGCGTGGCTTGGGCGCCGTTAAAGATGCCCACCTTTACGTGAGACTCCGCTACAGACTGGGGAAACGGGAAGTCTCCAAGCGCTCACTCCCTTTTACTGTTTCCAAAATGAACCTCTTATGGACGTGAGAGGCTCCTGCTAGTCTTGAAGTCGAGAGGAATGTCCAGGGCGAGGTCTCTCCTGATAACAGGTGAGTAAATCGGAATTCGTAGTTTGGCTGATTTTAGAGCAATATTTGTAAGTTTCAAAAATCGACACTTAGCAACTTTTTCAGCAAAATGCAGGCAATGATATCCTATGGAAGCAAATTCAAGTTACTGCTAAGTACTGTTAGAATTACTTTTCAGGTATCAGTACTGGGCTCAAAGATGCAGCCCTGAGGTCTCTCCTGATAACAGGTGAGTAAATCGGAATTCGTAGTTCGGCTGATTTTAGATGAATATTTGTAAGTTTAAAAAATCGACACTTAGCAACTTTTTCAGCAAAAAGCAGCCAATGATATCCTATGGAAGGAAATTCAAGTTACTGGTAAGTACGGTTAGAATTACTTTTCAGGATCAGTACTGGGCTCAAAGATGCAACCCTGAGGTCTCTCCTGATAACAGGTGAATAAATCGGAATTTGTAGTTCGGCTGATTTTAGAGGAATATTTGTAAGTTTAAAAAATCGACACAGCAACTTTTTCAGCAAAAAGCAGGCAATGATATCCTTTGGAAGGAAATTCAAGTTACTGGTAAGTACTGTTAGAATTACTTTTCAGGATCAGTACTGGGCTCAAAGATGCAGCCCTGAGGTCTCTCCTGATAACAGGTGAGTAAATCAGAATTCGTAGTTCGGCTGATTTTAGAGGAATATTTGTAAGTTTAAAAAATTGACACTTAGAAACTTTTTCAGCAAAAAGCAGGCATTGATATCCTATGGAAGGAAATTCAAGTTACCGGTAAGTACGGTTAGAATTACTTTTCACTTACACTGCCCTCTACCCATGGGGCTACCTTGGGCCTACCTTTGGGGTGCCTCACATGTAGAAAAAGGGAAGGTTTGGGACTGGCAAGTTGGTGTACTTGCCAGGTCGAGATGCAGTTTAAAACTGTACACACACGTACTGCAGTGGCAGGTCTGAGACATGGTTGCAGAGCTACTTATGTGGATGGCACAATTAGTGCTGCAGGCCCACTAGTAGCATTTGAATTACAGCCCCTGGGCACATACAGCGCACTTTACTAGGGACTTGCCAGTAAATCATATATGCCAATCATGGATAACCAATCATAATCACAATTTACACATGGAACATTTGCACTTTAGCTCTGATCAGCAGTGGTAATACCCAGAGTTCTAAAACCAGCAAAAACAAAATACAGCACTTGGTCAAAAACAGGTCAGAAACAAAATAGACGGGAAAAACATGACAAAGATGCCAGGTAAACCTGGGAATGCGCCCAAAACATACCCTTTCCCAGGAGAGACATAACGTGGAGAAATATCTTTATTCTCCTTGTTACTTCCTCTTTTTATGATAATTAGAGGAATGTGCCTCTCAGGATTGGTTTTGGGAAGGAAGGTGTGCCTTCCTCCACAAAGACAATCCTGCACACAATTGAAGGCATCCTTGAACCCTGGTGCAAAGATACTTGAATTGGTGTTAGGCTGCCATAAGGGCGCCAGTGCAGGGGGAAAGACAGGATTGAGCCACATTGACTTAAATACAGTATATTCCTACTCTTTCCCTGTCACACAGTGCAGTGCAGCAAGTCAGTGCAGCACATCAAGGTGACTTGCTGGGCAGCACTGCCTGACAAGTGTGCAAATCTACCCCCTGGTCACTGTCTGAAGTGGCATATCGGGTGGATAATGATGGATTGAAATATGGCCTTAGCAATTACCAGTTTCCAATTCTTTTGCATGCATTCCATCCATTACCTTTGTGTATTTCCTGAAGGTAATGCCCTAAATATAATACATATGCCAAGGCATTGGTTACGTGCTCACGGAGCCACAACACTCAATTTTTACCTCACTGAAGAGGTCTAAGTAAACAGAAACTAGTCTGGGTTGCATGTTCCTCTGCTCAAAAGGGGCCTGGCAGTTTGGGCTGAGCCTATCCTACTATAGCTTTCATATGGCTGGTCTTTGTCAGGGGTGGCACAGTAGATAAACAAGCATTGAAAATGCAATAGTTCTCGCCTTTGATTAAGTTAAAGCCATTTGCTTTGCTAATGGTATTGTATAGCAAAGCCAATGGCTTTAACTTAATGAAAGGCAAGACCTTTTGCATTTTTAATCCCTACATTTATTTTCAAAAACTGGAAAAAAAATTAAAAATGTAGGCCGTTTTGCTTGACTTTCCTTGCTGTCTTTCATTAGTTGCAAGTCAATAGCTAAGTAGGTAGACAGAATAGGGAGTTAAAAAATACAGAATAATATTTCCTTACATAATGGCGAATGTCAGCATACATTTGTAACATAATGCCAATATTTACCTGAGGGGCTATTGTAATGTTCGGCTGCTTAATTTTCTAAAACACATCAGGCATCAAAGTATGTGTGCAGGTTTATCAGCTAAATGAATGTGGAAACATACAATTTTACAACCACATTTATTCACGAAATATACAATAAATATGGATAATACTGATAAAATGCCCAAAAATAAATATGGATAAATACAGATGGCAATGTTAAAAAACAAATACCATAAAACCGGAGCATTAATTATACTCCCAAAACAAAAAAAACTCAAGCATATTTCAGTCTCAGTACATAAATCACCAATCCTAGTACAGACATACATCTCGCAGTCACCAGCACATACACTGGCACAATTGCACGCACACACACTCAAATTATAGCCCTCTCATGATTCGTACAAATTTACTGTATGTGACCCGCAGCCACCAGCACAACTGCTACAGTCCCAGTACAAGTGCCACAGTCCCGTGTTCATGCCTCATCCCTCCCAGCATCCTTTCACGGACCCCAGTACATGTGTCAGAGTCGGAAGTACACGCCACTCATTGTACGTCAGTAATCCCATCACAGGCTTTCGTCCATCACAACCCCAAGTACAAATGCCAGAGTCCTGTGTATCTGCCCCGAAACGTATCTCAACACAGACCCCTCAGCCCATCACAGCTCCCCCTCCATAGAAGCATGAAAGTTCCAAGTACTTGTTCGATCACAGACCTGCATACCATCACAGAGAACTTCAGCTCACCACAACCCCAGTATGTGGTCCGTCACACTTGTGTATGCCATCACAAACCCCTTGAGCCCACCATAAGCATCAGAGTACAGTGTACATATCCTGCACAGACCCCTTCAGCCACGATAGCTCCCAGAGTCTAAAACTCAAGCACCCTCTTAATATAAAACTCAATTAATAAATAAATGTACATCATGTATCCAACACAGACCCCTCGAGTCCACCACCGCCCCCTTTAGAAGCAGGTGAGTTCCAAGTACATGCGCCAGCACACACATGCACGCCGTCGTAGACACCTCCACTTCGGTTACCAGGTGATTCCATGCCATTATTAACACCGTTTTCTACATTTTTTTTTTTTAAACATTTTTTGGGGGTTTTCACATCGTAAAGAGTCCATGCATTACAAAAACTGCTGATGACATAATACATCAATTTGTAGTACAATAATGATAACAGGTTTCATGAGTCGAAGATCAAGGCTTCCCTACAAATACAATAAACTATATCCTGTCACAGTCAGCCGTGATGAGTAATACAGGGGGAAGCATCGTGCAGGACAGCGTTATACTAAACATACCTACAACTGAGTCATCACTGGAAGGAAAATAGGGTTCCATAAAAGGGGGGGGGGGGGAGGAGAAAGGAGAAAAAGAGAAAGAGAAAAAGGGAGGAAAAAACAAAAGGTGAACAGCCCCCTACAAAAACCCCAACTACCCCCCACCCCAAGGTCGCGGTCGATGCTTCTAATAGAGAAATGCTGCCGGAACTACTAAAGGGTGGGCATTGTCATAAAGGTGAACAGAGTAGGAGAACTCTCACTAGCACTAGCACGCCACAAGGTAAATGTGCGGTATACCCTTTAGCCGCCGTAAGAACTCTTCAGGGCAGCGGCAACACCACTCAAAACAATGCCACTTCTTGCGCTCGCAGACTTTCCAACATCACCTCCCAGTCGAGGGAGATCGGTGTGTTCCTTAGTCCCCTGGATTCTTCTCTGCGGAGTGTTGCGCCCTCTGCTGCGGCCCAACGGAGCACCTCCCCCTGCCAGGTATGTACTTCCGGGGGACTACGGGATTTCCACTTCCTAGTTATGTTTCGAATGGCTATTATACATGCCAAATTTATAAAGCGGTATTGCACCTTGTTAGTGGTGATCCGGGCATGAAGCCCTAGTATGCATTCCGCCACTGTATCAGTGAGAGCAATGTGTGTGTAAGATTCCAGTAAGTGCCTCACCGATTCCCAGTAGGTTCTCAGTTTAGGGCAGTCCCACACCATATGTTGGAATCCTGCCCCCCCTCCCCCACCCCCCCATCAGGCAGCGCGGGCAGTGGTGTTGAGTCTGGGGAAACATTCTATCCAGCCTATGTGGAGTGAGATATGCTCGGTGCAAAATCATCATCTGTATAAACTTAAATCGAGCATTTCTAGGGAACACCGTATTCTACTTCTAGGATGTTCTTAAACACCTTAATGCATTTTGGGAAAGCGTTTACTCTCAAGCAACTTTGATAACAGTGATTACTAAAAGGAAAGTTCTGGACTGGAGCACGGTCCCGGGTGACCTGGAGTCATCTGGTAGCCATTGCCACCAGAGCACTAGTGTACTCTAACCGACCCAGCTCCCATACTGTTCTAGTACAGCCCCCTACCTGCGACTGCAGGCCCTTCTTGTGGGTTCAGCAGAACCCCCACCGTTGGGATTTTTAACTTCCAGCCCCATTGTAGGTGTACTCGGCACTGTACCGCAGACGGGGTTCTTTTCCCACTGACTGACGAAGGTGCCTTGAGTCTCTACATCCAGCCCAAGGCGCTGCAATTCTGTCAGCCTGGAGGTCTCGTTTTGACAGACCCACCTAGTCTCTTGACCCGTGCTGCGGGTCTGTGCTCCCTGCAGGTCCCGCAGTGGGCACCAAGTCTCTGCTGGAGTTGTCCGCACACGGCTGAGCTACCTCCGGCTGGGAAGGTTGTTCACAGAACCAGCACGAGAAAGCATGAAAAACGAGCCCGGGAGTGATGCGCGCGATATTCTATTTTGTTTTCCCGTGATAGAAATCCCAGAAATCTGGCGCTTGCCTCGAGGCACTTTACGTAGCTCTGTAATTGCAATTCACAAACCTTAGAAACCGTGATCTATGTCATGCCCCAAATACTTAGCACGTGAGATTCAATGCCCTACGTGTGTGTGGGAGCGCGCAGGGAGGGGAACTGGTTTCTGCGGGCAAGGGGTCGCGGCATTAACGGGGCGAGGGGGAGTGGGGCGGTGGGGAGGGGGGTCTGTTATTGTAAAATAAAACAAAAAGCATTCTACATGCAAGATATAGCAACAAAATATCGTGCAATGCATTCCACACGCAAACGCATACAGTAGTTTAAAAAAAAGTGCAGCAAGTCAATATCAAGCCCACCGTCTCACGCGCCAGTAAAAGATCCAATCCCGCTAGGTGTGGCTAAAGAGGACAGGGTGGCAACCAGGAGGGACTAAAAACCCTCTGGTACAATCAACAAAGGCTGTTCTGAATAATAAGTGATGACAAACGACGCATACCCATCACATTTGCAGGCGGAGCTGAGACAGAACTTCTGGAACCATATTGATTCCAAGAAGCTCTCACATGGCGAGAGCAGCGCATGCGCTGCTAACGCCAGGCGAGACCTAAAAAGGAAGCATTGGACTCGGCCTGATAGATTACTACTGTATATGACTTTCACAAGCATTCCATTTATCACCCTTCTGCTGTCAAAGAATGCAGAAGATGCTGTGTTCCACCGGCCTAGCATATATCACAATGACTATGACAGGGACATGAATATGATTTCTGAAAAGATTATCTTCTATATACTAGTTGCTGCATAGTTTATTCAAGCATTGGTACACAATTGTCACATGCTGTCATAGGTGTCTGCCAATTTGAGATGATGAGGCAGTTTATTGATCTTATCACTCCAGGTGCATTGTCATTGTTTGCGCCGGGAGCACCTTTTAATAGGTGCACCAGCCGCAAACAATGACAATGCACCTTATTACGATGTATGCACTGCCCTGAGGGCAGCCACGAACTCGCGTTACCCTGGAGGCAGCGCATTCATGTGAAAACACATTGTGGCATCTGGCAGCCGCTCTGTGTTTTCAGAGTGAAGGCTGCAACCCACCTTCACTTTTAAAGGGAATTAGAGATTCCCTCTGCAGGCGGATGTAGTCAGTGACTGCACCCGCCTGTATAGTGATGTCCGGGGGACATTAGGACCCCTTCTCTCCCCTCCAGAGGGCCACTCTCAGGGGGCGCACTCACAGTGCATAACATAGAAGGTGGCGTACTGTGAGTGCAATCCCTGAGAGATTCTTTGTCTCTGCGTCCACGTCGGTAATACGGTACGGGCACAAAGGCAAAGGAGTTCCCTCATTTGCATAGAGCATGCCGCTACGCAAATGTGGGAACGCCCCCTGAAGGTAGTGCTGGAGCTATTGGTATTATTGAAGGGGACCCACCAGTGTCTGCGCTCCCTCTGTAATATCAAAGTGCCATTGGGGTGCGCAAAACGGGCACAAATGCCCATTGCATCCCTGGGGCACTTATTGTAATACGGTCCCAGGTATGGTCCTCAAGCCCTTACCAATTAGAAGTTTAACATTAATATAAAAAAATCTGTTCTACGTGGCTGGCAACTAACCCTAAACAGACCCTCCAGCTTATCGCGATTTCGCGATTTGCAAAAAAATCGCGAAATCGGCCGATCTGCTGAAATGCCGCGATATTTGGGCAAAAGCCCGCGAAATTTGCCGTTTCCGCCGTCTCCGCCGTAAGGAGCGAGTGGAGGTCAAGGACGGCGGCCGAGAGAGGGAGAAGACCAGCAAGATGCGGCAGCGACGCACACACGAAGACTTTTCCACTTCTCCATAGACCAGGGAAGCAGACTCGGAGCAGGAGAACAGCCGGCCGGCGAACACAGACAGGAGAAGGTACGTCCGTCCCAGCCAGGATCCCGTTAGCAGGGAACTAGAAGGTGTTCGGAAGTCATTTCCGACCCTCAGCAATACTAAAATAAAAGATTAATGTCCCCCGAGGCCCGAGCTGCGGGATGAAGGCGGCCCTGAGCTGGAATGAAAGTCTGAGCGCCTCGGATCGCTGCATTCCTCCCTCATGAAGCTGTCTGCGGTGTGCGTCCTCCCCAGGCTGGGCTTGAAGCTGAGGCAGGCCAGGCCACGGCCCGGGGAGGGCCAGGCTTTCACTGCACAGTCACCCTGTGAGCACAACACACGGGTCAAGGGGGGTGACCCGGTCAGCCCGAGGCCTGCTCTCCAGGACAGGTGACCCTGGGACAGTCCCTTAGTTTCCTGGTGACTCGGTGTCCTTATCAGCCGGGGATGAGGGGTGGGTGCCTCGAAACTGGCTTAACCACGGCGATAGGCGCTATCACTTGCATCATACCTGGCTTTCCGCTAAATTGTGTCATACAATGCTGCGAGAACTCGTCTCGAGCAGAAAATAATACAGGCCCAGTGGAATAATACGGAATGTCCAAGCGCCCTGGATCAGTTTTCTCAAATCGTTTGTGTGTTTATATTTCCATAACAAGCATGGTGCACGTCAGCTTGATTTCTACAGACAAGTTGTTTTCTTTTTTCTTTTACATGTTTATATAGCACGAATAGACCCGGCAGTATCAGTGCCCTTTACCTAAAAAAATGAAGTGTGTTTTCTTAACTCTGACCTAGGATCAGTCTACAGGGAAGCACCTGAGTCGTGTGGACATGCCATGTGACAAGGCCTTGTGCCTCCTCTGTAAACACATCAAAATTCAATTTATATTGTTAGCAAAATCTTATTTTCCCCTTAATTCTTTCTCTAAGTAGTTAAACTTTCTTTGTCTGCCCTGAGAACGTGTCTGGACTCGAATCTTAACCCAGAAGAGAAATTGTCAGAATACTTTTAGAACTTACAAGGGTTTTTTTTGGGGTGGGGGGACTGGCCACAAGACCACCCTCCATTGTAGCACTTCAGATTCAACTTTAGTACATTTTATTGACTGTGATTAATTACAATTATTACAAAAATAAAAAACAGTTAAAAATGCATTTGCTTAAAAGACGTTGGCTACAAGACAATGAAGAAAACCACTGCCTAGGTGATGCTGTCCTAAAACATCTACAGTGCTTACCTGTAACGCACTTGGCGAATTTTATATAACCCAACAATATAATAGCATAATTTGACGGACGTTCTTAAAACAGGTCTGCTCCATGTTGTCAAATAACTCAAACAGTAAGATATCTGTGTTTGGTGTTGCAAAAAACCCAAAATAAAATGCCGCTAAATGCCGCTAAATTTCCATTTTTGTGCCGCTAAATTTTCATTTTTGTGCCGCTAAATTTGCCAATCCATGCCGCTATATCCTGGGGGGTCTGCCTAAATGACAAAGCAGGGGCTATCGGACACAAGACTGCATCTGCAGCTGAATAACGTATGGTAGACATATAGCTAAAGAGGATTTTGGAGGCACCCGATTTTTAATGCTGTAACGTTGTTAAATTATTAAGAAACGTTGAGCCTGTCCTATCAAATAACTTTAAAAATTAAACCAAGTTTGAGCTTTGGTTAAAACAGCATATTTATTAACGGCATATGCGTCTTCTACACACTCGCTCTTTAAAGCTTGCAATAAAATCAGGGATAGCATACATTATCCATTCACACCTTCGTGGCATATGCAAAATAGGAACTGTATGCATTTAATAATACTGCACTGTTAAGGGAGACACTAGAATTAAGCCCCTTTGTCACAATGATGTATGCACATAACAGTGAATAACTTTAAAGCTCATGAATTTATATAAGGTTTTTTTAGCATGCTCCAACGGTGTCATGAATGTTATTAATTAACAATAATAGTTTTACACATCTCAATAGCCACAATACATGATTTTATTATGCAATTGCATTTTAATATTAAGCTGGTTGAATAAAGAACTAAATGAAGGCTATGTAGAGTATTATCGAATTTGCGACCACCTGTGCTTGCACAAATGTTGGCTTTAATATTTAAGAATATTGTTCCGACTTTTAAACCCCATCTCCCCACACACATCACATGACAATGTACTATATTTTAAAAGTTTACCTGTGGTTTGTGAATAGAGCAGAAGCATGAATTTAATCTGGAATAGACGCACATAACTAACCCGTCCAATCTTATTAGGAACAACTGGCAACTTTTGCAAGTGATGACATAATAAAACACAAATAAACGTGATATGAAATTGCTACGCTAAGCAATGTATTTTCACCTTGAAGCCAGTTATCACAGCTGTCTACGTCACTGTGCTTCTCACATATATTTTATCCTAACCATAATCTTGTCACTACTGAATGTTTTATTGCACAGAATCTCTCTTTCTGAGATAACATCTATATAATGAACAGCTGCTCATTACGTAAAAAACAGAAAATAGAAAACATTTAATGGAAAGAAGCTGCCTGAGTAAGTATCACTTAGGATCTGTAGCAGCACACAGTTTAGCATTTTTAATTGAAACAATTTGAAGGAGTACGTTAACATATGTTGCTGATGCTGCCGAATCTATGCATAATTCGCTAAAACAAAGTGCTTCAAAGAAAAAATGAATTACATTCACACAAAAATATTGCAAACATTTTCCGCTCCTTAAAATATTCAAGGAGAAGCTGCATCCTGACTGGTAGTTTGGAATTTGATGATTAGAGATTTGTGGATAAAGTGGTTTTTTACTCGGAGGTCGCCTCATATATTACTCATAGGCTTTCAGAGGAATAGTTTGTTTTCAATCCTAGTCCTTTTAATGAGGGCAACACGTATCAAAAAAGCATTTTGCAATTACCAAATAGCGATTTTTACAGACATGCTGTTTGGTAATCGCAAAATTCTATGTATGTAAGGAATCGCCAAAGATTTCACGATTCCTTAATATTACTAAATAGCGTTTCTCTAAATACATAATCGCTATTACTTAATACTTCTCCTTTCGTTTCTATGGGCCAATGGTTTTGCATCAGCTAATTTGCGATTACCTAATTAGTAATCGCAAATTAGCTAATGCCAAGCCATGGGTGCCCAGGAGACTAATGCCCCCCTGAAGCACCTAAAAATAAATGTGCAGATGTAAAGTGCACATATGCCCTAGGGGCATGTGTGCGCTACATGACACATTGAAAAATCCATTTTGTGCCTTTTTCAAATTTTCCACATAGTTACCATCAACTTTAAGGCGGAGGGACGTGCTTGTCGCAATAATCTTCATTTTATTGGGTTTCCGGAGGGCTGCGAAGGAAAGGATACGGTGGAGTTCCTCACCACGTGGCTCAGGAGTCGGCTCGCCCCCAAATCACTCTCCCTGTGCTTTGTCCTGGAGCGCGTTCACTGTGCGCTGTTGCAAAAGCCACCCCCAGGCGCCCGCCCTCGCCCTATCCTCGCCCATCTCCTTAACTACAGGGACAGAGATGTCATCCTTCAGCAGGCGAGAGCACAATACTCTCTTCTTTATGACTTGCAGTGCATTCTCACTTCCTGGACTAAACCAGACTCTTACAGCAGCGTCGGCAGTCCTTTCTTGAGGCTAAGGCTCGTCTTCGGGGACTTAAGCTTCCGTACTCCCTACTATATACGGTTCGCCTACGGGTGATCTACAACTCACGCAACCACTTCTTTGAGTCTCCGGAGGAGGTGTTTCAATGGCTGGAGGAGAAGGTCCGGCTTAAGCCTCACACTCCACCCAAGTTTGACTCCGACTCATCCTCTAGTGGACGTTGATGTGGTCCTCTGGGAGAACATGGCGGGCAGCGGCGTCGATCGTGCTCTAAGAAGGGATCCAAAACCTGCAGCAAGTCTAATAAGAGACTCCCTCAAGATCAACCAGAACTCTGTGTCCTGAATGGTGTGGCTGTGAGAACTGTAACCATATATACTTCATATGTCACTTATCTTGTATTTTTTTGCAGGTTTCCATTGTCTCACGAGTCTCTGAACCTCTGTTGTTTTGTTTCTTCATGGGCATGAGACTCATATGGGGGATCCATTGGCTGCTCCTCACCGTTACCCCCTGTTGGGGTTCTGGCCTTGACCACACCGCAACAGATAATTCTGTGTTTATGAGGTATTGGGGTGGGGGGGTGGTTGGGGTTTCATGCGGGATGGGTTGTTGTTTTCGTTTAATGCCACTGCGCTTTCTGCCATATGCGACTCTGGAGTTGAAATTTCCACTCAACTCGGTCTTTTTGTGCTGTAACACCAATGCCAGTCATGCCACCAGAGATAGATGGGATTGGTAGTAGAGAGCTGGCTCCGAGTCCTTACTTGGAACCTGAATGGCCTGCTGGATAAGATCAAGCTGGGAGAGGTGCTGCACCAAGCTAAGCGCCATAGGGCGGATATTCTCTTCCTACAGGAGACCTTGTTTGGAGAGGTTTGGTTTTACACAGGCTTATCACTCTGGGTTCACTAGAGGCTCCCAGGGAGTTGCAATTCTTATTCATCGTTGTGTCCCCTTTGTTCACAACAGGACATGGTCGGCTCCCCAGGGTTGGTTTGTGGTGCTCTGTGGGGCTCTATATAGGGGAGCCCATAGTTCTAGTCAGTGTTTATGCCCCCCTCTCTCATGGTCCTGTGTTGAAAAGCTAACGACACTCTGGGCTGAACTCCCGTCGGGGCTAACCCTGGTTGGCGGAGATTGGAACAATGTTCTGTCTCCAAACTAGATAGGTGGCGTGCCACGGCATGTATGACAGGGACCCAGGTTTCTAAATTGCTTCCCCTGGTTCAGGGATTGGGATGGATTGACTTGTGGAGAACCCTGCACCCCATTGCATGTGCATACACATTTTTCTCCCGCACCTATGAGTCCTTCTCACGGCTGGACTACCTCTTTATCTGAGGGGCACATACCCATAGATTGCTTGCAGTCGACATTCTCCCTTGGGGCCTCTCGGATCACTCACTGGTTTTCTTCTCCTGTCCCTAGATCCCAGGCGCTCCCAGTTTCGGTGGCTCTTGTCACCATGGCTGTTACGGGACAATGAGTATAGTGCGCATATCCATAAATCCCTCACAGACTACCTTTCGCGAAACACAGGCTCAGTGGATTCTCCGGTTATTCTATGGGAGGCGTTGAAACCCACCCTCAGGGGTGCTGGTATTGCCTTTTTGACGGTGAGGTGCCGACAGCGGCGCAGCAAGCTAATACAACGTGAGGCCCAGCTTCTGGAGCTAGAACGTGCAAGTAGGGGATCGGATGGCAGCGATGCCCACAGACAATTGGTGACTATCCAGCATACTTATGCCAGAGAACTTCTGGATGAAGCCCGCTTATACTGGCTCGCCACTCATAGCCGGATATACCAGTGAGGAGACAAATCTGGTGCCTTATTGCATCATCTGTGTCAGCAGAAGCTGTGTCCTCAGACGCTCCCATGTATACGCAGCCCCGACGACATCGCTCTTACTGATCCATCCGCCATTGCTAACCGTTTTGCTTCATATTTTACAGAGTTGTATGCTCCTCAGGAAGTTCTACCTGTGTCACTCACTCATCCAGAAGTTTCAGCAGGCAGCCAAAAGAGGTCGCTGTGACACTGAACAGAGTAAGTCACATTTTCCACCTCGGGCCTTATCTGATGAGGTGCGAGACATGCTAGATGCTCTCTGTCATTAGAAGAATTGCTGACAGCGCTACTCAGTATGCGAACGGGTAAAGCGCCGGGCCCGAGTGGCTTCCCCTGCAAGTTTTTCCAGAAATACCACCGCTACTCCTAAACCCGTACTTAGCGGCTCTTGAGGATTCTGCGGCGAGTGGTGGTCTCCCACCAGATTGGCGGCATGCCGAAATCGTTATGTTCTTGTCAGGATTGTCAGGTCCCACAAGTAAAAAGGCTATTAGTGAATTCAGTCAGCCACAGGTCAAGATTAAAGAAGAAAAAGGTTTTCAGGCAGAACAAGATTTCAGAACGTACCGTTGCAATGATGGCCGCCAGGAATCCGGAGTTTGGTACAGCAGGTTAGCGCTCTAGCGTCTGACCGCAATTACTAAGCTTCAGGTGTCGTGCCCGTTCTGTGGCGCACTTCACCGATTATCTCAGGAGAGATGGACGTCCGAGTCAAAGCTTTGCGTTGATAGATTAGGGAAAAGTCAGCGACGTGTTTCCAGAAGAAGTCTCGTCAGTGGAGGAGAAGTACGGTGTTGGAGGTTCCGTTGTTTTGAGTAAGACTGTTCTAACAATAGCATTTTGAGTATGCGCGCATCGCGAGGAGAAACGGCTCAATTCGGAGCATGCGCAATTGATATTTCCAAGTTATTTAGGTGCGAGTTCAGGAATAAGGAAACCGAGGTGCGCAGCAATAGGTCACTGAACTACGAATCAATAATTTAATTATTAGAAGATACACTGCAGTGAACAAGAGCGTAAATAGCGAGTGCAAGGAATTTAAACTCATTTGCCACAGTTTTGGAGTGAATTCAACTTCATTACTAACATTTGTAAATACATTGGAACGAAAAATAAGGTGAAGTAATACAGAAAATAAGACAAAAATATACTTACCATACCAGAATCCATTTAAAGACTTCATCTGAGAATTATAAGGGTGTGGAATCTGCAAAATAGAGTTATGAGATTAATAATAAAAAGTTGAGGAAAGAAAATTAATAAGAGTTATCTTTAGTTCACAGCAAAAGAAGTCTAAGAAAATACATCATATACCAACAAAATACATCATCAATAGAAGAGGAGCACGTCACATCTAGACAGGGTAGGTGAACAAGAGGTACACTACACAGTTTTTTTTAGAATAAGTATAGAATTGTTATTCATGTGTGCAATCCTCTCACAGTTATAACTTACCTGTCAAGCCTGAAGTAACGAAAGTACAAAAGAAGACGTCTGAAGCTGAAGTAAAGAATCAGATGTGTGTGGCAGTCTCTTCTCTATCCCATCCCCTTTCCCCCCATGGGTTTTCTTTGGCGTACATGCTACTAAATGCATGTGACTGAGGAACCTAGGTGGGGCATTGGGAACTTGCGACATTCTGCTCCTGCGCATTTGCGAAGAGCACCACCTCTGACAGAGTGAAGTGCCCACGTTTAAAATTATTCTTCGAGCAGAATGGCGGAAGGTCTAGACTTAAAAAAGTTAGGAGAAATCTTAGAAGGAATACAAAGGGAGTTAATCTCAGTCAGGGAAGAGAATAGGGAGCTGAGAAAAGAGACTACAGATTACTTAAGTGAGTAATCTTGTGACTAGTGCCAGTTTTAAACATTCAGTATTCCCAGAAGGTAACACAAATGAAGAATCAGTTTTCCAGCCTAAAATCACCACACAGGTCATTCATTCATTATCTCCTGTGATTTCATTGGCACCGCCTGAGCGTTTTAATGGAGAACCACAAAAGGCCCAAGTGTTACTGACACAATGTACTTTACATTTTATGTGTCGCCCGGCAGTTTTCCCTGATGCGCAGTCTCGAGTGGCATTAATTTTGTCTTATTTAAGTGGAGATGCTGCATCCTGGCCATGCCCTTGGTCACCAGAAATGATCCTGTCTTATATGATTTGGATGAATTCAAGAAGTAATTTCTTAGAATTTTTGACAGAAGAAGAGTCTCACAAGCAACAGACAATGAGTTATTGGAGATTAAACAGGGCAGTAGAGATCTAGTTGTATATTTGGCCCAGTTTAATAAATTAGTAGTTGAAACGGAATGGCCAGAGAACAAACGAGCTGCAGTGTTCTATCGTGGCTTAAAAGATGAATTAAAGGATGCCTTAGTACAGGTGCCCAATAGACCCATGGAAATCTCAGCATTAATAGATCTGGTTTTGGAAATAGACTTTCGCCTAAGTGAAAGAAGAGGGGAAAAGAAGCGAGAATTCCGTCCAAGTGTGGCCAGATTTGATTGAGCACGGATTGAGGGCAGTAAGGAAAATGATACAGCTCATGGGGGAGAACCCATGCAGATTGGAACAATCCGAGGTCCCCTCTCTAAAGAAGAAAAGGAACGACAGTGAGTAAACAAGCAGTGTCTCTATTGCGGGGGTACAGGTCATTTTGTTCGTAACTGTCCAAACAAACCCAAGCAAATGCCATCGTAAAACGCCTCGCACCACCAGTAAGTGGAGTTGGATTGGTGGTTGCAGAATCTAAAACAGCTCCAAATACTCATACATTGACAAATACCTTACAATCTGCAGCTCCGCACTTGGTGATGATGATGTCTTTACGCTCCATGAAGCAGAAATTAGAAAAGATAACTGTAATGGTAGATTCCGGGGCTACGGGCAATTTTTGTGATTTGAAGTTCGCTAAGAAGATTGGTCTGTGGGCAATCAAGAAAGAAAGAAGTGAAGCAGTTTGAACAGTCGATGGAATAAATCTTTGATCAGGACCCATTGTAAGTCATACGGAACCCGTGGAGTTGGAAACAGAAGATGGACATCTTGAAACATTACGATTCAATCTGATAGATGCTCCACAGTTTCAATTAATATTGGGTCTACCGTAGTTAGCCGAACATAACCCGACAATCGATTGGAGCGCTCAATCAATAGCCTTGAACTCGGAATATTGCAAAGAAAATTGTCATAAGGAATGTAAAAGAGAGCAAGAGAAAAGCCCAGCGTTCCATTTAAGTGAAAGAGAAGCGTCAATATGTGTGATTAATACCACTACTTTGCCTGAAGAGTACACAGAGTTTTTTAGATGTATTTAGTGAGGTGGAAGCAGAGAAGCTCCCTCCACATAGAGAATATGATTGTAAAATTGATTTGGAGCCAGGATCCAATCTTCCATGCAGTAGAATATATGCTTTAACAGAACTAGAAGATGAGCATCTGAAGGAGTAAATACAAAAATACCTAAAAAATGGATTCATTAGACCGTCTCAATCCCCAGTCTCTTCTCCACTTTTTTTTATTTCGAAGAAGAGTGGAGAGTTAAGAACTTGTATAGATTATAGGGCGATCAATCGGATAACAATAAAAAATCGCTACCCTTTGCCCTTAATATCAGTCTTATTAGATCAAGTCAAAGGAGCACAAATCTATACCAAATTGGATCTGAGAGGGGCCTACCATTTAGTCAGAATTCGAGAAGGAGACGAATGGAAGACAGCATTTCGAACCATACATGGTCTCTTTGAATATCAAGTGATGCCCTATGGTTTATGCAATGCCCCAGCTGCCTTTCAGCATTTTATCAATGACGTGTTAAAATAATTCATTGATCGGAACGGAATAGTCTATATAGATAACATTCGAATCTACTCAGACTCTGTGGAAGAACATAAAGAACACATTACGAAGGTCCTACTGAAATTACGGGAAAACTGTTTATTTGTAAAAGTAGAGAAGTGTGCATTTAATGTTTTCTCAGTGGAATTTGTGGGCTTCGTACTTTCACCAAATGGGATAACCATGGATGAAAACAAGATCAAGGCAGTGATTGAATGGGAATCTCCAAAGTCAGTGAAGGAAATTCAAAGTTTCATTGGGTTTGCTCATTTCTATAGGCGATTTATTCAAAACTTCTCCCATAAGTTGATTCGTTTGACCAGATTACTGAAGAAAGGTGCTAAGTTCGATTGGACGGAGGAAGCAGAAGAATCATTCACCCAATTACAAAGAGATTTCACTTTGGTGCCAATATTACTTCATCCAGATCCATCAGAACGTTTTTTTGTGGAAACCGTTGCTTCAAACCTGGATTTGGGAGGAGTGTTGTCTCAAAGACATAGAACTACTGGGCAATTGCACCCAGTGGCCTTTCGTTCACGAAAACTGACCGCAGCAGAAGTCAATTACACAATAACCGAAAAGGAGTTACTGGCCATCAAAGATGCGTTCAAAGAATGGAGACACACTTTGGTGGGTGCTAGGCATGAAGTCACAGTTAGTACCGATCACAGAAATTAGACATTTTTAAAATCAGCTAGAACTTTAACACCAAGACAATTACGATGGTCCTTATATTTCGCTGATTACGATTTCGTCATTACTTATCGGCCTGGTTCACAAAATGGTAAGGCGGACGCCTTGTCCAGATTGGGTACAGAAGGAGTGTTTGAAGAAATCAAGGATCAGACCATCATACCAGCAGAAAAGGTGATTGGCGCAGTCTTGCAAGAATCTCTGGAAGAAGGAAATCAGAATGTCATAGCCTTGGAAGGAATGGAAAACTGGGCGAAGGAGGATTCAAGGCAAGAAATTCGAGATGGACTACCGTATCATAATGGAGCACTCTATTTGCCTACACCTGAAATGCAGCAAACGGCATTGAAGGAAAGTCACGATAACATTTTGGCAGGTCATTAAGGAATTTAAAAAACTGAAGACTTGGTGAGACGACGTTTTCGGTGGCCAGACATGATTAAGGATGTGCGGCAATATGTGACCACGTGTGAGATCTGAGCAAGGGGAAAACCGGAACGACTAGCTCCAAAAGGGTTACTGCAACCTTTGCCAACCCCACCCTATCCTTGGCATATTATAACACTAGACTTAATAGTCGATCTTCCTTCCAGTCGAGGATTTGATACAATATTGGTATGTGTAGACGCCTTTACCAAAATGGTTCATTTTGTACCATTAAAAGGGGTGCCAACAGCAAAGACACTAACAAACACTTTTAGTCAGACCATAGTTCGTGCACATGGAACACTAAAGATTTTAATATCTGACAGTGGTTCCTAATTCTTATACCATTTTTGGAAGGCCTTCACCAAAAAACTGGGCATAGAAACCAGGTACACGACTAGCTATCACCCAGAGAAAGATGGCCAGACAGAACGAACAAACTAAGAGTTAGAACAGTACCTCAGGTTGTGTTTATTAGATCAAGAGGGTGACTGGCCAGACTACTTGTGGGCAGCAGAGTTTGCGCATAACAATGCAAAAAATGTTTCTACAGGCTACTCCCCTTTTTATCTAAACAATGGAAGACATCCCCATCAATCCTTAAGTTTTCAGGAGGTAGATGTTCCAGCGGTAACAGATTTAGTAGCACACATGACAAAGGTGTATAGTTTAGCTACTGAAAACTTAACCAAGGCAAAAGAAAGTTACAAATTTTATGCAGACAAAAAGAGAAGAAAAGAACCAGAGCTGCCCGTGGCTGAATTGTCTGCAGTGCGATGAGTCCTGTGCACCAATCTCTGGCATCCAAGACCACCGCACTGACTCTGATGCAGGCCCTGCAGTGTAAGAACCAACACATGGAGGGGACGTGGCTGGATTCACTGCAGCGCATCCCAGATCTTCACATATCGCATCATCCCGGATTGTCACACATCGCATCGAGGCAGCAGGTCTGTCGCATCGCTGGGGGACTCAATAAGAAACAGACGCATCACTTCCCCATGCAGTAAGAAACTGACGCATCACCTCCTCTTGTGTAAGGAACCGACGATTCACCTCCCCTGTGCAGCAGTAAGGAACTGACGCATCATCTCCCCCGGAGCAAGGAACCGACGCATCACCTTCCCTGTGTGTAAGGAAGTGACGCATCACCTTCCCTGCAACCCTTTTTGCTTGTGTTTTTGATGCATCCAAGATACTTTGTGTTGAAAGTGTCGCATCCACCCTTTTCTATGACTTGAACGATATCTACCTTTTAAAAGTCATAGTTTGATTACTGTATTGTGGATTTTTGCCATTTTGGTCTTATTTGGTTTAAATAAAGATTACTTATTTTTCTAAACTGGTGTACAGTGTTTTCACTGTATTACTGAATGTGTGCACAAATGCACTGCCTCTGAGATGAGCCTGTCTGCTCGTGCCAAGCTACCCAGGGGGTGAGCAGGGGTTGTTTTAAAAGTGTATCCCCCTTACCCTGACTAGGAAGAAGGGTTCCTACTTGGACAACGGTGCAAACCATTGCCAACTAGAGACCCCCATTTCTAACCCCAGGCCACAGTTATATCTTGGATAGTCACAGTTAGGTAGAAATTGACCCTAAAATGTTAAGGGTAGTCACCACTAGATCAAGGATAGCATCCATGTTGCCAGAACTACCACAATATGTCAAAGATCACCACCACTATTCAAGGGTAACTCTTAGGCAAGGCATGGAGACATTTTGTTCTAGAAGACCCCCAATATCAAGAATAGTCAAAATTAGCCCTGGGCAAATTATCATCATTTGTGCAAGACCACTATTATATAAGTCACTATGCTGTCCCATGTCCCTCCAATAAGTTGAGCGCAGTTACCAGGAGCTCAGAACACCCCTTATGCCGTGAAGAACCGAAAGTAGGTTCAGAATGTCCCCTGTATATTAAGCATGGTGTAAAAAAAGGCAGGCCCACCACTGTGTAAGGGTTAACCGTACCAATATTCTTTTTTAAATGCCGTTCATTTAAATACATCTCTAAGTAACTTGATGGCATTTGCAAAGACAAATGCTCAGGCTTCAGAGATGAGACCGAAAACGGAGAGAATGTGAATGACTTTTCAAAAACAACAGAGCTGTTTGCTAGTGGGGACACCACAGTGAGAAGACAAACAAAAACAGCAAGCCCCCATTCCATAAAAAATAAAACAGTATATGAGACAACATTGTACCAGACTGGAATCATCTGAAAGATGTGGTTGTGGTTTCCATTATCTGTAAACTTAAATGCCTAAGGTATTACCACAGTAGAATAGGTGACCCAGCTGAGGTTATATTGTGTCAAACAGATTGAAATCTTTGGCAAAGTTCCCTAGAAGCCTCATTACGAGTGGACAGTCATTTTAACAGACTAATGCCGCACATAGAAAAACCAATACCCCAGGGTGGAACATTTTCCCCAGTCAGTATTACCACATGATTCCATGATTCCAAGTTAGTGGGGGCTGCATGTGACCTAATGTGCTCTATTAGATTTAGCGCAATTGGTTAATGTATATATTCCCTTTTCACAATCTCTTTTCACAAGGGCATGTAAGAGTCTTTAAAAGAGTACTACCTTACACACTTGCAAATGCCATTGTGAATAGACCCCAACATCTTCAAGGTGCTGTAAGCAGTGATATAATCAGGAGCCCCAGTATTTTCCACGATTGCTATCCCTGTCAGATGTACGGTTATAAACTAAACCGGTATCATTCATGGTTTACCAGGAAAACAATCGGGGATAAGTGTTTGTCCATGAACATTAGAGTGATCTTTTGCAATGGGTTTGACCGGGTCGGGATTCTTAGCTAGATTTTTCCTCTTACCAATCCTAAGAATCCTTGATCGACTGGACCGTCTGGTCTGCTAAGAAATGTGAAGGGAAGAAAAACAGGGTCATAATGACTTTAGAATTAATAAAATTCAATCCAACTCAAGAACCACTGACTCCTGAATAAAGTTTAAGAAGTTTATTACAAAGCCAAAAATAACTAAACATACAGGCACCTCAGCAGGAGGTTTAGAAAATAAACGGGTACTAATACAAACATATTCCTACGCAGAAGTCTCATACGACTCAGAATAATGAGCAAAGTTATTTCTAAAAGCACTAAGCAGATAATAACAGTCCCTGCTTGAAGCCCAGACTGCATTCATTCAAGGGAAGGAAAGAAAAGTTAGTCTGTCCCTACACTAACACTACATGACATCCCTACTTAGCTTCATCCCCCAGGCAAGAGAATAAGGTGTCAGCAGTGAAGACTTCCTAAGAATTACTTTCTCCTTCCATAGGTAAGTAGCCTAAGCCACTGAGCTCGTTCTAAGATTCTCCTTCTATTCTCCTGTCTAGTTCCCTCTAAACCCCAAGGCCCTACTCCATCTGACCTGGCTAACTAAGAACTTAGAACTGCCCTCCTCCCTCAGGGCACTTTCCCTAATACAAAATCCCAAAACATTAAACACACCCTAAAACACACCCCTTCGGCAGGTCTTCAAGTTGTGCTTTTCCATCGAAACCCTTCCTTGCCAACATCCGTTGGTGTGTCCTTGGGTTCCAGGCACCTTCTCCGCCAAATGTATCTTCTGAGCATTCCATCGTTTACCCACGTAGCTTGCTTCTACCATCCTAACTCCTAAACAAAGAGTTATTCTACCTAACTAGACATGTGTCCTTGAACCTGCAGCAGAAAGCTTGGGAACAAATTGGCCTTGTACACACACAAATCTGCAATGTGAAATCCATCTAAGAAGGAGCCATCCCAAAGAAGAAAATACATTTCCAGGCCTACAGTTTCTCGACAGGCTAAGAACTACAGTTGGCCTTTTGCTAATGCCTTCATACAGTTAGGCCTTTACATGACTTAAACATATTTCTAAAGTACATTATAACGTTAGATTCAAAATCATGTTAACGCATTGCATTTCTTTTATTAATAAGCAACCTACACGTGCAACTTTCTAGCTTGTTACAAGTTTAAACCTAATGCAACATTTTATACGTGAAGCAATAATTTCTACATTGCTTAAGGCATTTTCTCGTGTTAACTCTACATTAGTTTTCAAACGACATGAATATTCCTAACCATTGCTAACGAAATTGATTAATTACTACATTTCTAATAATCACACATTAGTATAGTCCTCTAAATATGCGGGTGCTGTCTATCTGCGTATATAATACACCCCTACAATTTTCAGAATAACATGGCGCTCTATCAGTCTCATATGTTGAAGGATGGTCCTGAAGTGTAGATATTTCATGTATTTGTGTACACAAATTGTTGCTTGAAGTGTATTGCAGAAAATGAAGTGTATGCTTGTAATTTTGTTATTTAAAAAATAAAGTTCAATAAGTAACAGTATAGTGTTTTCAGGAAATCAGGACCACAGAGATCGTTTTTTCCAGTTATTTGATGCAAAACAAAACAAGTTAAGTCTGGCAGTTAAGTCATCACTGTCAATCCTACTGTAAAACACTTTTCATCTACTATTTAAGCTCTGTCGGCCGGATAATTGTGCTCACATTGAATATTTCCTGGGAATTGCAGAATCTCTAAATAAATGTCAACAATGATTGATCCGGAAATTGTACCTCCTAAAGAAATCACGTTGTGTGACTTGGTCTCAGCTTTTTTCTGTGAAACCTTTGAAAACGTGGTAATAGCCACACAATCGCTGCCCACTTAAATAAAGGCGATCTAGCGTGTATATATATATCTCGATGTATCTCTCTTTCTCCTTCTCTCACTTTGTCTCGCTCTACATGTGTGTTACTGGGTCAGCGATCTTATTGGCAGCCTGCAATCTGTCATTTTAGACAGTCCGTTGATTATTGCTTGATGGAAAAACGCTGACCAGAGATCCGCCAAACTCAGCAAGTAGCCTGTGTTTACTCCCATGTAGGACATTTTTATTATATTACATTTTATTTCAGGAAGTGTTGAAATCTTCAAAATGATGAATTCTCTACTGCTTATATGTCATTTAGAAGTAGTTGGAATTCTTGGACCCATATCATGAAACCCTTTTGTTCAAATCTCACATTTAGCATTTGATTTGATGATGGCTGCTAAAAGTTTCCTAAAAGCAGAAATGCTAAATATAATCTTATAAAACAACATGTTTGACGCATATTTCACAGGCCTTGATATCAGCATTTGCCAGCATATACATATATCAGATATGAGGCTTGGGGCATTTGCCTAGCAATGTCATTTTCGAGCGAGGTTTTCACTGTGGAGGAATTATGCAAAGGTCGACTCCTTCATAATTCAACAGTGAGATTCAGGAGCGTCAGTTGTCCGAAACACACCATACAAACATTCATACATAAATAAAAGAAATGTCAGCACCCAATAGCCTTCCAGCTTAAGCACAGCATAGCAATGGCTTTCTCTAAAAACAGAAATGTGCATGCGATCGGAAGCATCGTGATGCCCCCATTACCTTCCGGATTTGAAGTCTCTCCACTGCTTTCTGATGCTACTTATAATGCCTCTGGTTCCCTTCAGCACTTAGAGCCCCTTCTGCCTTCCTTCCTTCATACGAAACCCCTTCTTCCTTCAGGATTCTGACACCCTAGCACACACCCTGCACCGCACTAAGGGGGAGATTTACAAACATTTTGCACTGGGTTAGTGTCACAAAAGTGACGCTAACCAGTGCAAAATGTTTTTTTTGCTATTTACTTTGCAGCGCAAAGCTTGTTTTGCGCTGGAAAACACACTCAAAGTAGCGCAAAGCAGCTACCCATTTCTTTTAATTTCTTCCGTTAGCGCCCAAAGTTTATGCCCCTTCAAATGCTTTCATTTCTCCGTACTTTTTTGACTTTGCATGCGTGCTGCACTGTGCAGCACGCTTACAAATTGGGAAAAGCTTGGCATCGTGTCTGGGCATTGTATTTTGTACGGGAAGGATACCCTTCCTGTACAAAACCTATGCTAGACACACCCTAGCACTATAGAGCTAAGATGTGTGCCTGGCACACTGCTGCTCAAATCAGCGCCGGCGCAAGGGAAAGGGGAGGAGAGAGCCATATCTCAAAATAAATTGGGCTCTCTTGCTCCCTCCCTGTCGCGAAATGCAGCGCAGCCTTGCAGGGAGATGCGCTGCGTGGCATTACTTTTTTGTAAATCTCCCCCTTATGGTCTTTTTTTTTTTTTTTTTTTGTTTAAGAAATTCTTATTAAGCATTGAAGAGTAATACAAAAAAGCATGTCATGAAAAATTAGAGAAAAAAAGGTACATATGAATATAATGATAAATGACATATTCCAGAGGGATTTATATATAGAAAAGAGGGGAGAAAGAAGTAGAGAAAGGAAAGGAAGAAAGAGAGAGAAAAGAAGAAAGCAGAAGAGAAGAAAAGAGTAGAGAAGAGAAAGAGGAGAAAGGGTAGGTAACTAGAGGGATCATGAAGGATGAGGAGCACGCGGTAAGGGAGAAGGGTTAGTGGAAAGATAGGAGGTAAAGGGAAGCCATAGCAGATCGGATTTAATTTTCAGAGGAACAGAGGTGGAGGAAGCAATAGAAATTCTGTGTTCATCACAAATATAATTCCACCATGTGTGGACTGAGAGTCGTGAATTGTCTTTCCAACACGATAAAATAACTTTAAATGCAAGAGCAATAAATAGGTCTAACAATTTAGCAGAAGAGGGTGTAACAATATTAATATCTTCAGATAAAGAACCTAAAAATATGCGTAAAAAAGATAATGTGGAGGAAATAGATAACATTTTCATACATATAGTCCAAACATCAGTCCAAAAGGAGAGAACAGGGGAACATTTGTAAAGTTGGTGTTGTAGAGTGCCTGTAACTTTGGAACAGGACCAACATAAAGGAGAAGAGGTTGGAGAAATTTTATGAATAGTAACCGGGGTAATAACAACTCTATGATATATAAAAAGTAAGGATTGAGTAATGCGTGCAGCAACAGAGACTTTGAAAATCCTAGACCATAAACGATCCCACATTGCAATGTCAAAGGAGACAACCAGATCATTCTCCCAAGCAGTCTCTACTGTAGATTTAGAGCGAACAGAAGAATTGGACAGTAAAAGTGAATATACAAGAGCAGCCTTAGGGAGTTGAGTAGAAAAAAGAGGATAAAGTGGAGTAAC
Organism: Lissotriton helveticus; assembly: GCF_964261635.1. Lineage (NCBI taxonomy): Eukaryota > Metazoa > Chordata > Amphibia > Caudata > Salamandridae > Lissotriton > Lissotriton helveticus. The sequence goes on along the minus strand of NC_136063.1, from coordinate 1,057,247,434 downwards.
AGGAGTGAAGGAAGAAAAAGATTCGGAGGAAAGAGGTAGAGAGGATAAGTGAGATTGAATAGCAGATGTTATAATAGAATATTCAGATAAAAATGAGGAAGGTAAGTTAAACATGGTTTGCAATACTGGAAAGGAAATAAGAGAGGAATCAAGGAAAAATTTATGTACAAACAGTATATCCTTTTCTTTCCAGTGTTTAAAATAGAACGATTTACCTTTATATCTAAGGAATTTGTTATACCAAACTACAGAGGATAAAAAACATTGCAGAGGAGAAAGATTAGAGGAAAAAACATTTTGCAACAGGGATTGGGAATACTTCAAAATGGGATATTTGGATATAAAGGTACAATTTGACATAAAAGTAATATGCTGAAAGGAGAAATCTTTTAAAAGAGAGCGTTCCAGAAGAACCCACTTAGGGACAGGAGCATCTAGGAAGTTGTAAGCCAAGGAGAAGGATTGTTTGATCAAAAAAGCAGAGTGGTATGATCCAAAGTCAGGAAACCGAACACCACCTTCATTTTTAGGTCGGATCAACTTATGCAAACCAATACGGGGATGCTTATTATTCCACAAAAATTTTGTACATACAGAATTAATACGAGAAAAATATGATTTAGGAATTTTGAAAGGGAGCATAGAAACAGTATATAAAACATGTGGGGAAATCATCATTTTGATGGTGTCCAGTCTACCCCACCAGGATAGAAATAAGGGGGACCAAGTGTGCAGAAGGGATTGAATTTTACCAGTCAATGAATCAAAGGTTAATTTAAGGGTATCTTTCAGAGAGGAAGCGAACCATATACCAAGGTACTTAATTTTAGATGGGCACCATGCAAAATCAGTATCACTAAACATGTATTGGAAGCACAGCGAGTTAAGGGGTAGAACTTCCGTTTTGGATAAATTAAGCTTATAACCAGATATGGAGGAATACAACTGAACTTCATGTAAAAAGGGTGGAAGGGAAGATTCGGGATTAGACATGTAAATGAGGACATCATCAGCATACGCTGATAATTTAACTTCAACAAAGGAAAGTTTTATACCAGTAATATCAGGGTGGGAGCGAATGCGCTGTAGAAAGGGCTCAAGACATAAAATAAATAATAAAGGGGAAAGGGGACAACCTTGTCTTGTGCCTCTGGACAAAGAAAAGAATCTGGAAAATTGGTTGTTAACAAAAATACTGGCACGGGGGGATGAATAAAGGAGCTTAACCAAGGATATAAAATTTGGGCCAAAACCAAACCAATGAAGGGTATGGAACATATATTGCCAATTAATACGGTCGAAAGCTTTTTCAGCATCCAAAGAAAGGGCTGCCAACGGGGTTGTGGCATTTTTACTATGAGCAAGGACATTGGAAAAAAGACGAGCATTATCAGCAGCAAGTCTACCTTTAACAAAACCCACCTGGTCTGTGTTAATTAAGCGAGGGATAATGGAGTCAAGGCGAGAGGCAAGGATTTTAGCAAAAATTTTACAATCATAATTAATTAAAGATATGGGGCGGTAATTTTTACATTGGGAATGATCCTTGTCAGGTTTGGGGATAATTACAATGAGAGCATCCAAAAAGGACCCAGAAGCTTTAGCCTCCAAAATAAAAGAATTAAATATTTGAAGGAGTTTAGGGGCAAAAAAGGAATGGAAGGAGGAATAAAATTCAACAGGCAGACCATCGGGACCAGGGGCTTTTGATTTTTTGAGAGAATGAATGGCCGTGGTAATTTCCTGGAGAGTAATTTCACGTTCTAAGTGGGAAAAATCAACGGGGAGGGAAGGAGGTGAAGGAAGGCCTTCAAAAAATGTTGTTAAGTTTGCTTCAGAGGGGTGGTATCATCTGTATACAAGGCTTGGTAATAGTTGTGAAATACTTCAGCAATGCCGTCATCGGAATGACCGACTGCTTTGCGTTCTGACTTGACTTTTAAATAATTGGCCAACATTTTCCCTGCTTTGTTCTGGCCCCCATGAAATTTAGATTTTATTTTAAGGAGGGTGTGGCAGGCTTCATTAGTGATAATTTTATTAAGTGCTGTTTTGGCAAGAATCAAGTCCTGAAGGGTAGAAGAGGATTTGGAGGTGAAATATATGTGTTCGAGAGTTTTAAGCTGTTTAAGCTGATCCTCATACTTTTGCTTATTAAGCTTCTTTTTTGTGGAAACATAGGAAATCGTAAAAGCTCGGAAAGAAGCTTTAAAAGCATCCCAGGTGTTAGGGATGGAGGTATCAGCGGGATTATTAAAGGAAAAGTATTCATTAAAAAACTCAGTACATTTTTTCATAAAAATGGCATCAGATAAAAGAAAAGAATTAAATTTCCAGCGACTAAATTTAGAGGGGCTAAGGGAAAGATCAAGGGTAGTATATACCGGGGCATGATCGGAGATAAAAATAGAGCCAATAACAGATTTTTGAATGGAGGGAAGGAGAGACTTACTAATCATAATATAATCAATTCTTGAACGAGTGTGATGAACATTCGAAAAAAAAGTATATTCTAATAAATCAGGGTTACACACTTTACACGAATCATACAAAGGACGTGAGGCAATGGCAGACTGAAAACTCTTATGAGATTTGTCAGGTTGAAATTTACTCGAAGACAGACGGTCTGAAAAAGGGTCTAACCATTGGTTAAAATCACCAGCTACTATAAAATCAGGGCAGTCTATGGATGCAATGAGCAGTTTAATGTCTTTCCAAAATTGGGGATCCGGGCGAACAGGGCCATATATATTTAATAGGACCATCGTCTTGTTGTGTATAACAACCTTTGCCCAACGACCGTCAGCATCATTTTGAGAGGAAATAATTTGAACATTTAAAGCTTTATGGAACAATATAGCAACCCCTCCTTTTTTTTGAACAGCAGGAGAAAACGCAACCTGACCCACCCAATGTCTTTTGAGCTTAAGCGATTCAACATCAGAGCAATGCGTTTCCTGAAGGAAAACAACCTGTGAATGAAATTTGGTTAAGTGTGACAATACCTTCTGACGCTTGACAGGGTGACCAAGACCTCGAACATTCCAAGAGACAAAATTACACATGATGGGAGGAGGAGAGAATGGGCGACAAATGGAGGCGACACATGGCAAGGAGATCACTAGAGAAGGGGAGACAAAAAATAACATGTAAACAATGGATTCGTAGGACGCTCATCTTAAGGAAGCCAACAAGAGTCAAAAAATGAGGTATCAACAATCGGACAAATAGAGAAAACAGCAGAGACCATTTAGGAAGAAGAAAGCAAAGAGAAAGAGAGGAGAGAGAGAGAGAGAAGAAAGATACGTAAATATAGAAAGAAAAAGAGGGAACAGATCAAGGCACGAAGGCTTGATCTGAGAGAGAGAGAGAAACCAAAACATGTGAGACGAGGGTACACCAGAGAGAGGACATGTCCCACGAGCACACAGGATGCGGACATTAGGAAAAGGAAAAACACAAGGATGTGAGGTAAGTATCAGACGAAGTTAGAGAAGGAAGATAAATTAAGAGAGGATAGATAGAATAGAATAATGGTTGTATAAAGAGAGAAAACAAAGAGAGACATAAAAGCATTAGCTGGCAGTGTCCATAGTGGAAGGCGAGACACTTAGCAGGTAATCGCGAAGTTTCTGTGGATCATCATAGGACTTGGTACGACCATTATGTGTGATCTTGCAGAAGCAGGGATGTAGAATTCCATACTGAATGCTGAGTTGTCTCATCATGGGACGAAGGTTCAGGAATTCCTTACGCCGAGCATTTGTAGCAGAAGAGAGATCCTGGGAAATGAAAATGTTATGACCAGACCACTGGAGACGACGTTTGGCCCTGGCAGCCTTCAAAACGGCCATTAATTCTGTGAACTCCAAGAATAACATGATGATGCCACGGGGTTTGGAGGCATCGGAGTTGAGGCGGCCAAGACGGTGGGCTCGTTGGATGTTGAGAGGATGTGTCAATGGTTGGAGTTCCAAAAGTTCCTGGAGAAATTTCCGAATAAAAGAGACCATGTCAGCCCCTTCCAAATTTTCCGGAACACCATAAACGCGTAGGTTATTTCGTCTATTGCGATTTTCCAAATCCTCGGTGTGAAGTTTGAGCTTGTGGATTTCTTGTTCCAATAATGGAATCCGAGTTGAGAGGTCCCGGACATCGCTTACACGTTGTTCTAAGTTCAAAACTTTATTTTCCATAACCACCCAGCGCTCCTCAATCTGCTGAAGTTTAGCATTGGTAGCAGACATAAAAGGTTGAAGACCACGCACCTCTTCAAGGATGGAGTCCAGAACAGGATTAGTCGAAGAGTTAATGGGGGAAGGCGGGTCATTTTTAGGCCTTTTAGGTTTGGTTCCGGTTTGCAACAACTTCGGCGAAGGAGAGACATTTGCCATGGTGCAGGATAGCAAAAGGAGATATGTCCAGTAAAGTTGTATAGTATGAACCGGAGTGTAGATGCACAAAGATGATAGGGGCACACAATGTGGCAAATATAGGACGATGAAAAAAGGAATCGCCAGGTAACGCACTATTTATCAGTGCGAAAACAAACTAAAGGCCACACATCACCTTAGAGGAGGCATCCACCAAGAGCAGAACATGGACAGGGTGGTAGAACATTGTGCTAATATAAAGTGTAAAGCTAGAAGAAGAAAAGCCAAAACACAATAAGGCTGGTATAAACAAAGTAATGAGAAAATGCAGGAGGCAGATGGTCATGGGAAGCCAGGAGAGCAAGAGTCTTGAAAAGACGGTGAGGCAGTCACCACATTGCCTTTATGCAGCAGTAGAAAACATCGCATTCAGGAAATTCAAAATGGCGGTCATTTCACCTCAGAGAAAATGTTGCGCTTTAGATTCAAAATAGGCAAAGTACACAAATTGGAAAGGAACTCTCAACAGTCAGTAAAGGGCGCATTATCATAGTATTGTGCACAGAACAAGCTAATGCCAGAACGGAAGGGGGATTGCAGATGGAGCGAAGAGAAACATTCACGTCGGCGGCAAACAAAATGGCGGCCGTTCGTGTTGCGAAGTGAAGAGAAAGTTACCGTTGTGAATTGTCGGTGAAATTGCGCTCGTATTGGCTGCAAAAGCGCTCCATTGTGGGCTGTCCACCTTCCGACACTGCTACATACCAAGAAATCCGTCCAAAAAACGGCAAGAAGGATCCTCACGGCATCCGCGGGTTAGTCCGTAGCGGAGCTCACGGGGAAGACGTCCTCTATCGCCGGCGCGCAAGCCACGCCCCCCCCTTATGGTCTTACTGCTCTTCCAAACCAGATGAGGGTGATGCAATTACAACCGAAGCACATATCATCCTCTTCGGCACCACAGTGCTCCCACTCCTATTGCAGATGTCTCCCTCCTCCCTCCTTCCTGTCAGTATCCTCATGGGTTGTTTGTCTAAATATATGATATACAGAAATAATATCTGACATAAATATTGCATACTTTAAATCATGTCTCAAACATATTACCCCTTTTGGGCAGATTTTCTAATATAAGCCCCACTGAAGCAACACATTTGTAATGGTACTTAGTACACAATATTTATGTCAAGCATTATTCTGACTGCGATATTCTGGCGCCAGTCCATATGCTGATACTCCACCCTTTGTGCCACTTCTGATTCCAGTCCCTTCTTTCCTTGCAGCAGTGGCAGTCACAGCAATTACTGTGTTTGCCTAATAAACCTTTTCCAATTTGGAGTTTCTTGAGACAATTGAGTCTCAGCAATATCAATCAATCTGAATAAGTTAATTTCGGTTAAAAGATATAACCATAAAAACAGTCTTTCTTGTAACCATGAATATGAATACAATAGTAACATATTAAACTAATACTCTGTCTATACTATAAATGCCTGAATAAGGAGAGCCAAAAGTCAGAGAAAAAAATTGAGATGAACAGTTTGCTAAACATCTTAGATTTCACAGTGTATCCTTCCTATTACAGCACCAGATTGTCAATAATACAATCTCTTTATTTCAAAGCAGGCCCCCAAAATTCACCCACAGCACAACAGACAAAGATTTGAAAGTAATAAATGATGGTGAAATGCTGGTTGAAGGCCTTAAACGTAATAGTCTTCTGCAATGGAATGGGATGAAATGGTTTAGCTCCTTACCAGGGTACAAAAATCACAAAAGAAAATCACTAGGAAACAATACACTTAAATCCAGTGAGGTCCAGCACATCAGGAAGGAGAGCCTATGTTTAGTGAGATCAAATCTAATCAACCAATGCCTTTCTTACTGGTTCCTAACTGATGTCAACTAGTACTCCATACGAGACCCTAATATTAAAGTAAAATCTGATCTAACTGGTACTGACTAAAGTACTTAAAGAGCTACACTTTATCACTTTAAAAAGCAAGAGAGGTGATGTAAATAGTTCAGCAAAGCCCAATTCCTCACACTTCACACATTTTACTAGTCTCTGCCACGGCACTTTCAAATAGTTTTGAAGAGGGAGACATCTGCCCATATGTTGTGATTTAATGTTGTTGCTGGAGGACTCCAAACTGATTTCCAAAGTCGCAGAGGAGCCTGTTTAGCTTGATTTTTCAAATATATTAAGTCAAGCCCAAGTCTTGATGTCAAAGCAATCGAACCAATGTTGTAGCCCCATTGCCTTCCAAGATAGACAGACAGAATCATCCATGTGCAGTAATATCTTGATCAACTTTTGCCAATCATAGCACTGTTCTGAGCTTATTGCCTCAGAACTATGTTTAAGTCAGTCAGTCAAACATAAGTTTATTTTAGAGGTTGGCCTTTAAAAACATTTACGTGATAAAACACATCATCCATACATTATAAAACCTTTGCCGCTAAAATCAGGGCTGCCCACAGTTAAAACATGGCATTACTCCTAACCAGCAGTAAAATAAAATGTTCAATTTCTTTCTAAAACTTCATTCACAGACAATAAAAATCTTCCCAAGGCCCTTGTTGCATCCAAGAACCACATTTTCAAAAGTAGATTACCTGTTTTCCCCCTTTCCCTAATACCGTATTTTTGTAAAATGGGTTTTAATAAAAACTTCAGTTGAGTTAAAAACCAAAGACAATCCACTAGGATGTGCTTTAAGTCTCCTTCAACATTAAGGCCACATTTACAAATGTAATCTTTATCAAAGAACCTTGAGCATCAGAAGTTACCCTATGGTTTACCCCACATCTAAATTTCAGTAGACATCATCTTAAATGTGTGTTGGGTAAATCCTTCAAATAAGGACATATCTCCTTTTCCATCCATGAGTTCATCAGGAAGGATACTGATTTCTTATTCCTTAGATATCTAAGATCTTCCTCCCTGGCCACCTGTTTTGTTACCCTTCTAAGTTTGACTTCGCTCACACATATTTGATCGATCTCACATTGTAGTGTTGATTTCTCACAGAGTTTGAGAATCCTTCTGACTAATCTTGCCCAATTTAATTCACTAATCATGATTTCTTTTTTACACTACTGCTACTTTATTTATACTCTTATTTGAGCGAACATATTGAAAATCCAAAAACATGTGCCATGGACTTCTAGTTCTGTCTTGAATGAATCTTTTTCTTTTGATTAATATTTTTCGTATCAAAATTTCAACATTTCCACAATTCTTAAAAACTGAGAGGCGCGGTGCGTAACGATGCGGAAGTCGTTAGGCATGGCTCCTCTCAGTTTGAGCCGACTGAAGAACATACAGCAAGAGGTTTTCTCCAATTGCCAACCTTGAATATAAGAGAAAAGGTCCCCAGGGAGCACAGAACCCCATTACAAGTGCCGCTTTCTAAATCTGACGGGTCTGAGTTAGACGGTGGTCTCACAAAGAGATGAGTTTCCCAGCGGCGGGTTGCGTTATTGGAGCAGCCTAATTAAGAGAAGCTACTTGGTCCTGAGGAGAACTCTACATTCGTCAAGAGTTCAAACCGCGTAGGCCAGTTGTTTTTCAGCCATAAGAATGCACAACAAAGCCTTATTTGTGTATATGAAAAAATATAATGTGATGATATTGGTTACTATGGCGTTTTTTTGAACTAAGGACAAAAAAAGAGATCAAACAGAAAGAAATTGTAAATAGAGGGTGATGGCTGTGAATGTGGTGAATGAATGTTAGAGCGTTTAAAAAGGTTGAGTGAGTGATCAAATGGAAGGATCAAATGGAAGGATTAGGAATATGAGTATGGGAATTTTTTATGTAATAATTGTGTTCAATTGTGATTTTAAAAATGTAAGAATTGTGGAAATGTTGAAATTTTGATATGAAAAATATTACTAAAATGAGATTCATTCAAGACAGAAGTTCATGTCACATGTTGTTGGATTTTCAATATTTTCGGTCAAATAAGAGTATAAATAAAGTAGCAGTATTGGCATTCGTTTAGTTAGATACAGGTCAGTGGCTTGGCCTTACTGTTGGGAGCCCAAACCCAGTGGTGTTATTAGTAGCTCTTTTTTACACAGCATTGACATTTTGGGGAGGCTTCTCACTGTCTATTCGTGTCCAGAATTGTATTATCTCTTCAAATGCTAAGTAAGCCCATGCTGTTGAGCTAGTTTCTTTCCTAACAGTCTGGACCATAATGGAAAGTGGAAGGGAAAGTAATCTTTTAAGCACCTGCCCTCTTCTAAAGGTCCTAATTTGATTTCCCATTAATATCATTCCCTGATAAGCTGCCAGTACCGGTCTTAGGGAGGGGCCTCCATACGATTTGTCAAATTTCTTAAGCTTCCCCACTGAGAAAATGGCTTTATCCTGCAGAGATTCAATGTGATTTTTCCATGACAAAATTTTTAAGAACCACGTCCCCAAATATTTGTGCTTGCTAACACTCTCAATTTAGACTTTATTTTAAGTCCACCTACTTTATCCTCCCAAAGGAAGCACTTTATTCTTCTCCATATTTATGGTTAATTTTTTCTTTGTGCAGTAATCATAGAAGATATCTAACTTCCGCTGTAGGCCATTTTATGTCCGATCTAGAATTACTAGGCCGTCATCAGACAGCTTACATGCATACCATGCATTTTTGGACTAAAAGCATTAGATTGACTTAGCAGTTTTGGTAGATCTGACTCAAATAAGGAAAACAATATAGATGTCAAAAGATACCCTTGTCTGTGGCTGTTTCTGATATCTATTCTTTTTCAAAGTGATCCCTCAATAATGAATTCCACTTGTGCCCAATTATTTCTGTATAATTCTGTAAATCAAGAGAAGGCCATGCTGAATTTAATTGTTTGTTAAAACTTCCCATAACAAACCCCGTTCAACAGAATCGAATATAGAGCAAAAATCCACATTGCAATAATATAATCCTCCACATTGTTCTATCGATTTTTTGGCTAAAGCCCATATACTGAAGCAATGATATGTTCCCGATCAACCCTCTTTGAATTCACCATGCTCGATGGGGATCACTGAGTTTGTGTCTGCCCATTCTTTCGGTATCCCCAGAAGGATTTTTGAGAAGACTTTCTTACCCACATCTAACAGGTCTATTTTTCTATCGCTTCAAGGTAGGGAGGACTTGCCTTTTTTATACATAAGTTTGCCGACCGCTTCCTTCCAGCTATTTTGAAAGCGTCTCATCAGATGGATTTATTGGACTAAAGGATAAAGCAAGCTAGACCACCAACGAGGTAGCTTGTCTGGCCCAGCAGCTCTTGTAAGTTTTAAGGATTCAAATGTCTTTGTAATTATTACTACTGAAAACCTCTCCTTTATGTCCTTATTAATAGAAAAGTTTAATAGACCCTGAGTAATTAAAACATCCTTATTGTAAACTTCCTCGAGGTATTCAACCTTTGCTTCCTCTCCCATCGAAAATGTCAGAGAATTCCCTCAGGACTACTTCTAAGTTCTGGCTATAAAATATAAAGAGTAAGGGAGCCAGGACATATACACCTGCCTCCCTCCCCTACAGGAGGCATCCAGGAAATCCTTTTCACGTGTCTTGAGAAGCCTTAGTCGATATAGTATAGAATAGAAACTGACACACCTCACTACAAATTGGGAAGTGAACTCTTCATGTGTGAGGGATATTTCCTCAGTGTGCAAATCATCCTTCAACAAGCATGTACCTGCTACCCCACCAGACACATCTGTCTCTGAATATAGTTTATGAAAATGTTTCAAACACCCAAAATGGCTCCTCACCACAAATGGTTCTAAGTCCAGTATTGATCTAATCACCCATTACTATCTTTTGGTCATCAGAAATATCAAATACAGAACTCCTGTGCTCACCACTACCTGTGCCTGCCATTGATATCACAACACCATAATAGTGTGTCATCCCTACAGCTATGGGGTGATTATGATGTCGGCCGGAGTTTTCTTCGCCCAATATCATCTCCGGAATGCATTCTTCCATTGTAAAATAGGAGGTGCAGTTCATCCCTGCACCCTGTGGCAGGCACAACAAGGTGCCTTCTATGGGGTGCAAGGATCAACAGGGGGGTACCATAGATGCCCCCTCGGCCTCCAATTGGAGCCCGTTCCCCAAAGAGGGTAATGCTGGGGGCCCCCAAAGTCGAGTTCCGGCAACCTTTCTGTGTCGGAAAGGCCGGCATGGAAAGGCTGCCGAAACCCAAAATCGTAAGAGCAGAAAGAGCCTCCCTTGGGATTACTGACCACACATTCCGACTGGTGACCGGGCTCTCTGAGGAAATTGGACCTGCATATTACGATGCGGTCGGAAAGACTCCGACCGACAGTCGGAGCCGTATCCGACCACATTGTAATCAGGCCCTTATTATCTCAAATTTGAGGGTGTGATCAAGCCAGCCAGTGAGGAGTTGCAGGTGAGATGCCAGCAATAAATTTCCTACTTATCAGGGACTCCGAATCTACCCGAGCATAAGGCACCTTTGACATACTCAGATTAATGATCGATTGAGCTCCCGCTCTGACCACAGGAAAAAGCAAGCTAAAAAAAAGATGAAATATTTGTTTCAGCATGATGCAAAGCATCCTACAAAACATAGCGGCACTGGAAAAGATCACAATTTTACTCTACTCTATATTGGATATTAGAAGAGTCATCCATGAGTGTAAAGTAAAATTCCGCATCTCCCAATGACCCAGCCCCACCACGCTCTCTGCTGGCAGTTACCACACACATCGTACCCACCATCCTAGAACTACTCAACACCTCGCTAGCCACCGGAACTGTCCCTCCTCCTTGGAAATGGGCCATGGTCAGGGCTCTTCTAAAAAAAAACCCAGCCTAGATCCCAACATTCCAGGGAACTGATATCCCTGTCGCCCTGGCTCAGCAAGAGTTTGGAGAAACACGTCAACAAGACTCTGACGGAGTTCCTAGAAACCCACCAGCTGCTTGACTCGACTCAAACAGGATTCCGACGCATGCACGGAACTGGGACTGCCCTCATCAATGTTACAGAAGAGGCAAGGAAGATCACGGATCAGGGAGGTACGGCAGCCATCATCCTGCTGGACCTAAGTGCCGCCTTCGACACTGTAAACCACAGCATACTACTACAGCGGCTCACCAACCTAGGACTCATCAACAGCAATCTCATGGCTCGAATCCTTCCTGAAGGAGCGATCCTTCCTAGTGTTTGAGGGTGACACTGCTTCCATTAGTAAACCTCTCGATTGTGGGGTACCGCAAGGTTCCTCCTTAAGTCCTACACTTTTCAATATATACATGAGCCCCCTAGCTGAGATCGTCTGTCCCTTCGGGATAAAAATAGTCACCTACGCGGACGATACTCAGCTAGTGGTGGCTCTGAGCCATCCTCACACCGGCCCCAATAGTCTCAGGGACTGCCTGGAAGCAGTGACCTCCTGGATGACATCTTCCTGTCTCAAACTAAACGGAGACAAAACCAAGCTAATGCTACTAGGTCACCGCCCCAATCTCAACATCAATCACCTCTGGCCCACTTGTCTTGGACCCCCCCCTGTGCCCAAAGACACAATCAAGAGCCTTGGCATCCGGCTAGACAAGTTCCTCAATTTCAACTACCAAGCAGCAAAGTTATCAGCCACCTGCTTCAGCCTACTCCGGCTCAACCGAAAAATCATGCCCCTCCTTCCCTTTAATGCCAGACGGATCATGATCCAAGGTCTAATCTTATCACGTTTGGACTTTGGAAATGCCCTCTATCTAGGGGCTCCACAGTCCACCTTGAACAAGCTACAGGTTATTCAGAACTGCGCAGCACGCACCCTGCTCCAGATTCCACGTCGGACCTCAGTCCAAACAGAACTCAAAAAGCTTCATTGGCTCCCTGTCAAAGACAGAATCGTATTCAAGGGCCTGTGCATTGCACATAGAGCCTTTTGGAAATCAGGCGCCACCATCAACCACACCCTGGTCACTCCCTACCAACCAAACAGACATCTAAGGTCTACCTCCTCACACCTTCTCACAATACCCAGAATTAAGAAAGTTAGATGTGGTGGACGCTCCTTGTCCCACAAAACGGACAAACTCTGGAACTCCCAACCCCTTCACCTGCGTGCGGAACACAACCTGTTGGCCTTCAGGAAAAAGCTTAAAACTCAGCTGTTTAACAACTAGAACAAGCTCCCTCTGTCCCCTCTCATGCGTTTGTCTGCAGCGCTAGGACGCCTCAGGGTAGCTACTGCACTCTATAAATGTTCTTTTCAATTATTTCATTTCATTTCATTTCATAACGAGTCTTTTACACCCATCAGCACTCACCCACATTAAAGTCAATGTAGCCTAATGCACCATGGCCCACCCTGGTTTACAGGTCTTTCAGGTCACTGGTCTGCCATTGTAGGCCTAGGGCAAAAAGCATTTGTTCATTCAGGGAGCATTGATCCTTTCGGGAATAAACAGAATTTGGCCCAATTTGTGGATAACCAAGACATGTCAGTTTACTCATTGAGTATATACAATATATCTGGAACAACTCGTCCAGGGTCTTTCAAATGAAGCATTGTCATCTGCATAAAGGGATACTCTGTGTTTCATATCACCATCCTTATTCACAACCCATTCAAATGAACTCAAAGTGTAGTGGACATGTGCTCCATAACCAGAACTAACAGCAGAGTAGATAAATGGCAGCCCTATTGGGTGCGCTTCTCCAGTGCCAGCTCCTAGATATTCACTTTCAATAGTTCATCCTCACTCATATTTGTGAATATATATGTTTGGTCCACCTTATTATGTTAGGACTATAATTCAACTGCTCTAGCACATGAAATAGGAACTTCCACCCCATGGTGTCAAACATCTTTTCAATAGCCAAGGAAACCACCACATAGTGTCCGTCTGACATATCTAGAAAGTACTTGGTGTGGGCGTGTCTTCACTAATTCATTGGTGTATTACGATTCGGAATGAACCTGACTGATCTTGGTGAACTTGTTTCCTGCTAAGTTGGTTTCCGACAGCCTTTATGTGTTGGACAGACCGAGTCGGAAAGGCTGTCCTAAACTGACATCATAATCCATCAGTCAGTACGATTCGGCTTCGACCGACTCAGAGTTTCCGAATGCCGGTCGGAACTGTTTCTGACTGACTGAGTGATTTGCTTTCCAATCGCGAACATCGTAATTGGTCAGTCGCTAATGTGTCCGACTGAGTCTGAAACATAGGTTCTGACATGGTTTAAGGGAATCCAACTGCCGTTCAGGGCCTTTCCAACCGACATCATAATCAGGCCCTAAGTATTTTTATGCCTACATTTGTTATTAAGAGGTGGCAGTAGGGTTATCTCTCATGTTTGCCTAGTCACTCCCAGGATCGGGCACCACACACCTGAAGGCTTCACTCATTGATTCAGGTAGCTGGCCCCAGTACAACGTTTCCTTCAACAGTTTACCCAGAAGCAAGTCTGAGTAATAAATATAGAATTCAATTGGCAGTCCATCAATGACCGGTATTTTCCCTTTCTTCCTATTGGCAAGCAAGGACAACAATTTACACCAATAGTCAAGGTCTATCAAATTCAATAGCATGTATAGGATTTGTAAATATTGTTGCAAAACATAATTACCCTCTGAGTGTACTGCATGTCTTTATTTTTATCTACAGTCTGTAAAATCGGTGTCTCCTGATTCTCCCTCTACAGAAGCTAAGCCAGCATCCTAAACCGTTTATTCCTTTCCTTATGTGATTTATTTCTGTAACTCACAAATAAAAACTTATTTAGGATTTCATACAGTTTGCTCTTTTGATGCTAGCATGGTATAAGTTCACCGAGAAGCTCAGATTTCAGTTCACCAGTGAGTGATCATTCTTTTGATCTCGATATTCAGTCTCAGAAGCTGGCTCACTCATCTCAATTTCCCAATTAAGGTACCTACTGTGGTGCCACTGGAGGTAGAATAGAAGGGGTATACTAGATCCCAGGCGTGGTGCCCCAACCAGACATCCAGCAGCCTCTCTTGCCCTGACAAGTCAACCAGCTATTTAGTGAGTCTATGCACCACACCCAACCTAGGTGGTAATCTGTCTAGCAGACCTCAGAGCACACAATTAGAGTCATCTGGGCTTTCATCCATGGGGTCGCACTTCAATCAATTACAGAAAAAAAAGAAGTGTAGCAGTTGAAGCATAAATATTTACCTAACAGAGGTTTCATCTTTCTAGCGTTCCATGAAGGGCATAATGCCCTTCAGGATCATTCAACACTTTACCAAAAGCCATTAGGGAAACCAATTATCAACTATCAATCCATAATGCAACGCCCCTGAAAAAAGAGGAATAAGAAGTAGACTATGAACTGCCCTCCATTGTTTGGATACTTTACAGTGTCCTTAGGTGTTCAGGTGGGTTTCTTGCAGAAAGACAATTTTGTTCCCTTGTTTCCCAAGGGGAAGAAGCACTCAGCCTACATGCCCCAGAGAAGGTATCGAATTTGGAAGGATTATTATCTAGCACTTCTACACAGTGAGATACTACAGCTGGATAAATGTACCACGATTAACAGTACTGTGGAACTATCCAGTTGAGCTATAGATTAAACAATTAGTTACTAAAAAAGCAACATTCGGCTGGAGGAACCAAATTAGAATCACTTATGTACTTACTGAAGAAGTGATAAATGAATTTGAGTGCCGCTAAACGTGTTGCCAGTAATTTTGTTGGATTTTTCAGTTTGATTGAAACATTACTTCATCGGTCCCAAGAATGTATGTCCTCCTATTTTTATGAATAAACTGATAAGTATAAATACGTTCCTGGATGCCTAGCTTATGCCTTAATACACTTTTTCTGTCCTCAGAACTGCCTTTCTTTAAGACAGCACCCTGTTTCTTTTTTATAAATATTAGGAGTCCAGAAAATCCAATTCATACATCTCCCTCTTGCCGCCATTGGACAATTACAGTAACCAAGTGCAGACATAAAAGAATGCTGTTTCCCAGCATGGCAGACCTTACTCCCTTGTCTAGTACTAGAAACAAGCATTTACAATGTAATGGTCTCGTCTTTGTTAAAGTTAGAGCTATTGGCATTGCAAATGTAATTTCTTACTTTTTTTTAAACCAATAAATATATGGTTTTGTCATTTACAATGGCAATAGGTAAGCATTAGAGAGTAGTAGAGAGTATTAGCAGTGATTAATAGTTAGTAGAGAGTGACTAGTTGATTAATAGAGAGTATACTTGTATAGAGTAGAGTAGGAGTGATGTGTAGGCAACTGTAGTTAGTGAGTAGTGTAGATTAGTGGAGAGTAGTATAGAGTGAATAGTAGATAGTGTGTAGAGAGCATGTAGGAGTTAGCAAGTAGTAGAGACAGAGTGTTGGAGTAATGAAAAGTAGTATATATAAATAGATGTAGTGTAGTGAGTTATAGATAGTATATGGAGTAGTATATCTATTTAGTAGAGTGAGTAGCGAATGACTTTTAAAATATAGTATATATTAGAGAGCAGTAGTTAGTACTTTTTAGTATTAGAGTGTAGTAGAGAGTAGTAGACACTGAGTATAAAATTGTGGATAGTGTAATTTAGTGAGTTGTGAGGAGTGTGACTTGTATGTAGTAGAGAGTAGTTAGAGGGTGTATTAGAGTGTGATTAGTTGAGTCAGTAGTAGAGTGTGAATTGAGAGTATTAGAGATTGAGTAAAGTGTGATTAGCTTACAGTAGTAGTAGAGTGAGTAGTTAGTAAAGTGTAGTAGAGTATTAGATAGTTATAATACTGAGTATTATAGTGAGTAGTAATGAGTGAGTAGTATTTTGTAGATATAGTTATTAGAATAGTTTGAGTAGGGTATTATAAACTGAGTATTAGAGAGTTAGTAGTAGAGAGTGAGTCGTAGAGTGAGTAATAGTGAGTAGTAGATATATATAGTGTGTAGTAGAGCAGTAGTGAGTACTATAGAGTAATATGTATTAATATTCTAGAAAGTTAGTAGTATCATTATTTTGAGTAGTAGAGAGTGTAGTAGAGAAGTATTATTAGTGAGTAGAGTAGTAGAGAGTATTAGGATTAGGGTATTATAGAGTATTTGAGTGAGTAGTATAGAGTATTTGAGATGTGGCGAGTGAGTAGTATATTGTAGATATAGTTATTAGTATAATGTAAGTAGGGTATTATAAACTGAGTAGTAGAGAGTTAGTAGTAGAGAGTGAGTTGTAGAGTGATTAATAGTGACCAGTAGATAGTTTTATTTTAGAGGAGTATAGAGTGTGTAGTAGAGTAGTAGTGAGTACTATAGAGTAATAGGCATTATTAGTGAGTATTATTGAGTAATACATTTTTTTAGAGTAATTGTGTAAGTACAGAGCCACACACACACACAGAGCCACACACACACACAGAGCCACACACCCACACTTACCCAAAATAGTATACAAATGGGTATACAATGGAGATTTAGCAACACTACTAGTGCCTTAAATGTTTAAATCGACGGGATTCAAGCAAAAGTACAAGCACTGGCAGGAAAAATCGAAAAGAGGAAGAAAAATAACTGTGCTAGAAACACGCAGAGTAGAGAGGAAGAGGGGAGAATAAAATGTAAAGAAAACGGCTGAAAAATAAACAGGCCTTGTGCGTCTCAGGTCAAAACCCAGAATGGGCTACCACAGGGAAGGTTAATGCACCTTTTGCTTAGTGACGGGTTATAAGGTGCAGTGAGATAGTTCCCATGGAGGGGGTGGGGTGGGTCGAGAGGACGGGAGTACAGTCTTACATTTTCTGAGCCCGTAGCCATCCCACATAATTCCACACTAGTTCTGTTGCAGATAGCCAGCTGCGCACTCAATGTCAGGGAGGAGCAGGAGCAAGGTGGTCTCCAATATGGCTACTGTGCTGGCGATATCTCTAGGCCTCAACTGGGAACCTCCTTGCAGGGGGTGGGGGGGTGGCAAGCATGCCTGCGGTTAGGGTCTGCCCTGGGTATAAGTCTATGTAGCCCCTGATAGCCAGCCTTCGCAAGTATTCCTGTCTGGAGCTGAAGGGCAATGGAGCAGATGTGTGTAGGGTTTTGGCAGCTCCGTCTCTGTGTGATCAGCAGTAAGAAACGCCGCCTGTGTTAGCGGATGGCTGCCATTTTAAAGTCAGGCGCAGCATGGCTCAAGGTCGTTGGTGTCCGCCAGCCGTTCGCCCCCTCGCCTCAGGAAAGCGGTCCAAGAATTATTGATCCCGCATTGGCCCGCTTCTCTCTGGGAGGCCGCTGAGTGCTCGCACTGTGCTGTTGACCTGATATCTCTGGGATGGGATTTAGCGCGTTGCCCCCTCTCCCCCTCTGCTAAGCCCCAAGGTGACCCACTCACCGTAACTCCCGGAGCAGCGGGGGTCCGGATGTATTGGTGTGGGACCGCAAGTGGCCTCAATCGGGGTGTTCCTCTCAGGTCGCGGGATCGGCTGCCATTATGCTTTTGCCCAGGCCTCCGCACAAGCTCGTCCAGCGGCGGCACCGAGCGGCTCCGATAATCGCTTAGCGGGCCATTCTCTGCTCCAGTCGTTCGCACCCCACAGGAGTGCCTTTCGTGCAGGTACTTCAGGTCCGGAAAAGTAGCGGAGCTTGGGAGCTGAAACGGCAGCGGCCATACTACCCCCTTGTATGATGGCGCCTGGAGAGCTGAGAGGACGTGCTGGTGCCGCAAGAAGTGCACCGGGAGGCCGCCGGCCTCCGTGTTTAACCAGTCAACAACGCCCCCAACCCTCGGCCCGCATCCCGATTTGAGGGCCACTTCTCTGCGTTGACAGCCTATTGGACGGCCGAGCCGCCAATAGTGCACGGCCAGCGGGCGCGAAGGTGAGCGCTCCGCCTGCGCCGGCGAGACATGGCGTGCCACCACTTCACTCTACATCCTAAGAGCTGTCACCCGAGCGGGTATCAGGGCCTACCTCTGATTCCCTCCGAACGGCGCTGAGCGGTGGATGCCTGCACTGCGAGGACGTATTTCTTTCTATTGAAGCCCCGTCCTTTTCAGACTGGGGGGCGTGTTTTTCTTTCTCCCCTCCTCTCCATTGGCCGGAATGTAAACAATGGGCCTGTTTTTGACTGTTGTTTTTACATTCCAGCCAATGGAGAATAGGGTAGAACAAAACTAAAAAACACGCCCCCCAATTCGAAAAGGACGGGGCTTAGATGGAAAGAATGACATCACTGAGACCTCTTCTCCAATGGCTGGCCGCTGTTTAGGAGGCCAGCCAATGGAGAGGAGAGGCGGGATTTACCCTCGCTACTCAGAGTCATTAAATCTCGCCAGCGAGACTGCACATGTGCGCAGCCTACGCTAGCCGAGAGCTAAAGAATAGTGCACAGCCAGCGATTCCACTGGAAAAAAAACCATCACAAGCAGCCTTCCCATCTCGGAAGTGAGAACCACTTTACACATGCATAATAATGTAATGGTGTTACTGCAACACTTCTCGCTTTCCCTGTCCCAGTATCCCTTCATCCCTTCCATCAAGACAAAACAACAAAAACAGAGCAAACCAGAAAAACAGCCAAGCGCAAGACAATGTCATCATCGAACCCCAGCCACACTGCTAGCGTTAGAGGGGCACCAGAGCTCTGGTGCTATTTCCAGCAAACGTTTATGGGAACAAGATGAGGGTTGAGGCTGTCTGCCAGTAATGTTTAGAATGATATGACCATGCATGTCTTTGCCCCACCTAGGCATCCCATAACAGGATAGACACGGAATAAGTGCCCACTTGAATTATAGGTCTCTCAGCCGATGTACCGTCCTTCAAGACAGTCACCTCATGTATGGAGTGGATGCTACTGTTGCTATCTATCTCCTGGGTGTAACGACAGAAACAGCTCTGGGCAGCCAGATGACCATCTCTTCCAGCTTACTCAGATCTCTGAGCATGGTGCAGCTTCTCCTATCTATTTATCCCCTCCTAGGCTACTTCACATGCTGCAAAAAAGCGACTTACCATCTTTTGTGACTCAATTGTGCTGGAAATAGCAACATGTATGTGATGCCATTTTCTTGTTAGAAATCTGATTATCTAGCATGGGGGTAGTAGTAACTTAGCCTTGAAAAATGTCTTGTATAAATTAAATGGGTAAGCTATCTATCTTCTAGAACATTGGTATGTTGAGCGCTCCATTGAAGACAATGGAGTGCTCCGGGCGTCTAATGGCTGGTAAAATCCGGGAGCATCAACATTCCGATGTTTTCCTTTCACATTTGTTGCTGTGAACAAAGGCCTCACTGAGCCAGGGGCGACTTCAACTCCTTTGGGCTCCTTGAAGCCTTTGTTTTACAAATGAGAACATTCTGCCCTCCAGGGGAGGAATGATCTAATAGCCTTATAGCCCTCCGCAGCGGGCTATACCGGCCTAGAAGGTCCACAACCTTGTTGAAGGTGAGCTGGAGCAGGCCCTTATTGGCCAGTATACCCCACTAAGATGGGCTATAAGGCTATAATATAACACACTACAACTGAAAAAGTGTTTGGATGTATTTGAAGAATCCATACACTTCAAACGTATATTAGCAGCCAGCTTAAAGAGAAGAAATGTCATCCAGAAGTCTTTCCAATCCCAGACAAAAAGCATTTTATAAATTGGTTTCTACATGCTGGTAAATTCCATTCATCTTGAATTCGAGATGGTTTTCAAGAACTGGTGTTCTCTGAATTAGATTTTCTATTATACCTCATACAGCCATTTTAGATAGACACAGTATGGGAGTGAGAGATACATAGGGAGGAAATTTCATCATTAGGCCAATCTAGGGAAAGTTAATCAGTTATATGGGAAAGAAAATAAGAGTGAAGTCAGTAGAGGAAAACCTTGATGCCCCAATACCTCTTTACAGTTTCTTATTCACACATGCCACACATGTAGGTTTAGGTGTTGATGGGTGGAGTTGCAGGAACATTATCTGTGAAACATACATGGATGGGCTCCTTAACCCAATGAATTCTAAATCCAGTCAGATTTTCAGGATCTCGGAAAATATGAATATACAGACTGTATTTAAATGGAGAAAAATAGGATACTTTTTCACTCTCAAAGTCTGGCTGGATTTTACTGTTTGCTTAGGCGACATGCTCAGGCCAATAAATACATTTTATTTGCAGCATGAAAAATGTATGGTAACAAATGTCCTGGTTTAGTAGCATAGGTTAACATGCTTATACTCTCCCCACACTGTTGTAACGTAGGACTATTGAAACTGTAATACTGTGTGTATGAAAACCTATTAATGGAAGTTAATGATGAATAATCTGTACCTTACTTGTCCTAGAAATTCCTAGTTCCCTATTCATAGAACTAATCTGAGACAAAATCCTAACTTTACAACTTTCAGTGTTCACAAAAGGCATTTAGTAGTAGTAAAGTTAGGAATCCTAACTTTACTACTACTAAATCCCTTTTGTGAATACCAAAACTACTACGAAATGCCTTTTGTGAATACCGAAAGTCAGAAAGTTAGGATTTTGTCTCAGTTTTGGAGTAGTAAAGTTAGGAATCCTAACTTTACTACTACTAAATGCCTTCTGTGAATACCAAAAGTAGTAAGTTTAGGATTTTGTCTCAGATTAGTTCTGTGAATCGGCCCCCTACATTTTTGTCAGTGTCTTACTTAATCCAAAAGTTATATAATGATTTTTGGAAAGTCCACTGCCTTTTAAAAGGTTTTCAAGATACAATTAAACCATCACGCAAATATACCTTTGGCTCAATTTTTTTCCATTCTGGCTTTTGAGAATTGTTGACAATGAGTTTACAGTCCTGGAAATAGTTTGTTGTCATTGGGCACATTAACTTGATAATGGTTACTGAGTCACCTGGTAGAAAACAAAATGGGTTCATTGGTGGTTGGTCAATCCGTGCAGGCAGTACAGTCATTATTAGGGGATTGAGTGAGGTTTGTGTTTTCTGCTTATTCATCATACTTGCAAAACATGACCTATTGATCCTTCTCATAAGATTGATTTTGTGTTTGACTATTTCAGATACGGAGACAAGGTGGAATCCAGTTACTCGTGGACCTGTTGGACCATCGAATGACAGAAGTCCATCGCAGTGCCTGTGGGGCTTTGAGAAACTTGGTATATGGGAAGGCTAATGATGACAACAAGATCACCTTGAAGAATTGTGGTGGTATCCCAGCATTAGTGCGACTCCTTCGGAAGGCTACTGATTTGGAAATCCGAGAATTGGTCACAGGCTAGTTCCTCTTTTTTTCTTTTTGTGCATCTGTTTTCAATGTTTAAATGATCAGTGGACTAATTATGTTTGAAAAGATAAATTGGCACATGCACACTAATATTACTAGGCATATATGACAAAATTTGCTAAAGTTTTGTAGATAAAAGTAAATGTGCGCATCATGAATTTTCACATAAGAAGTATGTGAATTTTCAACAATTGTGGGATTCACGAAGATCTTTTATAGCATGCTTAGTAGTCTGTCCAACTGCATCTAGCAGAGATTGCATTTGCATATTTTTCTTCACTTTTTTCTCCAAAGGAAAAATATTTTTCTTCATGCAGAATTGCATTCTCCTGTACCACCTTTGAAGTTTGGGATGTTCTATTCTATTTCCTACCATGTGAAAGCAATTACACCAGCCACTTAGATGAGGACATCTAAATCTGAGTTACAAGAGAGAAACACCCAGCAAAATCGTTATGCTGTCCCACAAATGTGCACATTGGTTTGTGTCCACTTCATTTTACAGGGCCACACCTTTTGTAACATCATCTTCTAAGCTCCCATGTTTAAACAGGGGCGTACCCACCATTGGTGTAGCAGGTACAGTGGCATTGGGGCCCAGAACCCTGAGGGTGCCACTGAAGCCCCCAGATTTGGATTTTACTACCCCAGCAGCAGTCAAAGGGGGCATTTTCCTTGCTTGCAACAGAGTCCATGGCACTTTTGCTACACTATGGCATGTAAACCTATTATAACAGACACTATGGACAATCCACAGCACTACCTTCTATCTATTGGCATATGCTCTTCTGAGTCAGTTCCTGTTTTTGAAGAACTAAGTTTAACCAATGTGCACAAAAACTTAGTGAATGAATACCATGATAATTAAATAGAGTAAGCATAAGCTCTTTATTTAAGAAATATTTTTATTTTATTGCCAAACAGGGAACACCAAGACACTCTTGGTCAAAACAAGACATAACAGGAAGCAGTAATAATAACAATAATACATACATATATTCCAAATCATTCCAAGTCCTAACATAAACAGGTTTAAAATATGTTGCCTTGCTACCAATGGGCCCTGTTCTAATAAGTAGTCCCAGTTAGTCTGATACTCTAAGTTGAGACAGCCCTATATGAAGTCAAATTTCTTCAGGGAGCGAATTCCTCTTGCTCTAGCCAGGGCCTTCTCCCTTTCAAAAGTTTCTCACAATTAACCACCAGTCAGCTATTGAGGGAGGTTTAGAAAAAATCCTGGCCCTGGCTATAGCAAGTCGAGCTGCCACCAGCATTATTGGAATAATGAATTTATGACCATGACGGTCCTCTTTGTAGCCCAGCATGATTTCAGCCACCTTTAGAGGATATCCAACCCTTAATCTAAGCTTCATGGCATGGTTTATCTCCTGCCAGAATGTTTCTAAATAAGGACAAGTAATAAATATGTGCGCGATGTTAGCTGCATACAATCCACATTTGGAGCATTTGCTGTTGTCCCCTCCTTGTCTCCCGCCTTGTCCCCCCCCTCCCCGCTAGCCCATCTAGCAATCCTCTCTGGGGTATGATATAATGTGCAAATCATGCAGAACTGCTGCAGACTTAGTCTAAAAGAGTGTATTGATCGGTCTATAACACCAAACACGGCCTAGAATTCTTCAGAGGTGACATTTATCCCCAGAGTCTCATTCCATCTTGCTGCCAGCTTTTAGCAGCTGTTAACTCTAAACTGGCGCAAGCATTGGTACATCGTGCTAATTGCCGATCTCCGATTCTACCCGTGCAGACATTCCCATACCGCAGAGCTCGTTACAGTTAGTTGTGTGTGGTGTCTCTCAAAATAATCCCTGAGCCGAAGGTATTTAAAGAACATCTGATGAGGAATATCAAATTTAAGTTGCTGGCTTTCAAATGACCAAAAGCCAATATGGTCATACAATTGGCCCAGATGATCAATGCCATACCTTGTCCACCGCCTACTATCAGGGTCTTGAAATACCACCGGAAACAATGGGTTACCCCATAAGGGGAGATTATCATGGCAAAGAGAGATGAACACCTGGCGACATTTCCCTGCCATATGTGTAGTCTGTCCCTGATGGTCTGCAAGTGAATGCGTTTAAAATAGTTAGGGTCACTGAATCTATATAAAAACATTTGGCTGTCAGGCCCCAAGACCAGCCGATGCCAAAATTCTTGATTTCTGGACCCAAAAAGGTACTGAGGCACCCCACAAACGCTGCCCAGTAGTACATTTTAAAATCCAGGAGTTCTAGCCCACCCTGGGTATACGGCAGTTCCCTTAGCCCTATTGCCCGTCGTGATTTTTTGTACCCCCAAATAAAACTGCTCAAGACACCGTCTAATTTACTGAGGAAGGAGTTAGGGACACGCGATGGGACGGACCAGAATAGATTTAAAAATATTCGTAGCACCTTCATTTTTATAATGTTGCACCACCCCAATATATTAATTGGAAGCTTATGTCTGCTTTTCAGTTGCTTGTTTGTAACGTCCAGCAGTTATATCCATTTGCAGCATCTTCCTCTTAATCCAAATGATGAAAGTTTTGCCGATAAATAATCCGAAGCCACCGGGTTGAAAGCCTTTTAGGCATCTAACAAGATCATGCTCAAGCTCAGCGCTAACTTCCCAGCTAGGTCAAAGGTCCCTACCACTGTGTTGATGTGAGAGGTGGTATCTCTCCCCTATATAAAGCCATGCTGCTGGCCAGAAACTTAGCCTGGCATCATGGGAGCCAACGGGTGGCCAGGATTTTAGCGAAGATCTTGGCATCTGCTTTTATGAGGGATAGCGGCTGGTAAGAGCAGCACTCCTCAGGTGGTTTGTCCTTTTTCAAGAGAAAGACTATGTTTGTAATATTCCAAGACTCAGGAGCCAGGCCCCTTGATCCTATAAGTTGAATAACCTCTCCCAGTAGAGGAACCAAAGCCTGTACCTCTTGCAGGCTTTGTAGAACTCAGCTGGGATTTATATTTCCCCGGTCGCTTTCCCCGATGGTAACCCAAGTATTGTTTCCCCGATTTCCTCATACGTGATTTCTAGTTCCAACAAGGCTGAATCCTCCTCATTCAAGAGTAGCAGCATACTCCCCATTAAGTATTCCTGAAGTCCTGTCTCATCTAGCGCCACCTTTTGAGAGAATTGCTCGACTATTGCTTGCGGATGCTTGTGTAGTATACCGTTCTCCCCTTTAATGACCTTTATCAGTGTTTTAGCTCGATTGTCTTCTAACTGATGGAAAAGCACCTTCCCAATTTGGTCCCCATACTCGTATTGTAATGACCTATGCTTGTTTTAGCTCACAGCGACTTTCTCCCATAAAAACCTGCTTTTAGCCAGCCATTCATCTATTAGGGAGGTGTACAGTAAATCCTGATCTAGGTCACCTCGCCAGAATGCATCTGCATGGCAAAGTTCACTGGCTAGTAGTTTTTGAAGAGCAGTTCTTTCCGCAGTCCCCCACTCCCTATTTTGCTGCCAGATATACTGCTGGGTGACCCCCCCTAATATACGCCTTCATTGCACCCCACACTATACAATGGGAAGCCGCCCCTACATTATCCTCAAGGAAATCTGCTAATTTTTTATGAATAAAGGCTAAGTAGTCGCCATCAGTAAGTAAGTAACACAGGAATGAAAAAGGCAGAAGTGTTTTAAGCCCAGCCTCAACATGAAAAGATAATAGTATGGGGTTGTGATCAGAAGCGTTCCTAGGGCATACTTTCATGTCAGCTGTTGACAATATATTGTCAGAAACCCAAGCCATATCTATTCTAGAATACTGTCTCTGTGGAGCAAGGTAGTAAGCATACCCCGGAGCAACTGGATAGAGTGAGCGCCAAGCGTCCTTTAAGGAGTGTAGCCGCCCCAGTTGAATGATTGAAGCAGTCACCTTCCCCATTCTAGGAGTGGCTGCATGGTTTGTGGAGTCAATTACATATTTTACTACACAGTTAAAATCACCTATAATTAGTCGCTTCCCTTTCCAGTCTAGTAACTCCAAGCTAATAAAGTCAAAGGCAGCAGGGTCATAGGCATTGGGGCAATATACTGCACAGAACACGTACTTCATACCCTTTTTCATGTTGGTCAGCCGAAGTTTAAAAAACTTTGCGGTCTAAAGCCTTCCTCACCCGTATAGCAGTAGCCCTTATAGATGCGATCTGGGATGCACAACTAATTATTTGGTACCCAAGGTGCTTGAGCAAGCCTCGATCTTTATAAGCTAAATGTGTTTCTGTAAGTAGAACAATATGAGGTCTATACACTTTCAGCTCCTCCTGAACTAATTTGTGCTTAACTCCACTGTTTAGTCCTGACACATTCCAGGCCATACATCTGATCAGTGCCAAAGGACTTGATGAGCTGTACCGCTACTGTGTTTTCTAAAAGTGGACCCATTATCTAGCCTCAAGCCATCTTTATGTTCCCTAGTACTGCACCCTGCCACCCTCCTTCCTCACTTATGTGTGCCCTTTTTGACCTTTTCATCTGTAACCCACCCAAACCGCCTTCTCCCCTGTCCCCCCAGTGTCGTGAAGAAGGAATCATCCTCCTTATAGGCTGCCATTTGAATTGGCAGCTATCAGCCTGCAGCACACCCAGAGCAGCCCTCCGTCCACCCATCACCCACCACCAAGGTGCCCTCTAGAAAAGAGAGGTAGAGCCATCCCTAAATCAAGATCAAAGTAAGAAACGGAAGAGAAAACAAACATCAGGGTGTCAATTGGCCTCATTTCAGGGCTAAATCGCATATTGTCTTAGGCTTCTAGGTCTTTTTGGGAGCCTTATCCAATTGCCATTGGCTTAAGGCTTGATTAGGCTCCTGGTCCGCGAGGAAGAACTGCGAGTGTCCGCCTTTTATAACCTTTAGTCGGGCAGGCTCTTGCAAAAACACCCGGGCACCCTCCACCTTTAATGGATCAATAGGTTGTCTCGACTTCCAGCGTCTATCCATGGTGGCTCTGCATAAGTCTGATCCAACAAAAATAGAGAGGGAATCAACTGCTACTTGGGTACCTGGACGAGCTTTAATTGATATCCCCTTCCTTAATGAGAAGTTACCAAAAAATCAGGAAATGTCTGGGATAGCGAGAGTTCGGCTTCTTCAAAATTATAGGCAGTCTATGTGCTCACTGGATTTGTCAATCCCAGGCACAGTCCGACAGTTCAGGGAAGGCCCTTTCTAATAGCTGGACTACATAGACCCGAGGGTCAGAGCCTTATTTGGCTTCAGGGACCCGAAACAGCCTTACGTTTTTGCTGCATTGCCAGTTCTCCAAATCCTCTATTTTAATTTGCATGGCTAGTATCTGCTCGTCATGAGTTTGTATAATTCTAGTGGTTGCAGCGGTAGTCTCTGCCGTGACGCAACCCTTTTTTACAGCTCTGCAATGTCTCTCGTTAGTACCCCCACTGTGCTGCTCACCTCAATTAAGGACTACTGGATACGGAGGTTGTCTGCCCTGCGCATAGTGATCTTGTGCCTCCAGTTTTTGCTCCTGCAATGCCTGCAGAATTAAAGAAAGTGATGGCTCTTTAGCGCTTAAGGACTTAAGGAGCCCTTTGGCAGTTGATTCCTAGCAGTAGCCTCTCCTTCACTGGCAAGGTCGAGATTCTGTGGAGACTCAAGTGATTTGGGGGTTTGCACTTGGTAGGCAGGCAGAACTGATGCATCTGGCAGGAGGCCGGTAAATAAGCCGCGTGAGTCCCTTCCAGAGCCGGCTAGAGCCTTAAGATCCAGCTCAGATCTCATGTAATCTGGAGAGCAGAGATTTCACTTCTCCTTTCAATTGGACCCATTTACGGAGAGGGCTACCATCTGGAATGACCTTTGTGTGAGTGCTAGTGTTGTTATATCGGTTACTTACGTGTAGATCTGGACCTTTCTTCCCCGATTTGCTCGACTTAGGTTTCTCTTTTTTACTCCCAGGGGATGGATGGGAGTGTCCCCACCTTTTTGTTTTACCATGCCCAGAGAGGGTGGCCTTTCGGATCTTGCCCTCATAACTGATGTTGAACAGTTATTGGCCTTATTTACCTCGTATGCCATTAGCTCCCGTGTCCTCCTTCGTTGGCCTGAAGTGATTTCTGAGTAGTTGTTTGAGCTAGAGGATCAAGCTGTTACTTGGTAAGGTCAACCCGGCATTACCTCCTTCCCGTCGATCATGGGCCATTAGCGCTGCCTCTCAAGCCTCCCGAATTGGAGGCAGCTCTATCTATCCCGGCAAGCCGGTTCCTCTGTTAGGTCCCTCACCTCAGGCTGAGAGTCATTGCAGTTGCGACCAGCCTTGTCCGTAACATTGTTACCTTCCTCTACAAGTACATCAGTTGGAGGCATTGTATCTCCAGTTTCAACATCCTTCCATATGTGGCCAGAACCCCCTGCTTGTTCTGAAGCCTCCGTGAGTCTGAGTCTGAATGAAGACCCCTCTTGGCGCCCCGCCGTGCCTGTACGGACTGCCGGTATTGCCTCCAGTAGTGTGTGAATGATTTTAGCCCCCTCCATCAGCTCTGTGACATCCCTAGAAAAAAACATATCAGCAGATTTTCCTTATTGTAACAGCTTCATAACTGGCTTACTGACCTGCGAGGAGCCTCCTTTCACTGCAGCCCTCTCAGGGCTCCTGTTGCTGTTTCCTCTGCCTACGGTCAGCGTGATTCCTCCTGAATTTACAGAGGCTTTGGCTGCGCGACCTCCTTTCGCTGCAGTTTTTGGTGGGGCCTTCTCCTTGTCTGGGGAAAGCGCCGGGGCTACAGCCAGACCAGTCCAATGGATCTCCGAGAGGCAGGAGCCAGCAAGCTAGTTGGAATGAAAACCAGAGCAACTAAAAAGCCTCAGTCGCTGAAGCAAGCATTTGCTCATGTAGTCAGTGATAAGTCCGCCTTATTTAGTTTCCTGTTTTTCACACTGCTGTGGTCAGCTCCCTCTCTTCCTTCTCCTGCCTCCGTCAAATTCTCATTCCGCTGTTATTTAGAGGATGGGAGCCGCTCTCTGTGCCTGCGAACCACGGCGGCATCAGCCAGCCATCTTCCTTCCCAAAAGAGATACTCCAGATTAAGAATAAACTCATGCACTTCTATCAGAAGAACCATGATGCCAAGAAGACACTGCTTATCAACTGTTACTTTGGAGAACACCATTTTGAAAGACATCTATGTATTCCTAAACAATACAACTCATAGTTTATACATTTCGTTGACTTACATCATGGTTAAAGTATAGCAAAAGTATACGAGGTTAACAACATGGTTCCTGGAAGTTTTCACACGATCTAACATATATATTAACAAACTCTGATGTGGTGGTTGTTGACCTCTTGCAACTGAATGAAGGAGGACCAACATTCACAAAAATTTGCACTTTTTAAAAAACAGGATATAAATCACAAAGCCTGAGCACACTAACCCGAGAAGGATCAAAACAACAGTGACCAGAACCTAGAACTGTTTTTACATGTTGTATATTTTTCTCAGCATTGTTCATTATTCACAGCCTCTCATTTCAAGTTTGCAAATATCGGTTATTTGGCAATCAATTGGGTTGTAATCTTCATAGTTCTTTTCCTATAATGCTTTAATTAAGTATGGGGATCATTATCACCCCTTGTATCGTTCCCTAAATATTCAATGTTATTTAAGGCATTCTGCCTCTCCCTGGACCATTTAGATATATGCGGGTTATTTCCAGAAATATTTACTTAAATTGTGTTTATAACTCTGAAACGTTTCTCTTTCATAATAGAGTACGACACCATGGTCACTTCTTTAGTGAACAAAAAGCAAATATGACAATGATGATACGGCAGCACGTAATGATAAATATCATATATAATCCAAACATTACAGTCCAGTTATCTCATCCAGATCCTATTCATTACCCTCTTGTTGTTTGGGGCATAGCACCAAACTAATCCAATAAATGCACCCACACCACTGAAAGTTTCTTATTACACATCGAATAATAAAATACACAAAAAACGAAAAATAATTTCTCAATTTCTGTCAGAAGACTTAACTAGTCGGCCAGCAGTTGCTACTCTATCCTCAGATAGTTGATTCAGGTAACGAGTAATACACGTGGAGTACGACACCCAAATAGTAGCTCTAAATACATCTGATACACGAATGGCCGCATCTAAAGCCCAGTAGACTGTGACACCCTTAGTAGAGAGGCCTGGATTTGCCACAGGAAACACCGTACTCTGCAAGACATTCAAGCCAGCTGTTGAAAGTTTCAGTCTCCATTTCGAGGAACTTACATTTAAATAAATCAAAACAAATATTGCATGCTCTAAAGTCTGCAGTGCGATTAAGATAACAGTGTTCTGCCTTATCTTAAGATTTTAATGAAAAAGAGGAATTTCTGGGCCAAGAGAAAAAAGCACTATTCCCTGATTTAAATTATATTCAGAACTTTAAGCAAATGGGGGATCAGGGCGAAGAATCTGGGCCTCAGACTGTTCAAATAAAGTGAAGGACAGCTAAAGAACCTAAATCTCCCAACCTTCTTGGTGATACACCAGCTATAAAAAAAACTTTATAGGAAAGAAAGTCTAGTGGAATTTGATCCAAATGTTCAAAAGCAGGACACCTTAACACATTCAAAACTAAAGGTAAATCCCTGGGTAGCAGAATAACCTGCCTGAGTGGAATGAGAAGTGATAAACCTTTCAACAACTGGGTAACTAAGGTGTCTCACACATCCAGTCACCCCAAGTGTTTCTGAAAACATGTACAGCTACCCTTTGTACTCTCAGGGTAGCAACTGCCGATCATCTATGAAAACCATCCAAGAGGATATATAATATCTGACATCTGTTACCTTTATATCCAAAACTGAGATGAATTCCCAGAAAGTTCACTTTCGACTTGCCTGCTGATTCTCTTCACCCTCGGGATGTACTGCATAACTCGATCTGGTAGAAGAGCACGACCTTGCACCTTCTTGCCATCTTGATTAATCATATAATACTTGGCCACTCCGATGTCTGTCCAGATAGGTACTGACTCTATAGGAATGAAGCGAATGCCACAAAATCTATCCAGATTGCTCTCACTTCCTTACAAATGGAAGAATGCCACACTTCTTTTGGTGACCTACATCCCTGTGCCTACTTGGTGTGAAAAATGCCCCCAACAACCCACAATGCTGAGTCTGTTGTTACCACACATGGAGATGGTGGATCTAGATTTACTCCTAGAGATAAATGATTGGGTTGTGTACACCAGCGTATCTGCCGAGATAGTAACTGACGTCCCAAAAGCATCTAATTGAAAGCCTCTGATTTCAGGGACCAAATACTCAGCCGTGGCTGGATGCAGTAAATGCAGATGAAACCCAGCCAATGGAACCAGAAATGTGTCAAAGCAGTGTTACTATCCACTTTTTACTAGTGAAGGACTGAAGCGATGTAGTTTTTTGCTAGCTGAGATACCCAATCCTGCAGAGACTGAATCCCCCACTGGGAAAGAAGGACTTTGCCAACTGCTGTACTTAATTCTGCCCCTATAACTCCAATGACTGTGCAGGTTGCAGGTGAGGTTAGGGCAGGTTGAGCAGAAGCCTGTGATCTTTGAGCACTGAATACACCCTCAAAGTGTGAACCGTGTAAATGACCACTGGTTGAGGTTTCCCACCAGTCAGGAACATGACTGCTTTTTCTACTCAGATGGAGGAAAACAACTCATGTCTCTTTGTGAAAAGGTGCTTGTGGGAGGAGATGTGGCCACTGGGTTCAGCTGCTTCCTTTGAAACCTGTAGACCTATGTTTGATTCCCGGCCTCAGCACTAAACTCAACATCATGTGATACTGGATAAATCATTTAATCTTCCTGTTCCAACATGTGTGTAAAATGTATTTGTGTAATCCCTCTCGTTTGGAAAGCAAACCGAACAACTGGTGTCTGGAATGCTTTCCATACGACTCGTGTCAAGGGAGTCCGACCGTACAAGTACGATGCATTTGAATGCATCCGGATACAATTTGGTCACTCTCCTATTGACTTCAATGGGAGCCTGTGTGGCGAACTTGAACACAGGCTCCCATTGATAAAAGGGGTTGTTGGGGATAATCGTGCACCATGTGGTGGGCACCCCTTGGTGCCTGTCACACTGTGCATGGTCTGAAGAGAGGGCCCCACGGGCACGATTTGGAGGGCCCCCGGTGAAGGGGGTCCTGCTACAGGCCCCCAAAAAACGATTCGGGCAGTCTTTTTGATCCGGGCAAAACAAATCGTAAAGGCTGTCCAAGTCATTCATCGTACTTGTTCGCTTGGAAAACTTACTCCATAAAGCTGTATGATTTGGCTCCGGAGAGTTCTATCTCTTCGTATGCCTTCCGGGACCAATTCAGTCAGCGCTAAGGCTTTCCAGGCATCATACTTGCTTGTTCAGAATTGGGAACGAATCTGTTAGGAACAAGGGCTCCGTATCGGTTTAGACAATTACAAATCTTATTTGGAGCCCTTCCGAATGAGATCTGAATCGGCCCCTTGATGTATAAGATCTTGAAAACATCTCAAAACCCCTCACAAAATGTAAAGTGCTTAGTTGCTTCACAACAAGGTTTGCTCTATATAAATACCAATACCAATACAGCTCAGAGCGATAGCAGTAGTTATGAACCACTGCGTAGGGGAAAACTGCTGGTTAATGCCTGCCCACACCCTTGGGACCCGGGCAAAGGCAAATGTTGAGCAGAAAGCAAATTAATGGGAATGAGCTCCCCACAGGATGGCTCTCCCTCTGTACTTTACGCCGTTGCTTTTAGATGCTAGCAGTAATTAATGTAAGCATTTAAGGCATTCTGATTGAGACACTCTGTAATAATGAAAAGGCGCTGTTCAGTAGTATAGTTATTTACAGGGCCTGAGCTTTGCTCCGTCGATGAATCTGCCATCAGTGTTCTGTTAGTGAGCTAAAAGATTTCAATTGAGTTTATGATAAGTAAACTGGAATTCTTTAGAAACAGCTCGTCAGGAAAATAAACATAGGGTATCTTAATCCATTGGCATTTCTTTGACCATAATTAGCAGCTTATTTCTGAATAACTTGATTATGTGCCTTAGTTGGAGCTCGTATCTTATGCCACACTTAGATTACTCCCTCAAAACCTCATGCAATGGCTGCCTTTATTTTCCACAGGGTGTCTACATAGTGAAAGTTTTCGCAGTTATCAAGTAACTTAGCGGCATGAATTTTATAACCACGCATATGTAATGCAACAATACACTTTGAGAATCAAAAGCCATTGTTGTCATGGCCTCTTGCAAATTAACAGATTAGGATTGTATTAGAAACCAAAAGAACTGTACACAGACACTGTGCCTTGAAGGTAAGTCCACTGGCGGTCACATCCATTATTCAAGGAGTATGGGAATGGGTAATAATTGACCAGGAGGTAGCAGGCTGAGTTGAATCAAAGGGCTCTTCTCCACCCCAGCCTGGAACTACTTTGGACTTCCCTCCTGGTATAGTACTACTGCTGTGTCTCGAAGCATTTCAATATGTGAGGTAAGACATTTGTGCAGCTAGCTAGTTTGCGTTTTTTCATGTTATTTTTTTAACTGGAAAGCACTACATGATTAGGAATCATGTTCAACATTTTGAACCTCGTGAGGGATATGATGCACAGCTTGGGAGCAAACAGTCAACCTTCATGATTTTCTAAAGAAAGTTATGCACAGTGGTCCAACCAAGAGATAGTAGAGTAGGCTTTCTTTACACTTACATAGTCTTCCTTGTTGAATAAAAAAAATGACATGCCGAGTGGACGATATTCTTGCAGCAGCAGCAATTTGCCATTTGATTCCACAGTGTTTCACCTGAAAGTTCTGTTAAAGAGCTTGGGGCTAGATGTAGGTAAATCTATTTTACCACTTCTTAAATACCGAATTTTACCGATTCGGTATTTAAGAAGTGGTAAAATAGAGGGGGGGAGATGTAGGTAATTCCAGATGTGGAATTACCGAATCGGTAATATTCGGTATTTACCGATTCGGTAAATACCGAATCGGTATTTCCTATTGATTCCTATGGGCTGTGAAGCCCATAGGAATCAATGGGAAATACCGATTCGGTAATTACCGAATCGGTGAATACCGAATTCTGCAAGGGTGCAGGGGGTGTCACTTTGACACCCTCTGGCACCCGAAAAATTGACATGTGCGCCATGTGGCACACAGACATGCCCTAAGGGCATGTCTGTCTGTCACATGGCATAGGTGTGCATGCACACATGTGCATGCACACCTGAATTCGGTATTTTAACACCCAATTGGATTGGGTGGTAAAATACCGAATTTGTAGGGCCTTTGGGACTCAGAAGAGTCCCACCTACATCTGAGATTTACCGAATTGGTAAAAATACCGATTCGGTATTTTACAGAATCGGTAAATTTACCGAATCGGTAAATTTACCGATTCTGTAAAAATTTGCCCCTACATCCCAAAAACCCATTTACCGGTCGGTAACGGCCAAAATCGTCCGTTACCGGTCGGTAAATGGCTCCTACATCTGGCCCCTGGTGCCTTATGCACAAAATTCTTTTTGCAATTTCCAAATTGTGAATCCGTAGAAATTGCTGTTTGGGAATCGCAAAACTGTATGTATGCAGCCTGCTTTTCTACTGATAGTGATTTCTACGGATTCAAAATTAAGAAATCACAATTTTGGAAATTGCAAAATTGTGGTTTCCAAATGGGAAAAGTCACAATCTTGGTGCAGAATGATAATGTCAGACCCCGAAGTACACAAATACAGGGTGTGGCCACAACCCTGAAACCTAGAAAGTGCTGGAAGTGAAGAGTGCTCCTTGCTTGCTACTGCTGCAGTCAATGTTGTGCAGGTACTGGTGTGCATCCACATGGCGTGAAGCACCAGTGGGCCCTGGAGGGCCCCCTTTGTTTACTCACCACCACACTTTTCATAGCAGTTGCACCGCCATGAAAAGTGTAGCAGTGAGGAAACTTGTAATATTCTTGGTGGGCCGCATCAGCCCGCCAAGCATATTGCGGCCTCACGATTGCCATCCCACCGCCAGGGATCTCTGATCCCTGGTGATTGCGGTGGTCCCAGGGCAGCCCAACCGCTCTGGTCCTAATAGGGCGGTTGGAAGACCGCCTCTGCTGCAACTCCACGAGTCCAGCAGTCCTTGGACTGCCAGACTTGTAATAAGCCCCATATATTGGTTTACTTCACTGACCATGAGGCTCATGAATCTGAAAGAGCCTGGAAAAGGCACTTTGACACCCCCCCCTGCACTGCGATGCCCTCCAGTAACTGCCAGAGGCTAAGAGGTGTATGCAACTCAATACCTGCACATGTGGTCGAATTGCGTTATATCTGAGTGTTGGGGTTTGCAGTTAAGGTTGTAACTCAGCGGTTAAATCAAGAATTACCAGACTACTGAGTCTGTACCGCTCATAAATCTCCTCCTTAGTCTCTTCAAACATGTCTGCCCTCACCCCAAATATCCTAGCCTGTCTCCTCCTCCTTCTCTGCCTCAAAGCCTAAATATCTTTCTCACCAGAATGTACAAAGCCACCATAGTTTAAGAACCTGATGCCTTTTGGGTGCCTTTTTATAGTTTGCACCTGGTTACTACCTGATCCGAATCAATGGTGATTGCATTTCGTAAATGGCCATTTTGCAACGAGTCTCAATTAGGAAATCCATTCTACATGTGGTTAGTGATTTGCAATTTGCAATTTCCTATTTGTGATTTCCTATTTTGCAATTTCTACTATGTAGGAATCACATTTGGCACCAACGCAGATGCCTTTTGTACATTCCGAAATGGCATTTTGCATTTCCTAATGGCCCAAAGGTGTTTGGACAAAATATCAAGTCAGAAATATAGAGCTACATTAATATTGAGGTTTTAATATCCAGACACATAAATTTTGTGATGCAGAAATATCGTTGACAAAAATATCTATTTTTCAAGGTAATCTATATCGTTTTAAAAATGTCTGTGGTGTTAATATAGTTTTTATCAATATAGTTTTACAAATATAAATGTATTATTGCCTTTTTTGCTAGGAGCAATGGTACCTGGGCACAGCAGATTCTAAATCCATTATCTAAAATGAGTAGGAACTGTTACTGGATCTTTAGGTTCTCAATAAGACTGGGTAGTCACCCGTTAAGGAAATGGTTGAGTTCTACAAGGCCTCAGGGGTGCCTACTTCCATTTATGTAGCCCTATCCATGCTGAGGAAGCTAACTTTCTAAAACCCTTTCTCTGTCTACCTGTTTCTGCTTCACCTCTAATCACCATAAGGAGGTTGGCTTGCAGTATTATTATATATTATTATGTGTTTGTGTATTTAATTTAATATTTTTATACATAGAAGTTTTTATAATTTTTAAGACATTTTTAGCAAAACATATTTTTGCTTTTTATGTATAATTCATTTCCCATTTATTTTAAGCTTTTTGCTCTTCGTGCGTTAATTTTGTATTTTTTTGCATATGTTCTTATATATTTATATGTATATCTACATATTTATATATATCTATACTTTGTTTTATTAGTAAATACTTTTTCTAGAAAATAATAATATAAATTTACATTATTTTTAATAGTTTTACATTAAATGTGTACATAAACATATACTTATATTTAAATATATATATGTGTTTGTATATATTTATATATAGTTTTAAATATTATTTAAAACATATGTAATTTAAATTATATTAATGGTAAACTATTTAATAATTGCTATTTTTAACTAAGTATATATTAATAAAGGATATTTTTGTATATTTATTCGATATTACTGTCAAATGATATTTTTTTTCAATATTATTGTACCTAACCTTTATAAGTGAAGAGAGATGTTATATTTAACATCAATATTTAGGACTCTATATTTCTGTA
Organism: Lissotriton helveticus; assembly: GCF_964261635.1. Taxonomy (NCBI): domain Eukaryota; kingdom Metazoa; phylum Chordata; class Amphibia; order Caudata; family Salamandridae; genus Lissotriton; species Lissotriton helveticus. The sequence continues at coordinate 1,057,210,932 of NC_136063.1, read as the reverse complement.
GATTGATATTTCTGATTTAGATATTATGTCATAGAACCCTGCCCTAAATTGCGATTCGCACATCATTAGGAAATGCAAAATGCCTTTGTACATATAGCCTTAGAATGCTGACACCCCATCAGTTACAGCTCAAATGTGAAGCACCAGATGCACACCACGTTGCTAGAAATAGTACCTTTGGAATTTACAACCTTTCATATGGAGCAGCATGCAGGAAATTAACAGAATATGTGGGCTTTTTTAATGCATGTTTTAAAACCTGATGCTTCAGAAATGAGAGGGAAAGTTTATGTTGAGAATTATGTAATTTTACATGGCTAACAATAATTACTTGCAGATTGCCTCATTTATGTTCAACTTGTATGCTCTACATCTGTAGATTTATATTTCGTAGGTGTCAAAATCAGTATTATGAATATTTTGAAAGACAAATAAGGATTTCTCTAGCCTTCTGCAGTGGTGCATTGAAACAGCACTCAAATCCGTGCTGATCTACTTAATCTTGGTGCGGTGCTCTCGACTTGGCGGTTCTAAATCAATCCGGAAGTTGATTTAGAACCGCCAAGACAAGAGCACCGCACCAAGATTAAGTCGAAGGGAGGCACACACACGTGTCGCTGTGGATCAGCATGGATTTGAGTGCTGTTTCAAACGTAATTTATGCTGTTGGGAGGATTGGTCCCATTTTGAGCTCTTATTGGCGATAGAGCTTCGATACATAAACTAAAGAATTCCTGCACATACTATTCAACCCTACTACTCTGGCGTGGGTGCCGGTTTGGAATTATCACCGCCATCCCATCTACGCAATCTGGGGCATCAATTTACAGCTTCTGTTACTCTTTAGAGACAGTACACTTGATGACTACCACTTTTTGAACCCGATCGGGTTGAAATGATCACCTGTTTAGTGACTTTACACACCGTCGACTCTACCTTTTTAGCCCTGAAGAGTCGGAGACCACTGTGTCTCTGACAAAACACGTGTCGGCTGGCTGTTTTGTGCTGTGACTTATTAAAGAAACCAGAATACCTACTCTGAATTTTGTCCTAAATGTGTTCGAATTACGCATACACTGTGTAATCTTATTCTGTACGTGTGCACAGGACTGTTGCTATCACTTCCTTTAGAAACTCCACAAATTAAAGAGCATTTATTTTACAAGTATATTTAGTTTGGATAATATGTATGCAAATGTACACAATGGCAGAGTAAATGGAAATCCATATAGTATAAAAACGTCCATATTCATAATTAATTAGTTATAACAGTGTATTAAAAGAAGGAACATAATTTGATGAGGCAGTAACATCCTGTAAGGTTGTGCCACATTAGAAACAGGCATCACAATGGGGAGTGTATTCAATCACATTAAAATAATTTCAATGTTTTTTTTTAAACAAATTTTATTTGTCAAGGTTCACATATATTGCAGGGCTCTGCACTCCAGAGACGACTGCATAATCAAACCATTCTTAATGCACTTACTTTGACAATTTTCTCATAGATAGAACAAAACATAAGAAATAACATAACAGGTTACCCCAACACCCTCCCCCCTGGTCACACTGAATCGCTACACTCCTGAGCATATCTTATAATTATAGCAGGATGACCTACCCCCTTGGTCTACCCCGCCCTGCACCTCCATTCTCCAAACATGTGCTTGTAAGTCAGCCCAATGGGTGTGCCACCGTTGTTGACGGTGGATCGAACAACAGGCCACAATAATCTGCCCATCGTTTCCAGATCTTGTAATGAATGTGGGGGCACCCCCTGGCAACAAAAATGGATTGTTCCAGCCCCATACAAAAGTCCATAACATTCTTCTACACGGTCACCAGAGGGGCCTGCGCCACCTTCCATGCCCTCGCGATGTCCCTTTTCGCAAGAGTGAAGCCCAACGGCAACAGGTGTTGTTTGTATATGTTGCCCCTATGCCCTCCATGACATGGAGCAGGGCCAACCGAGGTGTGCGGGGGAGCTCCCACCCCAGGACCTCAGAGAGGCAGATAAATACTCCCCTCCAGAACCGGTCTAGAGAAGGGCAGTGCCATACTGTGTGGATAAATGTACCTTCCGCATGGCCGCATCTAAGACACATAGGGGAGGCTATCAGCCTCGCTCTACACAGACGCACTTGTGTAAAGTAAACCCTATGTAGGTATTTGAACTGAATGAGGCGGAGTCGCATGGCTATGGCTGCCCCTCGTGGAGCGGCCAATGCCTTAGTCCAGTCCTCCTACTCCAGTGAACCCACGTCTCCCTCCCAATCCCCCTGGAGTTTCTGGAGTGAAGAAGAGCAATGTGTAACCAGGGACTGATATATCCAGGAGATTTTAAGGTCCATGAGGTCCCCCATAAACACGTTTGCTTCCAGGGGGCTGAATTCTGGCAGGGACTTCAACCCCTCTAGGCTGGGAGATAAGGCATGTCTAAACTGAAGATATCGATAGAACTGGAACCGTGGCATGTGGAATTCTTTCTGAAGGTCCTGGAAGGATTTGAGCGGCAGCCCCCTCATTACATCCCTCAGGACTGAAATGGCGATGTTATCCCAGCCCTGGAACCGTTGTAGAGCCGCCAGCTGTGGTAGGCGCCCATTATTCCAAAGGGGAGTCTCCTGTGTCAGCGTTGTCCACCACCCCATCCGACGCAGCGCCTGTCTCCAGTTTTGAAACACCACCGGCGTAACCGGCGGAAGGGAGCCCCGCAATGATGCTGAATACAGTAACATATGGAGCGAGTGGTGGCCCATAAGTTGTCGCTCCACCGCGTAAGCTGGGTCTCCCCTGTCACCGTACCACCACTCGTTAAGGACCAGCAGGTGGGAGGCCTGGTAATGCGACAAGATATCTGAGGGTGCCAGACCCCCACAGCATGTGGACAAAAAACAGGTTCTCAGGGCTACCCTCACCCATCCCCCGGCCCATATAAATTGCCCAAGCGCTACATTTACCTGTCGAAACCATAGGGCTGGGATCTGATACAGGTGGTTCTGAAGTTGATAAAGGAGCTGGGGGAGCGCCACCATCTTAAAGATGGCCAATCTGCCATAGATCAATAGGGGCATTCGAGTCCAGGACTTAATGTCTTTACAGATTCGTTCTCACACTGGAGCCAAATTACGCTTCCAGGAGACCGCCTGCACATCCGACAAGAACACATCAAGGTATTTCAGACCTTCCGCCGCTAGCTGGACAGAAGAGATCTACTCACCCGCAGACGTATGATCCCCGGGGATCCATAGCGTGGACTTACGGGGATTCATATATAATCCAGAGGTCTCCCCGAAGATTTGCATAATACGTAATAACCGCGGCCCGTCTGTCCACGGCCGTGAGAAAAAAAGGACATCGTCTGCATATAAAGCAATTCTAGCGGAGAGTCCTTCCATCCATTCAAATCCTCGCACCTGTGCATCAATGCGCACCCATGCAGCCAATGGCTCCTGAGCAAATAAATAAGGGGACAGGGGACATCCCTGCTGCATGCCTCTCCTAATAAAAAAGGTGGACGAGGTTGCGCCAGCCACCCGCACCGACGCTGTCAAATCAGTATACAAGAGCATCAAATAGGAAAGGAAGCGCGATCCAATATTGAGTCGTCGCAGCAATGTGAACAAATACCCCCATCTCAGGGAGTCAAATGCTCTGTCCATGTCCGCCAACAACACCGCCGCCGGTTCCCCCAAGTGCCGTATAGCCGCCAGCACCATGTGAGCCCACCTGATATTATGTCTAGTGGCCCTCTGGGGCATAAACCCATCCTGGTCTGAGTGGACCAGAGCAGTGAAATTTCCATGTTTTTTTTAGCCAAAGAAAGAAAGAAAGTTGCCAAACGTAACTCCTTATAGCGATGTTTGCAAAGGTATTGTATGTGCTATAATGTGTTGAGTAGATGTACGGCTGCAAATGTTTAAAGTCATTAATATCGATGGATAGGTTGTGGCTAAATAAATATTATATTTCTGTCCTTCATTCCTTCTTGAACTTGTAGAAGCGCAACAAAGATGTAATTCTCTTATATATTTAGGGCCTCATTTATAGGAAATTGGCGTAGAGCAGCGCCGTAAGTCTTCTTGCTGCGCTGCCCTACGCTAATGTGAAAGGGCAGGAATGCACTGTATTTATGAAATACAGTGCATTCCTATCCTTTACCCTGCACTGGCTTACAATGTGCTGCCCAGTGCCAATGCAGGCACCCTTGCACCATGGTGCAAGGGTGTTGGAACTGGCACGTTCTGGTCTCGAGACGAGGACGTTGTCTGGCAGAACCTACCGCTCCCATCAGGGGTGGGTGATTACACTAATTTTGTAACCTGCCCTCACCCTTGGGTAGCTTGGTACTGAGCAGTCAGGCTATGTATGACACAGCACTCTCACACAAAAAATACACTTAGCATCACAAAAGAGACTTCACATGTGGTGTATGTAAATAAAGTTTGTTTTCAACACACATATTAACATGACCATCATGTATTTCTGGGCATAAATCACATTTGGAATTATCACTAACAGTACTAGGCCCAACCGTGTTTAAAGGATATCAGTAATGTGCACATTTGGGAAAGATCCAATTTTATCCCCCCAGCACCCTTATGTTGTGCAAAGCATTGTCACAACAAGGCCCGCACCGTCAATTATTATAATTCAATACCACACAGTTATATGGTGCACCCCAGATCACAACAATATCAGAAATGTGTACACACAGATAATTACAACACTTTTACACAGCACTTTGGTTCAAGGTTGCCTGGGTAAAACAATTGTCAAACGTAGTATTCTTTTGGCAGGAAAGCCATGTGTAAAGCAGCACCATGTCCGATGTAATTAATAGCAAGCAGTCACTGTCACAGACTTACTTAGCACTGATACACGCTGCCATGGATATAAGGCAGGTCCGTATTGAGCACACTCGCACACACACGCACACGCACACAGCACTGTAGTGCAGTACAACTGATATCCAGCAGGTCAGTTAATAAATGTACATGCAGTCCGTAAGACCCAAGCCCTCCTCCACCCTTCAGCTAACCCTAACTACCCTAAACCCACAGGCTGGAGACAAAGAAAACCTTCCCACCCTGATTCTAAGCAGATCACAGCTGGAATCACACTTAGGGCCAGATTACGACTTTGGGGGTGTCGGAGCAGTATTAAAGCCGTGTGAGCACCGCCTGCTAGATTATGAGTTTTCTCAAGTCTGGCAGGTGTTCCTATGACAGCCACATGTTGGTGCCTCTGAAAATGGGCACCGCAATGGGAGCCCCAAAGGCATCTCCTGTACGGGAAGGACTCTGCGGGCCATGCCGTACAGGAACATGGATTGTATGCACACAGTGAAACACAACATATGCCCCCAATGCACAGGGTCAAGAGGGGGCCCTGTATGGCCCCCTTTCTTTCCTCACCACCAGCAGTTTCATGGAGTAAGAACCCCTATGAGGCCACTGGCATGAAGAAAGTTGCAATATGCTTGACAGTGCCACCAAGCATATTGAGGCCCTCAGACTGCCTTGCCACCTCCCTGGCGGTTGCAGCGGTGCCATGGTGGTCTGACTGCCCAAGTTGTAATCCGACGGTTGGACCACCAGTGCAGTGGTGGCCGGACTGATACCGCTGCACCACCGTGAGTTTGGCAGTCCTCGGACCACAAAACTCATAATTAGGCCCTTAATCAGGATCCCAGGGAAGAAGCTGGGGATAGGCAGCAGGGCTAATTAGGCAGCTGTTGATAAATAGAGGTTTGGTTACTACTTGGGAAGTTCACCCACAGTATGTGGAGCAGAAGAGGGCTGAGGATGATAGTCGTTCAATCAAGGGATTCCACACTGCTTTCTGGCAACAGCCCCTGCTACTGCATTTACATTGGGGTGTTCCTCGCCTGCTTAGCCCCACCTGGCGGCTTCAGTCGACAATGCTAGAAGACAGTGTATTTTGAGACAGGACGCAGAAAATGCTGACTAACTACTTTGCAGAAAACTAGGGCACCACGTTGTCCAGACTGACAAAGTGGGAGGCACTAAAAGTGCTCTAACGGGGACATTGTGTCAGCACTGTGACAGGGATATGGATGGTTCTGCAGAGGGATTGAACTGATATGGATGCGTCTTTGGGTGCCCTTGAGGTACAGGGTTGTGGACCCCAACGGGTCACCAGGCCCTTGTAGATGCCAGAAATCAGCATGCTCAGTGTTTGGCACAACTACAACGACTTGACTTTAGGGCTGCACTTCAGCAATCTCCAACAAACACAGTCACTACCCATATGTCCACATCCTTGAGACCCTTGAACTGCCTACTGTTGATCTAGTGGCATAAGAGGAACTGCAGCAGCCTATAACAGAACAAGAGCTGCAGGTGGTGATGCGAGGATTATCCACCTGCAAACCCCCTGGCCTGGATGGATCACCAGACTAATTTTTTAAGGCCTACAAGGATATACTTGTCCCTAAATTGTTTGAGACTTATCAGATGAAATTGGAGAAGGGATGTTACCATAGACACTTTGTGAGTTCCTTATAATAGACAGACAAGAACCTGCTTGAGGTGACGTCATACCCCCCTCTGTCAATGTTAGCCACAGACTATAAGATACTCAATAAAGGCATAGCTGGACACCTGGTGGAGTATAAGCCAATTCTGGTGCATGCGGACCAGAATGACTTTATTCCTAGTTGCTTGACCACCCTGAACATATGTAGACTGCACAGAGTACTGGAACAGGCCCTACTCATCTGACCTTTCAAAGCCTTTCTAGGGATAGATCTAGAATGTACATTCAGCAGTGGTTTTGGAATACATGATTGTGGCACTCTCACAGTTTGAGCTTCCGATGAGATTTTTCTTCCTCATTTGCTTATTCTACACAGCCCCCACTGCCGGGGTTAAGATGGGACACCTTATTTTGGCCCTCTTTAGGATCAGTCATGGTACACTTCAGGAATACCCACTGCCCCCTCTTTTATTCGCACTGGCAGTGGAACAGTTAGCCCAACAGCTGTGGCACACTGGGGAGGAGTGGGGAATCTATCTGGGAACTGAACTTGATGCAGTCTCCCTATATGTGGATGATCTCCGTCTCTTCATATGGGACATCAGCCAGGGCCTTGGAAACACAAACTGGTGCTCGATCATTTCAAGAACACCTCGGGTCTGGGAGTAAATTGGGCCAAGACATGCCTATTTCCCATGATTCTGGCCTGTCTTCCACAGCTCCTAACAGTGGGACCCCACCAGGTGAGATGGGAACCATCCATGTTTCGTTACCTTGGTATTCGCATATACATTGACACCCGAGACTTAATAGACGGCAATCTCACTAGGGCAATCGCCTCCCTGAGGTTGCTTAATGGCCTTTTGGAGCATGCTACCTCTCATGGTGCAGTGGCGAGTTTTGCTCTCCAAGATAGTGATGCTCCCCGTCTCACACTACTGCCAAAATGTACAGCTTCACGTACTAAACTATACATTCCATGAGTTACACAGAATGCTGTGGTCCTTTATTTGGTACAAGGGGCGTAGACGGGCTGCGCTGAGGAAGCTTCAACAGCCCATTGCCATGGAGGCTTAGGAGTCCCAAACTTCGAACACTATTACCTGGCGGCACAGCTACAGTGGCCACCGTGTTGGTTGGCAGGCCGACATTTGGCCAAACTGGGTTAACCTATGCTGAACCGAGCCACTCAAGTGATGAATGAGTTGTTGTTACTGACCGGTAAACTCGTCCCACACTCTAATTAGCCGGTAACCATAACATATGCTACCTATACCAGAAACCTTAGTTTAACTCCGACTCAGACGCCTATACGCCGGAAATTCGTGTAGGTTCTATACAAACTTTTATGGACCTGCTTGGGAGGGAGTGGGGGCAGCTTTGGGAGACGGATGGGATGTACACATTGGGCACCCTGTTCGAGGACGGTCCCCACATGCCCCTTGAACACTTATGTGAACATCATTGTGTCCCTCTAGGTCATTTCCTGGTGCATCGTACGCTGCTGACTGAATTACAGTGGCATTGGCACATCACTGACATGGAAACTGCTACGTGCGATCCACGTGATGGACATGGGTCAGCACCTTATCACATGGTTCACACGTGCAATGGCATCCACCCCACAGGACTTGATGTAGCCCATTAGCCTCCACTGGGAGCGGGACATTGACTGAGAGTTAACCCCTAAATAATGGGACAGGGCACTCATCTATCCACGTAAACTTTCCCACAATGTGAAATTCCAATATATCCAACACAACATTTTGCACAGTCTACCTCAACCCGAGTGATGGCAAAGAATATATGGGAGTGAGTCTGCGTGACCTAGCTGTAGTTTTAGAACTTCAGACAGGGCACACAAGTTTTGCAATTGTTCAGAGGAGAAGCTTTTGATTGCCTTGACGCTGGGTACTGGAAGAGTAGATTTGCGGACTATGGAGGATGGGTTGTTGGGGTTATACTGGCATAGGAGGCGGGGAGGTGTCACATATCATTTTATAGACTTAGCCCTAATTATAACCAAGAGAGCCACTGCCTTGAAATGGAAGGATGCTTACCTCTCTAGTATGCCATATTTACTCGCAGCAACGTTGAAGTGGTGTAGAGCAGAGTCGGCGGCATTACGTAGAGAGGAGGCCAGAAGCCTACATAAAGTTCCCATTGCACCGGAATGGGATGCCCATGTGCATGAGTTACAGGTCCTTACTGAGGGGACCTGGGAGGGGGTCTGGAAGGAAAGCATACTTGCGTCCCCTCTCTCTCCCTGAGTCATACTCTGAGCACTCTCCCTACTCCTCCATCCCGCTCATACCCCTTCTAAGCATGGTCTGGACTGGAGTTGGAATGTTGTGACCATGCCTGCTGTATATCAAAGTAGAGCCGCCGTACTAGATATCTACCCTGTGCCACACATATCCCCCAGTTAGAAGGCATGGATCTTGACAATTGGAACTGTTAGTGCTCTGCTAGTTCAACCTGTTATTTGAATGATGACTTGTTAATGATGTACAAAAGAAGGAACCAATGTCTCCCGTTGACATCTTTTCTGCTGTATTTGATAAAGTGACCCATTGGATATTGCTCATTGATTGACTTTATCATTATGCTGTGCTGAACAAATACTGTATACTGTACCTTTAAAATCAAAAACATTGGTTCAAAAACAAAAAAGGGGGGTTGCATGAGACGGACCTAAGGGGCAGTGGAAAGGGAAAGGGAGTGGAAAGTGGATTGGTAGGAGTACTAAGAGAAATATATATATATATATATATATATATTTTTTTTTTAAATAACCAAAATGTCTCGCACTTTAAAAACGGAAAGTGTTTGTGTGATTTTGACTGTGTGTATGTAAAAATTCCTGGTGAAACCCGAGAGACATCTAACCATACACCACTGAAAGCACCTGTACCAAACTATTTATCAGAAATGCTACACTTCTGTCAATAATGGGCCCTTCACCTCTTCATTTACCCCTGCTTTAAGATGCTGATAAAGGACAGTATGGGGATTGCTGAGGGCCAGGTGGGGTAGGGGGAGATCAGGGGTAAAGGGAGGTCACACTAGGGAAGTGCTGCGGAGGGCGTCATACTTGTTCACTCTGTGGCACAGGAGAGGGATGGTCATGCAGGGTCTGGGCTATATCGCTCCCTTGAGTTATACCTGGCTTCACTGGGTGTGGTTCTGCAGCTGATGACAACTGATCTTGTGTTTCTGATTGGGCTTTCAAGCAGCAGGCCACTTGTAGTTGCCTGGAGCAGTATCCATTCAACTCCAAATAAGAACTTTAACACTGAGGCATCATTTTCATTTTCAAAAAAGAGAAGTCTAATAAATTAGTAGAAATTTAAACTAGGGTCGGAAGATTGTTTATTCATATTATTACAAAACACGCACACACTCCTACTAACACGTTACTTTCCACCTTTTTTAAATGTAACCTTAAGGATAAAAACAGTCTAGGCCACTTCAGTCTTTCTCCCCTTCTCAAGTGGCTTTCTGAATTTACTCCTTGTGCCCACTGGCGTTTTGATAATATTTGAATGCCCGCCCAACAAGAGTGAAGCACAAGAGCTTCTGCTGGTACTCCAAGGAGCACAAGAGGTGCACACTGGTACTCCAAGGATACATGTGTCCTTAGACCCAGAAAGGTGCCGCTTATTGGTGAACATGTCCCTCCCTGTACATATTTTTGAGCGCTCCGAAATGCTTTACAAATTTAACGAAATGAAAAAAAAAAACTGCAAATGTCAGCGTGTCAGAGATATTTAACTAGTTTGGTATTAAGATTATATATGTCCTCTTTTTGTTCTACCGGATAGAGTTTTGGCAGTATATTTAAACAGTCTTCCCGTTTCAATGTCAGTTCAAATATGGTTTTATTTTTAAATAGATCTTTCAGAGTACTTGCCAGTGTTGATATAAAAAAATAAGCTTAAGAGTGCATAAATTAATCAAAGTAAAACACTCCAACAGAGATACAGGTATTATTACTAGTTGTCCAAAGATATTTTTATAGCTGCACTTTCCAAGAGTTCTACTTAGTCTGCATAGTGGCGTTTTAGGTCATACATGCATCAGAAGTGTTTTCAGCCATTTCTGGATACTCCGAGGCAACAGTTCCAAGATGACATATCAAGGCTTGCTGGAGTCAAGTAAATGTTCTTCAAGGCCTTGTTTTTTTAACGTTCTGCTAGGACTAGTCTTGATAACAAAGCAAGATAAAATTGCAAATTCCACTCATCTCCTACAGTGTCTAAATATTTGTGGCCACACCCCCATTTCATAAACCAGACTGCTTCTTGAGATATTGAAAGACCGTGTACAGCTCTCCTCTGACGTTTGGCTAGGTTCATGCGTCCATTTCTAACGATAATGGCAGTACTCCAAGTCCTACTCCCTCGCCTTCCTTCGGTACAATTGAGGCCCGCCTCCCACCCAGACCCACCCCCAGCATAAAAACTCTGCCCGCCCCCACCTCCATCTGTACATAAACAAGCCGAGCTAGCACTCAGTTGAACCGCACCGGGAGGGAGGGAGGGTCCTCGAAGGAAGGCGAGGGAGTAGGACTAGGAGTAATGCCATTATCGTTAAAAATGGACGCATTACCTCCCGTCCCTCCCTCGCCTTCCTTCGGTACAATTGAGGACATAGCAAGCAGAGGATAACAGAGACGGACAACTGAGTGACAAAGAACACAAAACAGTGCCCCAAACACAGCAGATCAACATCCCAGGCCTCCGAAAGAGGACAAGACTCCGCGGCCCGAACATTCACAGGATGAACCACCCCCACAAGAGCAAGAGCCACCAATACCGCGGAACGAAACCAACCACCAGGAAGGCAAACAACACCGGACTAAGCGAACAAACAAAGAGACCTCCACCCGGAAGGACCCAGCAACCAACGGCACCACAGCAAAAAGGCGCCGGACAGTCAAACCGACCAAAGGAGCCACAGTCAAGGAAGGAGCAGGACCGAACACAGGCAAAACCAACCCGTGACAGAGCCAAAACGCAGAGTCACCAGAGGGACAAAGGACGGAACCGGACCCAAAACAAACAGATCCGAACAGGCCAGACAGAAGGAAAACGCCCAAGACAGGGCCCACAAAACCCCCAAGCTCCCCACAGGGGCGACGACAGCCCAAAGCAGAGCTGCCGACCACGCCGACTCCCCAAGGATGAAAGGCCAAGAGGACACTTGAGGACACGAACCCGTAACCAAGAACCGGAACATAGGCTGCCACAGTGCGCGCAGCAGGTCAGGCAGCCACCCGACCAGGCTCACGCGGGGGGCAAACCCAAAAGGCAAGAGCTGAAAACCAAGACCCGCAAGGGGCCCAGAGGGAGGACCGGACAGGACAACCAACCCCAGCAGCAAAGACCCCGAAGGGAAGGACCGGACAAGGCGGGGAAACAAACACAGCAGACCCGGAAAAACAACCAGGCAACAGACCCCAGGCAACATGCAAGGAAGCCAGGAGCACCAAGAAGCCGGAAGACGCCCACCGCACTCGCAAAGGGGCCACTGACAACCCCAGAAGAGCTCCAGCTGGAGGGAACTGCCACACCAAAAGGAGGCCAGCACCACGGGAACAACACCCAGAGCAGAACACCAGGCCCAAAAGGCCCACAAACACCAAGCACAGGACAGCCAAGAGGAGGACCGACGGGAAGCCCGCAAGCCACCACCAACCAGACCGGAACCCCCAACACAGCCGAATCCAGGCGCACAACCGGCAGGCAACAGGCACAAACCCCGCACAGAACCCAGGGGAAGAGCCCGAAACCCCAAAGGGCACGGAGCCACCGGAAGGAACCCCCACCGAGCGCAACACAGCCCGGACAGGAGAGGAAAACAAAGAGCCCAAGGCCAACGGGGAGCAGCAGCAATCCCTGAGCACGGACCCACAGAGCCCGTATAGGAAAGGCCAGAGCAGTGGAAAAGCCGGGAAGGGGAAGTCGAGAGAAAACCCAGGATGAAGTAAGAAACCAGCAAAGCAGAACTGCCAGCACACAGGTCACCCACCAAGGCAGAGAGCTGACAGACCCAGCACCCAGACCCCAGCCCACAGAAACAGGACCCAGGCAACCAAGGACAAGGACCAGAAACAGGACCCATCCGACCGAGGCAGAGGACCAAGCCACTGGAACAACCACGGAGCCAACACCCTCAGAACCACAGAGACCCCCGAAAGGGCACCAGGGCAAGCCCCAACGACACAACAGCCGCCAGCAAGAGGACCCCCGGGAGAGCAGCAGGAACCAGAACCGGAATCCGAACCGACCCCAGAACAGGCCGGCGACCGAAGCCACCACAAGCGGAGCCGGAAGAGCCAGCGAACACCCAGCCAGAAGGCAACAGTGGCCGAGCCACCAGGAGAGCACCCCCGGGGACGGACCGACAAGGGCAGCAGGGACAACAGACCCCGGAGACCAACCCAACAGGAGCCAGACGGACAGGCGGAGAAGAAGAAAACGAGCCCAGGGACCCAGAAACACCACAGAAGCCAGGTGCCCCAGCACCCGCAGCCACAGGACCGCCCGAGGAGCCCCGGGACAAAAAGGCCCAAACCCACGAAGGAAGAGAGACCAGGCACCAGGACAAGGGAATGGGGCTGAGCACAGCCCGAAGACGTGCCCGACAAACCCCAGGCCCAGAGAGGGGACCAGTGAAGACACACCCCAGGCCACCAAAAACCCGATCACCAGAAGAACCACAAAGGACCTCCTGAACAGACCGAGCAAAAAGACACCCCATCCGCATGCCGCAAGAGGCTGACCAGAGAAGGAAGAGGGAACACCCCAGCCGCATGAAGGAGAGCCACGAGAGCAACCGGACATGCCGGAAGACCCAGGGCGAAGGCCCGAGGCTGAAGGGGAAGGACGCAACCCAGAAAAGAAGCAGCGTCAGGGAAGCGGAGAGAAGCGCCCCCCAAAAACCCAGGGCATGCCAAAAAAAAACCCAGGCAGAGCCTGCGGAAAAGCAGCCCGAAAGGCCAACACATGGAAGGGAATCGGCCGAAGCCAGGAGCAGACCTCCAGGAGAACCGGAACAGGCACAAAGCCGCCGGACACCCCAGCCCCAGCAACAAAACGGAGCAGGCCCCAAACCCGAGCCCCATCGACAGGAACCCAGCAGATGGAACAAAAGGCAAGCAAACAGGACACCCAGTCCAGGAGAGCCACCCCGTAGGAACCGGAGACGGGCACCGGCAGAGGAACCCTCCTCGAATCGGAGGAACCGGCACCAAGCTGACCCAGCACCCATGAACCACCGCACACAGGACCCTGCCAACAGAAACGTCCCGCAGCCACAGAGGAGGAAATGCCAAAGACGACCACCCACCGACAGGGAATCGGCCAGACAGCAGTGACAGGGCACGGCACTCAGAAAAGGAGGCAGCAAGCCAGGGCGAACAAACGGCCAAAACCGCGATCACCTGAAAGCCAGAGGAGACACCCACAGCGGGGAGAACGGAGAGGCCCCAGTGCAAGGCACGCGGGAAAGGCAGGACGCCCCATCCCAGGCAAGGCAAACAGAGGGCCCAAGGCGGCGACACCCAGCCACCACGAGCCGCCGACGCCAACTCCATGAAACCCCACATTAAGGAGGGCACAGAAGAAGCAGAGAACAGGCCAACCAGCGCAACAGCAGCAGCCAAGCAGAACATCAGACCCACCAAGCAGCACGGTCAGGACAGAGACCGGCAGCACAACGGGAGGAAAGGGGCGACCCCCACCAAGAAGCATAGCCACTTAAGGAAGAGAGGGATGAGCAGCACAGAAGCGAAACCCCAGACACAAACCAAGCGTGTATAGAAACCTGAAAACCCTCCAGGACCAACACAGCGCAGAAGGAACACGGAGGGCAGAGGAGAGACCGCCATGGCATGACACACAGGCAACCGACAAGCAACCGCCAGCCGGGCAGGCCACCGTGGACAGAGCAGCAAGGACAAAGCGCACAACAGTGGGAACAGCAAGGAAAAACACCAAGCACGGGCAACGCATGCCACACCCACAGCACCATACACCACACCGGGCATGAAGGGCAAGCCCAACCAGAAGGGCCGGGAACAGCAAAGAAAGAATCCCACAGTCCCAGCCCGGCAAGAAAAGAGGAAAGCCCCCCATCCCCCAACCAGCGCAGGAGCGCAGCGAATATTCCATGGCAAGAACCCAGAGCCCCACGCATCGCCAAAGGCGGGAAAAGGACCCCCAAAATCCCAGGAACCAGATGGAATCCAGCCCCTAACAGGATCCGCAGGACGAAGATGGGAGGGCACAGAAGGGCACCCGCTGAACCCCAGAACACTGGACAGAGCAGCCGCACCCAAGTCAAGCAACATAAGCAGACACGAGAGGCAGAACACCCCCCACGGAGCCCATGCGGCCAGGGTACCCCAGGGGGACCGGAGAACCAGCAGTAGAGTAAGAGGACACTAGCAGGCCTCAACAACCTCCTGCGACCCAGTGGCAGACAAGCGCCAAAGGGCACCACCCAAGGAAACATGGAGCAGTGGCCGGAGCCACACCCCAGGCAGCAAGAGCCCATGCCACCAAAGGCACGAGAATAGCCGCCAAGCCACAGTACCAAGGTCCGCACCGCAGGGCAAGAGAACCGCCCAAGCAGGATTAAAATAGGAAAAACGGGCACAAACCCGCCCTACCTGGCCTCCGGGAAGACAGCAAACCGGGAGGAGGCAGCCACGCAGCCCGACCCGGAAACACAGCCCCAGCCACAGGAGGACCGCCGGACACCGTCGGGAATTCCTGAGCCACCGCTCCGCCCCAAACCACGAGGGAGACGAGGAGAGGAGGCATCGCCAGGAGAACGCTGCCGAGGGCACCGCTGTCGCAGAGAACCGACACGAAGACTCCCGGCACCGCCACAGGGAGGAACTGAAGGTAAGTCTCACTAGGGAGACAGAAAAAAACAGGTGGAGGTGGGGGCGGGCAGAGTTTTTATGCTGGGGGTGGGTCTGGGTGGGAGGCGGGGCATCAATTGTACCGAAGGAAGGCGAGGGAGGGACGGGAGGTAATGCTATATAAATGCAACATGCATGCATAAATATTGGCAGCACCCTGCCATAGGCCTCTTCTACTTCGCCAATAGTTGCTGTTACACCAGGACCTTTCTGCAAGAGAACCCCAGATTTTTTCCTTCCTTTGCCAAACACGTTTTTGGTTGGCTTTTAGAAATCTGTGCTCATTACTCCAGCCAACCAGCGGTAAAGTACTTGTGCTCTTCCTCGAAAACATGTTAGAATTGGCCTCAACCTGATTGATACATTTAATTTACTTATATGTCCCTAGTAAATGGTACTACATGTATCCAGGACCTGTACATTAAATGCTACTAGTTGGCTGCAATACTCATTGTGCCACCCACTAAAGCAACCCTGTAAAACATGTCTCAAGCCTGTCACTGCAGTGCAGTTCTAAACTGCCATTTCTTCCTAGCAAAATTAACTTTTACCAGGCTGATGTCGTTGTTATTTATTACATAAAAGTCACTCCTAAGGTAAGCCCGAACCACTCCTAGGGCAGGGGGCCTGGCATTTAAAAAGTAGGTCATGTGTATTTAAGTTTTACATGTCCTAGCGGTGAAAAACACCTACAAGTTTATTTTTCACTATCAGGCTATCTCTCCCATTACCTAGCGCTGGATTACCTTATTCCCCCTGTGCAATGACATCACCCATGGATCTGTTTTTCAGATGATCAGGTCAAGGCACAAACGTTGCACTGGCTCCGATATAGGCAGGCATCCCTGTATATGGACAGTTGTGGTTTGGTATTTGCCTTTTTAATGGTTTGCGGCGTCTTTTAATTCCTCTGGGATCATGTTTTACAGTGTGTGTGAGTATCTTCCTTGCATTTATGCAAACTTTCCTATTTAGAAATGTGTTTAGTGTTCTCACTATTAAATTGCAAACTTGAGAACATGTTTACTGAACGTCATGCCTTCTCCGCTGTAGGAAGTAGAAATACATTGTTACAGTGAAAGAGGCAATTATGTGATTCCTTTCCACGATTGCTGATTGGTGGTCGATGCAGCCAGACATGCCTCCAAGGGTGTTTATCGCTTGCTGCCGCAGGGACACTGTTGGAAGCTGCTGCAGAGAGGAAAGATAACATTCATTGTGAACAACAACCTCTTTATCAAAAGGTGTACGTACACTGTCTGAGCCTCGCTTTCGAAACACACAGCGCGAGCCCTGCAAATCGCCTCCAAGGATCAGGAGCACTGATAATCATCCTCCAGCCTGTGCTGTCCTTATGCAGCATCTTAGAATCACCCTTTGGAGGAAGAGTTAAATGGGTCTTTTGACTTTGGTCCTGCTCTCTTACTGAAGATAAATGAGGCAGCCATCGCGCCTTTGGTGGGTGAGAACATGTAAAAGGAGGCTCAGCCGCAGAGGTGATCTGGCCCATTATGGAACGGAAGACCAGGAAATGGATCCTGTTTTTTTAACTTCCCAGAAACAATATTCTCGTTCTCTTCCACAAACCATTCCTCATCAGGATTGTTTTTTTCTCCCATACCCCCGACCCTCCACCGTGTTGCACCCTTTTCGTTCAGAAAGGTATTAGTTTTAGGGCAGACATCTATTCATCAGGCATGTGGAATGACTCACCTTTCAGCCACTACCGTGCTATAATGTACAGATGGCTTATTTATTTAAAGCTGGAAAGCAATCTGTATTTATGGCTTATTATTTGCAATTCTTTGAGACATACACAACGTTGGTTTTTCCCCACCCCCACCTGCTGTTGGCTATTTGGTGTATTTTCCAGCTTCACATGGAGTACTTGCATTGCACAAGGGATTATTATGCATCTCAAATTTACTCTGAATCATCACAAGATTAAGGGGCATATTTACTAACATTTTACGCAGCGCAGCAAGTGAAGTTGTTGCGCTTCGTTGCATATAAAACTTTATAAATAAATAAGTTTTCAAAGTATGGCAGAGTGCTGCACCCTCCAAGCTCTGGGGCACTTGTGGCTGCCTTGTGCTACCGCAGGCACCCAGGACATCCACCAAGGGCATCAGAGAGATTATTGGCAAACATACATATTGACTGAGGGTTTGGTAATAACCTCAGTTCCATACCCACACATGCTCCAGGGCACTGCATACCGCTCTGTCCCTACCCTCACAAGGTGAAGCCCTCAGAATGTTCAACTCCAGCCAGCCCAGTGTCCACACAAATCAACACCCCGCTAAGGGGTCAAACCAGTAACTTAGTTCAAGGTTTTTGAGCATCCCCCTTTTTTCTGCTGCTGAACTGTCTGCCACTGGGGGAAGAGGTCATTGACAATCTGTCCCTGTCGCCGCTGGAGTCTTGAGTAATAGCCCCTAAGATAGTGTGAATGAAGAGCTTCTGGCTCCTGGGAGACCAATGAACCACCATATGGAACAGCTCCGCCCTGGAGAGTTGAATTAAGTTGTGACGAATCATGCCCATAGAGGTGCCCGCCAGGATTTTCTGCACTGAGTGGTTGAGTTTCTTCACAGAGACATTAATAGCCCTTGAAGGCACTCCTCCCAGCCAAACCGACCTAAGTATGACCTCTGACCACAGAATCGTGGCTCCTGGGAGCTCATTCCTCACTACAGATGGGACAGAGAACAATGCTTTCCACACGCCCCCCTCCCCAAGGGGACTGTGCTGTTGCCCCCAGAGTGGAGGACCAGGGTGTATCAAGCCACCCCGAACTTGTGCAAAAAGATTTTCCAGTTTGAGACCCCCAGTACCCACCCAATGGTGCTTGATTCCTGCTAAAAGCCGAGCACTCTCCAGCCCTGAATCGCAAAACTGCTCACCCGCTCTGTGGATAAAGGAGTGGCCACACCAACAAAGATTCCCCAGCCCTCGACTGAAAGATGCAGAAAAGACATGGGACAACTGTTACCTGTACAATCTCTATAGTTTGCTTGGTATGTGCGGGCCCCCTTTAGGCCTAATACAGCCTGATATACTGCTCAAAGCAGGCTGACCTCCATCTGCCGACACCTTAAGTTCTCTCTCTTCCCCCCAAAAAGGGTAGCACACGTTTGCATACCCATGTAAACTGGAAGCTCCTCAGAAGGGCACCATCTGCATGTACTAACATATTGGAGGGTCTGCTTCTGAGGCGGCAATAGAGATATTACTGCATGAGGACCACCGGGCAGTAGGCGGTATCCAGGCCAGGGAGAGATGCACCCACACCCTCCTCCCCAATGCACAAGTCTTCTACATAGTATTTTCCTTCAAAAGTGAATCCCAGGAGGCGGGTGTCCTCCGGGTGTGCTGGCAAAAGGTGATAGAAGGCCACAATTTCAGATTTGGCCATCAAAGCTTCCCATCCCAGCTTCTGCAGCTTGCTTATAGTTCAGTCATCAACAGATAACCTGGGTGGAAAGGAAAAGTTGTGTGTGAGGCAAAACTTGCCCGGCACCTTCTTCGGGACCAGACCTAATGGGGAGCAGACAACAGCTTCACAAGGCGGATATTGAAAGGACCTGCTACCCTCCCGGCCTGCACCTCCTTCTGTAACTTTTCCCTTACAATCTTTGGATTCTCTGCCACTGACTGTTGCTTCTTAGGTTGGGCTTAGTCTGGAAAGGCGTTTGATGGGATGCAGAAACCATTCCTAAAATTATTGTGCATTAGTTGTGAATCATGGCTGTTTGTACTTTTCAAGCAGGTGTGCCAATATGTGCAAAC
Source organism: Lissotriton helveticus (assembly GCF_964261635.1). NCBI lineage: Eukaryota > Metazoa > Chordata > Amphibia > Caudata > Salamandridae > Lissotriton > Lissotriton helveticus. The sequence goes on along the minus strand of NC_136063.1, from coordinate 1,057,191,704 downwards.
AAACTGGAGAAAAGGACTTGGCTAAAGGAAGGAAATGATGAATGACCCTTGGGGGGGTGGACTGCTCTTTTAGCCTCAGGTGCTTTCAGAAGTACTTGATTTTCAGGCACCCTTGAGTTTCGCAGAATGAGCACAGGTGCTTAAACTTGCATGCAGATCCTTCATGACATTCTTTCTAATTGCACTGCCAGCATGCTGACTTTCTATCCCCTGACCTCTTTTCTGCCTGAAAGGACTGGTTGTATCTCCCATGAGGGGAACCATGTTGAATTCAGAGTGCCAAATATTAATCTCCCTCTGGTCCCATGCTACCTTAGCTCTGATCGCCTTTGTCTGCCTGAATGTAGTCTCGTACTGTAGCCAAGCTGCCCCTTGGAACTCAGAAGCAGCCCTGTGTATCAATGACATATATGCGAATAACTGAGGCACTAAAGCAGGGAACTTTTCTGTCAGGCTTTCTGAGTATATAGAGAATCCTGTTACCCAGTTCTTCAAGGACCACTCCACCCAGACCTTCAGTTTTTGCTCATCCTCCTTTCTTGCCAAACTTTTCCCAGGGACCACTCTTGTATGTAGGTCGAACATGTCATAAATCTTGCCTTTGTGAATCTTTTTTCTAGTCTCTGCTGGAACGTGCCATGCCATTGCTGAAGGGTGGGCAAGCATGGGTAAGGCTGTGCTGAAGATCATGGGGCTAGAAGTGAATCCAATATACCTTGTGGCGCCGCTAATGGTAGGTGTAGGTACCACTGGTTGAGCCCAAACTTGCCCGGCTGAGCTGCTAGGCCCCCACTCACAATTACCCTGCCAGCTTCGGGTGCTCAGCTTGCACCCACTATTTGTACTGTTGTCTCCATGGGTGTTCACGTCACAGACATTTTAGTTAAGCTCTTCCTTGCGAGAGGGGAGATACCATAGATGCCTACACAGGGGAGGTGGCTAGCCCAACTGGCAGGTTAACCTCCCCAACACTCATGATTAAGACGGCTCTGGTATGAGATGGTGCAAAGAAATAGGCAAATATTGCTGAAATAAAGGGCTCTGCGAAGATTAATGCATGTGCAAGCAGCACCATCCGCCAGGGATTTATCTTATCTTATTTTATTTTAATTTTATTTAATGCATTTTTATATAGATCGGACCTTACCCAAAGGTGTCAGAGCGCTTCACAATAGAACCAAGTACGTTACATGAGGAGAATTTAACATATTTACACGTTACAGATACAAACGGGATATAAGAACAAGTAAAATAAAAAAATAAGTGGCAGTCACACAAAAAACAGAAACACATTAGGATGAGGATCGTATAGGCATAGATTACATATTTACAACATTGTAAGAACTTCCTTGAGGGACATTAAAAGGGATGTATTAATTCTGGAAGTGTCTTTGGGAGAAGAGAGATTTGAGTTCTGTTTTGAAGGTCCGAGTGGAGGTGGTGGTACAGAGTAGTAGAGGAAGCGAGTTACAGATTCTAACCGTATTGCCTGTGAAGGATTGAGCCATCGATCTTTCCCTTTCGAAGGAGGGGGCTCAAGCAATACATTTTCCGCATCACGAGAAGGTCTAGAGCCTCCAGAGCTTTTAAGTTTATTCGCCAGGTATCGAGGGGAGTAAGTGTGAAAGCCTTTGTGGGTGATACAGGTAGCCTTGTAGATTGACACTGCTTTGATGGGAAGCCATCAAAGAGAAGACAAAATGGGTGTGATGTGGTCACTTCTTTTGGCCCCAAAGACAAAACGAGCGGCTGAATGGAGAGCATATTTAAGAGGGAAAAGGTGGGATTTGGGGAGGCCAGCAAGAAGAGAATTGCAATAGTCCAATCTAAAAAGAACCAGAGATTGGACCAAGGTTTTTAGGTCTTGCTCCGTAAAGAAACTTTAAATCCCCCAGAGAAGGCACAGTTGGTATCGTGCATTCTTTGCAATGGAATTGATGTGGGAGAGTAGATTGAGCCTTTTGTCAAGTATGACACCAAGGAATTTAGCACTGTCGACAACAATAGGTTTATTGTTGAGTAAATTCAGCTTATCCATCCAAGATTGAACAGGAGGAGGAGAGAGTGAGGTAGAGAGGAGGAGGAATTCAGTTTTGGAAGGATTCAGAATGAGTTGATGAGCTAACATCCAGTTTTGAATAGAGTTGAGAGTAGTGTTGAGGATTGAGATGTTGTGTGCAGAAGACACTTTAAGGTAGATTTGGGTGTCACCGGCATAGAGAAGGTAAATCATCCTAGATTTACTTAAGAGATTCCCCAATGGTTCCAGATAAAGATTGAACAAAGTGGGTGCGAGGTTAGAACCTTGAGGGACGCTTTGACCTACCACCATTGAAGACGAAAGGCTGTTCGCTATTTTAATCACTTGTGATCTGTCTGAGGCAAACCATTTGAGCACTGTGCCTTTCAAGCCCATTCCCTGTTTTAAAGTGTTTAGGAGAGTGTTGTGATTAGCAGTGTCAAAGGCTACAGAAAGGTCTAGAAGTATCAGAAGATAAGACTCCCCTAAATCAAGTACACGCAGCGCATCGTCAATCACTTGCAGCAGGGCTGTTTCAGTGCTGCGATCTTGAATGAAACCAGACTGTAATTCATCAAGAAGTTTATTATCCCTAATACGTAGGGAAAGTTTTTTCGCTACACATCTTTCTGTGATTTTCGAAAAAAAAAGGGAGGTTGGAGATGGGGCGGAAGCTATTGAAGTTGTTCATATCAGCAGAGTGTTTTTTAAGAATTGGGGTAACCTGTCCTGTTTTAAGAGCAACAGGAAGGTAGCCTTGGCTGAGAAAGAGTTTAACCAGACTGGTCCAAAAGGAAAGAGTATGGGTGTAGAAGTCAATAGCAATGGATTCTCACCCAAACTCAGATACCTTATAAATCCCACCCCACGATATTCTGATCATTCCGTCACAGACTCACCTAGGTCAGTAAGCACTATATCAATCAGATTAATAGAATCAGAAACAATGGTGCAACAATCTATGCTTAAGAGCATGCTGGTAAGCGTGATGGCCGAGCTTATAAATGATCTCCCGTCTCCCTCTAGTGGACATATGCGGAACAGCATGCCTGGTCATGAAGGCTGCTCTGATGCTACAAAGTATGCTGCCGCTGTATGTGCGAAAAACAAGGTCCCCACAGTAAAAATTCAATCCCTTGATATAAGGTGCCTTGTTAGGAAAGCGTCATGACCTATGGGAACTTTGATGGTAACTCATCATTGTTAAGTCTCGCCTAGCATTGCTGCGCATGCGCTGCTCGCTTTGCGAGGCATGTAGTATATACTATAGCGGGGAAGCTTCAAGTAACCTCTGCCCACTCTCCGCCCATCTTTTTGATTCACTAACATCGTAAATGCAGTCTTCTGATTGGTTTTTGGCTTGTTAGTCCCTCCTCCTGATGGCCATTTCATCATTTGTATACTTCCATGGCTATCGGCCCCTTTACTTTAAAAAATGTTGTTCCCGTGGCTCACCCCCTCCCCTTTCGCAGTCTGTGATTTCTCGGGCCACCAGCAGCCCCCCGCATTCCCGTTTGTACCTTTTTGCCTTCTCGCACTTCCGTTTTAAATGCAATAGGACTCACGTAAATGCGAGTTCTACTGCATTGCAAATGCTTGTTTTTAAAGTAGTGCGCATTGACATGCGCGCGATGCCTTACATCGTACGCATGCGCCAACGGTCTTGTACGAGGAAGAACAGGAAGTGATGTGGATAGGGGGTGTTTAGTTTCCAGTGCTCGCACACACCACTCGCGGCACGTTGTTGTTTAATTTATATTAGGCTGGTCTCCCTGTGCCATGTTTGCCCACCCCCAGCACGACGACGTTTATAGTCCTGCTCAGTGCTTCACGTCGCGTGCTGCATTACACACTATGATTCAGAAAAGGGGGTGGTGATAAACAGAGTGTCTGAATTAAGCAGACCACTCTTACCCAGTCCAAAGATCAGGGCTTGATCCATCACCGTTATTTAGCTCACTGCCCCATCCCAGCTCAGAACCTGGCTATATGCAAATTAGTCTGTCCCTGGCCCAGTGCATCATGGGAACAGGGCAGACCAAACTACCAAGCCAATTCTTCACCAGAAAGGAGACAAGCTTCCGGACACCGGTTTCTGCCATTCCAGGCGTCGTCGGCCCGGCTTGCTTGAATCCTGATGGAGCAGTGAGCAAGGGACTCATGTCTGAGTATACCCTTCCACGCTTATGGTGGACAAAATGATTCAGAAAAGGGGGTGGTGATGAACAGAGTGTCTGAATTAAGCAGACCACTCTCACCCAGTCCAAAGATCAGGGCTTGATCCATCACCGTTATTTAGCTCACTGCCCCATCCCAGCTCAGAACCTGGCTATATGCAAATTAGTCTGTCCCTGGCCCAGTGCATCATGGGAACAGGGCAGACCAAACTACCAAGCCAATTCTTCACCAGAAAGGAGACAAGCTTCCGGGGACCGGTTTCTGCCATTCCAGGCGTCGTCGGCCCGGCTTGCTTGAATCCTGATGGAGCAGTGAGCAAGGGACTCATGTCTGAGTATACCCTTCCACGCTTATGGTGGACAAAATGATTCAGAAAAGGGGGTGGTGATGAACAGAGTGTCTGAATTAAGCAGACCACTCTTACCCAGTCCAAAGATCAGGGCTTGATCCATCACCGTTATTTAGCTCACTGCCCCATCCCAGCTCAGAACCTGGCTATATGCAAATTAGTCTGTCCCTGGCCCAGTGCATCATGGGAACAGGGCAGACCAAACTACCAAGCCAATTCTTCACCAGAAAGGAGACAAGCTTCCGGGGACCGGTTTCTGCCATTCCAGGCGTCGTCGGCCCGGCTTGCTTGAATCCTGATGGAGCAGTGAGCAAGGGACTCATGTCTGAGTATACCCTTCCACGCTTATGGTGGACACCTGATGGTGCAATGAGCAAGGGACTATGCACTGGGCCAGGGACAGACTAATTTGCATATAGCCAGGTTCTGAGCTGGGATGGGGCAGTGAGCTAAATAACGGTAATGGATCAAGCCCTGATCTTTGGACTGGGTAAGAGTGGTCTGCTTAATTCAGGCACTCTGTTCATCACCACCCCCTTTTCTGAATCATTTTGTCCACCATAAGCGTGGAAGGGTATACTCAGATGTGAGTCCCTTGCTCATTGCACCATCAGGATTCAAGCAAGCCGGGCCGACGACGCCTGAAATGGCAGAAACCGGTCCCCGGAAGCTTGTTTCCTTCCCAGTACAAGAATTGGCTTGGTAGTTTGGTTTGCCCTGTTCCCATCATGCACTGGGACAGGAACAGACTAATTTGCATATAGCCAAGTTCTGAGCTGGGATGGTGCAGTGAGCTAAAAAACGGTGATGGATCAAGCCCTGATCTTTGGACTGGGTAAGAGTGGTCTGCTTAATTCAGGCACTCTGTTCATCACCACCCCCTTTTCTGAAGCATTACACACTATGGCAGCCACACACCTTTAACTTTTTGGCATGGCGCCTGCAGTGTCTTGCATCTATGGCATTTAAGATCCTCCCTGCAGCCCAGGCTTTTGAATCACTGCTGCGATACTCCTCAATAGGCAGGGTGCAAATAAAGCAAGTTCACCCCTCCGAAGCTCACACACCCGGCGAGGTCACTGCCTCGTGCTTATGTCCGTTGGGGTCTCAAGAGTGGAAGGAAGCTCAAACAGAAGGTGCGGGCCACCGCCTAGTTTACTTCCACAGCTGCACTTTAGTCTTTCTTGTTTTTAAAAATTTCAATCATGGCAACTGGCTATCAGGCACTTAGCCTAAAGTACCGAAAAATCGCTCAAAGCAAGACGTCTTCTAAGAAGGTGTTTTGACTATTTGTGTGTGGCTGGTATCAGAGCTTCATTAAGCAGTAGACATAATTGCTGCAGAGGAACAGCTATATTTGCACTCTTGCGCTTTTTAAACCGAGGGCTGTTCAATAGCCTCGCTTGTGGGGCTTGCTTGTAGGGGCGGCAGGGGACAAGATCTGTGCCAGGAAGAATTCCTTGACACACGTTCCTTGCCGTGCCACTCACCCCTAACTTCGGCAGGATGGGCAGCCAGGCATAACTGAGGCTTCAGGGGCACAGCCTACCCCAGGAGCGCCCCACTGCCCAGGCCGAGTGCCATTAACACGCAGTTAACATCTCTTAGCGCATGGTCCTGCTTTATTTCTCCCCCCTTTACAGTGGGACGTCTCCGTTTGCGGGTCTCATGGATCGTACACCTTCTCCAAGGATTTCCAGTGCTGCTTGGAGGGCAGAGACAGGATCATGTGCCTTGGCGACTCCTTCCCTGTGCGGTGCCTGCCCAGGGGGCACCCGTCTGCATAGCAGGACTGCTGCTGCTGTGGGAGGAGAGGACCAGTGGGCAGCTCCAGTCCAGCCCCAAGCTGCACTTCCTGCGAGAGGACACTCCAAGGGGCCGGAGCAGCGAGCACAGCCAGGTAAGGAGCGTTATTAAAGGGTAGAGCCTGCTGGCAATAAAGGTTTCAGTGCTGGAGTTGTAGACGATGACCGTGCTTGTGGGCTGCAAAAATCACAAGGCATGCTATTATAGTTCTGTGATTATTGGTAGATGAACCTGAATAGCATAAGCTTCTTTTATGAACGTTTTTTTTTTTATACAGGGTGCTGAGACTCACTGATTTTATCAGCATTCTGTGTACTAGACCTACATTTGTCAGGTGTTGTGGTGTAATTAATTAGACCATTCCTCTATATTTATATATGTATGTGCTTGAGTGTGTGTAGATAAAAACTGTATTTTTAGGTGTTTCAGTGTGATCAACGGCAGAAGTTGTGATTTGGACTCTAGAATAAAAGCAGTAGGCCGGCCATTTGTGGAGCAGTAGGGAGCCCTGTAACAAGGGACACGGCTAAATGCTTATAAGGTCCAAAAGCCGAAACCGATTGCATTGCAAATGCTTGTTTTAATCTGACTACACATGCACAGGGATTATAAGTGATTTGCCTGTGATTAGAGGAAGGTTAGCCAATGCTGAAACTCTTATCTTGTTTCTCCATTTTGAAATCGCCATCACCTAGGAACATGACGACGCAATAGCCCAAGTGCTACCCCAAATGTTTTGGGGATATGCCACAGATATCCAAAGTACCTCAGAATTAACTAAGCTAACAAACGTGCATAACCCTTGAAATCCCGTGACCGGTGGGCTACAATCCCTGACAATGTGCCCACCCTCTTGCTCGTAATCTCACCAACAGCTTAGATGGTGCACAGTGCCATGGCTATGCTGATTCATTTCACAAAATAGGGACAGCCATACTTACTTAGAACTAGGGCATATGACAATTACTACACAAACAATGGTTCTTGTGGGAAAAAAAACAATTATGCTTGGTATTATCGCGCGCAGTCGCTGATAAATCTGATGAGGAGTGCCAGAAAAAGAAGTGCCTGTCCAAGATTTAATCATTAACCCAAATACTGCTTAGCACATATATATTTATATATGTATAAAGACAAATATTCATAAACGGGCGCAGAAGTGTACCAAGTGAAAAAGTGGAAAAGTGGAGCCCACACTGTTTATGTGGAAATAATATGTGACATACAAATGTAGATTCTCAGTACATGTAACGACCATTTCAAGTTACACAATACTTAAGTCAAGTCAAAGATTACTTTATTCGGTTAAAATTTAAAACCATCAAAGTGCGCATCACAGAACATAACATTTAAACACATTAAAATAATGCAAAAAAATCATTCCAATTCTCATGCCTTTTGACAGATTCGCCATAAGCCACCATGTATTAAACATTCCTACCAATCAAAAAAATCCTCGATATTTGAATAAATATATAAAAAGTTTGACCTAATCCGATGTCCATCATTTTTAATATTTTTTACCAGGGACACAGTAGTAATTGACAAAGTTCACACTAAGGTACAGTGAGTCTATTCCTACGCCTGATTGCACCTATAATGTAACTTGCGACCCCAAAACAAACTACTGGGGATGCCAACATTTGCAAATATGCCAGTGTTGGCCTAACTTGATCAAAGTTACGCCCTCCCTCTTAAGAGTGGAATGATAAATTTCATGCGTAACAGAACGTAAAAATCGCAGAAAAATATCATATGTAGGGTATTCTGTTCCTAAGAAGTTGTCACAAGGACAAGGACCCAACAACCCTTCATTTAAAAATCCTTTTGGGAAAGCTAGCAGCCAGGGAACCATATTATGCTTAAATCTAGTTAAAGCAAATAAATGATATGGTTTATTTATATATGTTAGATATGGTTGCAACTGCCTACCAACACTCAACATGACAAAACCTCCTCACAGTAGGTTTAGCCAATTCCCTTTCCTCCCTTAATAACATAGATCTATTCAATGACTGCTCCTTTAGTCCTCTAATGGCTGACTTACCAAGAGCTCTAGGGCTTAAGAATAAGTCAGGGCAACCAAGAAACTTCATTTGGGTCTTAATATAACTGAGCCAAGGTATGTCTAAGCCTTTATCCAGGGACACGCAGTCTTGGATGATCAATTGATTCAAATTGGGGGACGGTTGTGCCCAGATTCACAACCAGCATATTAAAGGGGCAACCGCAATCTGATCTGAAATAAAACGAGCACAAAGATCCTCATGAATATTAAAAATTTGGGTAGAGTCCGGGACCGACAGCAACCTGCGGAAAAAATTATTTTCGACTGCATGGATTTCACCAGTCTCTGTATAATCCCTTACGTCACTCCCATAGATCGCCATGGGGAGGCATTTAGCATTATAAATCTTCATGAGCGCCGGGAGTGGTTTAGAGCCAATTCTTGTAGCAAAACCTAAAATGGCCCCAGAAGCACTGGCAAGCGTGTTCTTTTTGTGTACGCGCTGCGTGACCCACGAGCGTCTATCATCAAAAAGAACACCTAAATATGGAAAGGCGGGGACTTTAGAAAGTTCCATCCCTTTGCAATAAAATTTAGCCTTCCTTGCTCTAACTGTGCCAATAGACATTAAGTGTGACTTTTTAAGGTTTGTAATTAAAACTAGATAGTCCATAAAAACAATAAAAGAGATTGCAACCCTCGCGACGTCCTTGCCACCAAAACCGCATCATCGGCATAAAGCAATGCCGGGATCATTTTTGAACTGGCTTTTGGGACATCTTTGCAAGAGGAAGTCAGGGAGTCCCCTAGTTTGTTAATATAAAGTGTAAACTCAGGGGCGCTAAAATGCACCCCATGTCTAACCCCTTTTTTGACAGCCTATGAATCAGTTAAGCTTCCGTCTTCATTATATCGGACGGCAGCTGTAGTGTTTTTGTGAATGGCCGCCAAAAAGGAAATCAGGTCTGCCTCCAGACCGATACTATGGAGGGACACCCAGAGTTTGGATCTATTTACAAGATTAAAAGTAGTGGTTAGGTCCATAAATGCCAAATGGAGATCCCCCCGCTTTACTACTGTGTACTTCCCTATTACTTGCCTTTTCCCTGTCTGAATACATACTGGAAATCAGAAATGATGCTATTTTTATCTAAAAAAAAAAAAAAAGTAAACAACACAATTGCCAATACTGGACGTCACTTAGTCCTTTACAATATGACCTTGATGAATAAAAACATCCCGGTCCGTTTTATAAATTACGTCTCTAGTTTATTTATTCATTCTTAGGATTGATGGAATATATGGGCAAGTATATTGAAAACTTTTCATCCAAGTGTGAACCGGTGGGAGAACTTTTAAAGAAGAACAAGGAGTTTGTATGGGAGGAGCAACACAAATGTGTAGTGGATGCTCTCAAAGAAGAGCTATTGAGTTTGCCGCCTTTAGGGACATTTGAACCTCTTAATAAAACAATCCTCACTACAGACGCGTCAAACAAAGGGTTGGGGGCCACCCTTTCTCAAAGAAACGGGAAGGAAGAAAGGATAATCGCCTTCACATCCTGATGTCTTACAAGCGCTGAAAAGATTTACTCTGTAATTGAAAAGGAGGCCCTGGCATGCTTCTGGGCAGTGAAGCATTTTTTTTTAACTTCTTCCTGTGGGGGCTGAACTTCACCATTCGTACGGACCGCAAGCCCCTCACTTCTATTTTCCCTGTGAAGGGCATGGAAAATTGTACTCCACAAACAGGAAGATGGATTCTGGATTTAGAGAATTATAATTTCAAGGAGGAATATGTTCCTGAAGAGGATAACAAGATTGCAGACTTTTTATCCAGAACATCCTTAGATGTGGAACAGCCCGAGGAAATGCTGGACAGCCCCATCATGGTTGTAGACAACCTCGTCGTCAAGAAGGAAGAATGGAAGAAATGCATGGAGGAAGACAAGGAGATGGACAGACTAAAGGTTGTACTGAGAGAAGGGTGGCCTAGAAAATGCAGCGATCTACAATTAGAACTCAGAGACTACTGGGAGGTCAGGAATGAGTTGAGCATCATTAAGGACAGAGTCTATCGTTAGAGCAGAGTAATACCACCAAAGGGCCTCAGAAGAAGAAGAATGGAACTGGCACACAAAGGACATTTAGGACAGAGACTAACCAAGAGTAGAGTATGCGCAAACTTTTGGTTCCCCAAGATGGATGCCAGCTAGTGAAAGACTGTGTCAGCTGTGCCAGAAGCGATAAATCTAAGTAATCACGTAAGGCCCCTCCGTCCCCTGTTGTTGTGCCTCTTAAACCATGGACTAAACTGGCCATGGATATTATTGGGCCCATGGATAACCTAGGTGTCCAGAAGAGGTTCATATTGGTCCTAATCGACTACACCTCCCATTGGGTTACCCAGAAATGTGTTAATCGCATAAACACTCAAGGATGTGTTCTCAAAGGAGGGAATACCCTTAATTTTGGTCACCGACAATGGGGTACAGCTTACGTCCCAAACAATGAAGGATTTCCTAGAGAACTTGACCATCAAACATGAATTGACAGCCCTATAGTGTGCAAAGGCCAACAGCTTAGTTGTGAGGACAAACAGGCTGAATAAAGAACACATCCAACTGGCCCTTGCCAACCTACTGACATTGGCTAGCTGAATACCCTCCTTGATGGTTCTATTCAGTCTTTCTACCATTCGCGCTGGCCTCTGGATGGTACAGAGAGCAAAGTCTGTGTCTTATCGCATAGCAATGTAGGAACTCCTTTAATTTTTTGAAGCAGAATTGGACTCCATTGTCCATCAGTTTGGAGGTAAGCAAGGTCACAAGCTGGAAACATCCCTACGCGACTGTTTGTGGGCATATCACACCACACCCAACCTGGTAACAGGAATCTCCCCTTTGTTCTCACTCAGGGGGAGAGAACCATGCACCAAACTTAACCCTAGTTGGTTGGGTGGAGGTAGGGCTGTGAACACGAACGATGAGGAGGTGGGGAGGAAGGTTGAACTGCACCAAGCTAAGTACAAGGAATGGTACGATGAAAAGCATGGGGCAAAGCTCCCATGTGGAAAGTAGATAATCTGGTGCAGATCAAGAAATGTGTGAAGGAACCCCACAGCCAAAGTAAATTCTACCCCCCTTGTCGCATTGTAAAGGCCTTCAACAATGTCGTGAAACTTGACAACGGGCAATGGTGGAGTTGCGACAAAGTTGTAAAGTCCCACATGTTTAAATGATTGGGTATCTATAATGCATACTTTACGTTGTATAGGGAGGGAGGTGTGTTTTAATCTTACCATGTTCCTAATGGTACCTTCCGCCTCCCCCTTCCCTTTCTGTTCCTTGGTTTCTTCCCCTGGGAGCTGACAATAGAATGTTGACACCTGAGTTCATTTCGGAGAGTGGATGGTCAAATCAAGAGGACTTCTGCTTACTCTGGTTCCTGTCATTATTCTTTTCAACACTTTACAATTCTCATTGGCTATTCTGACGACTTTGCCCGTCCAGTGGGAGCCTTGACCTTGACCAGGTCACCTACTTCAAAACGTTCTTCTTTGGCCCTATGTATTCTGTCATATCTCTTATTCCTGTCAACCTGGAACATATACTCTTTCCTTCTGGTGTGTGTTCTCAGTGATGTCCACCCAACCTGTGTGCCACTTCACCCTCCCGGCACTAGCCGTGAATCAGGCTTTCTAGCTTTATTCAGCTCAAAATGTGTTTTCATTGGTAGTTTGGTGTGGTGTTAACCTGTACACTTCCAAGGGTTTCATTACTTCTTCTCTCCAGCACAACCTACTGACATTGGCTAGCGGAATACCCTCCTTGATGGTTCTATTCAGTCTTTCTACCATTCGCGCTGGCCTCTGGATGGTACAGAGAGCAAAGTCTGTGTCTTATCGCATAGCAATGTAGGAACTCCTTTAATTTTTTGAAGCAGAATTGGACTCCATTGTCCATCAGTTTGGAGGTAAGCAACTCCTCCCTAAGGAATATCTCCACCAGAAGGTTTTTGACTGTCTTGGTGTTGATCTCTGAGACAATCATCAGTTCCGGCCAACAAGAGTAAAGGTCTACTATCACTAGAATGTAAGGTGATTGCTTCTCTTCCATCAAAGGACCTACTATGTTCACAACTCCATCCATCCATAGGCACTCCGGTAGTCGACTTCAGTACAGGGGTGGTGTGTGTAATTTCAAAACGTTATCACTAGCTGAACATAGTATGCACTCCCTTATCTTCCCCTCTATGTCTAGGTCAGCCACCTAATGTCTAGATGTAGCCTCTGCCTAATCTTTGTGATCCCTCATGGAAAAAAAGAATACATTTTTCCTTTATAGATTTGGAGGGAACTAACTTTGTGCATCTAATGAAACATTCATCCACTAGGGACAATTCCTCATTTATCATCCAGTATGGTTTCAACTGCTTATCATGTTTCGCTTGACCTGTTCACTCTTTTTGTGTCTTCCCACACACTCTCTGTAGCAACAGCTCAGACTTCAACCCTTTCTTCCACTGTCTCTCCTCTACCACCTCCTAGGTAATGACACATTGTTTTCACATTGCATGTCTAAATAATCTTCCTCTTGTAGAGTGACAACCTCCTTCTCCTCTTCTGGGTTTCTGACAAGGCGAGATAGGCAATCTGCAGCATAGATTCTCACGCAAGGGACATATTCCACCCCAAAGGTATAGTGCTGGAGATTAACCACCCATCTTCTTATTCTACTCAAGATGAAGTCTAACCACTTTTTTGGTAAACACCTAGGTGAGTGGCTTATGGTTAGTCCTCTAGGTGAATTTTGTACCCCATATGAACTTTCTAAACATTTCCCAGTGTGCTGCTAGGGCCTGCTTCTCTATCACTGAATAATTATTCTCAGCTTGTCTCAATGATCGGGATGCAAAAGCAATTGTCTCTTCACCCTTCTCAGTCACTTGTATCATCACCGCCCCAAGGCCTTTGGAACTGACATTGGTTGGTATCATGTTTTGCTGCCTGGTATTAAATTCTTAAAAGCCTTAAGATTGGGAGCTGTTGCTGATTCTGCTTTGGTGTACTTTAAATGTTTTGGTCACTCCTCCCTCAAGTCAAATTTTACCCCATGTTTTACTAGTGAATGAATATGGTGTGTTTGTCTAGCATAATTACTGACAAATAAATTAACTATAAAACTCCAGCATCCCCTGAAAGAACTTGACTTCTTTTTTACTCTCGGGGGAGGGAGGGTGGGGGGTTGTTAGGCTCAGTATGTAGTCTTTTTATTCTGTCTTGGGTAGCATACCTTAAGCAGTTTTCTTAGGACTGAGGTAATCTTTTTCTGGGCAGCCTGTTTATGCTTTTACCTCTTTACAGTGAGTCCCTGCTCTTTGAGTCTTCTCAAAACTTGTTTGACTCTTTGATCATGTTGTTAATTGTTCTCGCCAAAGATTAACGCATCATCCTGGCAGCAGAACATCCCTGTGATCCCTTGGAGCATACTGGTCATTATCTGGCATGCGTTTGAACTTGTACACTCCCATGGGAATGATGAACGCTGTGGTTACTTGGGCTTTTGGGTGTAATTTGACTTGGTAATTTGTAGAAGTCAGATCCAGAGTGGAGACGACCTTTGCCCCTGCTACTTTGGTCATCATTTCTGTGATGTTTGGTAGGTGGTGTTTGTCTACCGCTAACTCTTTATTTAGAGCTCTCAGAGCTATGCATAGACATATTGTCCCATCACTTTTCTTTGCTACTGCTATCAGGGCAAGCCACTCGGTGGCTTCTACTGGTTCAATTACTCCCAGGCTGCATAGTCTCTCCAACTCCACCCTTACTGCCTCATGCATGGACAGAGGTAAACTCCATACTCTGGCTTAAGCTGGTTGAGAGTTTTCCTTTAGTTTTATTCTGTGTATGTAGAGTTCTTCCTGTATTCCAGTTGGCGTTTTATCTACACTCTGAAACAATGTTTGCAGGTCTTTTTTTGGAATTGAGGTATATTCCTAGATCCTTCTGTGATGGACATCACAGAATACAATCCCCCTTATGTGAAACATGCACCTTTGTGACTATGTATCTATGTGTGTATGCTATGCTTCCCAAAAGTATCCCTTTCTTTGTATTGGTTGTCCACCATACCCTCCTGGGTCAATATCCATTTTACACAATTTCTTTTTCACTTTAAATACTTTTTCAAACATGTTTTCAGAAATTATCATCAACTTTGTACATGAATCAAACATTGCTTCTACATTTTGTCCCTCAATGCTTATGACATCTTTGGGGTTGCACAAACCCCCTTCCTTTACTGTTAAAATAACTTCGTCACATACTTGTGTCACATTACTTTTGGTATATTTTCTGGAGTTTGCATTATTTTTGCAGCAGATCCTGAAGTGGCTGTTTTTCCCACACTAATTGTACGTTACTTTCAATGCAGTGCACTCAATGCTGTTGGCCATGTGCTCTGATTTCCCACATCTGTAACAAAAGCCTTTAAATGTCAACCCCCCTTTATTGACTTTGGGCTCCTCCCTTGTACCCACCAAAACATAATTTAATTCTTCCATGATTTCACTCACTTTAGGTTTATCCTCTCTCTCTTGTTTTATCTCTTTTACACAATGCATCACGTGTCTGACTTGTTTGGCTAGTGTTAACACCTCCCCATGGGGTGGATCATCCTTTAACCACAATTCTGCTCTTATTCTTTCTAATTTAAATGTTAGTAAAAAGTGATCCCTTATTTGTTCCTCACAAGGTGACCCAAACTTACAGCTAGCAGCCAGTTTCCTTAGGTCCAACACAATCTCTTCCACTGTTTCCCTTTCTGTCTGGCACCTCTTCCCAAAGTGATAACGCTCCATTATGGTGCTGACATTGGGTAAGAAGTGGTTATCTAGTTTATTATGCTTATTTCATATTCATTGACCCCTCTTGTGTCATTTGCGCCATGGTCGGTTACGTGTTACAAATTCTCCTGCCCCTCTGCTCTTAAGTAATGCAGCAGCAATGCTACCTTCCTTTACAAACCTAAGTTGGAGCCACATATACTGCATAATTTTGGAAGACTTTCTTCCATTTCAGGGGTGACTCTCAAGGGGTGGACATGAAAAATGTTTGGGGTGTTACATTCTGCATAGCTTAATCTTATACTTCTAATTGATCAGCCAAATGCAAATATAATTCCCCTGATGAAGAGTCCAAGTGCCTGATTCGAACTACCTGCAACTAAAACAGTTATTCAAACGTTATATCTGTATTCAACTGTGCATTGTTCCATTAATGTTCTCTGGCCCCAACTTGCACTTGTTAGAATCTCCTGCAACAGAAAGTAGTTAGAAGATAACAAATACAGTTCCTCTTTCTCCTTCTATTTTTGTATACATTTAAGAGAAAGCTGGAATAATGGCTAAATATAAAAAACAATTCTCCCACTAGATGGCACTGTTCTTTGTAGAGATGCCTGCATGACTGGAAGAAGGCTTCCTCAGTGTGCCTCTCACTCGTGTATACCCTGTTTCTCCCACCGGTGGGTCTTCTTGAGGAGAACGGGGCGGGCCAAAGGTCTCTCAGATGATCATGTAACAGAGCTTTCACAGAACGGTGTGAATGTTCTACACAAATGCTCCCATAAGACGTTTGAAAACCCGTTAAGACAGCGCCGAAACAGAAGCAACTAGACGGAATGTGAGGCATTTCACTCGCTGGTGCTCTTAAACATCTGGCGGCTCCTCGCCTGTTGCGCCTGCCAAACCGGTGGGGCGATTCTCCTGCTCGCGCTCACGAATATCAGGCGGAAGTGCTCTACTCATTAACCTGAGCCTCCACGTCTACCGCAAGTGTCGACCTTGTCACTGGACAGGGTGAATCAGTTCTTTGAGGCTGGAAGAATGGGATACTCCATCACCTTGGCTTTTCGGGGCACAGCTTCCCCCAGTAGTCTTGAAAGGAGATTGTCATGGAGTGCTGTAGGTAAATACACACATGGGCGCTCAAAAGTGGTCATCGCACTCCAGCTGGCGAACAGACATGTCGCTCTGCCGGTCTCCACAATGCCTGCATGCCACCTGTTTGATCACATGCTTAATGCCTGTCTCTCTAGTTGCTCAGTACCCCAGCAGCACAAAAGGGTCCTCTCACAACGCCTGATGCATAGTTACTCCGTGCTGTCTCCCCCCTATGACAACTGGGTGTACTTGGGTTTACAATACTCTTACTGTCTTTACACGTAAGGTGAACTACACCATCAAGCGCCTAAAGATGATGCTGCATTTCTCTAAATGTATGTGTGGTGCAAGTCTATGAGAGGTTTACTCTCTCTTTGTGGTCCCAGTCTACTCACAGTCAACCCGCACAGTTGAGCATCTAATGCACCCTTCTCTTCAGGCGCTCCAACGCGCGTGTTGAAGTGTCCATCTGTGAGAAGTTGGCCTGGCATATGCTGTCCACTAGTTAAAGTGGGCACTTTGCACAGTCCAAACGAGCCTTATAGTGATTAGGTTATCCTAGTGGCAGCTATGGAGAACAACCTTCAGGCTTAATCTTGAAGGAATGTAAAGTAGCTTGTTTTACCAGATCCGAACCTCCTGAGTAATCAAATGAAAGGAGAACCACACAAGTGTTATATAAAATATATGTATTTATTACTAAACACTCTCTAATAACCTCTATGCGAGATTAGAGCACAAAGCACACAATGCTTAATCAATAGAACAACAGTAAATAGCACGATACACAGCGAGCTCCAGGGGGAGACCCAACCATATACTAAAAAAATTGTATAACAACAACAACTTCACTAGACACAGTGCCTAGTGCACATAGAATTCCTCGACCCCAAGGAACCACCCAAAGGAGTGACACAGGGAGCCCATGGAGGACGGGTGCAGTGTATAAAGACAGATGCGAGCTCTGTGGGAAAGTGGCGGTTGGAAAATTACAGTTTAAGGACACTTTGGAGAGGACTTCAAGCAAACCCTTTGGAACATAGAAGGTTCTAAGGCCAGAACCCCTGTGAATTCCCGAGGTACCCATGCTACCTATCCCAGAGGAGCCGGGTGCATAGGGGTCAAGTGGTGTCGGAAAACCTCTTCATTTTCAATGGCGTGATGCGAAGAAGTGCTGCTGCCGGGAAGATGAAAAGTGTACAGTGGAATCCAAGCCTGGATCCGAGGTAAGAAGAACCTGAAAGCAGAGGAGACAGTGTCTGAGTCACTTCAGGGTGACCAGGGGCTCGATAGACGAATGCCCACTGATGTCAGGTGCTTCGGGTGTGAAGATTGGATGCGTGACTCTGCAGCCATGCGGACCAGGAGACGTCGACGATGACCAAAGTCCAGAGGTGAGCTGTCCCACAAAGGATGTCGAATGCTGAGGGGGTCAGTGTCCGGATTGAACACCAACAAGCCTTGGCAAAGGCAACCCACGCGGGCAGAAGAAACAAGTTACGGTGAGGACCAGCAAGAGCCTGGGACTCTCCAAGCTATGGGAAGTCGGGGCACGTCTGGAGCAACTAGGGAAGCCCAAGGACATTCAAAGTAACCCTCGCTAGACCCACAGGCCAATGGATCAGTGATAGCAAAGGGACCTTGAGGTGAATCACAAAGCACCAGCCCACAGAGCACTCGTGGAGTGGAGGCCGGAGATCTTTGGTGGAAATGCTGCTCGGGTGTCGGGACTACACGTAGTCCAATGCACAGCCTCAGGGATCGCCAAAAAGCATATGTTGCGCAAAAGTACACAGTGCACAGGGGTTCAGGTTGCACGATCCTGGTCTCAGGATTGCTGAGAGAGCAGATCGACCTCAGGGATGCTCGGGAATCCACCTCCTGTGTTGCAGAAATCTTCTGAGTCCTCAGGAGCTCAGGAGATGCAAACCGGTCAGATGCGTTTAGGTGCCTGCTGCTGCAGGGGAATAACTCCTTTACTACAAGGGAGATTCTTCTGTCGTCCAGCGAAGTGTAGACCATCAAAGTACTTGGTTTCTGCTTGCAGAGTTTAGTCCAGGTAAAATCCAAAGTCCTGTAGTCAGGTTTCCTACTTCATACCCAAGGAAGGGGTTGGACTAACTCTGGGGACCCACCTAGGGGAAGGTCGGGACAGAGGGGTGGCTACACCAATGTCCTTTTGCCAGTTTTGCGCCAGAGCAGGAGCAAATGACTCCTGCAACCAGTTTTAGCTGGACTATGCATGGGGACACCAAATGTGCCCCCAGTGCAGACTTTTTGGCACTTTAAGAGTGCACCCACCCAGCCAAAATACACTAAAGCCTGTTTGGGAGGTGGTTACATCTCCCTGTGACAGGAAATCTATTGTCAGGCCTTCCTCTGCTTGAGCTTGGCTCAGCAGCAGGAGGGCAGACTTGCGTCAGTCAGCATCTAGTTTGTGATGCCCAGGTCGAGAAAGCTGGTACAGGGTGTACCGGTGTTTCACATAAGTCCCTCTAGAAGGGTGGAATCATACCTCCCCTGCCAGTTACTGGCGGGGAGGTATGATTCCAAGGTGTTGGAATGACATGTTTCTAAGCAGCCGTTTTAAAGTTAGCACTTACCACGAGGTTATAATGCACTTAAATATATATGGTTGGCTGCATCACAGACAAATGAACAACAAGAAAACCTTGGGGTCTCTGTAGGAAGATACCAAGGAAATCCCTATTTATTTAACCGGACGTCTACCTGAGTACATCTGGTTAGAGTCAAGACTCGCAATTTAGAACAAGACACAAAATCTCAAATGGGGGCCACCAGTGATTGTAGATCAGCAAAACCTTGTTAGGATTCCCATCAAAGACTTGTGATGATCAATGTTATCATTTGGTCATCCTTAGGGTCGTGTGTCTCTGGATCATTGAGACAAAGATCGTACCCTTTGGTGGACAAGGGTTGCGACCCGCGATCACTGTTGGACCATATGATAATGATCTGATGGGTTATAGTGCAGTGCAGAAACACAAAAAGTGGTGGATTAAAATAGGATAGAGAACCTTAAAGAGAAAATTTAATAGGAAAGGTCTCTTCCTGTTAAAAGCAAGAACAGTGCAATAACATAGCAGTTAAAACAAATATCTGCAAGGGGGCCAACATGTTTCAGCCTAATGGGAAAAAGGGGACCCAGGCTTTCTTCAGGGCCTCTGTTCTAAAAAATAATGCTACTGCTTATAGTGTAAATGATATTACAAATGCAAAACTATCGCAAAATGAACGTGAATAACAGTAAAGGATATATATTTCTTCGACATCTGTTAATTCTCCTCCATGACACCTGGTGTATTAAGTTACATCTACAATGAAAACAAAAACACACAGTGACCCCTCTATAAAGACTAATTGTGAAAGAACACTTGTCCGAAATATTACTCTATAAGGACATGCTCTACTCACCCAGATTGTCCGGGGAACAGACCTCACCTCTCCTGGACCTGGCTCAAGACATGTGAGACCCCGCTCTATGGAAGTAAAACAACCTGACCTTAAATCCAGCAGAGAGAATATATCAAAATCTATCCTGCTCTGTCATGAATTTCCATGGTGCAGGTTAAACATACAGTTAACTCCCAGAGTTCACTCCCTATCATAATACAGTGTCTGAGGATCAATACTCCAAGGCTAGCTAGCTGTTTTCTTGTTGGGCTCCTTCCTTTTATCTTATGCAGGACCTGGAACCTGATTATTTGGTAACATAAGAGCCAAATAAACACATGCCACGCCATGCTTTGGTGTCTAGCGCCTCCGCGGCATGTGGAACTACAGACGTGTGTGCGGTGACGTCATTCTGTAGTCCAGGAAGTATCGCGAGCGGCGACAGCTCGTTATCGAGTGATCTTCTTTTTTCCTCACTCCTTCCACGCTAAGTATTTATACTATCCGAATACATGGGCAGTACACCAGACGATCCGGGTAAGGAGTGCTCAACCGATTGATGGTTTATTTTCATAGTGATAAGCGAATTGTTCGTTTGTAAGACATAACCTACGTTGATTGGCCACCGGATAGTTTTTGAACCAGTCTTAAGGGTTGGACCTGTTCTGATCGTTGCCTCCCCCTGACTCAGTACCGGCCAGAGGCAACGACGGACAGGAAGGCCACTTGTTAGGTTAACCCTTTTTGCTTTTGCTTATGCTATAGATGGTTTCTTACCACTTACAGATATGTTACCCTCTCAATGGTGTCTTTTGAAGGGAAGCTCTACTGGGCAGGTTTGTAGGGTCTTTTCTATTTAAAGATATCACTGGTGTTTGTATGATCCAGCACTACATCACAGCTGTCATTTCAGAATGAAGTGCTTTGTGCCTTGGAGTATTGATCTTTGGACATTGTATTATGATAGGGAGTGAACTCTGGGAGTTAACTGTATGTTTAACCTGCACCAGGGAAATTCATGACAGAGCAGGATAGATTTTGATATATTCTCTCTGCTGGATTTAAGGTCAGGTTGTTTTACTTCCATAGAGCGGGGTCTCACATGTCTTGAGCCAGGTCCAGGAGAGGTGAGGTCTGTTCCCCGGACAATCTGGGTGAGTAGAGCATGTCCTTATAGAGTAATATTTCGGACAAGTGTTCTTTCACAATTAGTCTTTATAGAGGGGTCACTGTGTGTTTTTGTTTTCATTGTAGATGTAACTTAATACACCAGGTGTCATGGAGGAGAATTAACAGATGTCGGAGAAATATATATCCTTTACTGTTATTCGCGTTCATTTTGCGATAGTTTTGCATTTGTAATATCATTTACACTATAAGCAGTAGCATTATTTTTGAGAACAGAGGCCCTGAAGAAAGCCTGGGTCCCTTTTTTCCCATTAGGCTGAAACATGTTGGCCCCCTTGCAGATATTTGTTTTAACTGCTATGTTATTGCACTGTTCTTGCTTTTAACAGGAAGAGACCTTTCCTATTAAATTTTCGCTTTACGGTTCTCTATCCTATTTTAATCCACCACTTTTTGTGTTTCTGCACTGCACTATAACCCATCAGATCATTATCATATGGTCCAACAGTGATCGCGGGTCGCAACCCTTGTCCACCATAGGGTACGATCTTTGTCTCAATGATCCAGAGACACACAACCCTAAGGATGACCAAATTATAACATTGATCATCACAAGTCTTTGATGGGAATCCTAACAAGGTTTTGCTGATCTACAATCACTGGTGGCCCCCATTTGAGATTTTGTGTCTTGTTCTAAATTGCGAGTCTTGACTCTAACCAGATGTACTCAGGTAGAAGTCCGGTTAAATAAATAGGAATTTCCTTGGTATCTTCCTACAGAGACCCCTAGGTTTTCTTGTTGTTCATTTGATTCTGTAAAGGGATACTACCTAGCTGGTCTTTAAATATCCCTTAAGCCCTCCACTCCTGTTTTGTTATTTGCATCACAGACAACCCTGGAAAATAGGTTCCGAAGGCTGCAGAGGGGCTCTGCTCATGCAGGCACACCCTCTCACATTAAACCCAGCACCCTACCTTCAGGATTGATAATGCCTGCCATAGGGGTGACTGATAGGTTTATATGTGCAGTGATTTAGAAGAGATATAGGGAACCTATATCTAAGTAAGGGGTACATGCACCACCGTACACAGGCTGCAGTAGCAGACCTGTGGTGTCGTTTTGAATGGCCTCTTAGGGGTGGCACAATACATGCTTCAGCCCCTGGGAGGCCTCTGGGGTAACTATACCCTGGGTACATGGTGTACCATATACTAGGGACTGATAAGGGTACTCCCCTTCGGCTCAGGACTACGCCGAGAGGTACCGACGGAGAGAGCGGGGCCTCATTCTCCGAGCTGTTGCCGGGCGAGGTGAGGCTATATTCCCACACATAGTTGGGGATTGCATCCTCTACTATCACACAGCTCAAGAGGATACGGTAGGATGGTCCATTGACCATATTCACTGTTGATAGACTTGTTTTAGTCTAATAGTTCACTTTTTATGCACCACAGATCAGAGTGTATCTTTGCAGTAGCACTTATATAATCGTGGCCCTGAAGAATGCCGGTGTACTTTCACCCAATGGCAGAAACATGTTGGCCTTATTGACCACCTAGCAAAGTAGACAGTGATTTTGTCACACTGTTTTTCACCCTTTTTAACGTGACGTCCAGGTGAATACCAATAAAATGATTTCTCTTTTGCCTTGACCGTCATTTTAATACCACCCACTTAATTTTCACTGCACTGCACTGTATCAGCCCGGCCAGTGGCGAGGACACTTTCATTCTCTGAACCTTAGCTGTGTGATATCTAGCCGATACATCTGGGCATGGATACACTGGCCTGGTTCTAGACGCCCTAAATGACGAGGCTCCACCACGAGGGTGGGCTGATAGGACTTTCATCAAATCCTTAGTGTCTCTCGACCACTTGAGGGCTGGTTCAGGGCATGGACAGTTTGCAGTTTTTTCAGTGAGAACCTAGAAGACTTAGCTTAACTCCAGACCTTCAAGTTTTTTATTGTTCTTCATAGTCTCAGCAGGGGTTCTAACTTGGATGGTCTATAAACACACTCCCTTTGACCCTCCTCTGAAAGTTGTTTTACTGATAAGGGTACCCCAGAATCCAATCTGGAGTGTACCTAAAGAACATGCAATCAATTTAGAGGAGAAAGCAGAAAGACTGGGGTCCTGAATAGCAGGATCCCAGTCAGTCTAAGTCGAAAACAGTGATAAATCAGCAAAAAGTGAGGGTTAATATAAGAGGCAGATCCTACTCTCCTACACCATCTATGTTAGCCATCTCGATGTTATCTCTGCATCCCGTTGTCTGTTGCCAGTGTTAAACCAGGATCCATGAACACACAGGAGACGCTTGTTGAAGAAAGTTAAGTTTATAACAAGTACAGCAGGATACACCTCAACCACAGCTGTTAATACACCAACTGCCTCTGTACTCATGCCTCAGGGGAGCTCAACAAAGTACTCCCTGGCACCAACATTCCCAGTACATCATCCGGCCTCACGGACAATGGGCAAGGTGAAAACACCATTGTACGGGGAAAATATGGGAAAGGAAAGGACAGAGAAAAGGACACCTCTCTTGTGAGATGCCACAGTATGGAAGTATTCTTCCCAGATGATAATGTCTTCCTTAGCCACATTCTTGAACACATTAATTCAGTATTAGATGGGTCACCATCACTTGAAGTTAAGCTCAGCAGAAATGAAAATTTCAATGATCCTAAATATTTACATGTTCACTTTCTGAATGAATACACATAACATGTTGCTGTGTCAGCCATCTATTTTTAGCTGCTGAAAATATCTAGTCTTTATGCTTAAAAATAATCTAAACCGCTAAGCTCACATCAGTTCCGTAGGAAGGAAAGTAGGTCCTACACAAACTCCCACAAGGAGTACAACCTTTTCTTCCTGAAGAAGCATTTTAAAAAGTCATGCAATCCCTACTATTAGTGGTGTTGGATTATTGCTCACTGAAATACACAAATTACTCCTGCCACCCGTAAGGCAGCATTGCATGAAGCTGGTTTAGCTTGTCATTTGCAACAGAAAGTACAGCCACAAGACTTCAATCTTTGTCTCACTGCAGTCGCGTCCCTTTGAATTCAGGAGTGTATGCAAAGTAAAGTCCACATTTGTAAAGCGCACAATCACCCGTAAGGGTCTCTAGGCGCTGGGGGCCGTCGGGAAGATTAAGCGAGCTATTGCCCAGAGTCACATGGTGCTGGGCTAACCTGCCGCCGGAGCCGGGGATCGAACCGTGGTCCCCAGATTCCAGCGTCAGTCGCCCTGGCCGCGGCGCCAACCTTTATCGTCCACAAAAGCTTCAACTCTGGACCACCCAACGTTTTACCACATGGCCAGGTCATTGTAGGCAGTCAGTGCTCTAAAACGTTTCTAATTGTGTATATGAAATATCGTTTTGACTGCCGATGGAAATACCTACTCCTGGCAAGATGGCCCTCATGTGAATTGTAGCCGATTCACCACCCATGCCGTAAGGGAACTCAGCCCTCGACTATGCTGCCTGGAATTACCTATGCAATTCCACACGGCCACGCGGCTGACCGGAGGACGCCGCTGCCGCTATCACGGGGTCGGTGCTACTTGCAGCTAACCACTTGGATGCTAATGACAAGGGTAACTCGTCATGGAGTGCCCATTCATTTCAATGGAAATTACATGAGGAGCCTGCAAGTGCCTTAGCATCCAAGTGGTTTTAATGAGCTGGCTACGGGTTGCTACATTGATGGGTGCAGCCTGTGATCTGCGCGGGCTGCAGGCAGCAACTGTATACTTTGTGAGCTCTTTACTGCTGGCTGAATTGAAGAGGGACCTGGACTCTGCTGTGACTCGGCTCCGCTGTAAGGGGAATATGGCCTCTCGTGGAGCCCGAGGGACCAAGGTGAAACCCGGTGTTGGTAACACCGGTGCTTCCGTCAGTGCGGGACATCGAGAATTGGAAGGGCCAGCACAGGAGCCGGCCCAGGAAGGCAAAAAAGAGACTCGCACGGTAAGAAAGACCACGGGGAGAGGCGGAGTAAGTGGAGCCCCCAAGGAGGGGCTGAACATACAGCCCTCAATTGCCAAAATGTGTCCTGCTATCAGACCTCCGGCCCCTAACAGCGAACACAATACTGTGGAAACATGCTGCACTATAGGCGTTGACAGCCTGGCTCAAATATTAGTGCAAGGAACTGTATCTAATGAGCAGCCACTAGGAATTGAGGGACCAGTGGGTCCGATCAACCTCAGGCAGCCCGATGCCCCCCTACAATTCAACACAGAGGGCAATAACATGGATTTAATATCTACCATGTCTACATCAATCGGAGATCTAACCCTGGAGAATCTGGAGGGAGGCGCTATTGGTCCAAAAATCTCTGCTGTGGGCTTTAGTGGTACTCAAGGGATTCCACTCCCCCTCTCTCCTGAATCTATTGGGGAACCCTTCTTCTCTGTTTCGGATGGTCCGACTCGGCAGAGGAAGGATGCTCCACCAGTTCTACTGACGGCGCTCTTTCGAATAGTAAGGGCAAAAACATTCCTCAAGAAACCGGTACTGTACAGCGGCGGAAAAGTGAGCGTAGTAAAGCTAAACAGCGCAGTAAACTTAAGTAGGATGATTCGGACTCCCAAGCCTTGCTATTATTCAGCGAAGGGATCACTAAAAACCTGGAACAGCTAGAAACCTCCGCGGCCCACACAGTTGAAACTACGGAAGAGCCCTCTCAGTTGGCTATATTAGCCTCAATCAAACAATTTCAGGAGGAGGTTAGATCTGACAGTCGTTTTGCTAAAGGTGCCGCCAAGCAGCTACAGGGGAGCTTGAGGAAGCTGAATAAAGTCTGTTCTGATAAAGGTGACCAGGTTACTCTGGTCGAAAGTCGCACAGAAAGCTTAGAAACAGAAGTTACTGCCCTAAAAGATCTTGGGTCATCTCAAAGCACCCTCATGTCGGATGTGATGTTGAAGTTGGAGGACCAGGAGAATCGTCAGCGCCAGAACAATCTCCGCCTCCTAGGAATTCCCAAAGGAGTTGAAGGGGATGACCCATGACGCTTTATTGTGAAACTCCTTCGGGGTGCTTTTTCAGATCATCCCGAAGGGAACTGGGATTATGATATACAGTGTGCCCACCACTTTCCTCTCAATCTGAAAAAACGTTATGAAGGCAGCAAAAGCAGCGGGAAAAACCCAGGGTCTTCCTGGTGTGTCAGCTTTGTGTACCCTCTCAGCAGCTGGGGCCCAAGTGTTTTTAGTGAATCCAGCTAGACTAAAAGTCATTGCAAATGGGTCAACCCATACTTTTGCATCTGAAAATAAAGCCCAAGTGTATCTCGATTAAATAAAACCTAAAAAAGGTTAATAGGATCTGCTGGAGGTCTTGTCAGAAATGTTTCTTCTTGAGATAACTCCTATTTGGGGTGGAGGGTATTGATTTTTTTAGATTTAAAATATGTTGTGTTGCAGTTTAGACTTTTTTCCCCCCTTTTTTCGCTGTTGTTTTGTCCTATTTTTTGGGCTGTGTGTAGGCCTCTTAGACTTCAAGATTTGTATATGTATTAATTACGACGGGGCTTGGTGGCTGAAATTTATCACAGGCAGCCATCATTCAGGCTTTTCCTGATTGCTCTAAAATTGGGGGGTGGGGGGGATGCCATGTTGGGTGGGGTTGCTGAGGGAGTGGGGGTACATTTATTTCCACTTTTTCTTTTTTGTTTCAAGTGCCTGGTGGGATGAGAAAAAAAAGGAAAAAAGAGAGAAGGAAATAACAAAAATAAAGCAAATAATGAGCAAGACAATCTAAAAAAAATATGTACTCAGTTTGTCTGAATGTCTGTTATATAGACATTGATATGATCAGCTTGGATTCATGGTTGGTCAATGTAGTCTTGTATAGAAATTCAGGCATCAGACGGTGACAATCTTTTCCTGTCCTCCTCTTTTATTTGATTTTTTTTCACACTATGGCAACTAATTTCAGATTTGTTAGTGTCAATATTTGTGGTTTAAACCATCCCTGGAAAAAGCAGAGGGTGGCCCAGGGGTTGCGGCTACTGGGGGCTGACATTGTCTGCCTCCAAGAGACACACATCGAGGGCTCGCAGGTACAACTTCTAGACACACTTGGATTTAAGCCAATTGGGGGGGCATCTCAAGGAGCTCGAGCGAGAGGTGTGGGGATTTTAGCACAGACTCGATCTCCATTGCAGCCCATTCGTGTCAAGGCCAACCCTCATGAAAGATGGGTTTTGGCTGGATGTCGGCTACCATCTGCTTTTTATTTACCTTATGCTCTATCTATGGGTGTGCAGTTGACAATCCTGAGGTAATCAATTGGATCAATGGGAATTAGCTCATTGGCGCCTTGCTGTGGTCTTAAGTGGCGATCTTAACATTAACTTACCCAGTAATTGGGGGGAGTAGCAGGTGGAGGTACAAAGGCCGAAAACCTTAGGTGTTTCAAGCCATTAGGAATTTAATGGACACACACAGGCTCATTCATTTATGGGCTTACTTGAAACTGAGTCAGCCAGGATTCACTTTCTATTCTCCTCCCCATCTTTCTTTAGCTAGGCTTGATTACTTTTTTGTCTCTTCCTCTTTGATCAGGGATTGTGATATAGATATCGCTCCTCGTTTTTTATCAGATCACAACCCACTCATTTTAAACATACCAGGGTTAGGTTCTCGTAGGGAGGCCCCATCTTGGAGCTTTGAGCGAGCTCTCCTTTATGATAATGGGTATCAAACCTACATGAGGAAATGAATTGAGGAGTTTTTAGTTAAAAATATTGGGTCTGTCCCCACAGTGGTCGTCTGGGACACACTGAAAGCTTGTATCAGAGGGAAATCTTTGCAGTATTCCTTAAGGAAAAATAAACCGAAAAAAACACAAATCTTAGAGCTTCAGGGTGAACTCGCAAAGGATGAGGAAATTGTAACTGAGGCAGTTCGAAAGGGTGCTGATGTGGAGGTCGCACAGCTAGGTGCTCTGGCCATAAAAGCAAAAATTGGCACAATATTGTCCGAGAAAGCTGCGGCTAAATGGGCAGCCTCAAGAGAAAAACATTATGAATTTAGCTAACTTATTGGCCACCAATTTGCTGTCAGAACAAGACAAAAGGTAACCCTGAATGAAATTCGGGTAATGCAGATATCCTCAGGTGAAATTACGAGTTACCCCAATAAAATACGATTAGCTTTTCATGAATTTTATCAGAAATTTTATTCCGTGGGAGTAGGTGGTCCTCAGGTACTGCGATGTGAGTGACGGCCAATTATTTAGATTCGGTCTCTTTAGCACAGCTTACTCCTGAGGATCATGACATATTGGAAAATCCTCCTTCTTCGGAAGAAGTTACCACGGCTTTGCTCAGTCTGCCTTGACGGCAAGGCAACCAGGTCTGACTGTATTCCTTTAGAATTCTATAAAATCTTTTTTCCACAACTAAAAGATTTCTTTGGGACTCTAATCCAGCTAATTTTCAATGGCGCTTTTCCACCT
This sequence comes from Lissotriton helveticus, assembly GCF_964261635.1. Lineage (NCBI taxonomy): Eukaryota > Metazoa > Chordata > Amphibia > Caudata > Salamandridae > Lissotriton > Lissotriton helveticus. Next base: position 1,057,163,378 of record NC_136063.1, on the reverse strand, counting down.
GCGTCTTGGGCAACCGCGAAGATTGTCATTTTTCCCAAAAAAGATAAGTCACCCCTACAAATCGCCTTATTACGCTTATAAATGGGGATTTGAAAATCTACGCCAAGATCTTTTCGACCCGGTTATCGTCAATTATCAAACACTTGGCTTCCAAATGGCAACACAGCTTTATCCCAGAGAAAGGTACAATCGACCACATCTGCCGAACTATTACTCTGTTTGATGCGGCTCAAACTACAGGCGACCCGATCGCGTTAAAAATACTTGATGTAGAAAAATAATTCGATCAGGTCTCCTGGCAGTTTGTGTCGAGGGTCATGGAGAAGATGTGCTTTGGGCCCAAGGCTATTCAAGTCATAAAAACTCTATATCGTACCCTTGTAGTGAGTGTGTTGATAAACGGGCAGCCCACAGAGCCGGTTGAAATCTCATGCGGGATGCGGCAGTGTTGAACCTGCTCCCCGCTGCTCTTTGCCTTTTATATAGATCCCTTAATAAAAAGGCTTCAAGGCAATCTTGACATCAAGGCTATTAATCGATTCGGCTTAGAGACAAAAATTATGGCTTATGCCGACGACTTAGCCCTGGTGACGTGTGACCCAGAAAAAGCCATTGTCGCTGTTGAATTAGAAGCTCAAGCCTTTGGAAAGATCTCTGGTTATGCCCTAAACAGATAAAACTCAGATTGTTGTCAACGAGAAAGTCAAATGGATTGATACTAGAGTCGTCCCTAGGGCAAAATATCTGGGTGTAAATATAGTTGTTGACACTGAATCAGTTGTTTCAGAAAATGTGGCACGTCTGGCAGCTGAGACAAAAAGAGCATTGAATAGATTGAACAATTTACATCTGACCATAGTGAGTTGATGTAACAAGTTAAAAATATATTTTTTTCTCCCAAATTAGTTTATTTTTTTAGAGCCATTCCTTTGGAATTTCCAAGTGCATTATTGTAGGAATTTGAACGCCTTTATTCTCAATTAAGAGGAGGTTGGGCACTCCCTAATATAAGCCTATATTACTGGGCTACGGCCTCACAAAGCTGCACTATATTATTACAACAACAACCTTTAACTATAACAACTTCACTCCCGTCCCCGTTGGAATTACTACTTGGGCCTGAAGCTTGGGGTTGCCTATGGCGTCAGGTGGAATTCGACTACTATAAAAGGGTCAGATTTAAGTCCCTGATGGGTACCTTCAAAGTCTTTACTGTCGTTCAGAAACTTTTAGGTCTAGGTAGGTTGAACTATTACACTCCCTACTAATCATAACCCTAACTTGCCTGCGATATTTGGGAGTTCTTATCTTTAAAATTGGTTCAATTTGGGTATCCTTAAGTTGGGAACCTTGTTCTCAATTGAAGGTATTTTAACCTTTGAAGCCCTAAAGACCCGCTATAATTTAAGCCAAAATGAGGCTTTTAAATATCTAGCAGTTAGGGACTTTTTGGCTCGTAAGGCTGGTGGGCCCTCCGAGTTTGCCCCAAATGATCTAATTGACAAACTAAGTGGGTCCCCTATGCCTCGTATTGGGCACATTTATTCAACTCTGAACAACCTTATGCCCGACGATTTGGATAGTCTCCTGTAAGTGGCAGCAGGAATTAGATACTACGGATAATGTTTTTAGCCGTGCATTATGTTCTGCCCAGAGCGACCTGCTCTCAGCCAAACTCCAGGCACAGTTTTTTAAAACTGGATTCTTCCTTTATATTACGCCTAGGAGAATTGCGACATGGGAGACAGGCCGGGTAACGTTATGACCCAGATGTGCGGAAGTTGGAGCAGACTTCATCCATATGTTCGCTTCTTGCGCAGTGCTTAGACCTTTGTTTAATCAAATTCAGTATTTTGTTTAAAAAGGTATGAAAACGAGATGTCCTGCTTTCTCCTGTGACCATCCTGCTGGGCATTCAGGATACTGTGGATAGAAAGAATGGTGTGCCTTTGATTTTTGTTGCCATGACAATCTATCGGTTATGTATTACTTCAGCTTGGATAGACCTTACCCTCCTTTATTCTCTCAATGGCTAGCCCGACTTATAGCCACCTGTAACCTTGAGAAAGCCATCTATTCTAAAAAATGTATCCGAGCTAAAAAGAAGGGTCTAATGATATGGGAGCCCTTATCCAGGTGGCTCAGCCATAGCAACGATTAATGAACCTCTGGACTGAATAGGAATTATTTATGAATGTTACCCTGAGATCTGATCAAGAACCTTGCAGTATACAGAACTGTGGACCTCGTGAATCAAAGTTTAATGTCTTTTTGGCTAGTTGAATGATTTTTTAATTGTAGTTTAGGACTCACAATGTGCATTGATAAGCTGTAAATGTTTAGCTTTCCTCCCAGTCAATTTTAACACTGCAATGTTGTGCCATATTGTTTTGTGATGAAGAATAATGTATTGAAGCTGGTGGGTAATTGTTTTCTGCTAGGCGTAAAGTAGGTTAAATTGCTTTCGTTGGTCGTTTAATCCATCTAGCAATCTACCTAGTACATCTCTGCCCGTTTTTTTCTTTCTTTGTCTCTCTTTACTCTATTGCTAATTGAGATGACTAGCAATACTGCCCAATATGCACAACTTCATAGATTCGCACGTCAAAATAATTGCTGTATCTTGCTTCAGTGATTGTGTACTACGATTATTGTTTTACAACTGATTCACTGGCACTTTATGTATATATATATATTTTTGGTCCGAGATATGCTCACATGCTTCCGCCGTGGGACGAGTGGTTTTCTTTCTTCTTTTCTTTATTAATGGTAAATATTTTCACTGTTTGATCTACGTGAGGGGTGGAGGGCGCTGTGTCAGTTGGAACTGTAACACTTTTGCGTATTGACAAGATTTCTACCTTCTTCCACACGAAAATAGTGGATATCTATACCGCTCTTGAATCTCTTAACTGCGAGCTGGGAGCTTTACTCCCCCCTACTTATCCCCTCTCTATCGAATGCCAGGTGAATGACCCCCGGAGTAGCCTTATCAACTTCCCTCTCCTCACCTCCGAACAGCTAAACCTGCTCCTCGACAAAATAAAATCTGGATCCCCTCTGGATCCATGTCCCCTCAAGATCCTTAAGGATTGCAGGGAGGTACTGCTGCCCCCTCTCTTAGAAGTGATGAACCTAGCAATCTCTGAAGGCATTTTTCCATCCTCATGGAAAACAGCGGTTGTTAAGCTTCTTCTGAAGAAGCCCACATTGGACCCCGGAGTCTTGAAGAATCTTCGCCCTATATCCCTGCTGCCCGCCCCAGCGAAGATGCTCGAGGCATATCTCAATCAACATCTGAGCACTTTTCTGGAAGCCTCTAGTCTGCTGGATCCATCCCAACACGGCTTTCGAAGGGCCCACAGTACTGAGTCTGCCCTTACGGTGGTCGTCAATAACATCAGTTCGAAAGTTGACAGGGGCCAGACTACCCTTCTGGTCCTGCTCGACTTGACAGCTGCCTTTGATACCCTGTGTCCCTCTGTATTGGTAACACGTCTTAGGGAGATGGGAGTTGAAGGCCCAGCACTGAGCCTCTTGACCTCTTTCCTTAATCAAAGAGAACAGAAGGTCAAGGTGGGTGCGTTTTTCTCCCCCTCTAAGCCTGTGCAGTGTGGGGTCCCTCAGGAATCTTCTCTGAGTCCTACTCTTTTTAATGTCTATGTGGCCCCACTTGCCAGGTTAGTAAGATCTTTCGGGCTGGAAGTGCTGTCATACGCTGACGACACCCAAATTATGGTCTCCCTCTCCCAATGGGTGAGTATCTCCGCACTTAACTTCAGGAACTGCATGGAGGCAGTCTCTCAGTGGATGATCCGGAACTTCCTGAAGTTAAACGGAGAGAAAACCGAAGTTCTGATATTTGGGGGCAATCAGGACATTTGATCAAGTGACTGGTGGCCTCCGTCCCTTGGAGCGTGCCCTCTGCCTTCTCAATCCGCCCGAAATCTGGGTGTACTGATAGACTCCACGCTCTCCTTTGATCTTCAGGTCAGCAGGACGGTTTCCACCTGCTGTGGTGTCATCAGGATTCTGAGAGAGATCGCACACTACCTCTCCCCAGAAGCCCGAAAGCAGGTCACTGTGGCTCTTGTCTCTTCGAGACTAGACTATTGCAATGCGCTCTATTCAGGCATCAATAAAAAGCTCACTCAGCGCCTTCAGATAGTGCAGAACGCAGCCGCTAGGCTTGTTCTTGACGCCCCTAGATTTTCCTCAGGCTCTCTAGCCAGGAAGAACCTGCACTGGCTACCTATTCAGGCTAGGATCTCTTTTAAGATCCTGTGCCTCACCCATGGGGCTCTGTATGGCGCAAGCTCAGAAGGCATAAGGTCCCTTCTTTCTCCTTACTCCCCTAGCAGAGCCCTTCGCTCTTCCAATAAAAACCTTCTGTCTGTCCCCCGGGCCTTTAAAGCCAGGTGGGGAGGGAGGGCTTTTTCCTCCCTTGCCCCTAGGCTGTGGAATATTCTTCCTCCCGAACTTAAAGGACAATCATCCATCCTGCTTTTTCGTAAGGCACTAAAAACATTGCTCTTTACAGAGGCCTATCTGTAATCTTGTTATCAGTCCATAATACAAGCAGTACCATCACTTAGGTGCCTTGGGCTAAGTTGCGCGTTACAAGATGTCACTCATTCATTCATTCAAATTGCATATTTAAAAAAAAAAAAGAAGGAAATACCTACTCCTCATTACCCATGTGGGTTTGGTTTGTCCTTTTTAAATCCACAAATACATAAATATGGTATTTAGGCAAACATTCAAGCAGGTTGGTTGTAATACTTTTGCACTCAATTGAAGACCAGTGACCCATACCCTACATAAACACCGATGCTTCGACCAACCACCATTTCTAATGTTAAACTGCAAGACAGTTAAAAAGGTCAGGCTTCAGACTTTCCAGTAATGCCACTGCCACTGTATAGATCAACTTTGTGATAAGAAGCTATTTAAAATGTACAAAAAACCCAATGCAATAGAAACAGTTGGCCATTTGTTTGCATTCTTCTCTACTCTAACATTCCAGCTCTTTTCGGGAAGTGCAACAATGGTGTACACGTTGGATATCATGGCCAGAGGCACAATTTGCTGTGGTGTAGGATGGGAATATTGAATCCCGGAAATCGACAATAGCAATATGGAGGGGCAAGTTATCGAAAGATACTTTTCTATTCATTTTCTCTACCTAAGTGCACATGTACGAATTTTAGTTATATACCTATCTTCAAGGTTCGCAGATGGGGATTAATAATAGTAAATTCTGATGGAGCAGAGATGTTATCTTTCCTCTATTTACAATTTTACACAGAAATGGATTACCTCCCTATGGGCATTTACCGTGCAATATTTTGTCCCTCTATCTTGTTGTAACGATGTTCTGTCCCTTCGATATTCAGGATATGGTCTTCCCTGCTAGAATCATTTGCTGTGAAGATTTTAGAACAAGACAAAGCTGTTTAAAGAAGACAAACTAACTGCTTCAAATCATAGCAGTGTGTGTCTCACTTATTGAGGTCTGCCTTGGGAACAGCACTGTAGTTGATTCATTTGCAATAATATCCCATTTGGTAAATTCTACAACTGCAAGAACGAGTCGTTTTTGAAGATTAATATATGATGCAACTCCTAAAAACTCGATTCCTTATTTCCAAATATAGCACTTTGGAAATGCCAGCAAAATCCCTGTAGAGCTAAACGAGCTATGGGAATATGCCTTGATTAGCAGCCTCCGCAGTCATTATCTGCAGTGTGCTTGAAACCTTGAAAAGAAAAAACTGAAAAAACACTTACTGGTTAAGGTGGAATCAGACATTAATGTCGGAAGGTGTTTGAATAGGTTCCGAAGACGCCGATTTGGTAATTTGAAAAACAGCAACAACTCTCCTGAATTTGACGACTCAACAACTAAAGTCATGCATCTGAAAAACAAAACACATTTTACATGACTGATGCGAGGACAGACCCCGAGTGACTAGGAGCTCGGAAGACATACGGTACGGTAAAGCAATAAGGAAATGTTGAAATTTGAATAATTTTTAATGCTTTTGGGAAATATCTGCCCTTCTACTTTAAACAATTTACTAACTTTCTCGTTTGAAATCACAATATTATTTATTTGATGGAGTTTGGCTTTATTTGTCAGTCCCAGTCAGTAGTTTAATCAGTGTTGGTAAAAGTGTTGATAAAAGTCCAAATTATTACAGTATTGGTGTATGCAAATTTTTCTTTGGTGACAAAGATTGTAATTTTACATTGATGCTCCTTTCTGATAAGCAGTGGCTATTTGGTAGCAAAAGTGACCACATGGTGGTATTGGCCATGATCAGTTATTCATATGCCAAGTATTTTCACACGAAAGTTAATTTAAGGAATGTGTTGATGGAAGAAGCTCCTCACTTAGCTATGGGAAGAGAGCTAATGAATAATCGGCCTCAACTCATCAGTCCATGCCAGATGGAGATGATCCAACACTCAACATGCTTGTTGCACTGATAACACTGCCAGGATCAGTGAAACATTACCAACTCACCCACTCTCCTTCATTACTGAGCAGAATTTGTGCATAGCTTCAACATATTTGCGAGAAGGGCAATGTGAATAAAACATGCTATTTCTTTGCCATTCCAGATTTCTTAAGATAGTTCTTTTTTATTTGAAGCTGATAAATAAAACAGCAACAGATGATGATGCATTTTGGCAAGTTATACTTTAATTCAAGTGCATCATAATACGTATTTTGAAAATTCTTGATCCTTTATAAGCGCTTAAATGTCTGTGGTGCACAGCCATTTTCCATGCCCGGTTCCCCTAACTGTCTAACAATTGTACACCCTTTTCCTCTCACCAAAATGTAAACCCCTTCGCTGCGGGGGTTATTCCCCCGCTGTGCTGGAGGGGAGGGGGGCGCGCACAGCGCCCGCATGCTCATGACGAGCTGAGCTCGTCATGAGCTACAGTGCTCCTGTGCTCATGTCGTGCTCAGCTCGTCACAGGTGCATTGGCTCCGTGGAACATTCAGCACAGTGTGGGAATTCTCCCCGCATATGAGCGTTCCACGGGCCATGACGAGCTGAGCTCGTCATGAGCACCGGAGCACTGTGGCTCATGACGAGCTCAGCTCGTCATGAGCATGGAAGAGGTTAAATAGTCATGAGCAGTGGCTCTTTACCAGCACTGATAGAATAGAAGAATCCACATTTGTGAAGTCATTACCAAAGCCAGGCTCACAAAATGGTGGACTTAAAACAAAAAGTAAATACAATAACTTCACAATTCTAAAAATAAAGTGAGCACATGGCTCATAGGCCAACATTACATGGGTAAAGAAGATCATCTTATGCCTTATGTGCAGCCTGTCTCCATAAAGTCGTCCATTTATGTATTTATACATCAATATTGCCATTTGCAATGTAAGCAATTCTGTATTTTCTTTAAAAACTTACATTGAAAAAAGCTGCAATGTTCAAAACAGTGAATCTTCTCTGTAATTTACGCGAAAGTGAATATATGTGGAAATATATTTTATAAGGGTCTAGATTACCACTTTTGTTACCACTGCATAGAACACTGTTGTGGGACATTTGAAAAGCCCACTCAGCAATGTAATGAGCAGCTCCAAAGCCAGTTTTGTTTATATAGTTCCTAAACCCATAGATGTCAAGAAGCTTGCACTTTGTACTCGGGGATCATCAAAGATTTAACCCCAGGATAAAGTCTGATTATTTATTTTATTAAAATTTTATCTGAGTTTTTTTCAAGTGATGCACACCATGAGATTCCTAAAGCTGGAAGGACAGCCACACAACCGGTGAAACAATTGTATCCACAGGTGTAACCCTTCTTTGAGATATAATGGCCAATGAGTGATTCAACAATAATCAGTCAAGTATACCTGGTTACTCGAACTCAGTGCGCACAGCCAATGAATATATCAGCAACATTAAATATTTGTCATCAAACTGAGACTACATTACATAAATCCTTTTTATGTTATATAATAAAACAATTGCCAATATTAGGCTGATGCTAATACATGTTTTATTTCTTAAATGTTCAGACAACAGTATTTGAGTTCCAAGAGATACAAATTATACATGAACATAGATCTTAATGAAGGTGTTAACACCCAATGCATTTTGGGACTTTGCCCCTTCTTCAGGGGCCAATCTATAAAAAAGAAACAATAGTACAGGAATGGTATAATCACATAAGTATATTATATACATATGAATGCTAACTGCAATAATGGTGATGATCATGCAGATATGAAACAGCTGCTGATAACGTTAAATGCCTTCTCTGAAGAACAATGTAACAAAAAAAGGTACGGCTCACAAACAGTAAGGCTGAGCACTCTTGAACCAAGAACCAAAGGAAATGCCAATACTGCTATTCACTTTAAATCATTTAAATAAAAAGATGCGCGGACCAACCATCAAAGAATCCTTAAGCTCATTAGTAGCTTTTATTTGAATATAACAACTTTTTAAATTTATCTCCAGAAGAAACACTTTAATACATGGGATGAACACTTCATGTGAAAAATACATCAACACTAAACGAAGGAAAAAGCAAAAAATAAATTGCACTTTCATTCAACAACTCTCAAAAACCCACTCACTCTACACACACAACATCCACACTTTCAAATGATGTCTTGAACAATCTCACTTATAAATCAAATACCAAACATCATTGCTATTGATCACAATTTTTTGAAAACGTTTCCTATACAATATTTACAAGTATTTTTACATTTGATATAACATTCTCATTAATTGGATACGGCAAATACCAAATTTGAATTTAATCACTGAGGGCAAATGTTTGGTAATTTCACGTTCTATGCGTTTCGAACTCCCCTTATTCTTAGGGTTCTCGTCAGGACCAACCTCACTAAAGTAAATACGCCCAAAGATCGAACAATTCCACTAGTTAGCTGGTGAGTAGTGAAGTTGGAGGTTTCTGAATTGCTCTGTAGTAGTTGTCATCGACTGATGGCAAAATGTATGCCCTCAGTGTCCTTCGGCGCCGTCCAACGTTTGTAACCGAGCGGCTTCTATCAACTTGGGTAGCCCCGCTTGACCTCCGCGATTGCTCGCTTCTTTCAGAGATCCCTTTTCCGGGTTTCGTCATCATAGTTAGACGCAAACCAGGACAAGATGAAGATGGAATTGAACAAGTTGAAGGAAAGTCGTAGAATTGCAGAAATGGAGGCCACAGAGTGTGTTGCTCCTGTGGTTATGGCAAAGAATGCTAGGGGTGAAGTTCGCCTTAGTGTGGACTTGCGTGAATTGAACAGGAATGTTATCATGGATCACTATCCATTACCAAATATCATCGAAATGTTGTCAATGTTAAAAGGTGCAAGGTATTTTACGACTGTGGATCTTCCATCAGTGTATCACCAGGTTAAGCTACATCAGGACTCACAAAATTTGAGTGCTTTTATTACCCCGTTTGGAACTTATACATTTATGCGTATGCCTTTTTGCTTGATCTCAGCAGCTGCTGTTTTTCAATGGGTAATGGAGAGGATTTTACAAGGGATATCTTGTATCAAAATGATGTGTTGGTGTATGGCGACAATGAAGATCAACATGATAAACGGGTGCGTGAGGTGCTGGAAAATTTAAAGACAGCTGGGTGACGTTGAAAGCAGGAAACCTAAGTACAATCTAGATCTGATAGATTATCTGAGGCACAAAATAACCTCAGATGGTATTGAGCTGAAACAAGAGCTTGTTGAGACCATTGATAATTTAGTCACTCCTACTGTGAAGGAAGAATTAGTCGAGTTCTTGGAAATTACTGAACATTATAACAAGTTTATTGAAACGTTTTGCAGAGAAACCTAAAAATATGAGGTTGTTGTTGAAGAAGGGTGTTCAGTACCTGTGGAATGACGCATGTGAGTGTGAGTTCAAGTCATTGAAGTGTTCATTAAAAAATACTTTGTGTCTACTAAGTTTTGAGTCTGGGCAAGAATCAATCATAATGTCTGATGCCAGCTCTAAGGGTCTAGGAGCAGTTCTTCTACAGATTCTCCATGGTTTAGAAAGATCCATTTTATTTAGTTCCAGAAGAATAAAGGGTGCAGAACTAAATTACTCAGTCATTAAAAAAGAAGTGTTGGTGGTGTTTTGGGCTGTGCAAAAATGTAAAACGTTTGTGTGGGGGAATAGGTTTTTAGTGAAGACTAATCACAAACCTCTTAGGGAATTATTTAAAAAAAAAGTCCTAGATGCCGTTGCTGCAAGGATTAGATGGTGGGTTATGGCATTACATTTTAATGTTGAATATGTTCCTGGTGCAAAGAACTGTGTGGCAGACTGTTGCTCTCGTAAGTGAAGGTGAGGGGATGGAGCTAGAGAACGAGTGTGGCGAAGAGGATTTTGAAGTGCTTCTAATTAGAGAAGGGACGATCAAGGAAGAGGAATGGCCGACTGAGCTTGACAAAGATGAAACTAACAAAGCTGTTGGTGCGAGAATTAGATGTGGGTGCACCATATTGACAAAAACCAGTCACAAATGCAATCTGTCTGGAGGGTCAAAGATGAATTGTCTGTACAAGGGGGTGGGGTTAGTGTTCAGAGGGGCCAGATTGGTTCCTCCAGTTTCATTAAGGGAGGTGTTAATATCCTTATCTCATCACAGTCATCCGGGAATCTCAAAAACGAAGAAGAGACTCAGACAAATGTATTGGTGGCCTGGAATGGATATTCAAGTGGAGCGTGATGTGAGAGAATGTTTGGAGTGTACTAATGCAGATACAGCATTAAAAAGTAGAGTTCAACCCATAGTAATCGGGGAATTGCCAAAAGAACCTTGGCAAGAAGTGGCCCTGGACTTTTTAGGTTCCATTCGACATTCCAACACTGATAAGTATGTGTTAGTGCTTATTGACATGTATTCCAGTTGGCCAGAGTTTGCAGTAACCAATTCCATTGAGACTCATGATGTGATAGGATTTTTGGAACAAGTTTTTGAGAGAGAAGAGTTTCCTGCATGGATACTCACTGACAATGGTGTACAATTGGTTTCTTGTGACATAGAAGAATTTTTGTGTGAGACGGGTATTAAGCACAAAAAGCCAGCTGTATATCATCTTGAAACCAATGGTCGAGAGGCTGAATGGAGTAATTAAAGAGACAATACAGAGTTATAGCTGGGAATGCATGTTGGAAGAGTGAATTGTAATGCAAAATTAAAAATTATAGGTTCACTCCACATTCCAGAACAGGGTTCCCCCCCCCATTTGAACTCTTCAAAAGAAGAAAAGTCATCACTTTAGTATGTCCTTCATGGGTCAACAACAAGATAGGTGAAATTTGAGTATGGATCAAAAGGAAGAGATTAAAAATCTGAGAGAATGCAAGATGATGTCTGAAAGGAAGTTGTGGTTTGATTCTCGCAAAGCTGTGAAGAAAACTGTGGTTCAAACAGTAGAATTTGTGAGAATTAAGAATCCCTAGTTAGGTATCTCAAAAACATAGTCTAAATATTCACCTCCTATGAACATTATCAAGGTTTCTGACAATGCTGTGAGAACTGATGAACATAGGATTTGGAATCTGGTACATGTGGTAAAGGTAAAGGAGGGAAAGAAGGAAACTATCAGAGAAAATGTGAGGTGTGGTGATTCCATTTTCAAAGGAGAGTTAGGAAGAAGTTTGAGGGTCTCTAGAAAACCGGAATTTCTCAAAGAATATGTCTAATGTCATTGCATACAAGTTTGGCTTTGGGGATGTTACTTATCTTAAATATTTCTTTGTTTGCATTGTGTGTGAAGGAGAGAGGTGTGTAGTATCTTGCTATATTGATTACAGTCGTGTAAGATAGTATTTAGAACGTGAATGCTGGAATGCTATGCAAGGGTTTCCATGGTGAGCCCGAAGTTCATGATGATTCTGGTGAACCAGGACTGGGGAGCACAGACGTGTGGTGGCTGTAGTGAAGTTATCGTACCTAAATAAACCTCCACTTGTTCACATAAACAGATTTCCTATTTCATCTCACAAATCATGTAAGCTGGTCCTACCAGCTGCTTGGCCTTCTGCCCTGGGCGTTAATGTGCCTGAAGAAGAAAGCCACCACGCAGCGTCGCCTTTTTAGAGGATGCTCTGGTCTGGTTCATTTGGAGACACTTGCAGCGACCACGGTGGCAGGCTGTGTGGAGGAGCCTAGAGACGGAGAGACCGAGCACGGATGACTCTCCTGCTTTGCATGCAGAGGTGATACACTTTCTTTGATGAAGGCAAGACATCTGTATGTTTATTTTCTCTTCCGAAGACACAGAATGAGGTTGTTTTACATTTCTTCCACTATGCACATTTTTCCTTTCTCCACTTGGTCCAAGTGCTTTCATTGATTCCAAATACATACCAAAACACATGCACAGAAGAGAAGCATTTCGTCAAAGTTGCTGATAAAGTACCAGACATTCTTTACACAGTGGCTGCATCTCTGTCATGGCAGCTGGCAAAATCGCTTAACGAATTAAGTGCGAGCTGCTGACTCCATTTTATATCTGGAGCTGGATTACTGGCAAGCCTTCCTTCCTTCGATAGTTAGTAAAATGACTACAGTTAAATTGGGCAGTAGTGAAATCTATTAGTCACATCACTTAGAGGTAGCAAAAACTGCCACTGCATGAAAACAGTTTATTATAAAAGACAATCTGAAGTAATGAATTCATGTATTTTTTTCATTTTCACAGACATGTTTTTTTTCACACAGGCTGGGGTGCCAGATCCAACCTAGCACACAAAATATATATTTTTGTTTTTTATTCCCTATTACATTTTACTTTTCACAGCAAAGGGCTTATTTTATGGTCAGTTGCATTGGCAAAAGCCACTCGATCACCAGGCAAGAAGTTGAAGTAAAGTCATATATATAGGTTTTATCTTTGCATACATTATAGCTTATCTTAATGTAATATGTTTTTCTTGTGACATGAGTGGAAGATTGCTCATTTCCAAGTGAGTACATACCATCATGGCTAGCCGATCACTGACGCGGGACATGTCTAGAGACCTCTCTATGCTATCCTAAACACCAGGATTGCAAATTCAATGGTGATGAAACCTCATAGAAGACTAACCTTTCTATAAGATAGTGGATACTGGCTTCTTCAAATTTCAATTCTTTGTTAAAACAACAGGAAAAAGGTGGATTGCTTGTCCGCAGCCATTGTGAGCAGTTATGGAATATTGTCTCCATATTTTAACTAAAATAGAAATATTTGTCCATCAAATATTATGATTTCAATCGTATAGCAATGTCATTGAAAGTATATAATGTAAGGTGAGGTTGGCCTGAAAAAAGAGCCACATTCAAAATGTGGTTACTTATTTGTAAGAAACTGGGTTTTTGGTTCTAAGCCCCACTCAGACAACAACCACAGTCTTTGTCAGAGTGAACCACAAAAGTCACTAAATTAATGCTTAACCCTTTGGTAGCTTAGCCCAAAAGCAATCAGGCTTAACCTAGTGGCAAAGTGTAAAGTATTTATGCAGCACTCAAGCACTAACAATGGGACAACAAAATACAAGAAAAATCCCAAACTCACTAAGAAAAATAGTGTACATTTTAATAAATAAAAATACCGGAATGACAAAAAATGAAATCAAAACAACTGGAGATATTGAGGGGCCAGATCTACTAACTTTTATACAGTGCAATACAATGTAGCAAGTTAACTTTCAGCACTGTGCTGCTCTGCATCAAATGTAGAGGGTAGGAATTTGCCATATATACTAGGATATTGCACATTCCTGCTCTTTGTCTGTGCTGGCACACTAGTGGCTGCCAAGCTCCAAAGCAGGCACCCTTGTACCATGGTGCAAAGGTACCTTTGTTGCAAGAAGGGTTGTTTTGTACACAAAGGGATACCTTCTTGTACAAAAACAATCCTCTGAGGCTTTTTACTCTTTCTGCATGTGCTGCAGAATGCAGCACACATACAAAGAGGAAACACCAAGGAGAAATACAGTTTTTTCTCCTTTTTACACCTCGCCAATGTCAGTCATCGGAACCAGAGCCAAGCTGCAGGCACTAAACAGCTAAGGCAGGAAAGCGCCAACTTTCTAAAAGTGCCATTTTTAATTGTAATGGAAAATCTGGCTTCACTGTAAGATAGTCTCTTTCTTTACAATTCCAAAGACACCAAACATGAACTGGTTACTGCTCCCATTTGGAAATTACTCCTATTACAGCTTATTAACCCTTTAAATGCGGCCAAAATGTTCCTGCAGTGCGGGCAAATTTCACACGTGCGCAAATCGTGCGGCTCCTGGCCGTCCGACGCACACGCCACTGGTGACGTCGGACGGGGGTTAAATGTAATAGGGTAGATCCAAAATTATCCTACTGGAGAGGTAGGCCTTGCTGTTTTTCACTACAGGACGTATAAAACTTAAAAGAACATGTCCTACTTTTTTAATACATTGCACCTTGCCCTCTGGGCTGTTCAGGGCCCAGCCAAGGGGTGACGTAAATGTGTACTAAAAAGGAAGGTTTGGGCCTGGAAAAAGGTTTTATTTTGCAGGTCGAAATGTCAGTTTAAAACTACACACACAGACTGCAATGGCAGGCCTGAGATGTTTGAAGTGTGACTTAAATGAGTGGCACAACCACTGCTACAGGCCCACTAGTAGCCTTTTATTTACAGATCCTGGGCACAGATAGTACCACTTTCCTAGTGACTTACAAATAAATTAAATATGCCAATTGTGTTGAAACGAATTCTACCATGTTCTAAGGAGAGAGCCCAAACACTTTAATACTGGTTAGCACTGGTAAATTGAGCAGAATCCTAAACCCAGCCAAAACGAAGTCAGCCACCTGGAGCATTGAAGGCAAAAAGCCAGGGGGTAAACCACACAACGATGCCAGGTCTAACCGTTAATAGGGAAATTAATCACCAGGAAAATAAATTACAAAAGGCTGAGAGAGACAGGGAATCTGATCCCTCTATCAAGGTTGTGCTGAGAGGAGAGAAGGAGTAGCTGGCACCACAGTTGCACAGCTATGATTATATCACCTCCAGGAGAAAAATGCATATTAAGGGTAAAAAGTCTTGACGTCTCCTTGCATTGATAATCCATTCTTAAAAATGAGGATCCTTCGTATTTTCACTTGAGGAAGAGTTGTAATTCATTCCCAGTTTGAAATTAAAATCCCTTCAAAGAGTATTGAATTTTGTTGTACAGGGCAGAGACCTTCAAACTTATTTATTGGAAGCTCATTTAAGGAGAGTCACCGTCAATGTGGCTAAATCTTAGGGTGGTGAGATTGTTGTGACTGAATTTAGAAAGATCCTGGAGGAAATGACTCGGGAGAAAACCACTGTTTTGGATGGACTAACTCTACCTCTTTTACGCAGACAGTGTGATCCCGACTTCAGCTGAGATGTATAAGGAAGCAAGGCAGTGACACAGCCTTCCCACTTCACGGTAGTGAAGTGGGAAGTGGAGTAGTGTGGCTCACTGGTTAGAGGCGGCAGGCCTGAGAGCAGAAGTCAGCCTGGGACCAGGGTTCAATTCCCGACGCGGCAGGGTCATGGACCTTGGTCAGCGGACTCGATAATTCTCGCTTCGGTGCTTACTCTAATCAGGGGTTCCACTCGGCAACTCTGGGCATTAGCTTGCCTAATCTCCACAACGGCCCCACCAATTCCGGGGATGCCTGGCTCCACCTTGGGGACTCCCAGCAAGGGACCATCCCACAGGGAAAGCCAGGACGGGTTCCCCAGAGTTATACAGCGCCGGGACGCCCCGTTGCTGGGGCAGCTGTGCGCTTTACAAGTATACTACATTTACGGTAGAAAGCGACAGTGGTGACCATCCATAAAGGGGGGAGAGATCCCATGGAATTATCCACTTACTGGCCACTCTCCATGCTAAACATGGATTATACAATACTAAGCCAAGCCTTGACCAAGAGATAGCTCCCTATCATGACATAAACTTCACCTGGATCAATCTGGGTTTATCCCAGACGAAGCACAACTCTGAAAGTCAGGCACTTATTTGGAAATTTGGCTGGGGGCAGTAGCCCCCAATCTGCCCCCCCAGGGGGGGGCAAAAAGCCCACTTGACGCCAACGATTACGCTGGCTTTTTTGTGTGTGGGGGTGGGGGCTGCCCAGAATGGGCATACCAATGCCCCCACCCCCCAAAAAAATAGCCACAGTGTTTCTGCCCTCCTATTAAGGTGACATCAAAATTACCTATCACAAACCAACCTGGATTTGCAAGGGGGGTCCCATGAGTTTTTGGCCCCGGGCTTGGCGGCCATCTAGGAAAACCTACCAAACCCACACATTTCTGAAAACTAGACACCCGGGGGAGTCCAGCGAGGTATAACTTGCATGGGTCCCCTAACGTTTTCTTACCCAGAATCCCCTGCAAATTCAAATTTAGCTGGAAAAATCACTTTTTTCTCAAATTTCTGTGTGGGAAAGTCCTGGAATCTACGTGGATCCACAAATTTCATTCCACCCAGCGTTCCCCCAGGTCTCCCGATAAAAATGATGCCTCACTCGCGTGGCTGGGTCAAGTACCCGCAACATGCAAGGGCCCAAAACCTATTGAGGCAACATCAGAATGACCTATCACAAAACAACCTAGTTTTGCAAGGGGGGGTCACCTGGGTTTTTGTCCCCGGACTCGGTGGCTCTCTTGGGGCCCTTGCCTGTCACGGGTCCTTGACCCACCCACGCAAGTGAGGTACCTATTTATCAGGAGACCTGGGGGAACGCCGGGTGGGAGAAAATTTGTGGATCCACGCAGATTCCAGAACTTTCCACCACAGAAAGGATGGGAAAATGTGTTATTTTTACAATGTTTTAGGTTTGCAAGGGATTCTGGGTAACAGAACCTGGTGGCAGGCAGTCACGTCACTCCATCCTGGATTCCCCTCGGTGTCTAGTTTTCAAAAATGTATGGGTTTGCTAGGTTTCCGTAGGTGCAGGCAGAGCTACGGTTCAAAAACAACAGCTACACACTTGGCAAAAAAAGGGTACATTTTCATTGTGAAAATGTGGTGTGTTCACGTTGGGTTTTGAGCCGTTTCCGGTTGTGGACACTATGCCTACCCACACAAGTGAGGTACCATTTTTATTGGAAGACTTAGGGTAATTCAGATTTGTATAGCAACTATTATTACCTATTGAGTTTTGATGCATTTCTGCCTTCCAAATGAAAGACATTGTGTAAAAAAGAAGTCACTTTGAAAAATGACCAATAATTCTCATGCTAGTATGAGTATTCCCAATTTAAAAAATGTGCAAATATGTACTGTTTCTAAATTCTATAATTTGTACCCATTTCAGAAATACATAAGTGTCTTTCATACCGATTTTTCCATGTATACATTTTCGCACAATAATTGCTATATACCCGGAACATAATAAAAAGCCATTGCAAATTGCTACTCAGTTTTTAAGTCTGTGTTCGTCTGCTTCTTGATGAACCTACAAGTCCTATATATCCCCACAACTAGGAAGGTCCAGCGGATGTAACTGTATATTGCTTTCAAAGATCTGTCATAATTACAAGAAGTTACAGGTGAAAACGTTGACATAAAAAGTTGTTTTTTTCAACTAATTTTCAATTTTTCTAATATTTAACTGTTAGTTTCAATAAATGTAATGTAGTTGAGCTTATATAGCGCACAGTTACCCGCAGTGGGTTTCCCGGCGCTTGCTTAGGGAACCCTTCCTGGTATTCCCCTGTGAGATAGCAGGGTATCCACAAGGTGAAAGTCAGGCATCCCGCCGCGAGGGGCCGTTGTGGAGATTAAGCAAGCTATTGCCCAGAGTCGCAGAGTGTGAACCCGTGAGTCGAGGAGGCACCGGGGCGAGAATTATCGAGTCCGTGGAATTTTTAGCCCAAGACCCCGCCGAGGCGGGGAATTGAACCCTGGTCCAGGACCGATCTCAGCTTCCGGGTCTGCTGCCTCTAACCCCTGAGCCACACTTCTCCACAAAGAAACCTTGATGAATCTACACAAATGACCCCTTTCTGAAATTCAGAATTTTGTCTACTTTTTTAAAATGTATAGCTTTTCAGGATCCATTATTGCTTTCATACTCATTTTTACCATTAACTGGAAGGAGGTTGAAAGCACTAAAAATAGCAAAAATAGGCTATGTCCCAGAAAAATGCCAAAACTGTGTAAAAATTGTTGGTTCTCTGACAAAAGACATTTTCTAAAAGCTGGGAAAATGGTGATTTCAGCCCCACAAACCCTTTTTTGAAAACATTTGCAGGGAAAAACCCAGAGGCTTTAATTTGTAGCCCGTTTTTCCCATTTTTCTGAAAAAAACAAAAATGTTACTGTATTTTGACTAATTTCTGGGACCCCTCCATAGGAATCCACAAATCCTGGGTACCTTTGTAATCCCCATGATGTTGGAAGAAAAGGATGCAAAATTGGCGTGGATACCTTATGTGGTCAAAAAGTTACTGGGGCCTAAGCGCACAATACCCCAAATAGCCAAAAAAAGGCTTTAGACAGGAGGGGAAAAGGCATAGCAGCAAAGGAGTTAAGGAGTACGAATGCTCCAGAGCATAGAGTCAGGTTACGCTTTGTATCCCCACCTGCTTTCTGGGGACCCAGATGAAGTATGACCTCTGCCATGGGTGACTTTTTGTCCAGAGGCGGCTGGTAAACTTCCCACTGGGTTGTCTGGGACAGTGGTAGTGAATAGGAGGATGACGAGGGTTTGGAGCCACGGCGTCTGCAGAGTGTTACCTTGACGTGCTTGGTATCAGTGGCACCGCATTAGGGTGTCAGGTGCATATGTGAGTGAAAGTGCCCATACGGACCGAGCTGGTACCTGTCGCATTGCGTAGTGAGTGTGGGGGTGTGACCCGTCTGTAAACCGCCTGTGCTTCATGACACTGGGTTGGCTGTGTTGGTTGGTTTACACATGGTTTTCGTGCCAACAGCACTTTACCTCTCAACATTGGGTTTACCCGTGTGGCCTCGTCCTGCGGTGCTGCTAAAAGTGTTATAATTCTGTGTATGTACATATTATTGATATTGCTGTGTGACATAGCATTATTAGGATTATGCCTAACTTCTCAGTGCCAAGCCACACAAGGGTGAGCATGGGTTGTACAGTGTGTGTAATCACCTGCTCTTGATGGGAGCGGTGCTGTCTGCCTGGCTAGGACATCCCTGCAACCAATCAGACAGTACCGGTTCCAACACATGGAATTATCCCAAAAATCTAAGATTATTGGTATCAAATCATACTCTTAGTTAATAGTCACAGGCAGGAACTATTCTGCTTGGCAGAGGCATGTTTACTAGGTGCGTTTTCCCACCCCAGAGGCATGAAGACCACTAGCCGATTGATTGATATGATGTTCAATATAGCTAAGAGACAGGTAGCAATGGGTAGGAAGGGCAGACCTGCCCCTCCCACCTTCAAATGGCAGCAAGAAGTGTTGATCTGGGTGGACTATGAGAGCACGTTCCTACATACAGAGATACGAAGAGGGTTAAGAAACTGGATGTCGCTCAGCCATGGGATGCAATTCTATCTGACTTTAGAAATGAGAGGGATTTGTGCACATAATTCAGCCAAACATGACCCATCGGTAAGTATGGTTTCATGTACTCTATTGAAAAGAACCTTCAATTTGGATGGGATCGCAGCAATATGCCACCAGATTGCTCCTCTCTCACTTGGAGTGAGAAGAATGAATTAGGAATATGTCAGAGTGGACACTACAGTACAGCGTTGTAGCTCAGTGCCGGAAAAGATAGTTTAGTTGTGCTTTTATGTTGATTCGTTTTCTGCATGCTTCTCCCATTAAGATTGCGTTGGTGGCATAGTAAAAAATTATGATTGTTGGACGATTTATGTGAATACTCTGAAGTCTGCAATTATGGTGGAAATTGTGTACGTCCTCAGTTGGACCATTACACTACTGAATGTATTCGCCAAAGTCAGATTTTATGAAAAGATGCATATAACAATTGGCGATGTGTTTAACATTAAAATTACCGATACAAAAACATAAGCCGCATGCCAAGGCAGAAGCCGGAAATAAATTTTGTATTATACGAGGCCTGGTCAAAAATATGTGCTGACAAAAGTGTCTTGGTTGTGTAGTATCGCAGTGCATTTTGAAATACAGCGGTTGTGTCCGATAAAGTGTTTGTTACTAAAAAGGCTAAGTCATAATCCTCCGGAGTCTCGAGGGTGTTATTCTCTGCCCAGTCACCAAGTGCACAAGTGTTCTTATGGCCACTAGTGTAGGCGTGTTCTTATGGCCACTAGTGTAGGCGTGTTCTTATGGCCTCTAGTAGGCCGTCACGCCCAGCAGCGTCCGACTCCTCAACACGGAGCCACAACGCAGAGAACTATTTTCACTCGCTCGACAGCTGTATTGAAGGAATGCAGGGTTCAGTTATGTAATGCCCAGTACAAGTCAGCATTCTAGTGCTGAGCCTGTATCTACACTGAACACCCACCCACCACTGATGTCATTGGTCAGGTGACACAGGATTAATAAAAGAGGCCGAGCCCACGTGCTCTGGGCCAGTTGCACCAGACCTCCAGTGTGTCCTGCGTCAGTGCATGAGTGATTGCCAGCACGAGGGCCTAGGGCCCATCGCAGCCCTTTACATTGGCGACGAGGCGGTAACGCGATGCCACGCGTGCCAGCTATGACGAAAATCATCTTGAAGGAAAAAGGAAAGGGGAGTTGCCAGCAGTGAAGGCACACCCCCGAAAAAAGCAGCCGGCCACCGCGAGGCCCACGAGGCGTGTGAAGAGCCTCGGGCCTAGAGGAAAAGGAAGAGGTGATCGGGAGCTCACCCCGCACCTCCCGTGCCCAGCGTGTGTGCCCCCCTGCCTGGAGTGAAAAGAGACCAACGCGGAGCCCACCCGCGTGGCTGAACAGGCCCGTAGGCGGGAGGTGAGCCCGGGCAATGTGGACTGCCGGGGGGCCGCCGAAGCTTGAAGCGACCCCCCCTTAAGACTGTGATCTGAAGCGGAGCCCACCCGCATGACCATGGCGCCTTGATGCGAGAGACGCGGCCGCAATTAAACTTTGATTAGAGCAGCGCCAGCGGAGCCCACCCGCGGCCTGCCTGCAGCGTCTGCTGTCCCGCGCCGCGTGTGACGAGAGGCGGCGAGGGTGAAAGGTATTTAATTAAAGCAGCGCCAGCGGAGCCCACCCGCGGCCTGCCTGAAGTGTCCCCTGTCCCCCGCCCAGCGCAGTGTGTGAGGCGAGGAGCTGCCGCGGGCGGGGAAAAGTGAAAGTAATTAAGCGGAGCCTACCCACTGGGATCGCCAACCTCGCACCACCTGTGAAAGCGCCAAACCCTGGGGAGCGCGAAAAGGGAACAGTGTCCAGCATCCCCCCGCCGCACAGTGTGTGTGAAATGTGGCGGCGGGGCGAGGAATTTCGAAAGAAAGTGCCCGCAGCGTGAGGGGAGCTGCCGGGCGCCGGAAAAGTCATAGCAGGAAGGACCGCGAGAGGAAACATAGGCACAGTGCGGCCTGTGGCTGCAAGAGAGTTCATGAAGGTGAAGAGGCCTCACAGAAAGGCCCGCAGCGTGTGTGGAACTGCGGAGGCCTGTCGGAGCCACACCCGGAGGAAAGCAGCCCAGGCGGACCTCCATGGCATGGGCTGTTTGGGGTAAATGACTAACGCGGAGCCCACCCGCAGCCACAGCAACGCAAGCCCCCCCCCCACACGGCCAAGAAGGTGAGAAGGGTCCTCGACCACGTGTACAAAAGTGACTGTGCGCGGCCAGCGCCGCTAAGGATAGTAGTGGGTCAGTGCGTAGCCAACGTAGAATAGAACCAGCCCTCCTCCCTGCCCAGTAAATTAGACTGCCCAAAGACATTGGAGACTAGAGAATAAACTCACCATGACGGGCTGAGTGGTCTAGGAGCAGCCAAAGTACACAGACACTCACCACCCCAAGGATTATTTCACAGACAGGAGGGGTCCTGGTGAAGTTGTGAGCGGCAGGCCTGTAAAGGTGTTCCTGAACCGGCAATAGGGGAGAAACTACCAGGGATAGGAAAGGCAAGCCGGAGAAAAAACACGACACTGCCACCTGGTGGCCATCTCGCGGCAATGCACCTGCTGATCAAGCACAGGGCAGCAGATCAGCGCAGAGTGTTTGGAGATCAATGAGGGTGCTCAGGGACAATTCTAGACTGCTGCAATCTACAGACAGGAGTCAGAGCACAAGACTGTAGCAGCAAGGGAGTGCAGCGAAAACAAGCATTGGCCAAGCCAAGTGCCACATGAGCGAATGCCCAAGCACACGACAGCGCAGGGACATTGCGGTGAGCACATCTACAGGGAGGACGATCTGCGCAGAATACTATCCCTCACAGATTGCGACGCCACGTCAATACGCAACTTCCTGAGGACAAAAGAAGACTGTGCCAGAAGCACAGAAGAAAGGAACAGCGTTGTCGACAAGCCAACCCTGAAGTAAAGTCAAGGAGGACTGGCAGTAGAGGACTGGCACAGCAACGCCACACGGCAGCAAGGAGTAAGAGGAGGACCTAAAGTGCGACACGGCCAGGAGCTGCGCAAGTGAAAAGACTGTGACACTGGTCAAACGCAAGAAAGTACCAGGAGTGCCCAAAGTGCTCAAAGAAGAGAGCGAGGAACGAAGGTCAGCACTGCGACGCCAGAAGCGCAGGTACTCTCCAGAAAGCGCAAGGAAGACGCCAGGAGACAGCACAGGAACGCGACAGGTACTCTCCAGAGAGCGCAAGAAAGACGACAGGAGACAGCGCAGGAACGCGACGGAAACTCTCCAGAAAGCGCAAGGAAGACGCCAGGAGACAGCGCAGGAAAGCGCAGGTACTCTCCAGAAAGCGTGAGGAAGACGCCAGGAGACCGCGCAGGGACGCGACAGGAGTGCAAGAATTCCACATCCCACACGACAGGACCGCGCAGCACTGCGCCGGAACGTGCCAGGAGAGTTAGGAATCAGGAGCGCCAAAATGACGCGACGCGCCAACGCCAAAAACACCGTGACGGTGAATAGCGACCACGAAGAAGATTGCACAGCATGACGACTCATGCTGAAGGTGAAAGCGACCACCCAGTATGGTCACCAAGGGAAGAAAAGAAGCAACTGGGAAGATAGTGACAACCGGTCCAGTCACTAGAAGATAAGATCCATGTCTGAGAGCCATGCCCAGAACAGAGAGAAACAGGTGGAGTGCACGCTACCTGGAGAAGACTGGCTGGGAAGACCAAGGCAGTACAGTGACCAGATCACGTCGCAAGAAGGAACAGGGAGAAGAAGGGCGTGACGCCGTAAAGAAAAGGAAGAAGGAACAGTAGAAAAAGGTCGCAACGCTAACCCTGGAAGTGAGTGACAAGAAGACAGTGTCCTAGGACTAGGACAAGACCAGGATGACACGTGCAGAGTGCGCGCACTGCATGGGGAAGCCTGGCCAGAGAAGTTGAAGAAAAGGAGACCAGGGTACGTCGTGAGAAGAGGAGAAGAGAAGAAGAAAGATCAGAGTGGCACACCGCCACCCAGGAAAGGAAGAAAGGAGAAATCGGAATGGCACGCTGCCACTGCAAGAAGAAGCCGCCCCTGCGGAAAGAAGCAAGGTGACCAGCACTGGAACACCTGAGTGCAAGGGAAGACAAGCCTGGCAAGAGCACTGGCAGCGCAGACCAAAAACAACCACCTACGAGCCATCCATCCACATGGCGATCGCAGGAGACCGCAAGCTAGACGGTTGGCGACATCTACCTCTGGGGTTTGAGCGGAAGATTGGATGGCGAGACTACTCAGGACTCCGGAAGCTGAGGACCTGACCACCTTGCACCAACCCGTGGCAAACCAGAATCAGAGGCCTCGAGGGACTCTGGTGGCAGCAAGTCCTGCACGGGAGACAGGTCTACCGATGTACGTCTGCAGGACCCAAGGGGATGAAAGCCTCGCGAGCAATGAAGAGAGTCGACAACTCAACCTTCAGGTGGAACTAGGACACGACGGTGAGGCTCGTGGAGCGCCCCGCTCACGGCCCGAAGGCTATGGTGGAGCAACACGACCAACAACACCAGTCCAGTGGAAGCCTGGCAAAGAGGTCCTCCCG
The DNA here is from genome assembly GCF_964261635.1 of Lissotriton helveticus. Classification (NCBI taxonomy): domain Eukaryota; kingdom Metazoa; phylum Chordata; class Amphibia; order Caudata; family Salamandridae; genus Lissotriton; species Lissotriton helveticus. Next base: position 1,057,139,264 of record NC_136063.1, on the reverse strand, counting down.
GATATCTGGTGAGAGAGGGACATCCTAGTGAGAGAGATGTTTGCACCTACTCTATTCACCTGCCAAGAGTCAACACTAAAGCCTGCCCGGAAAAATATCACGAAGCCAGAAGAGAGAACAAAACCAGAAGACTGTCGACACCTGTATCATCTAGTTATCTCTCATCACCAACGGAGCGAAGCAAAGGCAGGGCTGAGAACAGCGGACAGACAGCACAGACAAAGAGTGAACCCGCCGAACAACTGCGAACCGTGCCACCGAGAACTATTAGTCCTGAACACAAGAACTATACTGCCTGCGGCTTGCAAGCAGCCAAAGAGACTCATTTTGAAAACGCAAGTCCAATGTTATTTTCTGTGTTTTCTTTCCCCCACAGGTTTTGGACTTTTTCTGGTTTGGTTTAATTTTTAACCAATTTGGGAAGGGATGTAATGCCCAGCACAAGTCAGCATTCTAGTGCTGAGCCTGTATCTACACTGAACACCCACCCACCACTGATGTCACTGGTCAGGTGACACAGGATTAATAAAAGAGGCCGAGCCCACGTGCTCTGGGCCAGTTGCACCAGACCTCCAGTGTGTCCTGCGTCAGTGCATGAGTGATTGCCAGCATGAGGGCCTAGGGCCCATCGCAGCCCTTTACAAGGTACATTTTCACCTTCATAATAACTGTCTGTAACCTTGAATGCGGGTGCCATCTTCCTTTTCATATTTTGATTATTGGTTGCTAAGGCAGTAGCCTGGTAACTGGGCAGATAAAGTATTAGCAGGCCGCCTTTACGTGTAAGTGCATCATGGGATATTATGTTCAATTATTTGGATGCTCTTGCCAAAATTGATGGAAATCTTATATGAAGAATGAATTTAAGGGTTTGACTGCTGACCCTCTTGGTGCTTGGAGGCAAACTGAGAAATGAACTGGAGTATAGACTGGCTTTCAGTGTGGCATCAAATGAGCACTGGCAGTGAATCTGTTTCTTGATTCTAGGGGCGAGCAGGCATTTCTCTCTGTGTACAATGTTTGTTTCTGGGGTTCCACAGAGCAATCATAATACATTCTCTTGAAGCAGCACAGTGCTTACAGATCTTCTTCTTCTGTTTGCTTTTTGATACAGGAGTCCTTTGGAATCTATCGTCGTGCGATGCACTTAAAATGCCAATTATTCAGGACGCCCTGGCCGTGCTAACCAATGCAGTGATCATTCCTCATTCTGGATGGGAAAACTCGCCACTTCAGGATGACCGTAAACTACAACTGCATTCGTCACAAGTGCTGCGCAACGCCACTGGGTGCCTAAGGTGAGCCTGCTGAAAGAGAGTGAGCGCAGTGCCGGTCTGCCATGCTTTGGTGGTCAGAGAGAGTGAAATAAATGTCTAACTGGGGCTGTATTCCCGGAGTGCCCCGGGGCGCAACCGACGTTTACGCCAACTTTGCACACCCCGGGCACTTTGGTGTTACCGAAGTGGCCGCAGACGATTGTGTGACCCCGTATGTATTACAGATAGCACTGACACACATAAGTTACCAGAGATATAATCAGAGGGCGTTCCCTCATTTGCATGGGGGCATGAGCCCATACCGTAATATGGCCACTGCAGTGCAATCACACAATTGTTAACAGGCAGAACAGTCCTATCTCTCAGGCCCTCATTACGAGAGACCCAGTAAGTCCAACTGACCTTTTCCCAGTGCAATGCGGTGTTTCAGTAGATGTAAAACTCAATGTAAACCCCCTAAGCAAATATGTGCCCAGCTGCTGTATCTGCTGGCAGTATGACATACTCTTGAAAATTCGGGACTTTGCACCATGAATGAGAAAGTTAGCTCACACAGAAATGTTCAAGTTACAGTCCACATTTAGGGCCTGATTTATTAACATTTGACGCAATGCAATAAGGGAACTTGCTGCGCTACATCAAATGGTGAGAGCAGGAACACACCATAATTACTGACATATTGTGCATTTCTGCTCTCTTTCTGCACTGGCGCACTTGTGGCTGCCAAGCGCCGACACAGGCACTTTTGTGGCCTGGTGCAAGGTTATCTGTGTTGCAGGCAGGATTGTTTTTGTGCAGGAAGGGACACTTTCTTGCACAAAAACAATCCTACGAGGCATTTTCCTCTTTCTATGTGTGCTGCAGAATAAAACCTGCGTAGAAAGAGGTAATAACAAGGAGAAATAAACATATTTGTCCTTACTACACCTCACCTGGCAATGCATAGCATTTTGACGCATTACCAGGTTTACTAGTCTTAGTAAATCTGGGAATGCACCAAAAACCAGGGGTGGATGCGTGGGGACACGTAGTCTTGACGAATGGAAGGCCTTCCCAATGCAGAGTAACGCAAGGCAACGACTTATGCTGCCTTTTGTTACTACAGATTTACTATGCCACGCAGAGCCACACAAGGTGGCTCTGTGTGGCATAGTAAATCTGACTTAAAGGGCTGCATTGCTTTGTTTTGCCCTGCGTGACACAAAAGCGACACAGGCCCTTGATCAATTTGGGCCTTCGTTCTCTCAAACATATTATTTACATGCGAATAGATCGTTTTTTGTGTAGGCACAGTGGCATGACATTTGCAGGATTCCACTTTGTTCATCTTCAGTTCACTGCCTTTGACTGAGATTTTGTGATTTGGAGGATTTGAGTGCGCCCACCTCTCAAAACAAGTTAAAGAAGTGTCAGCAGACTTAAACTAGCATTGGCAAAGCCAATACGTTTCGCATTTGGGGCCTATTGGCTATGCCAATGGTTCTAACATGTCCGAAGCTTTTCAGCATGTCTTTAACAAAAAAAAAGCCTTGGGCACCTGGCCACATCATTTTATAAGTGCAAGTACCAAGCATGCGCCCTCCTACAAAAGAGTACTTAAAAAAAAAGTTGCACCTGAAAATGAACAGTAGAAGGACACAAGTAATTATGTTCAATCTTCAGGGGAGGGACAAACCCAAGAAGAGGCAGTGAAGCTCAATCATACTAACAAATTAACAGCAAGCAAATGAGAGTGACAATGAAGCCAATCAATGGTGAGCAAAGACCGGGGTCGAAGCCACAGCAAGCCAACGATGTATCTTGGAAAAGATAGCTCATAAGCTTTTTCGGCGAGATGTAAAATTTAAAAATTCAACAGACTTCCCGCTACAGTATCAAAAGGTGATAACTAATTATTAAAACGTTTCCTAAACTCTACAGTTACCAAATTTCTGTTACAATGGTATTTCTGCTCGTATATTCTCCTATTAACAGTTAAGAAGTAATTATGTGGTTGCAGATTTACAAGACAGAATTCTCAATGGAATTACCTATTTATCTGGAGTTAACACAAATTTACTGGCTGCTCTGATTGGGTGGTAAATGAGTGCAAGGAGTCCAGTGCGAGGTTGGAGGCCAGGAAGTGGGGAGAATGGAAGAGGTTGTATGATGGACCTACACATGCAATTACCACGCATGCTGTAGGAAATGGATATCTGACTATGGTTACCCCCAACTTTTTGCCTGGTGTTTAGCTGGTTATCGACTTAGTTGGCCTGGGATCCTGCTATTCAGGGCCCCATGCTATCTGCTCTCACTGTAAAATGGACTCCATGTACTTTCGGTACATCTCCAATCCGCATGTTGGGTCACCTTGTGAGCCCCTGTATAGTGTACCATAGGTACCCAGGGCATAGGTGCATCCAAGGCCTACCAGGGGCTGCAGCATGAATTATGCCACCCCTGGCTGGCCATCCAAATTGACACAACTGGCTGATCACTCAGCTGGAGCAAGGTCGTGTAATCACCCCTTGCTTAGGTATAGTATTCCTATACCTACCATTATATATAGACACATATATACCTATAAGTCACTCCTATGGCAGGCCTTAACAATCCTGGTGGCAGAGTGCTTGGTTTTATGTGAGATGGTGCTCTAGCATGAGCTGAGCATGTCTGCAGCTTTCGGAACCATGTCCTTATAGCTGTTCTTGGATATTGCCATACCATATACTCTTAAGTGCATTATTAACCGCGCGGTTAAATGCTAACTCTGGTTTGGCTTTATCAAAACATGTCGTGTAAGGTGTCATACGCTTTGGAATACTACCCCCTCGCAAGTTCTGGCAACGGGGGTAGCATTCCACCCTTCTAGAGGGAGAAGACATGTTGTTCCTACTATTCCCGGTTAAAGTTAGCCAGAGCCTCAGCATCACAAAATTGATGCTGCTGCCACAGACACAAGTCTGACCTCCTGCTGCTGGGAGCCCTTCCAGCGAGGGAGGCTTGGACAATAGGTTTCCTGTCTGGGGAGGTGCTTTGGGGCAGGGAGGGGTGAATGAAATGAGACACTGCCTGGGGCCCACAAGGTGTCCCATGCATAGCCCGGTTCAAACCGGTTGCTGGGGCACTCCAGCCCCAGCTCTGGCGCGAAACTGGGCAAAGGGAAAGGGGTGTAACCACCCCCTTCTCTGGTCCCACCCATAGGAGGAACCTAGCAGGTAATCCAGCCCCTAAGATTGGTATATAGGTAGGAGCTGAGTCAAGAGACTTTAGATTTATCCTGAACTGAAACTTGAAACAAAACTCTGGACCTTTGACATTCTATTGCAACTAGAAGACTGAAGAATCTCCCTTGTGGTCAAGGAGTGACCTCCCTGTGCAAACAGGCACCATCCAGCGATCTGCGGTTTACTTTGTCGACGCTCCCGCCGGAGCCCGAGCACAGAGTCCGACAAGAGCCAGACTTCCAGACTTCTTTGACCCCGATCCACAGCCACAGCAAAGCTGAGACCCGTGGAGGCGACGAGAGACGTGTGACCGGCCATCTTGAATAACCTGCTCTTTTCTACTTTTGCAGCTTCTGAGGCACCCTCGAAGTTGTGCATTTGGGGATTGAGAAGCCCCGACCCCGAGCACCTTCTGCACCGACGCACAGCCCTCCACACTCCACGAGTGCCGCGTGGTGCCTGCTAGTGTTTTTGTGCTTGACGCGCCTGTCCGGTTACTTGCCCGTTGGCTAGTGGCCTCTGTGACGACGAACCTTGGAATTTGAACCACCTGCCTGGTTGCTCAAGGTGGGCCCCTGCTTCCCTGCAAAGGAGAAGCCCCCTAGACCTTGCTGGTCTAACCCGAAGCGAATATTCAATTCCTGCGTGGGTTGCATTTGCCAAGGCCTGTTGACTCCAATCCGGAAGCCGATGCTGCCAACAGCGAGATCCTTCGTGGGACAGTCTGTATCCAGCTCCTGGTCGTCGTCGACGCCTCCTGGTCTACGTGGCTGCAGAGTCAAGCTTCACGACATCACCTGATTGCTTTGGGACATCGCCTGGATCCTTTCTGGTTCCTTCCTGGTCACTGGCTCGTGACCCAGACTCTGTCCCCTCTGCTTTCAGGTACTCTTCATCCTCGATCCGCCCTTGGATCCAACCGGACACTTCTCTCCTGGTCGCCTGCAGCATCTTTTTACAGGTCTCCATCGGATTCAGCGACGAAACCCGACACAACTTGACACCTATGCACCCGGCTCCTGTGGGTGAGGTATCGCGGGCACTCCGGTGCTCCTGGGGGTATTGACTATCCTAGTGTCCTAGTTTTCAGTGGCTTTCTCCTAGTACATCCGGAAGTGTCCTAAAAGAACTAGTTTCTAACTCTTACGTTCCCATTGTATCCCTATGGTAACTCGCGTGTGTGTATAGACACTGCACACGCATCCCGTGGGCCTCCTGCTTCCTAACTCTTGTTAGCTCAGTGTAGCCCCAGCGATTCCCTAGGCCTTAGGCCTACTCCCTGTTCGTGACGTGGTTCTTATACCACTATTTTAGTGCATGGTTTGCAATGCCCCTAGGGCTCAACTGTTTTTTGTGCAACTTATTGTATGATAATTGAGTAACTTGTTTTGTGATTTGTCCTCTGACCTCATAAAGAGTTCAGAGGGGTTGTGTTAGTAATAAATACATATATATTTTATATATAACCTGTGTGGTGTCCTTTCGTTTGGTATTCAAGGGGTTACATATGGTAAAACAGCTTGCTTCACATGCTCTCTGAAGTTTTAGCCTAAGACTGCTTTGTCCATGCTACCACTAGGATAGCTGGTCTATAAGGTTGACTTTACAACCATCACCATAAGGGTTGTTTGGACTGGTGCAAGATGCTCACTAGAATAGTGAACATCATATACCAGGCCAACTTCTCACACATGCCTTTACAATGTAGTCAATACAATACATGCGTTATTACCATACATGCATTCATCACAAAACATTTTGCAACACATATGCCTTAACCACGAATATTTCGCAGTGAAGGCATGGTTGGTAAAGGCATATATGTGGTCATAATTTGGCATCCATTTTTAAAGTACATGGTAATGGCTTTGTGGTGGTTTAGAGTAATGTAGCTAGACCCCCCAGCTGTGAATGTGACAGAGGACCTAACTCAACAACACTGATGGAAGAAAGACTTCCCGTTGCAATTGAAGTTCCCTACCATGATGGCAGGTGTTTCCCCCACCTCCTGTTGGCATGGCTATGAGTTACCATAGGAAACAAAACACTCACTGCAGTTCCACTATACCATGTTGGCAGGGTGCAACTGCCATCAGAAACATAGGTACTGAAATGTTTTCTCATGCGGAGGAGACAACAATCGGCTTTAGGAATAGACTCATTATGTATGTGGGCAGCGGAGAAATCACGGTGGGTGCTAGCCAAGTCATTGGAAGCTGCAACTGCAATGAAAAGCACGTAAGGCTTTTCTTTCCGATAGACACGTGGTTATGACGAAGTTGTTATGACGGTTTCCCCCGAGGGATTGTATGACGGATCTTTCTTTCTTTCTTTCTGACCTTTAGCCAGAGGACACTTGTTATGTATACGATGTACAATTGAGCGTTGCTTTCACGAGTACTCTTATTCTGGTGCTCGTGGAAGTCACGCTCCATGTTTTTTTTATTTTATATTGAATGGATTCTCGTGCTCCTTAAACAATTTCCGGGTTGTTCACATTGGAATAACAATTCATCGAGAGAAAAACGTCAACATAATCTTCCTGAGAAATTCAAAGACTTTGTCATGGTTTAAGAAAAAAATAAATAAATAAGGGGGAGGATGTATGTATACGATGTACAATTGAGCGTTGCTTTCACGAGCACTCTTATTCGGGTGCTCGTGGAAGTCACGCTCCATGTTTGTTTTGTTCTATATTGAATGGATTCTCGTGCTCCCTGGTGTTGTTTTTCAATGGGGGGGATTCTGATGGGGCGTTATAGAACTACTGTGGTTGATTATTATGTACTTGACTACGGACCTATGAACATTGGATTAAACAATCTCCTCCTTCCAATGCATCTTTCGTTTTATTGAATGGTTGATTTTGACTTTCCCACAGCGCTATAGCTTAAATTACTGACCTCCCCCACACCAGGCTTTGCAACCCCCCCTTGCTTCCTCCCTAAGCACGTGCTCTTTTATTAACAATGCTCATTTCATTTAACATGTCAGTCCATTGGTCACATTTCATTAGACAAATAAGGAGAATACAATACACAGGATAATCACTGCCAGTCATCAACAACACATCCTTTCCAAGACCCATTACCCCATTCCCCTTCTCTTCTTCCACTTTTTCGGGCACCCCCCTGCTTTTGTAAATGGTTTCCTCTGTCCTCTGGCACCAATCCAGGTCCCGTTCCCACTGATCCCACTGCGGAGGGGCCGACGCCCCCCAGGCCCTGGCAATGTTCAGCTTTGCAACCCCCGCCGCCATTGCCAGCCAGAGTTCTTCATGCCTGGTCCAGTCCGTGGACCCTTTAACCATTAAGAGCAACCATCTCGGCTCCCTCGGAACCGGTGATCCCACTACTTCCGCCATTATGTCAGTGACCTTCGTCCAGTAGGGAACAATCTCTGGGCAATCCCACAGTATGTGGTAGAAGAAGCCGTCCCCCCCACATCCCCGCGTGCACAAGGCTGACTGACACCCACCCCAGGAGTGCAACAGGGTGCGAGGGTAGTACACACAATGTAGTATTTTAAGCTGTATCAGCCGGAACCTAACACGGATCTCAACCTCCCGGGGACTTTGCAGGGCGTCTTGCCAATCGTCTTCTTCTAATGGGCCCAAATCACGCTCCCAGGCCGCCCTTAGGGACAGTAAAAGATCAGGCATGTTATTGACCAACTTCCTATAAATCGTGGATGTGGGCTTTTCAAGAATGGGATCCAGGAGCAAAAGATCCTCCATGGGGGAATACTCAGGAATGGATGCACCTCCTCGAACATGGGACCTTATGGCATGGATAAGGCGCAGATAGTGGTAGCGCTGCGAGTCCCGGAGATCATACTCCCTCTGTAAATACTCAAAGGAGTGGGAAGCGGCCCCTCTCCACACGTCGCCCAGATACTCTATCCCAATAAGCTGCCAACCCTTAAAGCCCTTCAAGTTAGTTACTTCGCAAAGTGCTCCCCAATCCACAGGGGGGTCCTCCCCGTCAGTGATCCCTTTCACCCCTGCAATTGATTCGCCTCCCTCCAACATTGGACCACCACACGAGTATGTGAGGGCCAATCCGCACTCATCTTCCGGGCATATAACAGGGATTCACAATTCCCACCTGGCATCGCAAAACGGTCTACTCTGTACGTGAGTTCTGACCTATCTGCATAAACCCAGTCGTTGACGACTTGAAGCAGAGACGCCCAGTAGTATAATTGCACATCCGGCAGGGCCAGCCCACAGTCATACACCCCCCTTGTTAGTTTCCTCAACGCAATCCGAGGGCTGCCTCCATCCCAGAGGAGCGTCCTCACCGCCTGAGAGACTCGTCTGAAGAACTCCGGCGGGACCGGATATGGCGTATTCTGTAGGATATATAAAAGGCGAGGTAGCGCCAACATTTTAAACATCGCAACATGACCCGCCAGGGACAGGGGCAGCGCACGCCAATGACTGACATCCGTGAGTAGGCGCGACAGTTGAGGTTCAAGGTTCCTGGCCAGAAACTCCGCTCTGTCTCTTGCGACATAAACCCCCAGATACTTGAAGCCCTCGCTCACTAACATGGCTGAACACCTGGACGGTATCCGCGGGGGAGGGCCAGAGAGGGGGAAAATTGCGGACTTCGCCCAGTTAATGCGATAGCCCGAATAGCTCCCAAAAAGCTCAAAAAGGTGTAGGGCCTGCGCCATAGACTGATACGGCCTAGCCATGTAGAGCACAATATCGTCAGCATAAAGGCTGATGCATTCCTCCCAATCATCGGTCAATGCTAAGCCCCAGAATGACCTGTCTCTCCTCACCCAATGGGCCAGCGGCTCCAACGCCAGGGCGAACAAGAGGGGGGATAAGGGACACCCCTGCTTCGTGCCCCGCCTGAGCTGAAAGGCTCTGGAGACCGTTCCATTGACTCGTACACGTGCCATCGGCTTCTCATACAGGAGGCACATCCAGCTGCAGAAGGTCGGACCGAAGCCCAGGCGCCGCAAGACCATAAAAAGGTACGGCCATTCAATGCTGTCAAACGCCATCGAGGCGTCCAGCGCCATCAACGCAGTTTGTGTGCCCCCCACGCCGTCCGTCATATATAGCGCTCCATACATACACCGCAAATTATGGCGCGTGCTCCTGCGTGACATGAAACCTGATTGGTCGACATGCACCAGGTCCGGGAACACCGGAATCAGCCTATCCGCTAGGACCTTGGCCAAGACCTTGGCCTCGACATTTAGGAGTGAAATTGGCCGATATGAGGAGCAGCAATCGGCCGGCTTGCCGTCCTTATGAATAACCACTATCGTGGCCTCCCTCTGGTCCAGCGGTAACTTGACACGCCTCTCGGTACATACGGAAAAGAGGACCCTTGACAACGTTTGATTGCTTCTTAAAGATCTCTACCGGGAGCCCGTTAGGGCCCTGTGCCTTCCCAGATTGCAGGGAGAGAAGCGCCGCCCCTATCTCGTCACCAGTCAGGGCTGCCTCCAGTCCCTCCCTCTGGGGTTGCGACAGAGTGGGAAGCGCAAAGTCCCGGAGGAACTACTCATAGTCCAGCTCCGTCCTGGTACAAACCGGGGCATATACTTCTTCAAAGTGTGTCGCGAACGTCTCCGCAATCTCTGTGCTGGTGGACACCAGGGAGCCCGACCGCCGCACAGCCGCCACCCAGGAGCGCTCCCTATCTCTGCGCTCCAGCCAGGCCAGGAGCTTCAGGGACTTGTCCCCAACATCATAAATGCGGTGTTGTGTGGCCAGAGCAAGGGCCCTCGCCTCCCCCTCCGCCAAAGCCCTGAGCTCTGCCTGTTTGAGGGCCAGAGCGTGCTGACCCTCTAACGAGGGCTCCATACCCAAACTACGTTCAAGTTCGGTGACCTCCTCCTCTAGTTGCCTAATCTTCAAGGATTCCTCCTTCTTTTTTGCTCCTATCAGGGCCCGTGCCTGCCCCCGCAGAACGGTCTTGTACGCCTCCCAGAGTGTGATTCATGACTGTACCGACCCCTGATTCTCCTCAAAATAGAACTGAGAGCCCTCTCTGATCTTATCTCCTATCGTATTATCCCTTAGGTGCCACGGATCAATCCGCGGAAATGCCGCCTTATTAACGACTCGCCCCTTCAAGAGTACAGCCACCGGTGAATGGTCAGAGAGGCCCCTAGCTAAGATTTGGGGATCCGAGAAGTCCCCCAACTGGTCAGTGCACGCCAACAGGTGATCCAATCTGGAAAAGGACCCATGCCGGGCGGAGTAGAACGTGTACTGTCGCGAGGAGGGATGGTGGGCCCGCCACAAGTCGCTTAACCCAAAAGACTCCAGGAAACCCTGTAACCCCCGCTCCCCCCGATGGCCCTGCCCCCCACCTGATCTATGAAGGTCTGCGGACAACACGCACTCATGTCTCCCCCCACGAAAAGCGTCCCCAGCGGGAGATCTGCCAAGAAGGAACCCAGGCGTTTGTAAGTTGTGGAATGCAGTCCCGGCGGGACGTAGCAAGAGCAAAACACCACTATCCGCCCCTCCCACCCTCCCGCTACTGCCACCATACACCCAGAATCATCCGTCCATGTCTCAGTGACCACCACCGGAAGAGCCTTCCGCAATAGAATACCCACTCCCCTAGAGCCTGACGTGAAACCCGAGTGGGCAACCATTTTGTACCCGAAGCGGTCTAATGCCTGGCACCTGTTTCCCCGCAAGTGCGTCTCCTGCAGGAGAACCACGTCAGTCGAATGTCGCTTCAGGTGCTGCAGTACTAAGGTCCTTTTGATCTTGTTGCCCAAACCATTGACGTTCCACGTCCAGATCTTACCTATGGACTGGGAGCCCATCTGCGCTTTGTGTCCCATGGTCCCAACAACCGGAGCTTGCTATCCTGTTGTGCATCACCCCCACCAACCAAAAGACTGACCAGGAAATGAGCATACACAACATATCAAAACAACCCCCCTCTCTCCCCCCTCCCATACAGACCCAACACACCATCCCCCCAAAACCCCCCTCCCTGCTTGGTGAGCCTCCAACCACCCACCATTGAAACATGCAGAGCACCTGTCGCCCCCATCCCACAACAGAAACCATATTAGAGGAACGTGGAGTCGCCGACCTAAGAAAGATGCACATGTAACGGACTGCACACCCTCGTGTATGATTCGTCCCCCGGGGCCCCCCACCAATATCATGTCCTCAGCTCCCAGCCCAACTCGTAGCCAGAACCCCGGTTCGTGTGACTCCTCAGTCCAAGTCCCGCCCCAAAAACACCATGCAGGGCAGTCATTGATGTTCTCGCCATACAGGATTCAGGCCTCCCCGGCACACATCTCTTCCGCCCCAAATCGCAAGCAGAGCCGGGCAAATCCCATAGTAAAGCAAGACCCTACCATACCATAAACACTCCGCCCTTTGCCTTTTCGTTGTCTCTGGGGGCACTCTCTATTTCTGGGCTCGCCCCCCCCGGCTCCCGCTCTCCACCGTTGTTTCATGTCGCTTCCCACGGTGGCCTACCGTGCGCCAACCTTCCAACCAGTCGGCGGCATCCGCTGGCGTATCGAAAAAATATGACTTGTCTCCATCCAGTACCTTGAGCCGGGCCGGGAACAGCATCATGTACTTCACCCCCTTATCACGGAGCGCCCTTTTGATGCCATTGAAGGAGCGTCTCTGCACCTGCAGCGTGAAGTCCGGGAAAAAATGGATAGTGGCATTATCCCGGTGGAGGTCACCCCGGACCCGTGCAGCCTGCAGGATGGCGTCTCTGTCGCAATAATTGAGGATGCGGGCAATGATCGTATGTGGGGGGGCCCCAGCCTTAGGCCTGCCGCCTAGGGCTCTGTGTGCCCGCTCCACCGAGAAAAAGTTCGAGAGGCGCTTTGGCTTTAGATGGTTCAATATGAGGTCCTCCACGAAGACATCTGTCGAGGGCCCCTCCATTCTCTCCGGCACCCCCACTATGCGTATATTACGCCTAGCCCGACCTTCCTGGTCCTCCAGGCGGGCATACACGTCAGCCTGGTTCTTGGTGAGGAGGGCCACCTGCTCCTCGAGGCGTTTCGTCTTCGCCTGCAGTCCGCCTATGCCAGCTTCCACCGCCGCCACTTTTTTGGGACATTTTGCAGAAGTCCGCCCGTAGTAGATTCACCTCTTCCGTCACCGAGTACAATTTTGGCTCCATGGTGCCCCGAAAGTCGTTAATGGCCCTCATAATGTCCTTCAAGGATGGGTCCGGACATCCATCATCCCGGTCGCCGACATGGTCGCCGCCAGTCGCGCCCCGGTCCCGGGCCATCGCCACCGTGTATTTCTCGATTTGATTGGACTGGCCCTGTGCTCTATTTCGGCCCATACCGGGCCCAGCGGCCTCACCACACCGGAGTTGGAGCCACTCGGGGAGTCTTCCTCGTCACCGCCGCTACACTCCTCAAGACCGTTCACGCCTGGCGCCGATTATGAAACCCCAGGGTTATCAGGCGCCTGTACCACCAATGTACTGCTGCCGCCACACCAGTCTGTCAGCTTCCTGTGCTCCGCCGCAACACCTCAGTCCAGGCACTGAATGGGCCGCTCGCAGGGTACAGGCTGCAGGCCGCCAGGCACCTCCCACAAGCCCAGCGCGTTTCCAACCTCCGTAAGTCGGGCCCCAGACCAGGCACCAATACGCCCCTTGCCTCTGACAGTCACTGAACTCCAGGGCCCACTCAAGCGCGCCTCCTCCCAGGCAGACATCGTCCCTGGCGCTGCTGTCCACAGGGGGCCCTCCAATTACCCCCTCTCGCCCCTGCCGGATACTTGTGTTATGGCCGCAAGCACAGGGGCTCCAGCCCCGACAACAATGCGCCGAGTCTAGGCGCGGGACCGCCACTGGGATGAGGCTGTCCCGCGCCTGCAGGCTCCCGCTGCTCACCCGCCTCAGCCGCGCCGGGAGACAGCAAAGCCCCCCAGCGGCAGGCGTCTCCCGCTGTGCAGCTCCAGACCGCTCCGACACCGCCTCTTACTGGGCAATGCCTCCGTCCACCACTCAAGCCCGGGAGCCGCGATTCACAGTATGCAGGCGGCTGCCATTTTGAGCGCACTCGGCCGGGCACCACTCGCCTGATTCTGCCACCTCAGGACGCCAATGGCCGCATCGAAAGCACCGTCGTGGACCGCCGGACAACTCCTGCCACTGTGGGTGACAACTGCAGCCGCTCCGGTGCACGGATTATGCAGGATTTCAAGGGTAGGATACAGGTCTCTAGCGCAGCTCCGGGACTACGCCGCCATCTTCCTCGGCAGCTGGCCACGCCCCCTCCTGTGTTTGATTCTTGAGAATTTTTTTAAGCCAGTCCTAACATGTGACATGGAGTGGAGTGAGCAAATGCTTCCGGCACAGCTTCTCATATTGTTTTTCTCTTCAACAGGGGCTTAAAATGCATTTCACATCACTTGCCAATTCTACTGCAGTGACCCTCTGGACCACTTAATCGCTTTTTGAGGCATTCGCTGTTAAACCATGATATCAGCAGCTAGAGCTCTCCAAGAGCATACCTGCCATGTTGCCGCCTGGTTCCAGGCACACCTCTCAAAATCTTTTGACATTTTCAGGAACAGAATGTCCTATCCTATCTTTTTATGTTTAAACTTCTCCGCCTCAGTTGTAAAATTACTGTTACTAAAATAATTTCATAGTTTGTGAGGAACCAAAAAATAATAAACTTACACAGTAGCGTAAGTTTACCTTTGTGAATCAGTCCCACAGATCTCTGTATGTAGACTTGAGTCTAAGGATCCTCTGTAGACCTTCCCCAGTACATGAAAATGGGAGCTATCATTGCTATGCAGCTGTTCCATAGTGGTCAATGAAGACCAGCACCATTTCACGCTCTGGCTCTTGCCTATATTATTCAAGATTGAGGGTGTGATGGCTTAAACTAATAAACGTATAGAGTATGAAACAGGTGACTTGCTCTTCTTGTGCGAAAAGAATCAACTATTATGTGGATTCATGCAGCACAGCACATTTTATCTGGTAAATATGGAGATTTAAAAATCAAAAAACCCCAACGCTTGTCAGAATATCATCCACAGAAGTATTCTTTGACATAAGTATAGTGTTCTTAATACTGTTTGCAAAAATATTGTCCCATTGGGTGTAGATCTTTTAAAATTAACTTCAATATGGCAATCTTTTTAAAAAGTCATTTAGAGGGCAATATTGATGGACAGGGTCGGACTGGAACAGAAAATAGGTCCAGGCACCAAAATAAAGGCGGTCCCCATTAGTGAATTATATATGTAGAATAGAGGGCCATATTTACAAACGGGGACAGAATTGAACTTGTAAAGACACGCTGTGTAAGTGTTTTACAAGTCATGAATTTGAGCTTGTTGCAGGCGATCTGTGTTTTTAATATCAGAGAGATCAGCAGTAAAAACAGACCCAGCAGCCAAAAAACAGTCCACACACTGACCTGTCACACCAGCCCATCAGGCACTGCCTGATTGCCCTGTAGGCCAGTCTGACCCTGTTTATGGCAGGCAATATTTTAACAAGGATGTTCTAATTCCACACCCTTTTCAGCATAAGCACTTTATAGACCAAATATGGAAAGATTTTACAAGGATTTACTAAAGTGAAACTGAATTTCTATATAGTAGTGATTGTACCATGAACCAGGGTGAACATAGCATTATCACTATTTCCCATTAGGGGCCATCTCTGTGTCTGAGCCATTGTACCCTCTAATTGGAATGCATATTAAAACACTTATGGCCCTTTGCGAGCGCAATTTTTGCATTTGGGATTCATCATCCCAAATGCAAAAATCGGTAATAGCGAAATCGCATATTTGCGAGGAATTGCATTTAAGGAATCTCTATTTGAGATTCCTTAAATGCAATTCATTAACCAATTTTAAATTGCGAATTCGCAATATTTGGTCGCTATTTACCACGAAGTCAGACTTCGTGGTAAATAGCGAAAAAAAAGAAAAAAGCACTTTAGTGCATTTTTCTCAGTTGCATGTTAAACACACATGTCCTTTGGACATGTGTGTGTGCAACACCTGTGTAAATTTGCATTTCAGGGGTGCTACAGGGTGTCCTTTGGACACCCCTGGCGCCCTTGAAATCGCATCCTTATTTGCGATTAGCAAATTGCTAATCGCAAATACGGAATAACTCCCCATTCATTCCTATGGGCCTGTGGGAAGTTATTCCTTAATCGCAAATAAGGAATGTGTAGGAATCGCAATTTATTTAGCGATTCCTACATGAATCCCGTTTTGCAAGTCCTTAATTGTGATTCCTTATGAATCGCTATTAAAGACTCGCAAAACGGGTCTTTCATGAATCTACCTGTTAGTTTCCTGACTTAAACAGGTCATAGCATTGCAATCCTGCATTGTCTCAAAAGGTACCTTAATTGTTTGATACATGACTGTATGATCTTTCATAAGGTTTGTTTGCCACTGGGTGAATAAATCTAGAATTCACGCTAAGGTATTCAAGACCCACTATTTTGATTGGCACGTGCCTCACAATGGATACATCCAAAGACCATTGGTTGTGCAAGATTATGTGAGATCTAGAAGGAGGACTGTGCCCGTTGATCAATTGTAATATGCGGTAATAATTTCCAAAACTCACAGATCTTCTTAACCACATCGATGCTATGCATTTTCCCCTCCTGTGCTGAGATTTGATCATTCCCATGTTTCATGACGAGCTGGGCTCGTCATGAGCGTGCGAGGAGGCTACCTCATGACGAGCCCAGCTCGTCATGAGCGTGGAAGGGGTTAATCTTGATAAGCCAACTGTGCCTGTTATTTATTTATTACTACAATACAGTCATGTAAGGAACAGCCGACAGGTGTTTCGCCCAAATGGGATACAAAAGGGGATGATGGACGGAGCATTTGAGCAAATCAAACACTCACCCCCAGTCAACTGATCTTGGTTTAATCCATCACCATTCTTTAGCCCACTCAGCCACCCCCTTTCAGACATGGCTATATGCAAATCAGTCTGACCCTGTGCCTCATGGGAACAGTCCAGCCCGAACTGCCAAGCCATGTCTTCCATGGACCGGAAACAAGCATCCTGGGACCGGTTTCGGATTCATAATCCTCATCAGCCAGGCTATCTGGAATCCAGTGG
Source organism: Lissotriton helveticus (assembly GCF_964261635.1). Taxonomy (NCBI): domain Eukaryota; kingdom Metazoa; phylum Chordata; class Amphibia; order Caudata; family Salamandridae; genus Lissotriton; species Lissotriton helveticus. Next base: position 1,057,122,666 of record NC_136063.1, on the reverse strand, counting down.
CCAAGTGAGCAAGGGACTCACGTCTGAGCATACCCTGCCACACTTAGGGCGAACAAAGCAATACAAAAGTGGATGATGGACGGAGCATTTGAGCAAATCAAACACTCGCCCCCAGTCAACTGATCTGGGTTTAATCCATCACCATTCTTTAGCCCACTCAGCCACCCCATTTCAGACATGGCTATATGCAAATCAGTCTGACCCTGTGCCTCATGGGAACAGTCCAGCCCGAACTGCCAAGCCATGTCTTCCATGGACCGGAAACAAGCATCCTGGGACCGGTTTCGGATTCATAATCCTCATCAACCAGGCTTTCTTGAATCCAGTGGCCAAATGGTCAACCGGTCAAGGGCTTTTTCAAGGCTGACAATAACAATAACCACAGTGTTTTAATGTAACAAAAATATTAAACCGAAATACCCCATAATAAATGTTGAAGTGAGTGCAAATGATGTACAATGTGCATAAAAACAAAGGTTATATTAATTAATGCATGAAATAATAAAACAAAAATTAAAGATATAGGATTAGTAAAGTAAAGACACAGATGAGGTGAACCAATGTTTGCGAAAGAAAGGTGTGGGAGAAAAATACTACATTCAAAAGAACATTTACATTGAAGGTTAAACATTGCAAAACCCAACTTCTTAAGGCCTTTGTTCAAGTTAACAAATGAAGAACGTCAATACAAGTTATAACTGGAAGACATAATGTCCAGTTTCCCCCCTTCGCCTTGCCCATCTTGGCCATCCTCTCTATACATGCTGGACGTAGCTGAGTAGTCCCATAATAGTTTCTTGTGGGTGCTCAAGGGAGAACCTGCCCGTCTTGTTACCACCTTGCGCCTTTTCTGGGTGCGTCTCCCCCTAGAGCCTCTGGAGCCTCTGGAGCTTCCGCTATCCCCAGAACCCAGACTTAAGTCTGAAGTACCTTTCTCCTCATCGCTGCTGGCAATAGTGGATTCAGACTCTTCTGGGACCGAAAATAACCTATCTCCCTCGGCCCCCTCAGTGATTTCTGTCTCTGTCTGCTCCTTCTGTGAGCCAAGGCTCACCAGGCTCCCCCACTTTGTTCCCTTGGCCCCCCGCATCTGAGCCTGTTCCACCAGCATCTCCGCCTCCACCTCTTTTAATGCGCTTAGCATTTGGGATGTATTATGGCACTCTGTCCCACCAGCGTCCGATCTGACCCTCAGTTCGGCATTTTCCAGCTCTCCTTGGCTCCCCAGCTCCTTCTCCGAGCCGTCCGCCAGCGCTGCCCAGATTTCCTGCGGGAAGCGTGAGGTCTGCGCGTTCCTGTTGCCTAGCAACACTGCCGCTTGCGTTCTCTAGGACGTTACCTCTTGCTGCACCAGGCGGCTGACTTGCCGTAGCTGTTCCTGATGCCCCCGCAGCCGCTATCAGCCCGAATGCTTCTGACACCGATGGCTGCCTATAGGTAGGATCTGTCTCAATCTTCTTCTTCTCCGACAAGTCCCGCACCGGCCCTTCCTGAGTCCCGTCGCTTCGGGCAGCCGCACTCCTGGCCAGCTTGGTTTCCTTCTCCTTCTCGTTCGCTTTGTCCAGCTTACGCTGCTGGGCTTTGGTCGCCGCTGAGACAGCCGATGTAGATCGCTTGACGGGCGGCATTTTAGTCTTTGGGATAGCGCCAGATTTCCCTGCATCTCTCTGACTCGCCTCCTTACTCATGCTGCCAGGCAACGGCTGCTGTTTCTCTTTTCCACGTTGTGCCATCGCCTTCTCCAATATGGTAACACGCAGTGCTTCAGCCAGGGAGCTAGACAATGCCTTAGCCCTCCTCCATAGGCATGAAGCTCTTTAAAGCACGCCGTTCCTCCTCTGCCAGAACGTCCTGCTGCTTCCGCCTTGTTGATCCTTTGTTAGGCGAAGAATGGGTTGCATACTACTATTTTTAGTTCATCTGTCTCCTAGGTTTGGCCTTGGGTCGGAGAGGGGGTATGATGCGACTTCCCTCTACAGCGCTACGGCGGCCATCTTGCCCCCCTCGCCGTATACCTGATTTTCCATTATGTTTGCCACTTTAAAACAGATACAAGCAGAGGCTAGAGCGGAAAGCCGGAGAGCTAGGCACGACACACAAAAAATCCAAGCCTCAATCAGGAAAGTAAATAAAAAATATGAAGAGGTCGAGGAGAGAGTGGTAGGAGTTGAAGAGAGAACTGGCAGGTTGGAAGACGAAGTCACGGACTGGCAGGCATTTAAAGTGGAACAGACAAAGGCTGTGGAGGACCTACAATGGAAGGTCGAGGATTTGGAGAACCGCCAGAGGCGAAATAACGTTAGACTCCTTGGGCTTGAGGAAGGCGTGGAGGGGCAAGACCCAAGAGGGTTTGTCATTAAGTTGCTAAAGGGGGCCTTCCCAGATGCGCCATGGCAATGGGAGCTCGAAGTTCAGAGGGCCCATAGGTTTCCACTGACTATGAAGAAAAGGCGGGACGGGGGCGCAGATACGCTCCCAAGGGCCATGCTGGTGTTTTTTGGGAACTTTCTAGCAAGACAAGAGCTGATGGAGAAAGCCAGGCCAGATTCCAAGAAATCTTTTGAAGGAGTAACATTTTTTGCTAGACCTGACTTTTGCCACGTGACAGTGGAGAGGCGATGGCGACTCAGACAACTAATTGCAGCATTCCAGAGACAAGGGGCAAAGGCTTATTTAATGTTCCTGGCAAAGTTAAAAGTTATCTCTGCAGGAAGCACAAGAATGTTTTTTTCTGAAATAAATGCGGGCGAATTTTTCGCAGAATTAACAGAACAAGGGAGAACTAGGAATAAGGAATAGGTAAAAGGGAATGTGCAGGGGAAATGAAGAAGGTTGATAGGGGGGGATGTGGCTGGCCTTTCTAGCCTGGGTCTGGGAAGAAAATGGTGGGTTTCAGTGTTGAGGGAAGGAGAGGGAAGGAGAGGGGGGGCGACACTACAACGCACAGTGGTCACGCATAGGTCATCTGTGACCTATTTGCCTGTGGCAGGGGGGGGTGGGTCAGTGAAGGGGGGTGGACGGAGGGGGGGATAAAGGGGGAGGGTGGTGATGGGGATGGTGTTGGTGTAGGGGGTGTGAGACATACAGTACAGATTTGCAAAGCATATAAAGGAGAGAGGCAGCGGTCGGACAATTTCATAGTGGTAATGGGAAAGTTGGTAAAACTAAGCACGAATAAATGGCAGTTAGGATAATTACGCTCAATATCTGCGGGTTAAATAATGGAGAGAAAAGGCAAAAGCTAGCTGCGGCGCTTAGATTCTGGAGAATTGATATAGCCTGTTTAGAGGAGACGCATGTGGCTAGCAAAGATAAGTTCATGTTGGATCAAATGGGGTTTGAGGTGCTTGCCTATACAGGACAGGAAGTTAGAAATAAGGGGGTGGCGATATTAGCTAGGAAAGGTGCTGCAAAAATTAAAAGGAAAAAAGAGGATCAAGATGGGAGATGGGTTTTGCTGGATGTGGAAACTTTGGCTGGGAGATTTACACTCACCTCACTCTATGGGTCAACTGAAGATAAACCTGAGCTGCTTGAATTTTTGGATGGGGAATTAGCACTGTGGCCAGAGCCCGTAGTATGTTGTAGGGATTTTAATATTAACGGTCTGGATGGCCTAATTGATAGGGATGGGGGTAGATATCGGGGTAGGAAGAGAGAGACATACAAAGCAGTACACAATCTAGTCCGACATAACGCTCTGGTGGATATGTGGGCGGAGAAAAACCCAATAGGCACAGGCAGCACTTACTATTCAGCTCCACATAAAACGGTCGCTAGATTGGATTACTTTTTCATCTCTAGCTCACTGGTGTGTGGGGCCGTAATAGAACGGCTCCCTAGGATAGTGTCGGATCACAACCCGTTGGTTTTAAGTATGACACTGGCTAAAAAGAGGGACAGGATGACTAATGTATGGACATTTGAACGGGGGCTGCTGAAGGAGAAGGATTATGTTATAAGGATGCAGGAATGGATAATACAATTTTGGGACATGAACTGGTACTCGGCTTCAGCAGGTATATGGTGTGGGATGCTTTTAAAGATGGAGTGAGGGGAGAGACACTAAGCTACACTATGCTAAGAAATAAGAAGGAAAAGGAGAGGATTAGAAGGTTGGTGTGCTTAGAGGAGGGTCTAGTGGCAGCAATAAGTAGGCAAGAACCTATTGAACAGATTTTATTGGACCTGGAGGTACAGAAGGCAGAGGCAGGAGTAAGTTTGGCGCAAAAGGCAGCAGGGAACTTCCTAGCAAAAAAAGAAAAATGCTATGAATTTAATGAGAGGGTGGGCCATTTGCTGGCAATTAGGACTAGGCAAACATTAGCTGCAGGGGAAATAAAAGAAATCAAGGACAGCACAGGGTCTATAGTTAATAAGGTGGAGGAGGTACAGGAAGTCTTCAGGAGGTTTTACGAAATACTATACGAGCAGGACCCAAATAATGCAGAGATAGGGATTACAGAATACTTGTCACAGATACCGCATGTAGGGCTAAGTATGGAAGAGAGGGAAAAGCTAGACCTCCAGTTAACGATCCAGGAGATAAGAGAGGCGACGTTTAGTCTCCCCTCCGGTAAGGCAACAGGTCAAGATCAAATTCCAGTAGAATTCTATAGGACTTTTTGGGATGTGTTAGGGACAGACATGTGGGCAATCTGCTGCATGGCACAGGGGGGGAGGGTTGTCCCACAGTCCTGGGCCGGGGCGGACATAATCGTGATACTAAAAAAGGACAAACCTCCAACAGAGCCAGGCTCATATAGGCCAATAACGTTGCTGAATGCAGATGCAAAAATATTTTCTAAAGCACTGGCAAAAAGGCTGAGTAGGGTTATCAAGGGGTTGGTGTCCCCGGCACAGCATGGCTTTATGCCAGGCAAAGGGACTACCCAACATACAAGACAGATGATTACCATCTTAGATGCAGCCGAGGTTGCAGGAGACCCTGTCGCGGCTATTTTCTTGGATGCCGAGAAGGCCTTTGACAGGGTCTCCTGGGACTATCTGTGGAAAGCCCTGGAATGGGCTGGTATAGGCAACAGCTACATAAATGCAATTCAGGCATTATATAAACACCCGTCGGCTAGGATAAGAATTAATAAATCCTATACGAAGGCAGTACAGATCAGGCGGGGGACCAGGCTGGGCTGCCCAGCTTCGCCTTTACTGTTTGCCATATATCTGGATCCGTTGTTAAGAAGGCTTGCGTGCAACCATAGGATCCCCCCAGTCAGGCTGCATGAACAGGAATATAAATTATTCGCTTATGCGGACGACGTAGCAATTACAACACCAGCACCGGGGGGGCATTGATCGAAATAGAGCAAGAGGCAAGGAATTTCGGGGTGATCTCAGGGTATCTTATAAACAGAGGAAAGACACAGGTAGTGCAGAATAGGTTCACAACATTTCAGGATACAAGGGTAGTTTCAGAAGCAATGTATTTGGGGATTAGGGAGTCAGCGGATCTGGATAGATTAATAGAGATTAATATGGAGCTACTCCTGGGGAAGGTTAAAAGAAATTTAGAGAGAATTAACAATTTACATTTGACGTTAATGGGGCGCATCAATATGATTAAAATGGTTACGTTTCCAAAATGTTTTTATATTTTCAGAGCGATTCCCTTATACTTTGATGGCACATGGTTTAATAGAATAGAAGCAATATTGAACAGGTTAATATGGGCACAGGGGAAGACACGTAGAGCGTATCGATTCTTGACACTACCGAGGGAGAAGGGGGGATGGGGGCACCTGATTTTAGGTTGTACTATTGGGCAGTAGCTCTCCAATACTCTCAAGGGTTATTAGGAGGTAGTAGCCAGAATGGCGAGGGATTGGGATGCGTGAATGTTTATGAAGCGGTTCTGGGTAAGGAGACAGAGAATGCCTTAGTAAATACAGTGGATTATGCCTACTTTAAACACACTAGGTTCAAGACACTAAGTGCTATATATAAAATCTGGAAGGCCGTTGGGAAAAAGCTATGAATTGGGAGGTATAATAGATATCTTAGGCTGTATACAAACAACGCTTTTCCTGCAGAGATCTTCAGGGACACAGTTATGAAGGAGTGGGATGGCAAGGGGATTAAGAAATTAGGGGACTTGCTGGACGCAAAAGGGGTGTTTCTACTATTTCAGGATATCCAAACCAAATTCAAGATACCAGGAAGTAATTTCTTTAAATACCTACAAGTGAGGAGCTACTTTTATAAGAAACAGGGCGGGCCAGTAGGGCTGTCTCACTGTAGGGTAATGGATTATTTGGAGCGTAGCATACGGGCTACGATTAGGCAACTGTATGCAGAACTCTATGCATTAAAAACAGATGATAGAGAGAAATATGCCAAGAAATGGGTGGAACAAGTAGGGGCGCACCCCGATGGATTACAAGCCTCATTAGATCTAGGCCGGTCTGTTTTGTGCTCGGCAACGTTACAAACTCAGCACTATAAGACGGTTTATTCTCTTTATCATACACCTGCTAGAATTGCCCAGTGGGGGGGTAGCACTGGAATAACTTGCCCACGGTGTAACTCAATGTAGGAGAGTAGGGTCTGCAATCCTATGATCACCCAGATTTTTGCTTTTTGCTGCACTGGTTTACGACTTTCCCTGGCTGTGGGCCTGCTAATCAGACCCACAGCCTAGCTGTTCTCTCTATCCAAATTGTACTCAGGTACTGAATTGGCACTGGGCCCTCTCCAAGTCCCTGTACCCAGGGCTGAGGTGTACCCAGAAGTCTCCCAGGGGCTGAAGCATGTATTATGCCACCCCTGGGCTGACTAACTAAACTGGCACAACTGGCTGCACGACAGCTGGGGCAAGGTGGTGTACTCACCCTTTGCTTTAGATATAGTATACCTATATCTAACCCTAAAATGGACACACCGATCTCCTATCAGTCACTCCTATGGCAGGCCTTAACAATCCTGAAGGCAGAGTGCTTGGAATCGTGTGAGATGGTGCTCTGGCATGAGCTGAGCCTGTCTGCGGCTTTCGGGATCCATCCCTTAGCCGTTTCCATGATATCGCATACCATATACTCTTAAGTGCATTATAATCCTCGCGGTTATATGCCAACTCTGGTATCGCTTTATCAAAACATGTCGAGTAAGGTGTCATACGAATTGGAATACTAACCCCTCGCCAATTCTGGCGACGGGGTTGGCATTCCACCCTTCTAGAGGGACACGACATGCATGTAACCTATAACCCGGTTGAAAGTCAGACAGAGCCTTAGCATCCACAAAATGGATGCTGCCACCGAGACACAAGTCTGCCCTCCTGCTGCTGGGAGTCCTCCCAGAGCAGGAGATAAGGACAAAGGGTTTCCTGCCAGGGGCGGTGCCAGCACCGTCCCAGACAGGGTTTTGTGTATTGAAGGTAGGCAGGGCTTCAGAGGAAGGTGACTGCACGTGGCACCCCGGTGCTCACTGTGCATAGGCTGGCTTAAACCAGTTCCAGGGACACTCCAGACCCTGTGCTGGGGAAAAGCCCGCCAAGGAAGTGGGTGTAACCACCCCCCTCCTGGTCCCACCCCTAGGGCAGGACTTAGTCGCGTGCCAGCCCCCTTTTCCAAGATAAAGGTAGAGACTGGCCCCCTTCCGAATCAGATCATCTTTGGAATCAAGATACCACTTTCCACGAAAGGACTTCACGATTTCTTCCTCAAGATTCTCCCTTGTGACTAAGGAGTAGTCACCCTGCATCCGCAGGCACCATCTAAGAACACTGCGGTCTGCTGCACGTCCTTCCTCCGGAATCCGACTGCCCAGCTCGACGAGACCCGGCTTCCCTGGCACCTCTGACCTCTACCCACCTCTACAGCACAGCTGAGAACCGTGGGTGCGACGAGACCTCGAGGGACCGGCCATCGCCAAGACTGCACGACTTCTGCACAGCAAGCCCACCGAGTAATTTCCTGGTGAGTGCTTTGGGGTCCGAGAAGCCCCCACCCTGAGCAGCTCCAGCACCGAAGAGCAGCCCCCCAGCATCTCCACGATCGGCGTGGGGCCCTTCTGCTTTTTGCTGCTCACCGCGTTGTTTGGCTACTAGCCCGCTGGCTTGTGGCCTTCCGAACGACGCCCGACGACAATACTGCTGCTAGTCTGGTTGCTCCAGACTGGCCCTTGCTTCCCTCCATCGGAGAAGTACCCTGGACCCTCCTGGTCCGGCTAAGACGCCATTTTAGGTCCACCGCGTGGGCCTTGCATTTGCCAAGACTTGTTGCCCAATCCTGGGTCCAGCGACGTCGACAGCAAGAACCTTCGTGGGACAGCTCGCACCTCCATCCTGGTCGCCGACAACGCCTCCTGGTCCGAGAGACTGCAGAGCCCAGCAGCGCCCACTCACCTGACTGCGGTGACTTCGCCCGGTGCCATCCTGGTGCCCACTTAATCACTGGCTAGTGATTCAAGAACTTGGTCCCCTCTGCTTTCAGGTTTTCTTCTTCCTTGATCCAGGCTTGGATCCATCGAACTTTTCTTCACTGGTCGCCTGCCAGCAACTTCCTTCTTCCAGGCTCCTGGTCCGGCAACGAGATTCCCGACGTCTTTTCAGACCTATGCAGCTGCAGCCCCTGGGCTAGGTAACTTCGGCACTTCGGTGTCCCAGCATAGCCTCACTATCCAAGGGTCAGGATCCACTGTCGTTTTCTCCCTACCAGGTCGGGTTCGCCCGTGAACACTAACTTTGCCTTTACTAGCTTCCATAGACTTTGTCCTGCATCCCGCGTCAGAGTGCACACTCTGCACCCGAGTCCCCTAGGTCTCCTAGAAGTAATCTAACGATTCCCTAGTCAAGTCCTAGCGATTCCAAAGCCTATTAGTACTGTACTTACCTGCTAGTAATCTCGCATTCCGCTTTTAGAGTATATGGTTTTTCGTGCCCCTCGGGCATTTGTGTATACCGTGCTAACTTAAGTATTTTCATAAGAGTTTTGTTGTGTGCTTAGCACCCTGTCCTCATAAAGAGTACAGGGTTGTTGTGATTCTAATAAATACATTGTTTATTTTCATAACACTTGTGTGGTGTCCTTTCACTGGGTGTTCAAGGGGTAATGTGATGGTAAAACAGCTGGCTTAACACGCCCTCTAGAGTCTTAGCCTTAGACTGCTCGTATCCATGCTACTAGGATAGCTGGTCTATAAGGTTGACTTACAACCAATCATCAATAAGGGTTGTTTGGACTGATATATAGTGATCACTAGAATAGTGAGCACTGCACATCAGGCCAACTTCTCACATTGGTGGCAGCGGTGGGATTTGAGCTTGCTGTTGTTTTACCACACATGCCCTAAGAATATCTTGTGAAAGATCACATAAGTACTAAAGGTACATATAACTTAGCTTAGAATACTCTGAGTTCTACTGAACCAGCTGTTGTAGCTCCTAGGGCCTAGCACACCCTAAACTACAACTCTAGCAAGGGATCAGTAGGCAAACATATAGTGTAGGTAAGTGCACCACTTACACCTCACTAGAAAAGCATGTCTACCCAGGGAGATTTTACTGAGCTTCCCCTGGTCAGTGTTGACCCTCCACAGGTCACTTCAAGATATGCAGCTCTCAGTTTCCAGGAGATGAGACAGATCTGTGTCTCCAGAAAACTGAAGCAGGGGTCTAACCCCACCATTCCCTTTCTGATAGGTCTCTTAGAGACATATGATGCCAGAAAGCTTTCTCAGTTACATGAGAACATGCCAGCCTTAGAGGGAACCTCTGGGGATCCAGACCTCCCCAACACTGCTACTGCAGTTGAGGAGGAGGAGGATCAGGAGGAACTCTCTGGGGATGAGGTAGACAAAGGTCTTGAGGTAGTCAGAAGGCTAACCAGGGCCAACTTAGACTTACTTGGGCTAGGATCTGGGGGACCCCCAGTACTAACCCGAAGTGGGCCTAACCTTGGAGTTAGGAGAGATAGATCTCTTTCTAGGGACTCCAATAGATCTCTGCACTCTAATGCCTCTTCTCAGGGGAGAAGGAATCCTCCACAGAGGAGATTTACTTCCCCTCAGAGAAGGGAGCATGAAGCTAGGATGAGACAAGCTGAACTGAGGATTGAAAGGGAAGAAATTGCCCTGGCCAAAGAGAAGCTTGCCCTGGCAAGAGAGCAGCAGATGAGTGGGTTAGCTCCCACTGGTGGCAGCAATCTCCCAAGAGATAGAGAGAAGGGTTTAGATACTAAACACCTGACTAAGATAGTGCCCCCCTTTAAGCAAGGGGATGATATCCAGAAATGGATGGCTGCTCTGGAGAGGGCCTGCACTGTGCAGTGCATTCCCCAGAGTCAGTGGGCAGCTATACTGTGGCTCTCCTTTGATGGTAAAGGTAGAGATAAGCTCCTCACTACAAGAGTAGAGGATGCTAACAATTACCAGGTCCTGAAGAATACACTGGTTGATGGGTTTGGTTTAACCACTGAGCAGTACAGGTTGCTGTTCAGAGACACCCAGAAAACTCAGTCTCAGGACTGGTCTGACTTTGTGGATTGTGCCACTAAGGCTTTGGAGGGCTGGTTGCTGGGTAGCAAGGTTACAGATTACACAGGATTGTATAATCTAATGATGAGAGAACACATTTTAAACAATTGTCAGAACCAGTTGTTGCACCAGCACCTTGTTGATTCAGATCTGACCTCTCCCCAAGAATTGGGAAAGAAGGCAGACAAATGGGTCAGGACAAGGATCAAGCAGAACCAGAACCAGGGTGGTCAGAAGAAAGCAGACCAGAAGGGTAATGTTAAGAATGAGCAAAATGACCAGAAGTCTTCACCAGGTCCCCAACAAACCAAAGAGGGTGGGGGTCAGGCTTCCCAGAAGAAGAAGACTCAAGAAGGCCAGTCAAAAAGGTGGTGCCAGTACTGTAAAAGTAAATCTCACTGGTTTAGTGAGTGCACCAAAAGAGGAGGACAAACTCCTGCCACTACAGCCCCTAAGGCAACTGCACCCCCTAGTACAGTCAGTAGTGGTAGTGTACCTCCCAAGGCATTAGTTGGGTTAACCTTGGGTACTGAGGGGTCTGACAACTTAGTTGGCACACTCACTCAGGCTGTCCTTGTCTGTACAGGGGATATGGATATGTCCCCTGAAATAAGTCCCAATACTTTGGGCAAATACAGGCAGACACCTTTGATAAATGGCTAAATGGCTCAGGCCTATAGGGACACTTGTGCCAGTGTCACCATGGTGACACCTAACTTTGTGGACCCTGGACAGATCATGCCAGGTACTGATTTCCTGGTGACCAATGCCAGCAATGTCACTACTAGTCATAGTGTGGCAATTGTGGCTTTCTCCTGGGGTGGAGTGAAGGGACAAAAGAAAGTTGTAGTCAGTTCAGACCTCCCAGTTGATTGTTTGTTGGGCAATGATTTGGAGTCATCACAATGGTCAGAAGTGGAGCAGAGGACTCACATGGAGATGTTAGGCTTGCCAGCACATGTGCTTGCTGTGACTAGGTCACAGGCCAGAAGATGCCCCACTGAACAGGTGCTGGATCCTGAAATTATGGACCAGACACCTTCCAAGAAGAAGAGCAGTAAGGGTAAGGCTTTGCCTTCCCCCTTGCCCCAGGTTGAGGATCAAGTCTCTGAGGAGGCTGATCTGGAAGAACTGAGGGAAACTGAGCCTAAAGAGCTTGAACTTGATCAAGTTGAGTTTCTGGGCTCAGGGGGACCCTCCAGAGCAGACCTGGGGAAGGAACAGTTGAGCTGCCCTTCCCTTGAACCCCTCAGACAGCAGGCTGCTGCTGAGGCTGCAGGGAATGCCACAGGTGCCCACAGGGTATACTGGGAAGATGGACTCCTGTACTCTGAGTCAAGAGACCCCAAGCCTGGTGCAACCAGGAGGCTGGTCATCCCCTTGTCTCTGAGAGGTTTCCTTCTCACCTTGGCCCATGAGATTCCCCTTGCAGGTCACTTAGGTCAGACAAAGACTTGGGACAGGCTTGTCTCACACTTTCACTGGCCCCATATGAATGAGAATACCAAGGAGTTTTGTCGCTCCTGTGTCACTTGCCAAGCCAGTGGTAAGTCAGGTGGCACAACAAAGGCCCCCCTCATACCACTACCTGTGGTGGGGGTTCCCTTTGAAAGAGTGGGGATTGACATTGTTGGTCCAATGGAACCCCAGACAGCATCAGGGCACAAGTTTATACTGGTGGTGGTGGATCATGCCACCAGGTATCCTGAGGCTATTCCCCTTAGGACCACTACAGCACCTGTAGTGGCAAGAGCCCTAGTTGGAGTGTTCTCCAGAGTGGGTTTCCCTAAGGAGGTCGTTTCTGACAGAGGTACAAACTTCATGTCAGGATATCTGACTGCAATGTGGAAGGAGTGTGGTGTGAACTACAAGTTCACCACACCCTACCACCCACAATGCAATGGGCTTGTTGAGAGATTCAACAGGACCCTGAAAGGGATGATTCATGGACTACCTGAAACTCTTAGGAGAAGATGGGATGTCCTGATCCCCTGCCTCTTGTTTGCTTACAGAGAGGTCCCACAGAAGGGGGTTGGCTACAGCCCTTTTGAGCTTCTGTATGGACATCCTGTAAGAGGACCCCTGTGTTTGGTGAAGGAAGGATGGGAGAGACCTCTCAAAAAGCCTGCAACCAACATAGTGGACTATGTACTTGGTCTCCGCTCCAGGATGGCTGAGTACATGGAAAAGGCATCTAAAAACCTTGAGGCCAGCCAAGAACTTCAAAAAGCTTGGCATGACCAAAAGGCTGTTCTGACTGTGTACCAGCCAGGACAGAAGGTGTGGGTGCTGGAGCCAGTGGCCCCAGCAGCTCTGAAAGACAAATGATCTGGGCCCCACACCATCATTGAGCAAAAGGGAGAGGTTACCTACTTGGTGGACCTTGGAACTCCCAGGAGCCCTCTCAGAGTGCTCCATGTTAACAGGCTCAAGGCATATGTTGACAGGAAGGACATGAGCTTGCTCATGGCCACAGATGAGGGACAGGAGGAAGAGAGTGACCCTCTCCCAGACCTGCTCACTCAGAATCCTGATGATGGATCAGTTGATGGTGTTGTCTTTTGTGGCAGCCTCACTGAACATCAGCAACAGGATTGCAGGCAAGTTCTGCAATCCTACAGACATATGTTCTCTCTGACACCCAGCCAAACTGATTGGTGTACCCATGATGTTGACACTGGAGACAGTCTGCCTGTCAAGAGTAAAATCTACAGGCAGCCTGATCATGTTAGAGACTGCATCAAAACTGAAGTGCAGAAAATGTTGGAGCTGGGAGTCATTGAGCCCTCAGATAGCCCTTGGGCTAGCCCAGTAGTTCTAGTGCCAAAGCCTCACACCCAGGGTGGTAAGAGAGAGATGAGGTTTTGCGTAGACTACAGAGGCCTCAATGCAGTCACTAAGACTGATGCCCACCCAATTCCAAGAGCAGATGAACTTATAGATAAATTGGCTTCTGCCAAATTCTTAAGTACATTTGATTTGACAGCTGGGTATTGGCAAATCAGGTTAGCTGAGGAGGCCAAACCCAAGACAGCATTTTCTACCCCTGGTGGGCATTATCAGTTTGTGGTAATGCCCTTTGGTTTGAAAAATGCACCTGCCACCTTCCAAAGGTTGGTGAATCAAGTCCTCACTGGGCTGGATGACTTCTGTGCAGCTTATCTTGATGATATTGCTGTCTTTAGCTCCACCTGGGAGGATCACCTGGTCCACCTGAGGAAAGTGTTAGAGGCTCTGCAAAAGGCAGGCCTCACTATCAAGGCCACAAAGTGCCAGATAGGGCAGACACAGGTTGTATACCTGGGCCACCTTGTAGGTGGAGGCCAGGTTCAGCCACTGGAGAGTAAGATACAGGCCATCAAGGACTGGACTCCTCCAATCACCCAGACTCAAGTTCGAGCTTTCTTGGGCCTGACTGGGTACTATAGGAAGTTTGTCAGAAATTATGGGTCCATAGTGACCCCTCTTAATGACCTGACAAGCAAGAAGATGCCAAAGAAAGTTCAGTGGACAGCAAGCTGTCAGAAAGCATTCAATGACCTAAAGCAGGCCATGTGCACAGCACCTATCCTAAAGAGTCCAGATTACTCCAAGCCATTCATTGTCCAAACAGATGCTTCTGAGTTGGGTGTGGGGGCTGTTCTGTCTCAACTGAATTTTGATGGTAATGATCAGCCTATTGCTTTCATTAGTAGAAGGTTGACACCCAGAGAGAAAAATTGGTCAGCTATTGAGAGGGAGGCCTTTGCTGTGGTCTGGGCCCTGAAGAAGCTGAGGGCCTACTTGTTTGGCACTCACTTCACCATTCAGACAGACCATAAGCCCCTCTTGTGGCTAAATCAGATGAAGGGTGAAAACCCCAAACTGCTTAGGTGGTCCATGTCCCTACAGGGGATGGATTTTACAGTGGAGCATAGACCTGGTACTGATCACAGCAATGCTGATGGGCTCTCCAGGTATTTCCACTTAGAGCAAGAAGACTCACCTGGTCAAGGTTAGTTTATTGTCCCAAAGTTTGGGGGGGGGTCATGTAGGAGAGTAGGGTCTGCAATCCTATGATCACCCAGATTTTTGCTTTTTGCTGCACTGGTTTACGACTTTCCCTGGCTGTGGGCCTGCTAATCAGACCCACAGCCTAGCTGTTCTCTCTATCCAAATTGTACTCAGGTACTGAATTGGCACTGGGCCCTCTCCAAGTCCCTGTACCCAGGGCTGAGGTGTATCCAGAAGTCTCCCAGGGGCTGAAGCATGTATTATGCCACCCCTGGGCTGACTAACTAAACTGGCACAACTGGCTGCACGACAGCTGGGGCAAGGTGGTGTACTCACCCTTTGCTTTAGATATAGTATACCTATATCTAACCCTAAAATGGACACACCGATCTCCTATCAGTCACTCCTATGGCAGGCCTTAACAATCCTGAAGGCAGAGTGCTTGGAATCGTGTGAGATGGTGCTCTGGCATGAGCTGAGCCTGTCTGCGGCTTTCGGGATCCATCCCTTAGCCGTTTCCATGATATCGCATACCATATACTCTTAAGTGCATTATAATCCTCGCGGTTATATGCCAACTCTGGTATCGCTTTATCAAAACATGTCGAGTAAGGTGTCATACGAATTGGAATACTAACCCCTCGCCAATTCTGGCGACGGGGTTAGCATTCCACCCTTCTAGAGGGACACGACATGCATGTAACCTATAACCCGGTTGAAAGTCAGACAGAGCCTTAGCATCCACAAAATGGATGCTGCCACCGAGACACAAGTCTGCCCTCCTGCTGCTGGGAGTCCTCCCAGAGCAGGAGATAAGGACAAAGGGTTTCCTGCCAGGGGCGGTGCCAGCACCGTCCCAGACAGGGTTTTGTGTATTGAAGGTAGGCAGGGCTTCAGAGGAAGGTGACTGCACGTGGCACCCCGGTGCTCACTGTGCATAGGCTGGCTTAAACCAGTTCCAGGGACACTCCAGACCCTGTGCTGGGGAAAAGCCCGCCAAGGAAGTGGGTGTAACCACCCGCCTCCTGGTCCCACCCCTAGGGCAGGACTTAGTCGCGTGCCAGCCCCCTTTTCCAAGATAAAGGTAGAGACTGGCCCCCTTCCAAATCAGATCATCTTTGGAATCAAGATACCACTTTCCACGAAAGGACTTCACGATTTCTTCCTCAAGATTCTCCCTTGTGACTAAGGAGTAGTCACCCTGCATCCGCAGGCACCATCTAAGAACACTGCGGTCTGCTGCACGTCCTTCCTCCGGAATCCGACTGCCCAGCTCGACGAGACCCGGCTTCCCTGGCACCTCTGACCTCTACCCACCTCTACAGCACAGCTGAGAACCGTGGGTGCGACGAGACCTCGAGGGACCGGCCATCGCCAAGACTGCACGACTTCTGCACAGCAAGCCCACCGAGTAATTTCCTGGTGAGTGCTTTGGGGTCCGAGAAGCCCCCACCCTGAGCAGCTCCAGCACCGAAGAGCAGCCCCCCAGCATCTCCACGATCGGCGTGGGGCCCTTCTGCTTTTTGCTGCTCACCGCGTTGTTTGGCTACTAGCCCGCTGGCTTGTGGCCTTCCGAACGACGCCCGACGACAATACTGCTGCTAGTCTGGTTGCTCCAGACTGGCCCTTGCTTCCCTCCATCGGAGAAGTACCCTGGACCCTCCTGGTCCGGCTAAGACGCCATTTTAGGTCCACCGCGTGGGCCTTGCATTTGCCAAGACTTGTTGCCCAATCCTGGGTCCAGCGACGTCGACAGCAAGAACCTTCGTGGGACAGCTCGCACCTCCATCCTGGTCGCCGACAACGCCTCCTGGTCCGAGAGACTGCAGAGCCCAGCAGCGCCCACTCACCTGACTGCGGTGACTTCGCCCGGTGCCATCCTGGTGCCCACTTAATCACTGGCTAGTGATTCAAGAACTTGGTCCCCTCTGCTTTCAGGTTTTCTTCTTCCTTGATCCAGGCTTGGATCCATCGAACTTTTCTTCACTGGTCGCCTGCCAGCAACTTCCTTCTTCCAGGCTCCTGGTCCGGCAACGAGATTCCCGACGTCTTTTCAGACCTATGCAGCTGCAGCCCATGGGCTAGGTAACTTCGGCACTTCGGTGTCCCAGCATAGCCTCACTATCCAAGGGTCAGGATCCACTGTCGTTTTCTCCCTACCAGGTCGGGTTCGCCCGTGAACACTAACTTTGCCTTTACTAGCTTCCATAGACTTTGTCCCGCATCCCGCGTGAGAGTGCACACTCTGCACCCGAGTCCCCTAGGTCTCCTAGAAGTAATCTAACGATTCCCTAGTCAAGTCCTAGCGATTCCAAAGCCTATTAGTACTGTACTTACCTGCTAGTAATCTCGCATTCCGCTTTTAGAGTATATGGTTTTTCGTGCCCCTCGGGCATTTGTGTATACCGTGCTAACTTAAGTATTTTCATAAGAGTTTTGTTGTGTGCTTAGCACCCTGTCCTCATAAAGAGTACAGGGTTGTTGTGATTCTAATAAATACATTGTTTATTTTCATAACACTTGTGTGGTGTCCTTTCACTGGGTGTTCAAGGGGTAATGTGATGGTAAAACAGCTGGCTTAACACGCCCTCTAGAGTCTTAGCCTTAGACTGCTCGTATCCATGCTACTAGGATAGCTGGTCTATAAGGTTGACTTACAACCAATCATCAATAAGGGTTGTTTGGACTGATATATAGTGATCACTAGAATAGTGAGCACTGCACATCAGGCCAACTTCTCACACTCAAGTAGTGCCAATATTACACATATGTTTGCACAATGCCCACAACTCTATACACTAAAACTGGCAATTGAAGAATTTCTGGAGGGATCTCTGGGGATGAAGATTAAATTGTCAGATGAGTTGATAATGCTAGGGGTGAATATAGGAGATAATAGCGAATATCCAGAATTCTTGTTTATGGTTACGGCAGTCTTTAGGATTATTATTGCAAGGGCCTGGCTCTATAAGACGGCACCTACATTCCAGTCATGGATAGCAAGGCTTCTTTCCACATAAAACTTGGAGAAGGCCATCTATGATAGGAAAGGCAGAAGGGCAAGGGCATTGGGGGGTAGGATATGGTTACCCATTGAGCAATGGAAGAATAGGAGTAAATAGGGGTAAAAATCTGCCTCTTGGCTGTTTGTGAATTTTGTGAATGTCGATCTTTCTTTATATGTAATATCTGTACTGTAAAAATGCATTGGATTTATTGGAAAAATGCGGGGGGGGGGGAAACTCAATAATAATATTTTTTTTTAAAAACAAGTTATAACTGGAAAAATATTAATGCACAAACAGTCCTGTAATAAGAGTAAATGCATTTCTCATGTATACATATTCCATTAAATACCAAAGCAAAACATGTTCTTATGAATACATATAAACTATAACTCGTTAATACTAAGACAAAGCATTAGCAACACACATGTATAAATGTCTTGATTACAGAGCACATGCACTGCATATGTGGCTTTACGTGCATTTTTCTCTTACAGGTTACATTACATCTAATTACTACATAAGGCCATAATATACATATGTGGCCTTATCAATAATAATGAGGGTAGAGCCAATTTTATGCTGCTCCAGGTGTTTCGAGCCACCACAGATAACAATTTAATTTTATCAATCAAACCATCTAAAACTGTGTGGTCTTTCTCATTTTTTGTCTTGTGTACTCCAGATGTATTATATCATTATAGTATCTGTCCTGACTCTCCTCTAACTTAACATCTGCTTTTTTATCTATTCACTCCCTGTCTAAGTTTAGCATATTTATATACCTTAAAGAACAAGAATAGGGATGTCACACACAATTTCCGATAGTTTCCCAAACTCTCATTGCTTTCAACCTTTCTAAATCCTTCATCAACCCCGATATATTCCAAATATACTTATCTAGATCCTCACCCTTGTCAGGTATATAAGTACAGCATTGCTGGACCTTAAATATCTCTCAGACTCGGACTTCTTTTGCGAGTAGAAGGTCAAACGCAAGTCTTTTCTGAAGAACCATCAATCTGATTGATACCATTTATAAGCAGTAGAGAATTTGCAGTACTAGTAGATAACTTATCCACTATTGTAGACAACTTCCTACTTGTAGACTAGTTATCTGTGAGACCATATTTAAAAAAGAGATATTCTCATTTCTAATGTGTTCACTGTTTGGTATACTCACGGACACTAGAATTTAGCAGCAAATTATGTGTCAAGAAAAGACAAACCATGCAGTATAATGTGAAACATTTTTTGACTTCATTATTTTATTGTTTTTACACAAAGTAATACTTTCTGGGCAAAGATTTCACTTCATTAGTACCTTGTGTTTCTTTTCCCATACCAGATCATCAAATTGCAAACATGGTACATTTTTGGGAACACTATACCAAGATATCATGGGCCATACCATCCATAAGGCGAATTGAAATATGCTTTTTGTCCACAAATGAAATATACCCCAGGAATCACAGGATCTTTTCCTTCCAATTAACAGAGACTCCTTGCTCTCACTTTAAAAACATGTTCACAATCCCTCTCCCCTAAACACAGTGGATCAATTTAACTCTGATCAACATGTATGCACGATTTTCTTGGATGCTTCCAATCTAAAGCAAGGGCAAGTATAATTCCTTCTTCCTGCTGTTTTAGTTATTCCAGACCTTACTTATGATTTCCTACATTCTCACTAGTTTCAGCTTCATTGTTCAGGTCTCTCCATCTGTCCTCAACTAAATTTAAAATGTTCTTTTCTATGTCAGACATTAAACAGGTCAGATTGTGTCCATGAGTGTAAGCCGTAGCCAGTGTCTTAAGATATACAAAATATCTGTCTGCAAATGTTTGACCTTTAAAATAATTATTCATATTCAAATGCTAAATAATATGAATTTCTGGCAATACTGAATCAAAATTCGAAAAATAATACTAGAAATTACCTTGCCCATAGAATAAACTCATCAAAGCACTACACATAGTTCCATATGTCAAAGGTATATGATGGTAGGTAGTGCTTTCAACTACTGAGGCAGGCAACTGTTGGTACACATAACAATCTCCTACTCTCATTGTTTCAACATACTCTTACAGCAACTGAAAATACACATTCAAATCATAATCTCCTCTTGACATGTCTGTATGTAACATTTTAATCTTCCATATTGGTTCTTTATTATCGAGTCGACAGAACATGAGGTAGTTGGTGAAACTGTTGAATTAATTTCTCCTGGCCATATATGTTGCTGGAGACGACCATATAACTGTTGTTATAAGTACTACTACTACAACTATTAGTCTGCCTGTGATGCATCTACATTTATTAGAACTAATACTAGGTGTAACATCAGCTATAGAATTATTTTTGGTATTGGCTTCCATTTCTTTGCTACAATCTAAACCTTTGGGTGAAACGTAGCAGCTACATGTTCTTCCTGTCATTAACCACCTGTGCAAACAGGAAAACTAAGTTTGATCAATAAGCAGCAGATTTTTTACAAAGTCCCTATGAGCCTTTCCTTCTTTTCTGCACCTTATTCAATGTCTCTCATGATGAAAGGCTCGAGTTCACTAATAATCAGTTCCAAAACAAAGTGTTTCACTTTTATAGCTAACACACAATACCCATGAAGCTTGATTACGTTGAAAATAAAATACCTCAAAGCACTCAGTCTTAGTAACAGTAGTTCAATTGTGAGCTCAAATAGTATTTCCGGTTCTTTTCAGATTCAGATGCATTTCCACTACTATTCCAGTACTGTGTCAATTCAAACTCTTGGCAATTTGTGAAGAAATATGTCTACTTAGGAGTAGAGTCCCTCCAACAAGGCACTCTTGCTCTTATTGACCTTCTGAGTGTGTTTTCTACTCCTTCTCCAGCGTCACTCAGATCAGAGTCCTCTGTTTCTCCTGGAATTTCAGTCAGGTCATCCTATTCCTTTGTGGCATCAGTCTTCCCTTCTTTTGACATTCTCCAACTGCCACTCATGACTGAACAGCACTATATCCCTTTTTCTGGGTCTGACTCATGTTCTGTTACAGTCACAGAACCAACTTTGTTTCCTACCTCAGTAACTGACCCTTCAAGACCCTCTTCAGGCTGAACAAGTGCCGTCTCAAATTCTTTCGGGTCCCCAATAGTTGACTAATCCATTCCTGTGGTCTTTCGACTACCACTGGCTTTTCTGGGACTCCCTACTGATACACTCCCTGCATGGGAAGTACATTCACAACTAAAGGTGGTCCTTGATTTATTCTCTGTGCTGCTTTAGTTTGTGCTACCATAAACCTTTCCTTCAAATTTTTCTGCTTCATCTCATTCTTGTTGCTGCAGTATTTTGTAAACCACAACATTTTTTTCCCAGCATATCAAATGCTTCTGTATCATCATGCTAATCTCAATCCTGTCACAGACCTGGACACAAAATGTCCCATATCTGAAGGACTGGACTTTTAAGAACCAGCGGTGCCAGGGAACAACACCTGAAACCTTCGTAGGATACCTGTTCGGCGCACAAGTGACAGAGACACGGGACACTTCCTTCGGCGTCAAAGATCAGCGTTTATTACTGCAGGGATGCAAAAGTCATGGGAAGTACAACAGAGTGTAGGTTCCAAGAGTCTGCTTCAAATTGCCAATGTGGATCGCTCCTTTTATACACATTTTCAGCATTCAATAACGTAACGGAAAAAAGGTTACAACTCAGTTCCCACAATAAACTTAAAAGGGCTTCATTCATGGTGTCGGAAACCCGGAACATAATCACAGTAACATTTGTCGGTTCCCAACTGTAAAAGCACATTATCCTGCTGCTATGCACATTCCACTCTAGTTGTAAAAGGACGAGAGTAAGAGACAGGAACAGGTGCAAGGAAGTCAGACAACAGAAGAAGAAGGAGTGTGGAGGTAATATCGGAAGCGCAATCCCAGGATCAAAGGAGTTGATCCGAGCGCATGCAAAGCTGAAACAATAGGCCAACGTGGGAAGATTACCCAGCTGCGGAGCCATCTGCCTCTGCCGTGTCATCCCCCAGTCTTGGGAATCACAGGGTCATGTGGCGGACATTTGCCTGTTCGCTGACTACGTGAGGGCAAGAAACAAAATGGATGCCGTATCTAAAATGGAACCCGAGGGTTCAAATGAAGAACCTGTAAATAAGACGAACCCTTCTAAGTAGCGTAGCGAAAATGTGTACACCTATTAATCTCGTCATTTACGGTTCATAGATACCACACTCGCTAGCATCGTAACGGTTCTCATTGGTCCTCAGACGCTCCTTTTGCCCTCATGTAGGCAAGCACTAGTCGGAATCATAATCAATGTCGATATTCATCAGATCATTCAAGTGTTGCTGGAACATCATCTTATTCATCAATGTCTCGCCGGTAACAGATGGCCTTCTTATACACGTTGTAGCACAAAGGCCACATAAGGCAGGACCACACTGCACACAAAGACAACACGTGAACAGAAACGTCACAACAACCCCTATAATCATCAGAATTTTCCAACCCCAAGTTGACATCAGACCCCAACACCATCCTAGAAGCGTCCAATCTCCCTCGTCCACGTGTATGGACTCTGAGATTTTATGCAACTTCGAGATGGCTTGATAAACCGTTGGAGCGTTATCAGGTATGAAAATGCAGCAGCTCGAATGGATGACCCTACACACACCACCTCTGTCTGCTAGTACTACGTCTAGAACCATACGGTTCTGTAGCGTCATAAGCCTATCCGCTTGAAGCTCTGCTGTCAGATTACCAAGGGCGCTGGCAGTTATGTTAGCAGTTGCTTCCACTACACGAGTTAACTGTCTCAGATTCCTGCTATTGACCATAGGGCCCCAAAACGGTAGGAAACCCTTAAAGAAATCTCCTGCTTCTTGACCGGCAGTATCTTCTTTACTAATGACACCTCTCACAACTCTAGTTTTGTGATAATCTGAGGCAACAGTGAAAGTCGGAGGCAAAAGATTCGCGATATAGCAGGTACCCGAGAAGTCATGAGGTAACCACGTATATGCGCGATCATAACATACAAAATAGGTACCCTTGGCAGTCAGAAAGACAGGGGAAGAGAGCATTGGTAAAACGTAAGTATCAACACAAGCACTCTTCCCAAGCTGAGCTCTCGGATTGCGACCAAGACCTTGCAGACAGAAATGACCGAGATGAGGTACGATCCAGATTGGAGATGAGCTTTTAAACTGCCTATCATTCACTGATGTACTATACTCGACCTCACTCAGATCCTTATAGGCTCGCACCTCTTCCTCTGGGATAAGTGTTGCGTCAAAAATATCTCTATTTAAATCTGCAATTGCTATCGCCAAAGACTTGTGGTACGGGCCAGGACCAAGGTCTGCAGAGCGAGGCTCTCGATGGGGGTAGGAATCTAGTGCACTACGGAACATGGTCTGGAATGCTCGAGCTGACCCCTGGGGGCTATAAGGAAGAACAAAATACGGAATACCCTTATCCATGGTATGTGGCATTAACCCACATACCCAACAATTGGTAGTGTTCATCACCAACTGATGCTGATGTAGAAGTTGAACAAAAGAATTGTTCATAAATTCCGCACGTCTGACCTGTTCATGTTGGGGCAGAAGATGAAAGGAATGTGGGGACATAGTGGAAACAGAATTTAAATCATGAGAAGGAGGAGTAGGTAAAGTAGAAGGCAGCAATGATTGAAAACCAAAATATACTCCACCCACCAGCAGCATAGAAACAGTTAGGAACAACATAAAAACCTGTAACTAAAAACATTTTTTTCGAAATGTCTTGTGCAATTTGGATCTTTGCGCCACCATTTTCTCAATTTCCAACAGCTTAGAAGACTCAATCTTCTAAAAACCGTCCGTGACGTTCTTGACGCACTTCGTTCTGAGTAGCGATTATCAATCCCCAGGAGTTCCCAGAAATCGACAAAAGTAATCGACCTAGTGTCAGATACCTGCTAAACAGGAGGAAGTACCCGCACGGCCTTACGGTTAACCCAGATGAAAAGGTTTTTAATCAAGAGTTCATTGAATTCAATATACGCCTCCTAGCTGTAAGGGAAAAAAAAGGTACACAATATATATATATATATATATATATATATGTAATGTCCACAATTTTTATGGCAACAATAGAGGTGATGTAGATTCAAAAAAAAATAAAAATAAATAAAAACAGAATTTATTAGTCTGTTAGCGCGGTCGAAGAAAGTATCAACTTCTTCCGGGGCGAGTCTGCTCTTCAAACAGTGGATCAGACGGCAAAAGAGTGTTTGATTGTCCACGCAATTGTTCAGAACTTGACTTCTCCAATGCTGCTGAAAGAGGGTTAACTCCGGATGGTTCAACAGGGGTGTCGGGTCTTACTGTGTTATCTCCTACAAGCTGCGCGTCACTAAACGGCACGTAACTTAGAGGGACGTAAGTTTCAGACGAGCCAAATCCTTTTCTGATCCAACTATCTGCTGGCAATGGGAGCGGAACTTTCTTGGAGTGGGTGGCATGCACCCAATGTTTTCTCCCTTCCAGCCGAACCGCAGTCCTCGTTGCCAGCAACACCTGGTAAGGTCCCACGAACCTTGGCTCAAGATTTCGTTTTCGTCCAAAGTTGCGGGTAAGAACCCAATCACCTGGTTGGAGCCGATGACCAGGACCCTCTGTTTGTGCCGGTAGAGCCTCAAAGACCTGTTGATGAATCAAACTCAATTTAGCAGTCAGATCATAGAGATAGTCAATTAACATTGGATATTCAAGTCTGTCAAATTCTTTAGGCCTCGGAACTCCCCAAATGTTCGCAGGACGGCCGAACACAATCTCATATGGGCTGAGCCCTACTCGAGAGTGCACAGTCGCCCTGGTCGATAAGAGAGCTAAAGGCAAAGCGTCGGGCCATGATAGACCAGTCGTTGCCTGGATTTTGGCAAGTTTCAGTTTCAGAGTGCCATTATATCTTTCCACTAAACCCGCAGACTGAGGATGATTAGCACTATGAAACTTCTGATTTATGCCAAGACCACGACATACACTCTTCATTACACTTCCCACAAACTCACTTCCGTTATCTGACCATACAATCCGCGGCATTCCATACCGGGGGAAATATTCTTTGAGTAGAACCTTTGCTGTGGACAGGGCAGTATTATCCTTTAGGGGGTAAGCCTCAATCCATCTGGAGAACGCACAAACTACAACCAAGACGAACTTCAAATTATTGCATCTCTCCATGTGGATAAAGTCTAACTGAATAATTTCAAAGGGACATGTGGGAGGAGCAAAATGACCACGTGGAGTGGGGGTGCCCTTGCCAGGATTATACATCAAACATACCATGCAATTTTTAACCACTCTCTCCGCACATTTAGTAATTCCATCATTCTTCCATACGGGCGACAGCAACTTACATATGCCTTTCGTATTAATGTGTGATGTACCATGAGCCATAGTAACAACAGCAAGCACGTATGCATCTGGTAACATCCATCTCTGCTTTTCCGACAAATCAACCCAACATCCATTCTCGTCTAACTTTCCTGTACTTTCTTTCCACTGAGTCTTTTCCATCTCAGTAGCTTCATTCTGTATCTTCTTCACACTCTCAACTGTGTCCTCACACATACTAGTCTCCGCTGGCCATCTTACTGAACTCGCAACGTACATTCGATTTGTCAGATCTCTAGCCGTCTCCTTCGCGATCTCATCCGCAAACGCATTACCGCAAAAACATCATCCGTCACCTTCCGATGCGCACTACATTTGATTATTGCCACCTCTTTAGGCAATGTAAGTGCGTCCAAAAGGTCATTCACAAGCTGTCCGTGCTGAATCTTCGTACCATGCGACGTCAAAAATCCTCTTTCTCTCCACAATCGACCAAAACTATGCGCCACACCAAAAGCATACTGGCTGTCTGTAAACACATTCACCCGCTTCCCTCTGGACAACACACACGCTCTCGTCAAGGCGATCAACTCAGCCGCTTGGGCCGAATTCTGACCCAATCTCGCAGATTCCACAACCGTACTCAATGTTACTACAGCATACGCAGTCGTCACATCACCATTTGGTAACTTAAAACATGAACCATCCACATACAAAGTACCATCGGGATCTACCAATGGAGTGTTTTTCAGGTCAATACGACACTTCGTCTCCTCTTCAGTTCTCAAATAGCAATCATGTGGTGTTACATCACTTAGTTCCATGTCGATCGGCAACAACGTTGCTGGATTCAACACATTACACGGCTTTATCCGTATGTGACTTGCCAATAACGTCAACTCATATCCAGACAACCTTGCGCTCGTCAAATGTTGAGTTTTCGTTCGGTTCAAGAGAGTGTCGACTGCATGCGGGACCATCACCGTGAGCATATTATCCATGACCAGACCTGCGGACTGTCGAATGGACGCCGCAGCTGCCGCTGTTGCTCTCAAACAACTCGGCAAAGCTCTAGCTACTGGGTCTAAGGTCGAAGAAAAATATGCGCATGGACGCTGTTTGTCGCCAAATTGTTGTGTCAGAACACTCAACGCACAACCATCCCGCTCGTGAACATAAAGTGTGAACGGCTTATTGTAATCAGGAGTACCCAACACAGGAGCCGAACACAACGCATCACGCAATTCAGAAAAACTTTTCCGACACTCTTCAGTCCATGGCAAAGGAGATGAAACATCCTTGCAC
This sequence comes from Lissotriton helveticus, assembly GCF_964261635.1. NCBI lineage: Eukaryota > Metazoa > Chordata > Amphibia > Caudata > Salamandridae > Lissotriton > Lissotriton helveticus. The sequence goes on along the minus strand of NC_136063.1, from coordinate 1,057,096,489 downwards.
GTAAGGGCTATCAATGGTTTCGCCGACAATGAAAAATTTGGAATCCATTGTCTGCAGTATGACGTAATACCTAGAAAGGCACGTACATCTCTCTGAGTCTTTGGCACAGTCATTCGAGCAATCGCTGCAATTCTCTCTGGGGTCAACCTTCTCCCATCCTTTGACAGTAAGTGACCTAAGTAGGTTACTTCTTGACAACAATATTGTAGCTTAGAAGGTGACACCTTGTGATGTAAGTCACATAGGTGCTGTAACAATGATACTGTAGCGGTTTTGCAAATAGCCTCTGTATCAGCTGCCACTAATAGGTCGTCAACGTATTGAACTAAGGCTGCGCCTGTCGGCAACACAAATGCATCAAGCTGACTTTTAAGTGCTTGGCTATAGATCGATGGACTCTCACAGTAGCCCTGTGGTGCGCGTTTAAATCTAAAACTGCGACCACCCAGTGAAAATCCGAATAGGTCTCTGCTTTCCTCAGCGATCGGAATACTAAAGAAAGCATTCTTTAGATCAATTACCGTGAACCAGGAGGCAGAAGCCGGAATCAGGGTCAACAAAGCCGTGATGTCAGGCACCACAGGAAACTGGGGAATCACGATTTTATTTACTTCTCGCAAATCAATTACAAAGCGGTACACAGGAGGTTTAGTTGGATCTGTGCGTTTCAAAATCGGTAACACAGGACTATTACACACATTGCCTCGAGTTGCTTCAATGACATCCTTTTCGATCAGGTCATAAATGATCGCTAATAGTGCTCGCTCACCATCAAAAGAGATACGATACTGTGGTATACGTGGGAAACGCACATTCGATTTCAACTGAACCACATAAGGTGGGATGTTCAATAAGCCTACATCATTGGGACCCGTAGCCCATAACGACGCAGGAAGGGAACTCAATTCCGGTGGGAACTTATCAATTGATAAGTACATAGGAGAGATCGCTCTCTGACCTAATGTAAGCTCCACTCCCGCAGGAGAGCAGTACAAAGTCGCATATAACCGTTTTAACAAATCCAAGCCCAAAAGATTCTCACCACAACCAGTAGATAAAATCAATGGGGCCTCTAGCTCATGAGGACCAATCGTAAGGGACAAAGGGCTAGAGACAGGATTGCTAACAGGGGCGCCAGAGAATCCAATGGAAACATTTGTTAAGCCGGACAAAGGTGCGCCAGGGAGTTTCGAATGCATGATGGAACTTTTCGTCGCACCAGTGTCTAACAGAAAAGGCTCAACTACGCCAGATGTAGCAACTGCGACGTAAGGCCCACTCTGATCAACCGGAACTGATACTACTCCCTCTCTCTGTCGGTGGCTGTCCTAGTAGTGGTTACCTGCATCAATCTCATGTTCGACGTAATAATCGTCCACATGATACTGTGCTGATTTATCGGACCTCACATTTCGTTGGTCAAAATAATTATTCGCGTCTGATGGGGTATGAGGGCGCTCATGATTTTGATTTTGAGGGGCACCGCGGCCTCTACCTCGGGGTGCTTGTTGAGGACCACCACGACCCCCTCGTGCCGACACACCGTTAAGCCGGTCACGCAAAGCTGGACAATCATATTTTATATGGCCCTCTCTTCTACAATATGCACACTGATTATACCCAAGCGTAGATCTAAAGTCGGAGAAGTCAGATCGTGACTGCATTCTAGTGGACTGGTCTCGTGGTCGATACTGCTGTTGCGAATCATTTTGATTCGAACGTGGAGGATATGCCTGCTGCAACAAAACCTTTGTTTTGAGCTCCTTCGTTTTCTTATCTGAACGATCACTTTCTTCCTTTTCCCTATTCTCATAATATTGAGCCGTAGCTAATATCTGTGCAGTGGTTGAAACAGCCCATGCACTTTCTGAATTCTTCAATTTGTTGCATAGCTCAGGCAACAAATTTAACACAAACTTATCAACAAATAACCGTTGACCACCTTCGGTGCTCATGTCCTGACCACTATGATCGACAAATGCCTCCTCAAATCTAGTAAAGAAATCGGAGACACTCTCGTCTTTCTTTTGCTTACAAGCCGATAATTTATCCCAATTTACCTTCATCGCTGGCATGAGCGTTTTCATAAGTGTAATAATTTTCTGAGGCAGATCCGTAATTAACTGCTCAGGCTTAGCCCCACCAACTTGTCGTCCATCTGCCGCTACTAGTGTAGCCCAGTCACCACCCAACTCAACTAAATGATTCTCTTGGCGAATTTTCGCCCAAATCGGTTGTGGTACGACATTGCCAAACAGCATGTCGATGTCCGCAAGATTCATAACAGTAGCGTCTACCAGTTGAGACAACTCCTTATAATAACCTGCCGGATTCTTGCGTGGATCAGGTAAAGATTGTTTCACCTGCAAAACTTCTGATCGCTTCCATGGGAGGTGTATCCAAACGCTCTGAAAGTATGGCAGAATCACAGGATTAGCTTGCGGATCACCTGGCATGTATACTGGCGGAACCTCTCTCATAGGATACTGACCAGAGTTCGTTTTCTGAGTATCGGAATCATCATCAAACGACACTCGAGAAAACACTGTGCACCGTAAGGCTAATAATCGCTCTAATGCACGTCGTACATCTCCACCTACAATCATGCCGTTCGAAAATTGACTCTGAAGTTCAGTCATATCGGGCGGTACATTATCTAAATCATCATTATACCATTCTTCTCTCAAAAAGTTACACATTTCTTCAAACACAAATCTCTGAGTGGGCTCATTAAACTGAGAAAACGTATCAAAGACCACGCGCGGCGGGTAGTTAGCAGGGTGTCTTATCCATCTACGCGCCATAGTTACCAACGTGGCACTCTCCCTTCCACCAGGGATTTGACTGCGCCTCTGAGGAGTTTCAGAGACATCGGATCGAAATAACGATCCAGAAAGTGGGGAGTAAAGAGTAGCGACAGTATTAGGGATACGATTACGAACAGACGGAGAAAAAAAGAACAGGAGCAACAACATTAGAAGTGAACGTAGGGACAGCAGAGGTAGCCGGGACGGCTGAGGTAACAGGAACAGTTGACTGAGGAGGTACAGGCAAAGGAGCAGTAGGAATAGGACCAGGTGGTAGGACAAACGCAGGACCACCAACAGGCTGACCAGCAGCCGCTGGAACTACAGGAGGAACTACAGGAGGAACTACAGGGGCTGTAGCACCCTGTGCATAAGGAGGTGGCGATTTCATCAAATACGCTAACAGAGGATCCTCCTTCGAGTCCTCTTCTGTCTTATCAAGACTAGTTGATAATACCGGATAACATTTGTCTATCCTCATGTGATGTAGTCTAGTAGAAACTTCTATTTCTTTTTCTTCTTTATCTCGCTGACATTGTTGTACAACTTGCATTATCGGGACGATACCTTCTTTACGATTCTTTTTAAGCTGTTTGATTTCTTTCTGTTTGGCCTCTTTACGCCACAACCGAAGGGAATCAAACATAGCTGGCCTAGCTTTCTTCTTAAATAATTTAGTTTCTAGATTATCTAAAATCTCCATTTCAAAACTTCCGTGTGGTGGCCAACTAAGGACACCATCCTTTCTCGTATAACGGACCCAACAGTCATTATATATAATAGGGCCCACACCATGTCGACTATAGAGCTCATATATCGGAGTTCCAACTGGAGGTATCGGACACGAGTCCTCCAACCGGGAATCCTTGTTGCAACATTTGAAGAAACCAATGAAACCACTACGGCTAGGCATCATGCACACTAACCAAGTATCAAACTTCAAGGGTTACCAAAGTACTAAATCTTCGTGAAAGACAAAACCCTCGGTTTTTGGCAATTGCAACTGTCAAATAACAACTAAGGACCAACAACTAAGCACCACAAATGCAATGGAACCATGCAAACAACTAAGCACCAACAACTAAGGACTGGGAGCGACCCACAAATACTTAACTGAGAGCTCGATGGCATCACCAGGAAGGCCCGTCTATCGTCTCGCCATACAAAGGACTACGCCAGGCACCAAAACAGGTCGACAGTCAGAGCATCGATCCGTTGCAGCCGTCAGGAGGCGGGAATCTTCGCGGGAAAAATCTTTGGACCACTTATTTCGACAACAGGATCGATGAAGCGGGGTGCACCTTTTCCTCGGAGATTTCACACGAAGTTCCTCGCAATCGTCAGGTTTTGGACCGGTACCGCTGATGTCGCCCCACGTGGGCGCCAACTGAAGGACTGGACTTTTATGAACCAGCGGTGCCAGGGAACAACACCTGAAACCTTCGTAGGATACCTGTTCGGCGCACAAGTGACAGAGACACGGGACACTTCCTTCGGCGTCAAAGATCAGCGTTTATTACTGCAGGGATGCAAAAGTCATGGGAAGTACAACAGAGTGTAGGTTCCAAGAGTCTGCTTCAAATTGCCAATGTGGATCGCTCCTTTTATACACATTTTCAGCATTCAATAACGTAACGGAAAAAAGGTTACAACTCAGTTCCCACAATAAACTTAAAAGGGCTTCATTCATGGTGTCGGAAACCCGGAACATAATCACAGTAACATTTGTCGGTTCCCAACTGTAAAAGCACATTATCCTGCTGCTATGCACATTCCACTCTAGTTGTAAAAGGACGAGAGTAAGAGACAGGAACAGGTGCAAGGAAGTCAGACAACAGAAGAAGAAGGAGTGTGGAGGTAATATCGGAAGCGCAATCCCAGGATCAAAGGAGTCGATCCGAGCGCATGCAAAGCTGAAACAATAGGCCAACGTGGGAAGATTACCCAGCTGCGGAGCCATCTGCCTCTGCCGTGTCATCCCCCAGTCTTGGGAATCACAGGGTCATGTGGCGGACATTTGCCTGTTCGCTGACTACGTGAGGGCAAGAAACAAAATGGATGCCGTATCTAAAATGGAACCCGAGGGTTCAAATGAAGAACCTGTAAATAAGACGAACCCTTCTAAGTAGCGTAGCGAAAATGCGTACACCTATTAATCTCGTCATTTACGGTTCATAGATACCACACTCGCTAGCATCGTAACGGTTCTCATTGGTCCTCATATCCTTGGGTTCTAATGCTTGAATGCTTGTAACAATCTCTCATAGTAAACATGAATCGTTTCCTTGGATTTGTGAGTCGTACAATACATTTTAACCCAATCAACATCTTTGGGTGGCACCTTAGATTTCAACCATATCATCATTTATTTATACTTCCTCATCAGAATATCTGACACACCATTAGTCAATGGATCTCTCTCCGGCTCACTCTCAGGCCTTTCGTTCTCTATTTTGCATGCCGACCACAAATCACCTGGAACCACAATATCAAACAGAGTATTTCAGTTGGCCCACAAAACTTTTAAAATGTTCACAAACCGCTCAACTTGTTTATACCAATCCACAGGCTTCTCTCTCAATTTGGGAAAATTGTTTGTGAATGAATCAAGATCACTTCACTAGGCACTTCTTGTAAAGATAAAATCTTAACATGTTGTCCTTTATCTGCCGAAGAAGGCTGTTCTCCTAACAGTCTGCTTGGATTATTCTTCTTTGACCATCTAACTTCCCGTTTCTCCAATGTTCCCCAAGTTCGAATGCTTTGAATTAGATCCCTAATATACATTTTTAAACCTATCATCCTCATGTTTCCCGAGTCCTGATCAGAAAAATCAAGTCAATTACTTTTCTGTAGAGCTCTAGTTCTTTCTAAATCTATCACGTCCTTCTGTATCAATTCAGCCAATTTCTCATGAGGCTGTCTCTCCTTTCGGGTTACATCCTTGCTCATAACCAAAAGCTCATCTGGTTGATAAGCAACCGCAGTCCGTGTAGGTAACAGTGGTCGGATGGTGGGGTCGGGTGGGGGGGATTTTGAGGGACGATGCAGAGGGAAAATTAAATAAATAATTAAGTTTCCCTCTTCATCGTCCCTTGAAATCCCCCCTTACATGGCCCCACTGCCCCACCACTGTTACCTGCACGGACCGTGGCTCTTGATAAATCTCAATATGGTTTAACTCCAAACTTCCACTTATCATTTCATCCAATTCAAGTTTTAATTTGCCTATGTCTACCAAATTCACCTTCACAACTGATTGAATCATTCCCTGACTTAGCTCTGTACTATGAGGCTCATTCAACAAAACATTACATTCCCATTGAAGAAAGTTGCGTTCCTGTAACCGGTCCTCTATGTTCTCATCCGTCAATACACATAGTCTCTGGTGGCTTGGGCACTACCTCAACCTTTTGCTCTTGGGTATATTTGAAGATGTTTCCCATATGAGTGAACCCAATTCTGGGAATCCCACAAAGGACCTTAAAGGTCCAAATCTTGCCTGACTCATAGTTGGACCTGCACACACAGCAGGATGATCCTTATGTATGGAAACTAAGGTGACAAACTGTGCAATTGGTCTAGTTGTAACCCTTTCTAGGTGTCTTATCTCACTTCAACAAAAGCATCACCTATAGCACCTTCAGCGGTACTAGGGTTATATTTCGGAGCTACAGGTCCAATTGTGAGTGGAACCATAAGGACATCCAGTATTTTGAGGCAGTAGATTTATTCGGGGCTACAAGGTGACTAAGTACACAAATTCCTGAATTAGCTTGTCATATTCTGGTTACAGTTCATAAAGGTATCTCCCACTGCATTAGTGCTTGTATTCATCAGTACAGTAGCAACCTCTGGATTTCCATTAAACATTAAACTTTCACCATCCCTAACTCGTGTATCATTGTATAGAGGTGAACTCTCAGGCAGCAAAACATTTATACATGACTGTATGATGTTTCATAAGTTTTCATTTCAAATTCGAAATACAGTGCAACCCATTTGGCTACACAGTAAAGCTCCAAGTCGGGTAATCAGATTAAACATGTATTTATTACAAATTTAAAGTCTGTATAATATAGATCAATCTCAAGAACATCATATAACAATACAGAATTATCAATGGACTTCCCGCACTACGAACAAAGTTAATTCTCAATAGTAAGTAGCCAATAAGAACCTCAGTAACGATAGTGCATTACAACAATACCACAACAAAATAGGATTGAAAGGTTTGATCTTCCATTCTATGATACATGAAGAATTCTGAATCTTCAATTGAGCTACTCTATAAGATGCCACACTAGGCTTTGATCAGATCCATATAATGAAAAGAAAAAGGTGTCCGCTTGAAACTTCACTTGAAGTTTCAAACTAAAGTGTCACATAGCATAAAGCCATACAACTAAAATAAAGCTTACAAACATATATCAAAGAGGTCTAAAACTCTCCTCTCTTAAGAAGTCTCAGTGATGTGTGCAGCATGCAATCACAAGCATTGCCTAGTTATACTCTCAAAGACCCTACTAAATTAATGTAATGGACTTAATTAGAGACCAACTTCAAACAATACTTTCTTTAACAAGAGACAGTCATAATTCTTTCTTCTTAGGTGTATGTTTCGAAAACTCATCAATAACTCTTCTCGTTTGTTCCACATATCTTTAGAGGACCTTGATTTTATGCCTTCCTTCCACACATACAGTAAGCCTCCCTTCTGGTTGTAATTTCTTTCAATCTTGACTCCCTTCTCGCTATCTCATCAGTTTCACACACAGGAGCCTTCTTTCTATCATTACGCCATCGTACCAGACATCTGTAGAGGGGAGAAAAATACTACATCCAAGACAACATTCACATTGAAGGTTAAACATTGCAAAACCCAAGTCCTCAAGGCCTTTGGTCAAGTTAACTAATGAAGAACGTCCATACACGTTATACCTGAATAAATGCTAATACACGAACAGTCATAATATAAGAGTAAATGCATTTCTCATGTAGACATATTCCATTACATAGCAAAGCAAAACATTTTCTTATGAATACATATAAAGTATAACTCGTTATTACTAAGACAAAGCATTAGCAACTCATATGTACAAATGCACTACCTATGTGGCTTTAAGTACATTTTATCTTACAAGTTACATTAAATCTCATGAATACATAAGGCCATAATATCCATGTGTGGCCTAATTGATGATAATGAGGGTAGAGACAATTTTTTACTGCTCCAATTGCAACATCTGAAATAAATCAGTTGACAATGATAAGAATAAAACATACAAGAAGCATACGGTGCGCATCTGGAGTGTGTGCAAAGAAACACCGCTTCCTATGTAGTGAGGCAGATTTTCTGAAATAACCGTTATTTCAAGGTCATTCCAACGTACATGGAACAGTTAATTGCCTATGGAAAGGGACATCTGTATTGCCTAACCATGCATCAAACATTACATTAGGCCCGGCAGGGTATAAATACTGCTCTCAGTCAAACTTTAGGACTTTGCAGTAATCAACAATTCACATGTACCATCTGCTTATGTGTAGAGGGGTTTCATGAAGGAGCCCCACGCGCCTTTGTTCAAGAGCAGCTCAAATAATACATTTGTTTTTCCTTAGATTACTGCCCCATTAGGTGCTTTTAATTTTAAAATATCGAAATTCGAGATGGACGAGCTTTGAAGGATCAAAAGGGAACGGCATGTATGCTATTTCTGCTGAGCATGTGGACTTTATGCAGCACTCAACGATGTGCAATGTGATGTTGAATGTGAGTTGAAAGTAATTTGAAACTTGTATCTTTGCACCAACACACAACCCCTTATTTCCAATGTATCCTTTAAAAAAAGGCAATTCAATGAAAAACCATTTAGTTAGCATAATGTTAGGTTTACAGCCTAAACTGGTTGGCGCTGGCAAGCATTATCACTTTCAATTAAATGCACACAGAGAGAGCAGTGGATTAAACCAAAGTATACAAAAGAATGTTCTCACATGACAATAATAAAAACCTCATGAACAAATATCTCAAGAACATCTTCAAGAATAGGGGAAACAGGATTGCCAGTTAATATCTGGGCAACCCACTATAACGCAATACACCACTCAGCGACTCCCCTCGCAGCGGATCACGCGTCAGTCGGGACAGGATGGGGAGAGTGAGGCGACCGACGAGCCCTCCCGGCAGAACTCTTGAAGGCGATACAGGGGTCCCATTCCGCCCTGGAGAAGCAAATAGAAACAGTCTCCATAGATGTGAACTTGCTACGGGCGGATCTGCGGAAAGTGGTGGATAAAGTCTCTATTGCGGAGGGGAATATCGTCCAGCTGCAGGGGGAGGTGGCGTCCCTGAGGAAGACGGTCTCGCAGTTCACGCCACGATGGGGGCACTGGAACGCAGGGCGGAAGATGCGGAAGGGAGAGCACGCCGCAGTAACATCAGGGTCCTTGGCATTCCGGAACGCTCGGAGATGGGCAATGCAGAGCGCTTCCTGGAGCACTGGATCCGTACAACACTGCCCCACGGGCCTGTCTGAGGTCTTTGCAATTGAGCGGGCCCATAGGGCGCTGGTCCCGCCGCCGAGACCGGGTGCTCCACCACGAGCCCTCATTGCTAAGGTCCTGAACTATCGGGAAAGGGACTGCATCCTGAGAGCGGCTAGGGAAACGGCGAACCTCACCTTTGAAAACGCCACGGTTTCAATCTACCCGGACTATACCCACCAAGTAAAGGAACAGCGAAAATCCTTTCTAGCAGTTAAGCAGAAACTTCGTGAGTTACACTTCCAGTACATGCTACTATACCCTGCTAAGCTTAAGGTCATATCCCAAGGAAAAGCAGACTTCTTTGAAGCCCCGAAGGGGGTATGGGAGTGGCTGGAGATTAGGGGGGAATGCCCTCCCGCCGGGCAAACGAGGAGGAGCCCGGAGTGCGTGGGGGACACGGCCATCGAGGAGGCGCAGTAACAGGCGTAGGAATTCATCAGCGGCTGCTGTTCACGAGGAGCGACAGCGAATCACGGTGGGAGATGATGGGGCCCTTCGCCTGGAGTTGTCGGGGGTCAATGGCCATCCTGCGCTGTCTGCGGCTCCTCTTTGGGATGATGAACTACTCCCGGAAACTCTTCCGCCTACCACTGATACGGTCCCTGATCAGTCAGGGGCTCGGTTGCTACCTCCACAGTTCCGTCCTGAAGGACGTGTCTGGCTGTGTTCTGGACTGTAGTGAACCCTGGGCCTTGGTCGGCCTATCTGGAGCTATTCACAACAGTGAGAGTATTTTGGGGGTGATCTGATCAGGGGGGGCGCTGATACTAGGGGTGCGGTGGTTCTGAGAGTTGCGCATATATATCTTCTGATGGTTCGAGCCCCTACATCCGGTGTGGAGACAGTTGGTTATGTCTGGAGCTGGTTGCGGGGAGGGAAATTCTCTTCTTCACCTGTTGGGCGGTTCAGCCCGGTTGGGCGTATGGGGTGGCTGTGCACGTCCTGGCACCAGCATGGGAAGGGCATATCTGCATGTTTTGCTGTTGCAAGTATATTGCTCGTGGGAGGGGGGTGGTTGATGTTTTGGGAGGGGTTGTTGGGGGGGAAATGTTGCAGGCATCCTATGTATTACATTTCGGGCACGGGATCGGGGTGGTTACATGGGTAGAGAACTATTGCTTGTTCAGACACGTCACCAGACATGGGGTATAAGTTCTTGAGCTGGAATGTGAGGGGGCTGGGTACATGCAGCAAAAGATTTAGGGTTCTGTCCTCCCTTCGCAGGCACAAGGTATCAATCGCGTGCCTCCAGGAAACTCACCTCACTGACAATGGGGCCCAAAAATTGTGGCGAAAGTGGCGGGGTCAGGTGTTCCACTCTTCGTTTTCTACATATGCCAGGGGGTCCTAGTATGGGTGGCACCTGGGGTCCCGTTTGCTGTCCAATATGTGGAAGCGGACATTCACGGGAGGTACCTGCTCCTCTCGGTGAAACTAGATGGTAGGGACATCACCATACTAAACTCGTATGCACCCAACACTGATGACCCTGTCTTTTTCCAGACCCTCAAGGAGGTTCTGATCCCAGACCTGGAGGCACCAGTGCTTTGGTTTGGGGACTTTAACTGTGTCCTGGATCCCACCCTCAAGAAGTTCCCGCCCCGAGCTGGCACAAAACCATGAATGACAGTGAAGCTTAGGGAGGTCATGAGGAAGTTCAAGTTCAAGTTCCAAAATTTGTATAGCGCACTACTCACCCAGAGGGTCTCAAGGCGCTTGAGGGAGGGAGGTGCTTTTTATTTATCGAATATCCAGGTTTTTAGTTGTTTTCTGAAGGAGAGGTGGTTCTGTGTAAGGCGGAGGTGGGTGGGGAGGGAATTCCAGGTTTTGGCCGCTAAGTAGGAGAATGATCTTCCCCCCATGGTGGATTTGTGGATGCGCGGAATTGTGGCGAGGGCTTGGTTGGACGATCGTAGTTGGCGGGAGGGGGTGTAGAAGGAAAGTCGTGTGTTGAGGCATTCGGGTCCTAGGTCGTAGAGGGCTTTGTGTGCGTGGGTGAGGAGACGGAACGTTATTCTCTTGTTGACAGGGAGCCAGTGGAGGTCTCTCAGGTGGCCGGAGATGTGAGCTTGCCGAGGGATGTCCAAAATGAGTCTGGCTGAGGCGTTTTGGATGCGTTGGAGTTTTTTCTGTAGTTTGGTTGTGGTTCCGGCGTAAAGGGTGTTTCCGTAATTCAGTCGACTTGTGACCAGTGCGCAGGTGACCGTCTTTCTTGTTTCGGTGGGGATCCACCGGAAGATTTTTTTAAGCATGCGTAGGATGTTGAAACATGATGATGAGACGGCGTTGACTTGTCTGGTCATCGAGAGGGAGGAGTCCAGGATGAAGCCCAGGTTACATGCGTGGTCCGTAGGTATGGGTGCGGTTCCCAGGGCTATATAGGAGCTCTTGATGTTTGGCATCAGAGAAACCCGACTCAGAAGGTGTATACCTGTTTTTCTTCCACTCACAATACACATAGTCGCTTGGACAGGGTCCTAGTGGCAAACACAGAGTCAAACATGTCACTTGAGGTTACCCATCAGGCGCGTTTTTTTATCTGATCACTCTCCGGTGGGGTGTGTGGTGAATTGGGGGGGCTCCGTTCTCTCGCCCCCGGACCTGGAGGTTGCCAACGGACATCCTTCAGGACCAGGTGGGGAAACATCATATAGAGACCGCTATCAATGACTACGTGGACCTCAACTGGGGGGAGGGGAGCTCACTTTGGCCGCAAGATGGGACGCCTTAAAAGCGGTGGTGAGAGGGGCGTGCATGGGCCTCACCTACGGGGTTCGGAGACAGCTCCGCCCGGAATTACAAGATGCAGAGAGTAGCCTCTTAGACCTGCAAACCTCGGAGACTCCTGATTCTCTATTGCGAGAGGAGGAACAGGACGCTTGGTCACGCATTCATGATATCCTGGAACGGCTTGACAGATATACCCTCGCCCAATATAGACAGTGCCTTCACAGGGAGGGCGATAAATCAGGACGCCTTTTGGCCTGGATCCTTCATCGGGAGCAGGCCCTGGAGAGAATTGTGGCCCTGCGGGCGCCTACAGGAGGAGTGGTCCACTCAGAAGTGGGCATCCTACGAGTTCTCCAGTCTCACCTACAGCAGGTGTATGCCGCGGACCCTGCCATTTCCGAGGCCTCTTATCTCCCTTACCTTCAAGGGTTGACCCTGCAGTCGCTTCCCAAAGCAGCACAGGAGGATTTAAATGAAGCCCTGACGCTAGGTGAGGTGCGTTCTGCATTGCGGAGCCTGCCGCGAGCTAAGTCCCCGGAAGCGACGGGTTCCCTCCTGAATTTTATCAGACATTCGAGGGTGCACTTTCCCGCCTCCTCCTGCAGGTATTCCTCGAGGCGTTTGAGAGCGAGACTCTCCCACCGAGTATGACACTGGGGGAAATATGTATGATCCTGAAACCGGGGGGGGGGGGGACACGCATGACCCTTCGTCGTATCGTCCGATTACAATGGTCAACACGGACGTGAAGATTTTGTCCAAGTTACTGGCCTCGCGCTTGGCGCCATATATGTCTCACCTGGTCCACGAAGACCAGTGCGCGTTTATTCCGGGGCGCGATACGGCCCTGAACTTGCGGCGGTTGAATCACATTATTCATGAGGTACGTGGTAGGGAGGAGCAGATGGTACTGGTGTCTGTCGACCTCGCTAAAGCGGTTGACGCAGTCGACTGGGGGTATCTGCTAGAGGTCTTCCGGGCTGTGGGGTTGGGCCCCAACGTTTGTCGCTGGATTCGCATCCTGTATATGGCCCCTCACGCCAAGGTGAGACTTGGGGCTGCGCGGTCCGAGGAGTGGTGACTGGGACGGGGTACACGCCAGGGGTGTCCCCTTTCGCCGCTCCTGTTTGCTCTGGCCATAGAGCCCTTTGCTGTCCGAGTCCGAACGGAGATGGCACAGTGGGGTATTACAGTGGGGGACACATGCAACGTCATCTCTTTATATGCAGACGATGCCTTGTTCTATTTGACTGCTCCAAGGGAGGCACTGCCGATATTGCTGCGCCACCTGGATCGGTTTGGCAGGCGTCGGGGTTGCGACTTAACCGCAGCAAGTCTTTGATCTTTCCGCTTGCGGGTCTTGAATCGGTGCTACTGGGAGCCTTACCAGGTCTCGGGTTGCGATGGGAACAAGAGGGGTTCCGTTATCTCAGAATACAGGTGGCCCCGACGGATTCACAGCTGCTGGCCTGGAATCGGATCGGATACTCACATCCTTACAGCAGTAGGTGTCCTTTCTTTGATGGGATGGCTGGCTGTCGCCTAGATGGTTATGCTTCCCAGGACGTTACATGTCCTCCAGTACTCACTGTGTTCTCTTCCCCCACAAGTTTATCTCACTCTTAACATGTTGCTCACATCTCTGCTTTGGGCGGGCCGGTGCAGCAGGGTAGCACTCCACACTGTTGTCCGCAGCTACGAGGAGGGGGGTCTGGAAGCGCCACGCTTTGACTTATATTACTATGCGGCGCAGCTACAGCCTGCGGCCCGGTGGTTCGCGGATGCGGATAACTGGGAGACGTGCCTCCTTGTGGGTAGGGCGGACACCCAGAGGCTACAGGTTGCGCAAATGCTGGGCAGGGGGGCGGACGAGACTCTTCCTTATGTGGTGCGCCATGCGGCCGGTATCTGGCAGCGGTTTGTTGAGAGAGTCTTACGGAGGGCACCATTCCATAGGGAGCTACCGGTCTGGATACATGTCTTTCCTCTCTTGGCGGGAGGGTGGAAGTGGGGTTCTAGCTGATCTCTACCCCAACGAGTCCTTCCTAACTTATGAGCAGGCGGAGGAGGCCTTCGGCCTTGGGAGAGGACAATACTTGCACTATCGGGGCCTTCAGGATGTAGTGAAGGTTACCTGGCCTCAGTGCCCGGACGCACCACCAATGACCCACACCTTGGACATTCTTCTTTCCTGCGGTAAGGGGCGTAAACTGATCTCTCTACTGTATAAGGCTATGAAACAGGACTCCACCCCTCCGATGCCACCGTCCTGGATGGCGTGGGAGGCGGATCTCGGTACTGTGCTAGATCAGGGGCAGCGGAAGCGTATAGGTTACCTTACGCGCAAGGTCTGGTGCAATGCACGGTTCAAATTGATACACTTTAACTTTTTGCACTGCACCTACCTGACTCCAGTTTCCTTGAAGCGCATCTCTGGGGACAGGGGAGACAGCTGCACCAGATGTAGCGCGGAGAGAGCGGGGTTCTTACACTTGGCCTGGGACTGTCCTTCGGTCAGGAGTTTCTGGGTGGGTGTGGTGGATCGTATAGTCACCACTACAGGCCTTCGGATAGCAATGGACCCCTTGCAATGTTTGCTGGCGTTAGTCCCCAGACCCAGGAAAAGGAAGCTCTCCTATAAACTTTTACACTCAATGTTGGTGCTTGCCAGGCGCAGGGTGGCGATCACTTGGATGGGACAGAGGGCTCCAGAGGTCTCCATTTGGCTTAGGAATGTTAGAGAGTGGTCCCTGGCTGAGGAAACTCACATGCAACTTACTCGGAGAGATGAGAAACTGCAGTACAACTTACTCACTTGGCGAGTCATGTGTGCCTCAGGACTAGCGGAGAGGGTGCTGTCCTTCCAGGGCGAGTCTGACAGTGCGAGTAACCGGGAGTGTACACCAGTTGGGTCAGGGTCTGATGGTGAGGGAGGGGGTACCCCTAGAGTTATATACCACCTATAGTTGTGATGTGGTTGGCTGCTTCCTCACGATGTTTCTATTTGTCTGCCATTGTGTTTATTCCTCATGTGTCCGTACCTCTCTGGATGCTGCCTACGTTCCTAAGTGCCAATAATGAGGTTGTCGAACTATATACATACATTGTAGTGATGCCAATTGGGTGTTCTTGTATATGTTACGTAAACTGAAAAATTAAGTTAAAAAATATATATATATCTGGGCAACCTTGACCACAAAAGAGGGGTGTGTTCATAAAGCGAAGAAGGGACTATGTTATCTGAAATACCTGGATATCTTAGTCTTAGATTGTCATTTGCCTCTCCATCCTGGCATGTGTTTGGGAATTCTGCTTCTACTTCCTTGTCTAGGTATTTTGTACCTTGCAGAACATGTCCCGCAAAGCCACTTTGCCTACCTAACTGACGCAGGAACAGTCTCATGCTCCTTCCAACAGCGCAAATGTTGATGTATATTCAGTCTTTTCAAACATCAATAGTTCATTATCAACTGATGGAATTCAAGCTGAGTGCTGAGATAGGGTGGAGTAGTTCAATCTCTCACTCGAGGGAGTTTGTATTTGTGGAGCGCATCCTTCATCCCAAAGG
Source organism: Lissotriton helveticus (assembly GCF_964261635.1). Taxonomy (NCBI): domain Eukaryota; kingdom Metazoa; phylum Chordata; class Amphibia; order Caudata; family Salamandridae; genus Lissotriton; species Lissotriton helveticus. The sequence continues at coordinate 1,057,080,835 of NC_136063.1, read as the reverse complement.
ACATCACGGCGCTAGGAGAGCATACTTTGCGGTGCAAAGGAAAGGGTATTTGGTTGCAGAGTGGCGCATTCTTAAATAATGGCTAATCGACTTAGTATCTGGGAAATAGGAAGGTTTTTAGTTTCTTTCTAAAAAGCAGATATTCGTCTGTCAATCGTAAGTCAAGCAGAAGGTCATTCCACTGAACAGCTGCCAATTTAGAAAAGGAGTGTTGTCCTATTCTAACTCTGGTGGTGCGTTTAATCTTTGTCAGGGCCTGGTGGCGTGACCTCCGGTTACGTGACAGAACGTAGAATTCCATTTTGTCTTGCAAGATGTGTGGGCCTTTCTTGTGCAAAGCTCTGTGAGCAGGGCAGAGGAGCTTGACCTTGGCTCTTTGGCGCACTGGCAACCAGTGTAGCTCCTTCATGCTGTCTGATGCTGAGCTGTATCTGCTTTTATAACAGATCAATCTAGCAGCTGCATTTTGGACTACCTGCAGATGAGAGAAGAGGCACTCGGGCATGCCCACATAAAGCTCATTCGCAAAATCTCAGATTTTCTGGCATTTAGTTTTAGACAGTGATCTGTCATCCAGGTTGCGATTTCGGTGAGGCAATCAATTAGGTTGCTCTTAGTATCAGTGTCAGCACATTTGTCATCAAGAGGGATCGGTAATTGCATATCATCGGCGTATGAGCAGATGTCAAAGCCCCATTTCCTACTGATTGCTGCTAGGGAGGAGTCATACACATTAAAAATAGTGGGGCTTAGGGAGGCTCCCTGTGGGACTCCATGTTTGATACTTTTTGGTTTTGAGGAGCATGGGCCCATTTGAATTTTTTGTGTTCTGTTTTTCGGGAAGAATGAGAACCATGAGAGGGCTTTTGAATGTAATCCTTTTTCGTGAAGAATTCGTAGTAGGTTGTTATGAGATACGGTATCAAAAGCTGAGTAAGATCCAAAAGGATCAGTGCTACGGCTCTGCCCTGGTCCACTAAGGATGAGGGCTTAGGGCATGATGTTGTTGGACACAGCAAGTAATGTGGCCTCAGTGCTGTTATCTGCTCTGAAACCAGTCTGGGAGGGGTCCAGGAGGTCATTGGTTTCAAGAAAGGTGGTGAGTTGTTTATTAACCAATCTCTCCAATACCTTAGCTAGATATGGTAGCTGCGAGATAGGTTGATAATTTGCTGGGTCGTACATTTCTAGGCCTGTTTTTTTAGTAGAGGAAAAACCATGGTTTCCTTCATTATGGTTGGGAAAGAAGCTAACTCCAAAGATTTATTAAAAATCTTGATGACATAGGGGCATAAGAATGATACTGATCGAGAATAGATGAAGTGTGGGCAAGGACCAAGTGGCGATCCTGCCTTGACCTCAGTCATAGCTTTTGCTACCTGCTCGTCTGAGAAGGGGGCCAGAGTGGCTAGGTGGGCCTGAGCCAAGGATGAGGTGTCTGAGTTTCCCAGTCTATATTATCTCCCTCAAGCTGATTGTTAAAGGATGCATAGATTTTGGTCACTTTATCAGTGAAGAAGTTGTTAAGTAGCTCACAATTGTCTGTTGTAGGGGCCATAATTTGAGACAAGCTAGAGGGTTTGCAGAGTTCTCGAATTACTTTGTATAGTTCTTTGGATGAACTACCATTGTCTTCTATTCTTTTTAAATAGTAGTTTTTCTTTGCTTTTTTTTAGGGCAATGTGGTAGCTTTTCAACTCGTCTAGGCAGCTGTCGTTTGACAGTCTCCATTTGTGTTCCCGGGTTCTACACTTTCTTTTCATTAGTTTTAGTTCTAATGAGTACCACTTCTCGGATTGTGCTTTATTGTTAAATTTACTGTTGAGTTTAGGAGTGCACTGATCAAGTGCTTTCTCGATTTCTTTTTGCAGATGCTCAGCTTCAGCTTGAACGGAGAGAGTGTGAGGCATATCAGGGTAGTATTGCGAAAAGTGTGAGGCAAGCAAGCCGGGGTGATTCGGTTCCATTATCCTTTCCCAGATAGAAGCCCTGTGGTTGCCTGTGGTAGTTTATCTGGCAGGCTGAAAGAGAAGGAGATTAAGGAATGATCGGTCCAAGGCAACGATTTGATATCATCGACATTGATGGTCTCAATGTTAGAGAACAGTAGATCCAGCGTGTGTTCAGCCGTGTGGGTTGGTCCTTTGATCCACTGATCTAATTGCATTATTGCCATATCATTTTCCAGATGTTTGACCCCCGGGCTAGTAGAGTTTTTGTAGTGAATGTTAATGTCACTAATAACTACTAAGTGTTAATGTGTTAAGCAGAGAGGGAGAAGTTGAGATAGCAAGTTTACGCTGAAGTCTGAATGATGGGGTTTCTGATCCCTGGCACTATAATGATAACTGTACTACATGGCATCAGCGGTGTGATTTTGTGGGGGTTATGTCCACTACGTTTTAAAAACTAAAATCACAATAACGCTCTTCTGCTTGCCATTTATCAGTTACTTGTGAGAGGCATTGCCCACTAGAGAGGCTCTTTTGAATATGACCTCTCCTCATTTTTAAACAAAGAGTTATCACCTTCTCCAACCTGGACAAAGAAATATTGAAAAATCAGGAGTCTTGTAGGAGAGTCATTACCTTCAGTCCTTTTCAGAGCAGTTCTGCATTTCTTGTTGTTTTGTACTTATAGCTAAAACCGTTTCCTTTTTGAGCGGGATATCTTTTGAAGGAAAACTTTCCTACTTCCCCATGTGCAATTAAATACCTATTGACAAACTGCTTGGTTGTATTTAAAAACATTTCTTTGATTTTCCCATTTTCAGTCAACGCCGTGCAGGAACTGTTTTTGGCGTTCCGATTTCAGTGCCCATTTTTAGAGGCACTGCAGTGCCCGCCAGACAGGAGGTAACTCCTAATCTGACGGATGGTCTAACCACGGCTTTGGTGGTGCGGTGGCGGGGTGGACCTGACACCGCACAGCAAAAGTCATAATCGTGCCCTAAGTGGCTGCCATACTCGCTATAGGCAGCATGCCATGGAGTGCATCCGAGCTCTGGGGCACACTTCCCCTTCTGCAGCAACTGGTGAGTCAAGATCTGCATCAAATGTATTCCAAACTGCCACCACCCACATTCAGCATGAATTTGCATCGGAAGTGGCACAAAATATGCACAACACTGCACCTGTCTCTGCTTGACAGCCTGGCTGTGTCAGATCCATGGCCATAGCCGCTTCCAACCAGCTGCTGCTCCCATGTACATCACAAGATGTGTATGAAGGGAGGAACTAAGCAGAGACTTCATCTTCCACAGCACCCATTGCTGGAGAGTATGTAAGGAAAAACACTGACATCCTGCTGTTGGGAGTTTCTTTTCCCTACAGGGATTGAACCAGTCTTAAATGGTCAATGCCTTTTCCCTGAACTTAGCAGCTGATCCATGCCAAATGACCATTGCGCAACAAGGATGAATCAACGTTTGTTTTTCTACACATGCTGTAGGTTTGTCTTACAGCACCGTTAATTTAACTTTAAACTCAGACTCCCTATACGTCCAAAAAGATCAAAAATAAATTATTATTATCTGTAGAAGTACCTGTTAGACGGAAATGCTGGTTTATGTAAGAATAATGTAGGTGCATTAATGACCTATGTGTAATCAGACTTTTTCCCACTGCCCATTCCATTCCACTCAGACATGCAGGTGACTAAAAGGGTTTTAAGTAAATTCCCAGAGCTAGTGTTTATTTTTCACTGTGGGATGATTGGCTTGTAGCTGGCCCACTGAATATCCCATGATTGCTGGATGGACTATACATTGTAAGCTAAGAGACCGACATCACATCATGATTGTCATCTCTCCATCACTGGGAACTACTTATTTCTGATTAACACAATTAACCTTTGTGAATCGGCCTCTTTATATGTGAGCCAAACACTTTCTAAGGTGTCTCTAGCTGTACTCCAGGGGGCCTATTTACAAAAGGAAACTTACTCAGGCCTCGAAAAATCCACTCACCCACTCAAAATTGCAAGTGAAAATTTAGCAGGTCGAGTTATTTTTAGCACTTACTCGAACCTGCTGGCAAGTAAACTTGAGCTGGAAGAAATGTTAATGTTAATAAAACGTATTGAGCGCACTAGTTCTGAAAAAGTCATGTTTTTAGGTCCTTTCTGAAGGTGGGAAGTGATCCGGCATTTCTAATAGCAAATGGAAACTTATTCCATAATTTTGCTGTGCCGTATGAGATACTACGGCCTCCCCAACATAAGGATCGAATCCTTGGAACCATCATGAGTCTGGCGTCTGAAGAGCGCAATAGTCTGGCTGGGTGATACCAGGAGAATAGCTTTTTGAGAAACATTGGTGCGGTGTCGTTCAAGGCCTAGGTAAGCTAAGCCTAGTGCCCTGAACTTAATGCGCTGCGCCACCGGGAGCCAGTGAAGTCCTCGAATTTCCTTGGTGCCAGACTCCTATTTAGGGCCATTTAGTAGAAGTCTTACAGATGCCTTTTGAATCATCTGGAGCTTTTTTAGATATTGCTTCTGCATATTTAGGTAAAGTCCGTTGTAGTAGTCTAACTTTGACTACACAAGTGTAGTCACTACCGCCCTTTTGGAGTCGTCAGGAATATATGGTAAAATCTTCTTCAATTTCTTGATCAGAAAATGGCAGGTAGATTCAATGGCATTGGTCTGCTGAGATAAGATGAGTTTATAAACGATCAGCATCCCTAGGTTTTTGCCTTCTGGACTGGTTTTGGCAGTTCCCCCATCTCTGCCAGCCACCAAAGGTCATCCCATCTGGGTAGCAGATTCCCAAAGATGACCTCTTCTTTTCTTGGAATTGAGCCTGTGACAGTGGTTTCTCATCCATCTATTTATTTCCACCATACAGCTTTGAAAATGCATTGATGGGGAGGCTTGATCTTTATACGCTGCCACCACCAACTGGGTGATACCAAAGGAGATGATGTACGGAGCGCTTGAGCAAATCAAACACTCACCCCCAGTCAACTGATCTGGGTTTAATCCATCATCATTCTTTAGCTCACTCCACCACCCCAGTTCAGACAAGGCCATATGCAAATCAGTCTGACCCTGTGCCTCATGGGAACAGTCAAGCCCGAACGGGTGTCATCAGCGTATGAAGTAAAACTAAAGCCGAAGTCTTGGATCAACGGGGCAAGTTGTGAAACATAAATGTTAAAAAGTGCCAGACTAAGCGACGAGCCCTGTGGGACTCGACAAGGAAGGACTGGCCTAGTGCCACCGTGTGTCTCCTATCCTTAAGAAAGGATGACAGTAGGCTAGTGCCAGGCCCTTGACCCCTAGCGTTTCCAGCCGCACTAGCAGTAGAATATGACCCACAGTATCGAAGGCCGCTGAGAGATCAAGGAGGATGAGGGCAGCAGCGCCCCCCTTATCCATCACCTTCCTGATTTCTTTGGTGGCTTTAATTAGTACTGGTTTTTGTACTGTGTTGTGGGCGAAAACCAAACTGGGAGGGATCGAGCAAGTCATTTTCTTGTATGAACTGTGACAGCTGCCTGTTCATAATTGTCTTCTCTATTTTTGCCGGGAGTGGCAATCTGGATATAGGGCGATAGTTATTGGGATCAAAGTTGTCTAAATAGTTTTTTGTTATCAGAGGCAGCATTGATGCATCCTTCCACATGGACGGAAAGGTACTAGAAGTGAACGTATTGTTAAAAATTTCTGTGAGTAAAGGGCTAACTTCCTTCGCTATCGCTTTCAAAAAAGTGGGAGTACAAGGATCTAGAGGGAATCCAGATTTAGTTTCATTGATGTGTTTTTCCTCTAGTTCCATGTTAATCGGCGAGAGGCTATAAAAAGTCAAGTCAAGTCAAGGCAAGATCAGCTTTATTCGGTGCAACAAGTACCACCATAAAAGCATACTAATCAAGGAAAACATTCCTACAATACATCATAATTAAAAATTTATGAAAAATAGCAATTTAAAATTCATCAGCTAGAAAGCAGGCAGACTGAAACAAAATACGGGTGCATGTAAAATGCATAAAGTGCAAAATGCCATAATGAAATAGACATAGAAGATTGGAAACAAATCAATAATACACTACAAATATTCGAAAAACAGTAAATCCGAACATGGGATGTAAAATGTAAATGTAAATGTGTGTATACTTGTAAAGCGCACTGCCGTCCCATCTAGGGGCATCCTGACGCTGTATACCGCTGTGGAACCCATCCTGGCTTTCCCTGTGAGATGCCCCCTCCAGGGCACCCCCAAGGTGAAACCAGGCATCCCAGCGCTGTTGTGGCCGTTGTGGAGATTAAGCAAGCTATTGCCCAGAGTTGCAGAGTGGGACACATGATTAGAGTAGGCACCGAGGCGAGAATTATCGAGTCCGCGGACATTGAGCCCAAGACCCTGTCGCGTCGGGAATTGAACCCTGGTCCCGGGCCTGACCTCTGCTTGAGGGTCTGCCGCTTCTAACCAGTAAGCCACACTTCTCCACTGGATGTAAAGTGCTAATGCATAAAAGTGCACAACGGTACATAAAGTGCAAGGTGCCTCAGTTTGTCAAAGTAGTTAATTAAGAACAGGACTCAGGGTAGTCATCCGGATTTTCATATGTCAATATATCCAAGTGTGAATAGTCCTTTCTTTTCCTAATTGTAAGTTTTATGAATCGAGTAACAGTGTTTTGTTATTTTCACATTTTCCAGACTACATATAAAGTTAAAAGCATATTTATAATTAAAAAGCATGTTTGATAGAAAAAGGGGGTTTAAAACTGATTTCTGGATATCTCTATAAAAACGTGGATTGTGTGGATTTTCCATCGCACAGGCAATTTGGTAATTTATAGCAACACTTTTCCGTTCTGGGAAATGCTACTAAATAATGTAATGTACCCATCCTTAGCCTAGTTAAGTAATATCTCTGTTGGATATTTCTTACCAGCAATAAATATAGCTGTGTGCCCTTCATAAGCGGTTGTTCGCAATAAGAAACACCACTATGGTTTTGGCTGGAGACCCTTTCTCTTTCATTTTCCATGGCATTTAGATATCTCAACTTCAATTAGCTTTTACTATACTCCTGTATAGATATAGGGTTCCTATCAATATTGACTTTACAGTGTATTGGGAGATTAAAAATGTACTCCAACCATGGTATTTTTCTGCTAAAGTCAATAAAAACCAAGGGGCTCTGTTCATTCAGTAAGTGAGTGAGCAATGAAAACACCTTTAAATCTTGTTTTATCTTGACACATTTGCCAACTGCTCAAGGACAGAGGTCAAGTGTCAGTTTGTCTTTTTACTAATTGTTGCTCATGTGTTCTTCGAAAATGGTGTTTACTTTTGTTTCTATTTTTACAGTTAATGCTTTTTGTCAAGTGTGCTATTTTACAATACTTGTGAAACAAAATGCAGTAAAATGTCAGTTTTTTCTCTAAAACAACATTTGAACAACTTGTAAATGAATAGTACAAGCAGACCTGAAATTATGAAAAAACGTTGTTTTGCAATTCAGAGGTGTGATACAAACAAAGATTTAAATTGGAGGAAAACAATTCAGAACAGTTTACTTGGTGATGTGCAAATTACAAATATTTACAGAAATATTATTTCCAAACGTTATACACTTTATAGTTTTAAAACGATGTCAGTGACAAATTCTGTGGCCATAAAAATCTGCTGATTGCAAAAATAGTGGGCTGTTTCTTTATGCTTTCGTTATGTATTTATTAAAAGTGATAGTGTTTAAACATGATGTGAGGGACATTCCTGGCCAAGCCCTGATGACAATGCATTTAATGAACTAAGAGGCAAGTTTGCAGTCAAGTGTATCTTATATGTGACTAGATTTAAATTCTATATGGAGCTAATGTTTAGTTCATTAAATCAAACAAAAGCTTTTTCTGTACAGCAGACGTGCTGAACTTGCGTATTTGATGGTGGTCTCATATGTGATAAAGAAGAAAATGGCATTTCAGAATTAAAATACTTGCCCAGGATCACATAATTTGAAACCAGTTAATGGGCCAAAAGCCTTATAAGTAGGTCAAGTAGAATATTTAAGCCACTAGACCTGCAGGTCTAGTAACATTTCTACACATTTAAATGTACTCTTACATTTTTCAGTAACTTTTCAACTTTAGGGTGCTCACCATTTACGAGTGTAAAGTTACTCAAACAGAGTAGAATTACATGCCACCACCACCTGAATTCAGGGGGTGGGGCTTAATTTACAAATGTAAAGGTCAACTTTAGGGTGCTCACCATTTACGAGTGTAAAGTTACCCAAACAGAGTAGAATTACATGCCACCACCACCTGAATTCAGGGGGTGGGGCTTAATTTACAAATGTAAAGGTACTACTTGCAGCACTACCAGGTCAGAGATCTTCTTATGGTAAAGAATAGTTAAAAGTTTAAATGTTAATTACATTTTTTGTAAAATCTGAAAAATATTTTTGTGTTAAATGTTAATGTTAATTAATTGCATATAAGGCTTTTAAATTTAAATATAAATAATATTTAAAAAGTTACAGCATTTTAACTTAATTTAAATATATATATATTTTGAATATATCAAATGTAAAAAAAAAAATTATGAGTAAATAGAAATAATTGCAACTAAAGTGAGAAAATATATTTTTGGTATGTATTTGAAATTATTAAAAGTGAAGTATAAAATGAATTGCTAGGAATTTATAGTAAAATAATTGTGTTAAGCTTCGATGTATTCATTTATTTTATCTTTAGATACAATGTGATTGTATTTTTAAGTAGCTTAAATAATTCAATCTAGTTTAACAGTAATTCCTATGGGGCATTTTTTTAAGTCCGTACCACCATTATTTTCTATAAGAGTTGGTTGCATTACCTGAGAGTGGCCATGGGTGGTGCTGGGCTTACACCAACTCTGAGCTGGAGTTTATTTACCACTGTTTTGGATCCTTTTTAGGTCGAGCCTGGACAGCGCATGTGCTGCCCTACGAGCCATGCTGTATTGGAGTACGGAATAGAAGCCCCGCCCACTCTCCGCCCATATTTGTCATTGGTTTGTGTCATTGTCCTTCGTAAATGCTGGCTTCTGATTCTTAATAGGCTTATTAGTCCCTCATCAGTACCGCCTTGTCTTCATTTTGTACCTCCCCTGCGGACTGGCCATTTTACTTCGGTTGTTACACAGTGAGTCTTTTTTAGTCTGTAAGCACTATTTTCTTTAATGTGTTTCTCCTCCTGCAGGCAGAGCATACTTCCCTGCAACATTTAGCACGCCATGCACGCTTTCACTTTATAAGTAGTCAGGGACATTGGCGGCTGCTTCTTTAAATAGGTCTCGCATTTACAATAGTTTGAGCTATTGGCAATGTACATGACAATGCCTTTTATTTATGTATGTATTATTTATCAAAACATATAAATTAAAGGCATTGTCAGGTATCGGTCAGACCGTTGAATAGAAAGGAGAACTAGGCAAAAGCAGAATGGCATGAATACAATGAGGGGGAGGGTGGGTGAGACAGGGAGAAGAGGAGAAAAACTGGGCCCAAGGTCCGGCTAGGCAGGTGACGGTCAGGGGGTGAACCAAGTCCTATCGCCTCATTAGCTGAACGGAGCAGCTCCACCGGGTGTCGGACATACTCCTCGGACTCCGCTGTCCAGAAAGGGGTCATGTGTCCTCAGGGAATGTCAGAGTAGTGCGGGGGCGGGTGGGGGAGGGAGGCCATGGTAAAAAAGAGATCTAGAAGCCCTCTTGAGGGAATGTCAGAGTAGTGCGGGGGCGGGTGGGGGAGGGAGGCCATGGTCAGAAAGAGATCTAGTAGTCCTCTTGAGGTCAGGCATAGTCCAGGAAGGGATGAGTAGGTAAAAGTTCAGCAAGGGGGAAGGAGTCACCAGTGTCGACCATGTTGGGGTCAGGCATCCTGGGACCCTTTTCCAAACCGAGAGTGAGCCAAGTACGCCAGAGCTTTGTGAGGAGGGAAGGGTTGGACTCACCCCCGGTGTCCCTAGGCTCTCGAGGTGTGAGCAGACCCTGAAAGGGCGCTGGGGCACATCACCCATTATGGTGGGAAGCGCAGTGGGAGCCGCCAATTTGCCTCGCGCAGAGGGATAAGCATCGGATATAACTTTAGCTTACAGGGCTTCTGCTATCCGAGTGGGAAGGGTGAGATATATATATATAAAATAAGGTTGGGATCAGAGCACAGAGCCCTGGGGAACTTCTACTGACAGCTCGTGCGGTTCCGAGAAGGGGGGAATCCAAACCTGTTGACTTCTACCTTCCAAAAGGGAGGCAAGCCAGTCTAGAGCTGGACCCACTAGGCCAATTGACTGCAGGCATACCTGGAGTCTAGCGTGGGGGACCGTATCAAAGGCTGCTGAAAGGTCTAACATGATCAGCACAGCCTTTGCCACAGCATCTAGGGTACTTTTGATGTATTCTGAGACTTTCCGTCAGTGCGGTCTCAGTGCTAAAGTGGGTTCCAAAGCCAGACTGGCTAAGATGGAGCAGATTGATGTTCCTAGTACCAACATTATTACCTGGTCCACGCAGTGATTTATGTTAAGTTTCAAGTAACCACTCAAATCAAACATCATGTTAACTTGCAATTTGCATATGAATCCTATATCCATTTTTCATAGCACACTGGCACTCCATTGTCTTTAATGTAGCTTTAAATATTCTTGTGTTCTCAGTTAGGTAAGACGGGCTTAAGCAATTTGCTTTTTTATAAGCGTTAGTAACCATTTAGGGGCATATTTGTGAGCCCCTTGCTCTGCTGTAATGTCACTTTTTGTGACGCTTCGGCGATACAAGCCAAAACATCATATTTATGAGGCCACACACAGCCACTTTGCATGGCTTTGAATGGCCTCTTAGATATGGTGTAAGACAAGACAGCACAAATTGCTGCGTTATCTTACTCTGCACTAGGGTGGCATCTCACGGGCTTCGTGGTGGGTGTTTCCACACAACACCCAAGGATTTTGATGCTTCCCCAGATTTACAAGACCATGTAAACCTGAGGCTGCACCAAAGCCTTAAGCCTCCCCACAGGAGGCACAGCGAGGAGAAATAACTTTCTTTCTCTTCCTTTTTTCCTCTATTCATTCCTCTATTCATTCCTCTATTCATGTGTGCAACACACAGAGAGGAAAAAGTGTCTAGGATTGTTTTTATGCAGGAAGGTGCTACTTCCTGCACAAAAACAATCCTGCTGACAAAGGATTAGACAAATTGTACACTGCAGCAAAGGAACATATGTGCATTGCTAAATGACATGATGTTCGATTTGAGCTGTTACTTGAAATTCAACAGAAGGCAATAATGTAGGTACCAGGAAATCGAAAGCTGCAGAGAAAATACAGGTGGTTTGAGGATGGTTCTGTTACATAAGACACAAATTAATTGGACTAAAGCTTTGAAACCTGTACTGAAGCAGAAAGCCCATAATGTGTAAGACAGTGCTTTAGCGATGAAGACCCTGGCCTTTATAATATTGCAAGTTGATAACAAAGAAACCAACGGCGGATAATTGTATTTCTCATTATTTTTCTGCAATGTCAGGATATCTTAGATTTCCAAGTTTTCTTTTAAATTAATTTCAAACTCAGTTCACCAAAACTCCTAGATTTCTTTCTGCCCGAGTTTTACCAGCTGAGATCTGGACAAAGTTGGACCAGTCTTAATAACGCACTGCGATTAAAAGGACCAGAAATTTTTCAATAGTTCTGCCTTATTTTTACTTAAAACTTGGTGGCGATATTTTTTTAAATAGCAAATTTCTGAAACATTCCTCAGCGCCAAGGAACTTGTAAAAATAGCGCTGCTGAACTAATTGGCTTGTTGATTAGTGCATAGTGTTCCTCGAATGCTGACACAGTACTCGTAAAATCCACATGTTTTTTAAATCTTGATCTTGTGACAGACTTGTGAAATTAACTACTTTGAGGTCATTTCAAATGTAAGTAAATAATTCGGTTTTATGTTTTTTTTAATTAGTCAGATTACGCTCTCATTGGAGAAATGTATGTTAACACAAAAGAAGGACTGGCCTTCTAAATTGGATACATCCTTCATGGCCACCATGTTAGCATGTCTAATATTGAATACACCCCAATTGATAGCAATTGTGTTTTGTGAATGATGTTAAAGCAATATATGAACATACACCATATTTCTGTTCAGATAAAGATGTCCAAACACAAAATATTGATTCATTTCTCACATACACTCGGCTAATATTCTGTCCTCTTTCTTCCTGCTCATTAATCCGCGAGCAGTTCTTGGCTGTATATGAGGGACAGCTTTTAACTCCACACGAATGTAATTAAAATCGTCAAATTACACCTCCTGCTGCAGATGAGGTCATACGGAAATCCTCTGGCACATCACAGCAGGAGTATGGACCAATGACTTTAACCCCCCAGATTTAAATCATCTCCAGTGTTTTCTTGAATAAACAGTATAAGGGCCACATGAATCCGACTGCAGTGGTCCTGGCAGCCTATTTGTAAATCCAACTTGCCGTTTGCACCAATACAAAGAAAAAATATATATATTAAAGGAGGAGCTAAGTTATTATTCACTGCTCTGTGCAAGGAGCGACCCATAATGCCATAGAGGTAGTGTAAATAAAAAAATGTCTTCCTGGTGGTCTCCCTAAAAGGGTGGGGCATCGCCAACCATTTTTTTAATATTGGGGGGTGGGAGTTGTAGGGAGTGTAGCAGCCCCCAAGCAGTATTTAAAAAAAACATCAGTAAGTCACCTGGGTCATTGAAATCCATAACCCCAGAGGAGTTTACCATGTTTTGTTTTTAAAGCACATTGAGTTGGAGCTGTATGCTCATTAGCTGAAGTACGGGGACCCTGTGGGGTGGGCCCTAGGCCTTTTGTAGCTTGAAAATGATAATCAAAATTCAAAGACATCCTGATTTTTTATTATAAGGCTTTATTGAAAATATGTTATGACAATCACATTTATTAAACATTGTACTGTGTGATTTATAAAATATACATTTGATTATAGTTATTGGTGACATTTTGACAAAGACATTGTTTTATATGTTGATGCGCTGACCCCTTGATAGAACAAATAGGCCAGCTTCTTCTATTTTTGTGTTCTCACCCTTTGACAAAGTCAGTAGTTCTTTCTTTCTTAACATTTTGTTACATCACATTGTAGGTTTTCATTTTTTCAATTTCTTTGGGTTTAAGCAACAAGGTACTAGAGCTCCATGAGGATCAGGCACCGGCCGAAGACTCAAGCTGTCTTGCGAGGTAGAGGCGAGTGTTGAATTGAAGGGCTCTATGGGTCATGCAGGCAAGTTTTAGTTGTATCCTTGCCTTGAAAGGTAACCAATTTAGAGATGTCAAATACGGAGAGATGTGGTTGCTTTTCTTGGAGCCTGTGATGAGCTTGGCAGCAGCATTCAAAGAAACCCTAAGAGGGGCCAGTCTGTACCTCGGTAATCTACAGAGGGTAGCACTGCCATATACCAGCCTCGAGATAACTAATGCTTCCACAGCGGTCTTGAGGTCATCGGGGGAAGGAAGGGTTTTAGTTTCCTTAGGATGCTCAATTGGAAGTTTGCATTCTTTTGGCAGATGCGCAGATGTGATTCTGCATGTTCAAGTTCTTATCCAACACTATTCCCAGAGATCTCGTAGAATCTATGATATGTGGTGTGCAGTTGAGGGCGGATAGATTTTTCATATATTTCTCCAAGAGGGGGGTCTTGCTTGGGCGGAAAAATAAGGAGGAATTCCATTTTGAGGGTGTTCAGTTTGAGATGGGTGGAGGTTAACCAGTTTTGGGTTTTGTCCAGTGTTCTTTTGAGTGTATTGATATCAGCAGGAGAAGAGATTGTCATGTACAACTGGGTGTCATCCGCATACATGTGAGACTGGGTGTTAGATGCTTTGAGAATTTCAGTACGAAGTTCAATTAATAGATTGAAAAGTGTGAGTGAGAGATAGGACCCCTAGGGAATCCCCAGAATGCAAGGACTGGACTTGGAGAGGGTTTGATTGATTTTAAATCTCTGTGTTCTTTTATGGAGAAACGAGGCAGGTCATTTTAGTACTGAGATGGAGAGCCCCATCCTACGTTTCGGAAGGCTCAGGAGATTGTCATGTTTGACAGTGTCAAAATCTGATGAAAGGTCGAGTAGGATTAATAGGCAGGATTCGTTCTGATCCAGTTTCGGTACTGTGACCCTGACGAAAACCCCATTGGAATTGATCAAGAAGCTGGAATTCCTCAATCTGGTTACACAGTCACACATCAACACATTTCTCAAGGAGCTTTGCCAGAGTTGGGATGTTTGTGATTGGTCGGAAGTTATTGAGGTACTCTGGATCAGCCGTAGCTTTTTTGAGAATGGGCAAAACCTGACCGGACTTTAAGCAGTCAGGGATCTCACTTTGAAGTAAGGAGGCATTAACAATCTTGGTTCATAGTGGAACTAGTGACCTTATCATTGCTTTAAAGAAATTGGAGGGAGGGGGATCTTTGAAGTGATTTGAGGGTTTTCAGGGTAGAAAGAATATTGAGAATGGATGTATCGTTGAAGGTTGAAAATTCACTCCAAAGAGCATTGTTTTAAGGGCGTGACATGCTGCAAGAAGGGCCTGCGGGGGGGGGGGTCTTGTAAGAATGGTAGATCGATCAGGGCAGACCTTAGATCAGATTAGATCTTGTTGGGCTTTCCGAGGAAGAAGGAGACAAAGTCCTCACAGTTTGGTTGTGGACTGGAGATGAATGGCGATTGAATGGGAGTGTTATTAGATTGAAGTTTAATCAGCTCAAACAGCATTTTGGGGCAATTTCTGGCTTTGTCCAGTTGGCTTCTAAAGAACGTCACTTTCGCAGTTCTGATGTGTTTGTTGTACAGACTCCTTCTCAATCTCAAAAGATTAAGGAGTTCAATAGATGGAGAAGATCTCCATGAACATTCTGCCAGTACCAGGTTGCGTCTGTCTAAGTTTAAGCTATCATTGAACCATGGTTTTGAGTCTTTGTTGGACTATCTCTTTGGTTTAGGGGAAATTGCACCCAGAACTATCAACATGGAGTTGTTGTGGTGCTCAGTGAGTTCATGGACGTCAGACATGAACGTACAAGGAGGCAGGGAGAGATTGCTACGGGATAGGAGTTCATTCACGTTTGCATTTTGCCCTAATATTTTCCAACGACTCTGTTTCTTGGGTTGGAATCTTTTGGTGCTCCATCGTTCTAGGAAGAAGAAGGTGATATAGTGGTGATCCAACCAGTCACAAGGGGCAATCGGTTGCAGCTGAATGGAGTTGGGATTGGAGATGATTGAATCAAGGGTGGAGCCCAAATTGTGCGTTGGGCTATCAGAAAATTGAGGCAGGTTGAGGTCAGCTAGGAAGTTTTTAAGACTATTCACAGCCTGATCATTGGCGCATTCCAATGTAGATTGAAGTCTCCGAGGGGACAATGGAGAACCAGATTGGATGAGATGGTTTCCATAGTTTGTTCCACCAGAGGAAGGTTGCCTACTGGCGGATGGTAAAAGATGTGTATGTCTATGCACAGATATTCACAAGATGAGAGAATTGTAGAAGGAGACTGTTTTGCTGTGAGACTGTTATGGTATATAAAGGTGATGCCTCCACCAGTTCTCTTAACTCTATCAAGACTGATAATATTGTGGCTAGGAGGAACAAGGATGTCAAGAACAGGTCGTCAGGAGTCATTAAGCCAGGTTTTGGTGAGGATTAGGAGGTTGAGTTCCTGACCTAGGATGAGGTCGGATGTCCATGGTATGTTTCACAGCTGATCTACAGTTGAGAAGCATGCATTTCAGGTGTGTTTTGGAGTCAGTGGGAATAGGCTGTGTGATGTGAAATTGCCTAAGGTTAGCAGTATTTAAGGCATTAGAGTTATGTCTGGAAGCTCAATGCGGGTTTAGTGGAATAGTTTCAATAGGGCGATACAAAAGGGGATGATGGACGGAGCGTTTGAGCAAATCAAACACTCACCCCCAGTCAACTGATCTGGACTTAATCCATCACCATTCTTTAGCCCACTCAGCCACCCCATTTCAGACATGGCTATATGCAAATCAGTCTGACCCTGTGCCTCATGGGAACAGTCCAGCCCGAACTGCCAAGCCATGTCTTCCGTGGACCGGAAACAAGCATCCTGGGACCGGTTTCGGATTCCTAATCCTCATCAGCCAGGCTATCTTGAATCCAGTGGCCAAGTGAGCAAGGGACTCACGTCTGAGCATACCCTGCCACACTTAGGGCGAACAAAGCGATACAAAAGGGGATGATGGACGGAGCGTTTGAGCACATCAAACACTCACCCCCAGTCAACTGATCTGGGTTTAATCCATCACCATTCTTTAGCCCACTCAGCCACCCCATTTCAGACATGGCTATATGCAAATCAGTCTGACCCTGTGCCTCATGGGAACAGTCCAGCCTGAACTGTCAAGCCATGTCTTCCATGGACCGGAAACAAGCATCCTGGGACCGGTTTCGGATTCATAATCCTCATCAGCCAGGCTATCTTGAATCCAGTGGCCAAGTGAGCAAGGGACTCACGTCTGAGCAAACCCTGCCACACTTAGGGTGAACAAAGCGATACAAAAGGGGATGATGGACGGAGCGTTTGAGCAAATCAAACCCTCACCCCCAGTCAACTGATCTGGGTTTAATCCATCACCATTCTTTAGCCCACTCAGCCACCCCATTTCAGACATGGCTATATGCAAATCAGTCTGACCCTGTATGTCTGGCTTTACGGATTGGGTGGAGTTGTATGCTAGGAGGAGGGTGAGAATGTTAGGGTCAGATAGGTGGCTCTAAGATCTAATGGGTCTGGAGGGGTTGTTCGGGTAGGGAGTGGTTTTCCAGTTCCGGACGGGTGATGCCTGCTTAGAGTCAGTTCTCTTCTCAGAGGGAAGAGTTGGTCTTTTAGGGTATTGGTTGGTCACTTGCATGACCATCTGCAAAGCCTTGTTAGACGATGGTCATATGCCAGCTCTGAGGTGATTTTTATGAGCTTTCGTATGCCACTTTTGAGTTTTTGAAACTCCCAGTTGATTTCCGTAAATCCAGAAGTGGGACAGGGCTGGGCATCATTAGTCATGGCACAGGAAGGAGAGGGGCCATCCATGAAGGTGGAAGTACTCGTGGAACACGAGTGGAATTCTGAGTGGGTGCATGACTCTGTATGTATCTTTAATGGGATACATGAGTCTCAGTGCATTTATGAGTGGCTGAATGAGTGTCTGAGAGGGTCTGTGAGTGGGTGCCTTTCTTTTGGGTAGAAATATTATAAACCCCTTCCATGACTTTTCTATATACCCTCCTGCCATAATTGCATTGGCAGTCCGAGTAAGATATGGTACCCAGATGGCTGGCTCAAAAAAAAAAGATCAGCTGGAATTCGATCCAGGCAGTGGCCTTCCCTAGTTTTTGGGATTCTAAGGTGGATTATATTTCCATAGGAGAAAAAAACCCTTCATAAAATATGGTATCTGAGGTGAAAGGGGGCAGGCAAAGAGTTAAAATGTTGCTGAGGCCAAACTTATCCATGGCCTCACAATTGATAAATTCAGGTAAAGACCTATATAAGGATTTAAAATGGGTCACCCAAGCTTGAGGAAATATATGGAATTCTGTGCTAAAAGCCTTTTTGATTCCTCAATCACAGCAGATAGCAAATCACTCCATATAGCTGTAGCCCAGCTAGGTTTTGCACAATGTTTGGCTGATTTGAAAGCAGCTGTAGCTTCCTTAACATCTTGGATAGTACCCCACTTAACGGAACCCAGGCCAGAAGGTGACTTTTTGCCACTCTTTAGTCTTTGTGTACAATATAGGATCTTGTGTCATAACACAGTTCTAAGAAGAGGGGGGTTTAGTAAAAAGCTGCACTTTAAGATTCATAAAGTTTCTGGAGTGTGCTTCCATGATCTTTGCAGTAGGTACCTCTGGATTAGTCAAAAACATCATGGTGGGGATCAAGTCCTGATATAATTTAGTACGGAGAGCGTCATTATTCACAGGACGCTCCCACCTGACCTATCTTCAATTATTACTCACTATCGGCATACAGCTAGGCAGGTGAGAACCTGTATCTAACCTATCCACAATGCCATAGAGTAAGAGAATTAGTGGAAAGTGGTCACTCTCAGTCTTAGGAATAACTTCCATGTCGTCTATAGTTTCCCAAGATCCACAAAAAAATGATCGATTCAACTTGGTACGTGTGCCAACAGAACTTTGGGCGACTCCCAAGATCTGATTTTGTTCTACCATTACAGGCTCTTAATTAATTACTTATACTAAAATCCATTAACTGCATAGACACTTTAGGAATGGACTTTAGATCTGGACTAGTAATTAGGGGAATGCCCCAATAATGATTTTCTTTATCAGTGATTACCTTTGAAGAGTGGTTGGTTAAAAGTGTGTGTTAAAATCTCCTCCAATAATAACCTCCCCATTTAAGTTACAATTGATTAAATCATTCAACATTTGGATTACCGGGAACTCAGCAGCCCTGGGGACACACTTACAATAAACGTTCAATAGAAGTAATTTGCAGTTGTTTGGGAAAGTAACCTCAAGACCACGAATATCAGGGGCAGCAAATAGGTAGTTGACTCCATTGGCATCCCAATGTAACTTTATCCCAGGTACTCAGACAACCAGACAATCTACCACACTTAGATTTATTAGCAGGCACATTATATGTCATAAAACCCTGCCTATGGGATGGAAAAATCTCCCAGGTTTCTTGAAACTAAATTATATTAGCCCTATCTACAAATATCCCCCAGTACCCTTGGGCTAACTTGTTCTCCAAACCTGTGATGTTCCAAGAAATCATGGTGAATTTTGACTGTGATTTAGACTTTATTACGACGTTCACATATAGAAAATTAGAAGGCAAGTCACGGAATTTATGGACCAAAGAGTCTGAAGCAGGGGATATATGAGAGTCATTTACCCCAGAATAGGATAAACTACAGAAATTCACTATGGATACATTTTAAACTAGCTGTGAGCTGGAAATAGTAGGCCGAGCTGGAAAAAACTCACTATCAGGACAACTTGAGATCATAGGAAAATCCACACTATCCAGTCATTCCACACAGGGAAGGGGCACATTGTGGAGTTAGGAGAGTTCAATGTGATGCGGGGAAGTAACCCTTAATTTAAATTGAATATGGGAGGATACAGGAAAAGCAACTTGAGCTTTTAGGGAAAATAACCCTTTCATGAAGGAATGATGTGAAAACTGTAATTTAATACAGTCCAAATGGTCGGAGTGGGTATTCGAAAGGTGCTTACTATATAAGAGTATTGTATTGTATTGTAATTGTAATTGCATTTATATAGCACTTACTATCCCTGACGAGGCGTCGAAGCGCTTTTTCGGCGAGTAGCACGCTACTCCGGGACCCATAGAGGATTAGTGTTGAATTAGTATAGTGAAACACGCAAGTGCATTTTAAGATGTGGATAGGTTAGTCAGCTATTTGGATTTGGAATGATAGCATAAGGATAGAGGAGGAAAAAGGTTTGTATTTATATAGCGCTTGTTACCCCTGATGGGGTGTTGACGCATGCTATTCAGGAAGCCCATAAAGGATTAATGGTGAATTAATATGGTGAAATATGAAGTAATTTCAGTGATGGCTATTAGTCAGTTATTTGGAGTGAGAAGGATAGTGGAGGGATAAAAGGGAAAGAAAAGTTTGAATTCATATAGCACTTGTTACCCCTGATGGGTGTTGAAGTGCTTTTCTGGACAAAACTATAACAATTCCTCACATTTCTAATCCAATTAATTGCTTTATTTATCAATGAATATTAATCTTCTTTAGCGGGCAGATGCAATTTGGGACATCAATAATGTAGATCGTTCTAATAGAGGTAAAGATGTGGTTCAGACAGTCGTGAGGCTTGGATTCTTCCAGCAACACCATGTGAAAAAAAAAAAAGAAGAAACAATCCCGAGGTTACTGTTACGTTCCGGGATACTGATCTGGAAGAGGGGGTAAAGGGGAGTGAAGGAGTCACCAGGGCCCTACACCAAGAAACAGGTTACGCCCAACGCGAATTGTAGCGATTGGGGAGCGTGTTCGGGGATGAGGATTTCACACATACACTCGTGATCCCGAGACCTACCTCAAACCTCCCCTACCCACCCTGTGAGGAGAAGAGTCCCTTTAAACTGCCCCGTACCTTGTCCAGTCACACTTCTCCAGAAGCGTGGCTGGGCGGCTCGTGGTGTCGGTGGCCTCCAGGCGTGTTAGTTCTCCTGGCCTGTCCGTCTGCTTCTTCTCCTGGGATCTCCTGTCGAACGTTGCTCGTCTCCGGCGTCTTCACTCCTATTCCTCCTCCGGCTTTCGCGCTGTGTGGTTCCGGCGGGACTTCCCTATCCGCCTCCTCTGACTCTCGTTGGTCAGACGCGTGTGACGTCATGACTGTCAGCTCCGCCTCCGCTGGTTACGTCCATGCCGCATTAAAGGGGCCGTAGGTATCCTGAGGACGGGGCGGAAAGGAACAGCTGTTAAAGTCCTCGCCCCGTCCACCGACATCATCAGCGGCCCCGTGACACATTCCACCCCCGGGATTTCCATGATCGGGGGAAACAGGAAAGCGGGACAGAAAGTCAACATTCCCCTGATCACTTCCCTTCCGATGGCGAACCTCAATCTGAAAGGGCTGCAGGGCCAAGAACCATCTCAGGATACGCTCATTGTGTCCCCGATTACGTTGCAGCCAGGTGAGTGGAGCGTGATCCGTAAACAAAATGAAGGGGCGACCCTCAAGATAGTACCGGAGCTTATCCACCCCCCATCGAACCGCAAGGCACTCCTTTTCGATGGTCGAATAGGCTTGTTCGCGGGGGAACAGTTTCCTGCTGATGAACAAGATTGGCTTCTCGTGCTCTTCCTCATCCAGTTGGGACAGAACGGCACCAATACCTACCCCTGAGGCATCGGTCTGGAGAAGGAATGGTTTACTGAAGTCCGGAGAGATCAATACAGGAGAGGAGGTGATAGCGGCTTTCGAGGCCTGGAAGGCTACAATCTCCTTTTTGGAGGGAACAGGCAATTTAGAAGAGAAATGAGATTTACGCAGGAGGTCAGTGAGGGGTCCCGCTAAGTCAGCAAACTGTGATATAAACCTACGGTAATACCCCACCAACCCTAAAAAGGCCGTCAGCTCTCTTTTAGTGGTAGGTTAGGGAACGGCTTGTATGACCTCCACTTTCTCAGATTGGGGTTGAATCAGGCCATTCCCCAGGACATAACCAAGATATTTAACTGTCCTAAAGGCGACCCTGGATTTCTTTGCGTTGATATGGAGGTCGTCTTTATGTAGACTGGAGAGAATATTGTCTAAATGAGAGAGGTGGTCTTCCCAGGTTTTACTGAAGACGACATTGTCGACGAGGTATGCCGAAGCGTACTCCAGATGGGGCGTTAACAAGGTGTCCATGGCCCTCTGAAAGGTTGCCGGGGCTCCGTGCAAACCAAAAGGCAGGACGCTAAAATGGTAATGGCCGGAGGGGTGGAAAAAGCAGTCTTTTCCCTGTCTGTGGGGGCTAGCGGAATTTGCCAATACCCCTTGGTGAGGTCGATGGTGGTGATATATCTGGCCTTACCAAGGCGTTCCAACAGCTCGTCTACCCTGGGAGGGGATATGCATCCTGTTTAGAAACCCGGTTAACTGCTCGAAAGTCTATGCAAAACCGGATGCTGCCATCCGGTTTTGGCACGAGGACCACCGGTGAACACCAGTTACTACGTGAGGGGACGATTACACCAGATCGTAGCATGTTGTTCACTTTGTTGGTAAAGGCGAGGCGCCTAGCCTCAGGGATTCGATAGGGCTTTTTTTTCACCACAACACCCGGGGGAGTAGGAATGGTGTGTTCTGCTAAGTGGGTTCTACCTGGTTGGTCAGAGAATACCCTATTGTGGTGAAGGAGGAGGGAGAGAACCTCGTTTTTTTGTTTTAGGGTAAGGTCCTGATTGATAGGGGTGTCATGTACGGTATGGTGAGAGGGAGAGACCAGAGCGACCGTGGGTGCAGTTTGAGGGGGTTTACCTATCCACTTCTTTAAGAGATTAATGTGGTACATTTGGGTTTTATGTCCAGATAATTGTAATAGGTAGGTGGTATGCCCAATCTTTCTGAGGATTTTGAAGGGTCCCTGCCACTCTTTCTTTAGTTTGTGTGTGGAAGTGGGGTGTAGTACTAAAGCCCACTCTCCTCCGCTCAGTTCCCTCCATTTTTTTACTCGGTCATAAAAGGTTTTCTGCTTAGTCTGGGCAATGGCAAGATGGTCATGAGCAAGGGTTCTTAGTTTGTGGAGGCGGGTTTGTAATTGGCGGGTATAATCCAAAGGCGCCTCCGTTCTTGTGCTCCTTCCCTTTCCCAGATATCTTTGGTGATCTCCAGTAGGGTCCTTGGTTTACGTCCGAATAGGAGCTCGAACGGGGAGGTACCCAAACTGGCTTGGGTCTAGCTACGCAGTACAAAAAGGGCCAGAGGTAGTAACTGATCCCAGTTTTTCCCATCTCCAGACAGCAGTTTCTTCAGTGTGAGCTTTAGCGAGCCTTTGTAGCGCTCAACCAAACCATCTGTCTGGGGATGGTAGACAGACGTCTTTATATGTTTTATTCTTAGTTGTGTGCACACTTGTTTCATAAGGCGGGACACGAAAGGGGTACCCTGATTGGTAACGATCTCCCTGGGGAATCCCATTCACAAAAACACCTCCACCAGTCTCTGTGCTATGGCAGAGGAGTTGGCCACCCGAAGGGGGAAGGCCTCCGGGTAGCGGGTGGCGTTATCCACCAACACTAGAGCGTATTGGTGTCCCATTCCTGACTTGGGCAAAGGGCCAATGAGATCCAAACCTAGTCGGTCAAATGGAGTACCTATTATGGGTAAGGGATTCAATGGTACAGGGGGAGGAATGTAGGAATTCCGTCTTTGGCAGATCCTGCACTCTTGACAATATTTCTGAACCTGGGCATAAACCCCTGGCCAGAAAAAATGCTGGAGTATGGCTTGTCCAGATTTTTCAACCCCGGAAATACCGGCCAAAAGATGGGCATGTGCAAAAAAAGAATTTGCTCTCTAAAACTCGTGGGTACTAACAACTGTGGTGTCGCCACTCTATATAGCAGACCGTTTTTTTTTCCGATGAAGGTGGGATATACCCGGGGGAGGGGGTCCTGATCCTCACGGGCTTTTTGCCAGGCATTAGTAAGGCTGGCATCATTCAACTGTGCGGTACGGAAGTGAGTATCCCTTGCCCACGGCTCTGGTAGAAGTAGGGTGTTGTATGTTTTCCACAGGGGTTTGAGAGCTTCTAACATAAGGGAGTGAAAAGATGGATTATCAGTCCCGATGATAACGAGTTCTGGGAGACTGGATAAGACACCTACCATTACTTCGGTCCCTTTCCCTGACCCACTGTATAGGGTCACCTTAGCTAGTGGATATTCCCTGACATCCCTGTGAACACACCTGATGTGGACGGTCTTCCCGGGGATAAGATTGGAATGGTTGATTAATTCCAGCTTTACCACTGAGTGCTTGCACCCAGAATCAAGTAATGCTCTTATAGGTGTCCCATTGATAGTCACACTTACATAGAATGCTGTTCTGGTTTCTTGTGCAAAAAGGATGGAGCGGGGTGCGTAACTCACATCCATTGGCTCTTCCTCCTTTTCTTTCTTCTTTCGGCAATATCGGGCTATATGGCACCACTCCCCGCTATCAGAACATTGGGGTCCTGAAGTGACTGGAAGATCTGGTCTGGGGAAACGGGGACATATAGGCTCTGGTACCCCTTTTGTTGGTTTCTTTTCAGTCTTTCCAGGAGGAACGTTTCAGGGGTGTTTCTCGGGTTCTCTGATATATGGACAGCCTTGTGCCCTGGCATAACACATGGCCATTTCGATGGCGTGTTCCAGCGTGAGGCCTGCATGCTGCTTCAACCACCGCTGAGTGCCATAAGGTAGAGCCTCCAAGAACTGCTCCAGGTAGACTTTATTCATAACGTCTTTCATACTGGCCTCGTGAGGTTTAAGCCAAAGATCGTCTGCTTTTTTTATTTTGTAGAACAGTGTCTTGGGGAGATCCCCCGGGGCCCCTCGTTCCTGGCGGAACCTCAACCGGTGGGTTTTCTCATCCACTCCTAAGCGGTCCAAAATGTATTGTTTGACAACAGCGTATGCACAAGTCCCGTCCTTGTTTACCATTTGGTAGGCCGCTTGTGCCTCTCCTGTCAAAAGGGGGGCGAGATAAAACGGCCATCTAGCCCCAGGCCAGGCACTTGCTCGGGCCGCCCTTTCGAAATAAAAAAAAAATAGTTCATCCCCCGGGGCGTATTTTTGTAAAGTGACCACCGTACCAGGGGGTGGGCGCGGTTGGCCTTCTTTGTCCCAAAACAGTCATGAGCTGGGTATGTCCTTCTGCCAACCTAAGTAGACTATCCGATTGGTTCTGTATCGCCTGGGTGAAAGCTGTCCGATCTGCCTCCGCTTGGGTGGAGGTTTGTCCAATAGCCCACTCCAGTCTTTCCTGCCCCTCCTTTATTTGTTGTAGAAGGTTTTCCATCCTGTAGCGGACGATGGTTCACACCCGGAATCTCCTATCTGGCTCGCCACTTGTGAGAGTGGAGGGGACAGCCGGTTGCTGGTTACGGGTGTATCAATGAGGGAGGACAACTTTAGTATGTCGAAACAGGTGTTTATTTCCTTTTAACGTAACACCACTCAAAAAGAAAACAAGGAATGCGTATTTCTAGAGGTAAGTAAGTCCTCTCGATTCCAATCAATAGTTCATATCTCGAAGATAAGCAAACAAAGGAAATCGTCGGGGTCTTTGAGTCCTTCCTGACTCCAATAACTCAGTGGTTCAGACAGTCGTGAGGCTTGGATTCTTCCAGCAACGACATGTGGAAAAAAAAAAGAATAAACAATCCCAAGGTTACTATTACGTTCCGGGATACTGATCTGGAAGAGGTGGTAAAGGGGAGTGAAGGAGTCACCAGGGCCCTACACCAAGAAACAGGTTACGCCCAACGCGAACTGTAGCGATTGGGGAGCGTGTTCGGGAGTGAGGATTTCACACATACACTCGTGATCCCGTGACCTCCCTCAAACCTCCCCTACCCCTTCCCACCCTGTGAGGAGAAGAGTCCCTTTAAACGGCCCCGTACCTTGTCCAGCCACACTTCTCCAGAAGCGTGGCTGGGCGGCTCGTGGTGTCGGTGGCCTCCAGGCGTGTTAGTTCTCCTGGCCTGTCCGTCTGCTTCTTCTCCTGGGTTCTCCTGTCGAAAGTTGCTCGTCTCTGGCGTCTTCACTCCTATTCCTCCTCCGGCTTTCGCGCTGTGTGGTTCTGGCGGGACTTCCTTATCCGCCTCCTCTGACTCTCGTTGGTCAGACGCATGTGACGTCATGACTGTCAGCTCCGCCTCCGCTGGTGACGTCCATGCCGCATTAAAGGGGCCGTAGGTATCCTGAGGACGGGGCGGAAAGGAACAGCTAATAAAGTCCTCGCCCCGTCCACCGACATCATCAGCGGCCCATGACAGTATGTAAATCCAGGGGGGGCACTACATGTGCTACCCCACATGCCCGCCCCCCGCACCCAAGAGTGACAGGAGGCCCTGTTAGGGCTGCCTTAGTTTCCCTCCACCACCCTTTTCATGGCGGGCTCACCGCCATGAAATAGGTGGTGGACAGGCAGCTTGTAATATGCTTGGTGGTGCCGCTGCGATACCGCGCGAAATTGCTGTGCCTGTCACCACCACCTCTGGTGCACGGGATCCTTTATCCCTGCAAAGACCTTTGAGCAGTCAGTGGTTTGGGTAGGGTTAGGAACAGAATAACTCTGGGGCTTAGCTGGAAACTTAGATGGATTTTGTTTTGTAAGTCCCAGCCTCATGGTTAGTCTTGCTAGATGAGGAACCCACCGTAACTGCACTATGCAGCCTAAAGAAAAGATAATTTAGCTTGAAATTCAAATTTAAAGGCAGCCAACTGATTAGAAGTACTCTTGGAGACCCCATTGCGGCTTCTGGGTAAGGCCACTTGCTGATGGGCTTTAGATACAGAATTGAGTACTTCCCTGAGGGCTTTAACTTCTGCTCTCAAAGAGTTTATCACAGCCCATATATCTTTTATCTGGGCATCATAATCTGGCACCTCTACAACCTGCAGGGCAAGGGTAGCAAGAGCTCCCGGGGTACAGAAGGGCAAATCAATAGCAGCCAATACAGAAAAACGATTTAGACAAGTAACCACAGGATTTAGAGGCACTGAGGGTGCTTGAGAAATAGATGGATTGCATAAGGAAGGACTGGCATCAGCATGTGGCCCACTAGGAAATGCTGCAGAAATGTTAATTATGTTGACAGGTTATCAGACTTCTTTTTGTCGAACAATAGGGCAACTTTGGGCTTTAATTGCACCAGGAATACTAATAATTTTCGGTTGCAAGATATGTTCAGCCTCTTTAATAAGGTTGTCTATATCACGCAAAGTACAGAAGTGAGAATAATCAGTAGCTTTCTTACATATTGGTCCACCAACCGGTTAATCAAAATCCTTCCTTTCCCCCACATTTGGATGCAGCAGACAATGAAAAATAATTAGATACAATGTTTAGATAACATTGACTAGAACATTGACCAAAATCTGGAATTAAATCAAACAGAATGTCCCCCAGTGAACCATACAAGACAACAGGACTGATTATTAAACACACCTAATTAATTAAACAGCCTTTACAATCATTCAGCAGATTTTAAAAACACAGCTGAGACAGTTCCGACAACTTGAACTCAAAATTTGGCCAGTAGCAATGAACTCACCATAAAGGGGCATTAAAGAATTTCTTGCCCCAGCTACATCGATACCTCAGCGATTCTAGTTATATTCTAATTATATCAGTACCTCAGTGTTTCTAGCGTTAGGCCAAGGGGGGTGGCCTCGCCCCAGCTCTTCCTGGTACTGAGGGTAGGGAGATGCAGCGCTATAAGCGCGTTGACAGGTGCCTCCCCCTGAAGTCAGCTTTTGGGCAGATTTGTGTGAATGTACCCTGGGAAAGTGAGTCCCACCAGGGTAATAGTGACCAGATGAAGAAAGGGCAGCCACAGAGCGCGTTAATGAACCGTTTTAACGATTACTACTGATTCTTGACTTAAAAGTAACTTTGGCAGTTAACATGGGTTTTCCTTCTTTCCATGGATACGTCTCCCAGTTCCCTTTTTGAACTTCCCCCGTCTTTTCTGATTGCTCCTCTGGAGCTGAGATTAGGAATTAGATGACCCTCAAAAAGAATTATAGAACACACTGTCAGTGTTGTGTTGTGACATAGAGCACTTATTGCACTGCCCGTCACATGCTCATGAACCAAATGGTGTCTACAGCTACTTATGGGTGACTCTTGATTCCCATGTAACCCCTCTGTGAACCTCGTACCCATGCCCCCCACCTTTGTACAGTGAAAGAATATACTTCAGGAACTTGCCTGAAACCTCAGCCCTCCGGGGTCGGGGCGCCGGGAGTCACAGTATCCAATCCCCCTCTGGGATTACTGGATTTTTTGGCAATGCTCGAAAAGCTGTCTTTCCTCCTCTCTGTGGCCGGTGTCTCACGTCCTCCGATGCTCCCTAGAGCCACTCTTCACTACCACTCCTCATGCTCCACAGGGCATGGCAGCAAAGTCGGTTAATTGAGCCGATACAAGTACTCTCCGCGGAGCTTTAAAGAGCATACTGGAAGCTACTGGCGGCTTGACAGCTTGACAAGGAGCAGAAAAGGTGACTGGAAGGAAGGAAGTACTACAGTAAAAAGGGGTCCCAGAACCATGTGTGTTTGGTCACAAGAAAAAGATATATACACATATGGACATAATTACTTGAAGCAAGATAAAAGAAGGAACACTGTTATTTATTCACAATGTTCCTAAAAAAACATTCATTGCATCACATTATATTCAAAAGCATTTGTGCCCCGGAGAAGGCGTGAGGGAAACGAAAAACAAAGGGGTGCAGACGTTATGTGCAAAAAGTCAAAAGAGGATTAAGGAATAGATATGTGCATCAATCATATTATTACACATTAGTATCGACAAAGTACACTGGCTCTAATTCAGCCAGAATGAACAATACAGTACAATATAGTACATGCTCTATAATTTTCAATAATTCACAAAACTATGCTTTCAGTGACTCAGTGATTATTCAAACGAATGTGCGCAAGCTGGTCGGGGGGGGACTAGTGTTGACGTTTCGACCCCGTGCGTGTACTAGGTATCCGTAGACCTTAGGCTGGGGTCTTCATCAGGACAGGGGGGTGTAGTGGGGCAGGGTTACCTGAGGAAAATAGTGCGGACATAATGATTATTAATGGGCAAAAAATGGCCACTAACAACAACGTGAAAGGAACTGGAATATACTATTACCATGGGAAGGTAAAGTTCAGTCCGGGCCATCCGGCTCCAGAATGATGAGGTCTGTGAAAAAAGGGGAGGCTGAATGAGCTCGCCGTTAATTAAACAGAAATGCTGTCTGAATTTACGGAATCACGTTAGCACTCACTTGTAATATCCAAGTCAGCCCTCTATCTTGGGGATGGATCAGTCGTCATAAATGTTCAAAGAGCTGCCGTAGTGGTCAGCGTACGAGCTGCCAAGAAGGTCAGCTGTTTATCTACAAAAATATACACATGGGAGGAATATCGTAAGACCAATGTGGCTACACCAACTCAACAACACTACAGGGGTGGGGAAAGCCGGAAACGTACCTTCAGCTAGAATGCAAATACCACAGACTCGCGGAATCCTCACGGTCAGGATGCAACCTGCTGCACGTATGAGGGCTGCGTTTATCGTAGTACGACACGTTGACGTGCTCACGCGGGATGCGTGAACAGCCATAGTGGAAAGACTCGGTTGGGCGCGTATATGAAAGAGGTGTTGGACATTGCAAGATTCAGTGAAATACTGCTAGAACGTAATCCCATGATTGCTCGGGAGTCAAAGGATATTAAAGAAGAAACGTGATCTACATTCAAAATTCTAAAAGATCACTGGTTTAAAGGGCAGACTCAATGGGTGTACAATGTATACAGGTGGGCCTTAAAAAAACCCGTATACAGCCATCGACCATATAAATAGACAGAATTGCTAGTCGCGCACCTCCCGAGCACGGGGGTGTAAGCGAATTACATAATGTCTCAATGTTGTTGCGCCCGAAAACGATAGTATAAGCCTGACGCCATGTGGCAAGCCAACGGACATGGTGGAATTGCAGAAATGCAAAATACATCAGGGTAATTTGTCTGGATTAGAATGGTTTTCTACACATATACTCAGCCTAAACAAAAGATCAGGAGAATGTGTAGCACCACGCACCTCTCAAGCACGAGGGTGAAGGTGGATTCCGTGATGGTTGGACAATATACCCATATGAATTACCAATAATACACAATACAGATGGTTTAAAAGGGATAACATTAGACCTTCTGAAATGACAGTAATGCACAGTGGCACGTACCTCTCAAGTATGAGGGTAAAGGTGTCTTACATGTGACCTAATCATGGAGGAGATAGATCAAAATGAAGAGAGTATAGGAAGAGAAGAAATTCCTGTCTGGTTAACATAGTGTAGCCAATTGTGCATGACTGCTATCAAGTTCGTTCAAACCATTGTTGATTGAGTCCAAAAATGACATCCACTTTGACTCTCGCATGTTAAGTATGGTGCACATGTTACCATTCCTAGCTCCTGTGGACACCTTCTCCAAAACAGTCCATTCAAGATCCTCAGGGGTATGTTTTAAACACACAAAATGTTCGACAAGGGGTGCCCCGGGTGTCATACAGCGTATCGTGCTGCAGTGTTGTAGTATCCTTATTTTGATTTTTTGTTGGGTCTATCCAACATAAAGTAGCCCACAGGAATAGCGTATCACGTAGATAACGTTTGTGGTGTTACCATTTGTGTGGGATTGAAGCACAATTTTCAGATGTTTGTGTACAAACTCCTTTGACTGGATTGTGGTTGCACAAACCTTACAGGAACCATACCTATGATGGCCCGTAACTGGAGGCAGATTCCATAGAGTGAGAATCGTTGTGGCTTCAGGCGGATCCAGAAAGGACCGGACAACCAGGTCCTTGATGTTTTTGGCTCTTTTATATGAATGCAGGGGCAAAGTATCTTGTTTTATGTCGTCTATGAGTTTCCAATGTCTATTTATGACCTTCTTGATGGCATTACTCTTGGTCGAAAACGTTGTGACACAGATCATCCTCTCACTGGTCACGTCCGTCCTCTTTCTGGGTTGTAGGAGACTATCCCTCTGGCTGAACCATGCTTGTTTTTTGGCTTTCTTAATCAGCCTGGCTGGGTACCCTCGTTCCAAAAGACGGTTGGACAGGTCTTCTGATTCCATCATGTAGTCGTGCTTGATTAAGCAGTTCCTCAATAGAGTTGTGTGTAGTTCATTCTTATCCGAAAGCAGGAAGGAAGGAAAGCAGTCTCCCGTATGCCGGCCTCCGGCCTTTCCACTCACAGCTCGTGGTGACGATATTGATGTCGGAGTAGCCGTGTCTACCCGTGTTGCAGTGCTGCACTGCAAGTAACTGACCTCTTTGCAGATATGATGTCTCTCTCATTTCAATACAAATCCCTCACTTGCTCCGTACATTCTTGGGCCCACAGGTGCATCCCAGGTGAGCTCGTCTAGGGGCCTGCTTTCCATGACAATTCAGTTTCTTGGCTTCGAGGCCGACACTGGGGGGGATGCCACAACTCATCGCCAGACCCTGTCCGGCATCTAGAGTTTCACCACCGCTGACTCCTGTGCGGCAAGCAGCCCACTATTCGGGTGCAGGATACTACAGTGGGCTGAATGCCTTACGCCGCTTGCTCCCTCAGGCCCGCTGGTTGATCTAGCCCTCTGTTTGCTGTTCCTTGCGGCTCGCAGCTAGCGTACCTGAATCCTAGGCTCTGCCTCAGTGCTGCGTGATTATGGCGTCTCTTCAGAGTTAGGTGCTGTGACTTGTAATGACAATGATTTCTGGTGTGAGAGGAGAACCAGTCTAAAAATGTGACAGAGGGAGTATGAGGATAAGGAACAAATCCAGGTCCTTTCTTCTTCTTTTCTTGCAGAGTTTTATATAGCGCGAACTAGAACCGAACCGAATCAGTTATCAGAGCGCTTTACATAGCACCAGTTACGTTACATGAGGACACACTTTCATTTTAGGCACGGGGAGATTAAGTGATTTGCCCAGAATCACAGGGGGTTTTTGGCGTCATTACCGAGGCTCGAACCCAGATCCCCAGGTCCGAGGTCAAGCGCCTTAGCCGTTAGGCCAACCCCTCTCCCTTGATCTGCTTTGCGGAATGTGCCAGGACTGCACCGAAGCAAAGGCTAAGCCAAGCAGGAAAGTCAGTCAATTAGTCATGTCCACCCTCATAGCATTTAGTTTACAGGCCCAGGGCACATGTAGTGCACTTTACTAGGGACCTTTAAGAAAATGAAATAAGCCAACTGGGGATGAAGCAATATTACCATGTTGAGGGGAGAGAGCACAAGCACTTTAGCACTGTTTAGCAATTTTCAAGTGCAGAGTCCTAAAGCCTGCAAAAGCGAGGTCAGAAAAATGGAGGGAGGGAGGCAGGCAGGCTAAAAGTAGGGGAAAATCCACCATAGGGCTGCCAGGTCAGGTGTAACAGGTGTACTTTGTTGGAGTACTGGCCTTGTCCATGGGAAGTTTGGAGGAGAGACAAATAAGTTACAGACCGATGCTTTTTCGGAAAATGGTTGCATTACCACTGGGTTTGGCGGGTCATCTAGGGGAGGTAGAAAATTAAGGTTCTTGATCTCCAGCGGAGAGCCAGCACCAAATCAGTCTTCTGGAGCTTTGGACCATTTCTTTGGCCTTGAAAACCTTTTTGACATCCCTCAAAGGAGGCTGGTGCAAGTCATCTTGGACAACACGATTGACTTGTGATACTGCAACAAGCCAGGCAGAGAGAGTTCCTGGCCTCTGTGACAAGAGTCTTTACATACGTGGAGGTGACTGAACCAGCAGAAAAGTTTTCTAGTGGCAAATCACCTGGCAGTGTCCCTGAATTCCAGTGCAGATAAATTGAGCAGACGTCACTTGATGGATTAATAGTGAATGGCTGTATCTTGAGGGGGTACCGGATGTATTCAGTTAGTGGAAAGAGCCCTGGCTGAATCTATTTACCTCCGCAAAATGTACAGTGTCAATGACTTTGCATGGTAAAGTTTCCACAAGAGTATTTTTTACTAGACGCATTCTGACTAGAATAGAATAGATTGAAGGATTCCTGTGCACCTTCCTTCCGCTATCTTTCCAGCCCTCAATTCAGAAGAACATCAAGAAAGATCAGGCACAAGTTATCTCGATTGCCCTGGACAAGGCCAGGAGACTGTGGCACCCAGAAATCCTGAGCATGACCATCTGACATGCAATGTTATGTTATGTTAATAAGATTATTAAAGCGCTCTGCTACCCAGAGGTGTCCTGGCTCTGTACACTACCATCTGAAAGAAATTATGACCAACACGGTGGGCAGGAGCGGGTTACCTGAAGAGCCAGGTTTTTAATCCTTTTCGAAACACGAGCAGTTCTGTCGAGCTCCTTAAAGAAAAAGGAAGACTATTCCATGCTTTAGCCGCACAGTAGCAAAAGCTCCTTCCACCCCAGCTCTGTTTCGCAATGCGGGGGAGAGAAACTTGTGTAGCTTGCATGGAGCGAAGGGCCCTTCCCGGGAACATGCCATTGAAAAGAATGCTTCAAAAAATCAGGACCAATACCATTTAGGGCTTTAAACACCAGGCACAAAGCCTTAAACTTAATCCGAGAATCAACAGGGAGCCAGTGAAGGGCTCTAACCTCCAGATGCATCAAGCATCCATTTTGCGATTCCTTATTAGTGAAAAATAAGGATTCGCTAATAAGGAATAGCAAAATGCTATGCATGTAGAAATCGCAAAAAAAAGGCGATTTCTTAATATTCCTTAATTGCGACTCGCAAATTGCGAGTCGCAATTAAGGAATACCTCCCCATTCATTCCTATGGGCCTAGAGGCCCATAGGAATGAATGGGAAGACATTCTCAAATTGCGATTAGCAATTAGCGAATCGCAAATTGAGAATGCAATTTCAAGGGTGCAGGGATGTCCAAAGGACACCCTGTTGCACCCCTGAAATTAATCTGTGCACATATGTTGCGCACACACATGCCCTAAGGGCATGTGTGTGCCAACATGAAACTTTGAAAAATGCACAAAAGTGAATTTTTCAAAGTTTTTGCAAATTACCATGAAGTTCAACTTCATGGTAATTTGCTCCCCCTATTAGCGAAATCGCTCATTTTTTTACTTTGTTGCATTGCATTTAAGGAATCTCTATTTGGGATTCCTTAAATGCAATCGCAATTTAAGGAATCTCAATTTAGAGATTCCTTAAATTGCGATTTTTGCATTTGGGATGATGCATCCCAAATGCAAAAATACCGGTCGCAAAGGGGCAGATTCTGAGAATATGCCCCTTTGCGACCTGATTTTCCTTTCATGCATCTGGGCCTAAGTTCTGCCCTAGCTGAGGCGAACTTGGGAATCCCAGCAAGAAGTCTGGCTGTCTCATTCTGCACCATCTGGAGTCTTGCCAACTGTCTCTTCTGGATATTAATGAAGAGAGCATTGCAATAATCCAGATGCGAGAGAATGAGTGCCGTGACTGCTATTTTCATACTGTCTTCCGGGAGGAAAAATGTGATCTTGCGCAAAATGCGCAGAACAGAAAAACAGGAGGAGACGACCCTACTGACTTGATCGCAATACGCCAGTTTCGAGTCAACAATCACCCCAAGGTTTTTTGCCCTATCCACCGGAATTGGGAGTGTGCCCATTGTGTCTGGCCACCAATCAGGTGTCCACAAATGGGCCGAATTCCCAAAGATAATGACCTCGGTCTTCCCTGCATTAAGCTTAAGGCAGTTTGATGTCATCCATGCGGCAATGGCCTGCATGCAGTTGTGACAATTTACGCCAGTCTCTACCTCAGTGCCTTTTTTAATGGATAACACAATTTGTGTATCATCGGCGTATGAGGTTAGCTGGAAGCCAAACGATCTAATTAATGGTGCCAATGGAGCAACATAAACATTAAACAGTGTCGGGCTAAGCGAGGAGCCCTGCGGGACTCCACAAGGGAGAGAGAAAGGCTTAGAGCTGTCCCTTCCCAGATCCACTGTTTGTGTTCTATTTGCCAAGAATGATTTCAGAAGGTCCCAGGCTTTACCATGGACTTCGACCGCCGATAAACGGTCCATCAAAACTTTGTGATGGACCGTATCAAAAGCGGCCGAGAGGTCCAGCATGATGAGTATAGCTGCCCCACCATGATCCAAAGCCTCTCTCATCTCGTCGGTAGATTTTATTAGCGCCAGCTCTGTGCTGTGCTCCGAATGAAAACCAAACTGCGTGTTGTCAAGCAGGGAGTTAGACTGAAGAAAGCGACTAAGTTGACCGTTCATGGCCCGCTCAATCATTTTACCCGGAAAGGGAAGACTGCAACTTTGGGTTGACCTCCCGTCTCAGCAAAAGGACAGGTCCTTCATCCAAACCTCTGCAACCTACACCTCAATGTATGCAGATTGGCCAGTGGTAATTGACTTCGCTCTACTTTGTGTCTGAGGTGCTGGATGTTTTTCCAACTGCCAGATGCTTTTCCACAATCCATCTACATTGAGATGTGTTTGTTACCTGGTGTAGAACCCGAAATACTGACCACGTACAGGCCAACATTTTGGATGTTCTATTATTTCTTCTTTCTTTGGCTCAGCAAGGACTTGCATTTGGACACTGTAGAAGGTAATTTGTCAGCCACCCAAGCATCAAGCAAAGTGACGCCCTGAAGGTGCAGGGGTCTTGGAAGCATGCCCCTTGGTTTTGAAGGAGTTGCACTCCCAGACCTTACACCTTTGGGAGGTGCTGCTTTTTTTACCTGTTCTAAAGGTGAACTGCCTAAACCATGCTACTGAGTTGTGTGTAAATCTCATCACAGCCCCTAGCTGGCAATCTAGGATCATATTGCATGTTTTGTCTGTTATATATTTTGTTCATTTTGGCTACCCCAAAGGTTGAAAAATCTCCAAAGTTAAGCTACCAATGGCTAATGGCTGGAATTAGAATGTTTAGGTTTTGTTTAATTTGCATGAATACATTGTCGATAAAACAATGGCCTGTGGTGAGGGCATATGGATTAAT
Organism: Lissotriton helveticus; assembly: GCF_964261635.1. Classification (NCBI taxonomy): domain Eukaryota; kingdom Metazoa; phylum Chordata; class Amphibia; order Caudata; family Salamandridae; genus Lissotriton; species Lissotriton helveticus. The sequence continues at coordinate 1,057,045,537 of NC_136063.1, read as the reverse complement.
CTAATATTGTAGCTGCAGCATTTACCACATATTTATTGATTTATTACATTTGTATTCATGTTTTGACACATACTTTGCAGACTTTACAAGAAATGTTGTTTCTAGTTTGCATTCTTTGTTTTTTTTTGCCACATAATGTAGAAAACCTTGCTGCATAATTTGGTCCTTTATGCCTCTTAATCCTAGTGGTCCGACAGATGTAAAACTCCGGAAAATGGTTCGGGACTATCATTATGATGTTGACGCATTTTGTTTAATAAAAGCATCCAACCATGATCAATATACATACATGTAGGCTTTTATTGGCCAATATGCAGCCTTATAAAAACCTATATAATACAAGGATGTGAGAAATATTAAACATTTGTAATCTGCCTATGTAAAATATGGATTTCATTATACTGACAGTCCCCAAACCACTCTCCAGAGCTTTACCTTTGAGTCCACTGGGAGTATGCAGCAATGGAGAACACAATTATTAAATAGTTATCTAAACTCTCCTGTAAGAAAAGACTATATTTATAGTGTTATTTCAAGATTCTTTCGAACCGCAAAAGGAGGTTAGTACGTAGGAAAAATACATTTTGCGGTCGCAAATCCTTTAATTTTGTGAAGCGCATAGATGGCAACCACAACATTGTTTTGTACAACTGGACTCTCCTTATCACTTTGACTGTGTTTTCTGATATGCTCCATACCACAACTTTGTGTCCAAACCCAGTGCTCACAGACTCCGGCCAGGCCCTGCAGCCCCCATGCTTCCTACACTCAGAGCTCACATTTTTTTAAAACATTTTTTTTTAATAATAATCTTTATTGCGCGATTAATAAAAATCTTTGCAATTACTCAAAGAAAAAAAGAAAGCGATACATAATCAAAGAGTTTTACAAAGCAGATAAAAGCGATAAAGAAGTTAAAAAAAGAAAGGAAAGAAAGAAACAACACTCAGAGCTCACATTACTTTTTTAGTGGACCTGTGTCCAATCCCCTTTGTATCTAAATATGACTGTATTGAATTAATTTCTTCCTGCCTTTCCTTAAACTGTAAGACTGCATTTCTAAAGAAGACATGTTCCTCAGCTAAACCCATGGAACAATGAAATTCACCAGGACAGGGGTCTCCAACCTTTTCTGTAACAAGAGCAACTTAAGTTCAATGCAAATCATCATGATCTACTAATAATGGTGATGTGGTAGTGGCCACCCCAAACAAGACTGTCAGCAGTGATCAGATTAATGCATTGGGCAGGGTTACCAGTAGCATTCCCCTCTACAGGGGTAATACAGAACAGTCATAGCTGTAATAATGGGAGTAATCTCTCCAATTAAAGCAATATCTTTAAATATATTTGGAAAATGTAAAAAAAATTCTGCAAACAGCTTATGAGTTCTAAAAATACACACATTTTCATCTCGAATGTGTGCTTTTCAGTTTTGGCCTTACAAATAATAATTCAACCAAGCAACAGTTTGTATTGTAAGAGGCTGGGCTGCACTCAGGAGAGCTGCTCACAAGGAGCTGTAGAGCTACTTGTTGGAGACGCCTGATAAACACTGTCTGGAAGCAGATGCCAATTCTGTCGTTTTTGCTATCTAGACAAAATGTCAGACATTAACCCTTACTGCACCAAAAGACCACAGAGTACTGTTTATAGAAATGGAGCACAATGACACGATACATGTAGTGTTGCACTAAATGTAACCCAAAATGTGTATGTACTCCGACAAACTATATCTTGTTGATACTGTTTTTTGTAGACATCTGTGATAACGTTGATTGCTGTTTATTTTCCTGTTCGTTTGTTATTGGCAGTCTACTAATGGTGTTAAACTCAACAGATTGCTCTGCTATTTGCAGAATGCAGTGACGCCATATTGCCCAACAACATCAAACTAAACAAACATATCGTTATTAATCTATGCCGCAGAATGTGTTGATATCTGTTTGAAATTAGCTAGTTCGTTCAGCATTGAATGTAGATATGGCCATAAACAGTTTGAAATGTATAAGTTATGTGGATGAATAAACTGCGACCTTTTCAGGCACCAAAGAACGTGGTCAGTGGTGATTTTGGGAAAAGCGCACAGTCTGTAAAAGGGAAGGGGAGCGGGGAGGAGCGAATGGCCGCCTGGATGGGGTTATTACTGGGAAGCAGCTGCATTAACATGATTGTCTTTTTTATATTTAGAATCAAGCAAAGAGGTGCAGGCAGAGTATCAGCTGATTCATTAGCATCCATAATTCTCTCTAATAGTGCTACTGAGACATTAATGCGTGCAGCAGAGCTCCTGCCAGTGCCCCATTTGGTTTGACCTCTCATGTGGATAATAGTGTAATTACTAATTATGGGCTAATTTATGTAAACAAAAGTTAGCTCTGCGTAGCTGGAGCTCCGTCCATCTCTCCTATTGTATGCCTAGTGTGATATATGGTGCTCCATTTGCAGGGTCTGCGTCAGTAAATCAAATGAGTCCTGCATAAAGGATAATTATTTTATACAGAGGTTTTTCTTCCTGCGCTCTAATAGTGTGGGACTCTCTTTTGAACAGTGTAGGTAAGCAGAGTTCACCAGGCACTTCTTTATATGTATTTCATGTATCGTCAAATATTTGGTGTTGACCAAATGAGCTGAGCTCCAGCTGTTTTATTTCTGGTTATAGTACTCCCAGATACATCTGGAAAATGCGGCTCTCAGGGCCAGATGTACAAAGCATTGCGACCAGTAACATGCATTTTGTCATGTACAAAAGGCTAAATGTGACTCGGTATTGTATTACTTTTTTAGCTGTTTTTAATGTACCCATCAATTTTTATATGCAAATGGTATTTTATACTCTGTTTTTTATACTGCTCGCTTTTATGACTTTGTCTGCACAAATCGAATAAAGCCTTATGAATTTGAATTTGGACTTGGTAACCAAATCACATTTTTCTCTTGCGATTTGGTATTAGGAAGGGCGGCGTGTTTAGGGTATCCCTTCCTAAAACCGAAAAGCACTGGTTTGTATGAATGTTTTGCAACCAAGAATGTGGTTGCAAAACATTTGTAGTTTCCACCAACTTCGTGGTAACCCATTTGCAAATAGGAAGGTCTTTATGAATGTTGGTGCCAATATTGTTTAAGACCGTGGTAGTGGTCCCACGGACTACTGCGTACTCTTAAAAAATTAAACGGTAGCTTTTCATGTTTATTTTTGATATGCATCACGTTTTCCTTTAAGGAAAACAGTATGCATTACAAAAAAAAAATATTGCTTTATTTAAAGAGGAAACACTAACCCCAGCAGCCCACCATCCTTGTGATTGAAGCCATTCACAATGTGTTGCAAATTGCGACCTGTCACGTAAATATTGATGAGGCAGGTCCATCTGCGATGCAGTGCATATCGCTATCAGTGTCAAACACACTTTTGTACATCACGGTTTGCGATTTCCTAATTGAGGTCGTTAAAATTTGCTTTTAGGAAATCGTAAACACGTGATTTCGTACATCTGGACCTCAAAAGCTTATCAAACAATGTTAATGAAATGTTTGATGAGAATAGTACACATACGATGTAGTGTAATAGATGAACACTACAACAGGGAAACGCACCACAGTTAAATTCCATGGCTTTCAATAGCGCGCCCTGGACTAGATAAATAATCGTACGAAAACGCAATCGCCTGCAAACACAAATGTGCGAGAGCCATTGCCTCCACTTTCTTATTTCTGTTTTACATCAAACATCCCTTGTTTTTTAATAATCTAAATTTAATTTTGTCCTTTTAATTGTCTATAGCCTATGACAGAGGTCTTCCAACTTTTTGACCCCCTTCTCAAAAGTTTATAGGTGTAAGGACCCCCTCCTGACGAAAAATTCTAGAACCTGTTACTCATCATCAATAACAATAAACACCCTCAACTCAATGGAAAATAATTTTTGCAGTGGAGAAATATTGTTGAAAATAGTGTATTCTGTAAGATTTGTAGGTCTTTCACTGCCAGGTAGCTAGGCATAAATTAACTGGTAGCTTAAATGAAAAATAAATATAAAACGCTGTTACTCAGTGGGAAATGCACAATAGTACATTATGGAACCTTTATTAGTTATTGCACTGCAGCGGTCTGTGTGTAAACAGAGACCCGCAGGATTAAATCTTGGATGATGCAGTGGAGAATAGTGACTTATGCATTTTTAGTGCTAGGTCACAGCAAGTGACAGAAAGCACTGTGAATATGTAAGTCATTATTTACATCTTGAATTTTAGTAATACTCAGATTGCAAGCAATTGTTTGTTTTGTTTTTAGGTCTCGCCTGAGCCAGCACACAGGTGCTGCTCTGCAAGGCTTATTTAAAGGACTTCCAGCTCGTGCGTGTGTTTTTTTTTTTCTTTGCTCACATGCTATTGGCCTTTGCGTGCGTCTTTCTAAGAAAGACAGCACGCAATTGGGCAAAGGAGGGTGCATGTCACTTTTGCATCCGCCCAGGGCCTACGGCTTCCGTAAATTGGAAACAGGTGGCGCTCTCGCTGGCCCTGGCTTTTTTTCCCTTTCAGAGAGAATGTTTACAGTCAGGAAGAATCGGGGATTTCCAGGATGTGCTGAAATTCGAAATATATACAATAGGTATGCCTGAATTAACCCTGTAATGCTGATGTTGTCGTAAGTTATAAAACAAGTATGTTTTCACTTCCCGTTCTGTGTGTGGCAAACGCGTCACATCTTTCTTGCAAATTAAATTGTGGAAATGTTTTTTCTAGCGTGCACATATCTTTTTATCCATCATCCACCTATTTAAGTCACATTTTTCCATCTACCGCTCCAACCACAATCCATCTGTTTATCCATAAATACATGCCAACATCTGTTCGTACAGGCGTCCATCCATCCGCACAACCACCCATCATTTCATACATCCATTCATTATTTGGGTGAGTAGTTGTATTGTACCCTCCATAATCATGTCATTGACAACACAGACAGTGGTGCATGACCTAAGTATAGAACTGCGTGACTTAGTACACTATACCTACAAAGGAAACAGCATACTATGCGCTGTGAGGTCAGTAATGTGTCACTTCCGATACGCTGCACTTGAAGAACGTTTGTTTATTTTGAGCATGCTATTACTAGATGTGTAAGTGCATCAGCAGAAATAACTGATAAATATGACATATCTAGCTGTATGCTAACCGTGTTCCTTCCGTTTATCAGCTTTCTATTAATAGTGGCGGTACCGGCTGTGGCCTGGAGCCCCCTCACCTCAGCTGTATCGGGATGATAGCACTCTGAGGCCTTCCCCTGTGAAGGGGCTTTGATACCGGCTCCCTGCTCCCAGCGCTGACAATTACTTGATATATGCCGGGGTACCCCTGAGCACAGGGGCACCACGTTGCCGTTTCTGGATGGGAGCGCCTGGAGACAGAGCCTGCCTTTGAAGCGGGGTAATCCTGCAAACTACGCCCCAGTGAAGCGCTGCTCGTGTCCCCTCAACGATCTCATTTCACAGCACGGGTCAGCCGGGAAGAATAACTGGTGAAATCATGTTGGCTGGAAGCGAAACGGAGATTAATAGATTCGGTGTCTGCTGGGGGGAGTGAAGGCTGTGGAATATTGTTGATATGCATTCCTGCTTTTATCAGACGGCTGTCGCTCAAATGAACACAACATGCGCACAGGCTCGGAGCCTCGGACGGAGCCAGCCAGGGAACTGGAACCGGGCTTCAATGTGCTACAAATGCCCGTGTCAACTGTGGGCCTCTAGGTAGATATTATCCGTCACGGGGATACAGCTGTATTGCGGATGTTCGGCCTTTAAAAAAATATATAGTGCTACGTATTGTGGGCTAGTCAGTTTCCAAGAGCTCCCTAACTTTGCATTTAAGAGAATGGAGGCGCTTAGAAACATATTGATTTGCTCAGGATCACAAAGCTTGCACATGGGAAAGAAGCTGGCATGTCTGGCTTCTGGCCCCATTGCAGCCATTTTAGAAACTAGACAACTTTAAGGCCGTGCGTTTTTTTTATATGTAAACGTCTTCAGTGGTAACAATGAGCAGGCAATATGAGTCTCGTAGTTAACTGCCAAGGGTCTGCTTTCCGGACCCTTGTTTGCTTTCTTGAACAAATTGTGCACTTTAAACGCTGCTTGGTGCTGGGTTTAGACTAGCAGACTTCTAAGCGCACTCGCTCTGTATCTTTCAATAAATCGATGCACATTGAGTCTGGGTGATGGGAGCAGGTTCGCACAGTGTGCTCAATTTGGCAAATGAGGATTAGAACCCTGAACTCTTGGTGCCCTTGTCTGCTAATAGATACCTACATGAATATCTCGCTAAAACCAACAAAGACAAACATCAACCAAAAAAGCCCTTGCCGGATCAGCTATGCAAAAATTGCTTCAACTACTTTTTAATAGCCACACACTCCTTTATTTAGCATCTGTTGTGCTTTCCTGAGGCAAATGTCATTAATTTGTGTGTGCAATCCTGTCCTGTTTGTAAGAGCTTCCAATACTAGTAGATAGAACAATTGTGGCGCAGGTAGATAAAAACGTGTCCAGAAACACACTGCTCTTTTGCAAATGGAGGAGCTGGGATTACATGCAGGCCAAGTTGCACAGAAGGCACCAATATCCACCATCGAAAATGATATGCCAGAAAATGAAGGAATGTACCACTCAAACTAAGAACAGTTGTGAAGCAGTTTTCTAACAGATAAAATCGACGAAAAGCTTCCAAAATAAGAAATGTAAGTTGCACAGACAAATAAACTAATGATGCAAGAGCATTTTGTCTTGCAAAGGCCTTTTTCTTCCCTCAAATGGAAGTGTATTGTTTGTTTGGAAGTAATTTTACCAAAAGTAAATGTTATCATCACAATTCTTCACATATACATGCTCTTTGTTGTCTTCTCCAAAATGGAGACATTGGTACTCCTAGTGGTTTCGAAAGCTTCTAGAGCACCCAAAAAAAGTCGACAAGGAGCAGATATTTTAAATATAGGGTGCATGAGAGGAAATGCCATCCAGGGGTTCTGATGACATCATAGAAATCCATGCCTTCAAAGGCAACAGGAACAATGACAAATGGCAAAAGGTAAGGAAAGTTTGTGTCTGGGTGGTTTAGCCCTGTGACTTCCATCCAATGTTCAACTCGGAGAGAATGGCCCCTCCAACCCCAATCCCAGCTCTCATTTTCCTTTGTGGACTCAGTATATTAACAGGTGTGCTGGGCTAAATTAAGCTGGTACTTGACCGGCGCAGCAAGACCCATCCTCCTTCATCAGCTGGTGAGGAGTGTGCACAATAGGTTTGCTTCTCAAAGCAGCTCGCAGTGCGAGGCTGTGTCTGGGACAGACTACAGAATGTTGTAATCTATATTTTTTACATTAATATTTTTGATTAGATAATTTTGTACTTATCTGTTTAGGCAGGAGAGTCGATATTTTTGTAGTCTATATTTTTTCTCGATATTTTGAGCATCGATATTCATGACAAAGATATTCTATCAGAGAACCCAGAGAAGCATTGAAATGCAGAGAGCACACCTTCTGAGGGAAAGGGAAGTCACAGAAAGTGGTGGGTGATAAGTGCTCAGAGAGGAGAGTGTTATACCTTACTGCTTCAGACTATTAAGCCACCTTCACACTCCAGCCCCCTTTAGCAGCCCACGCATGCTCCTCCGCACAGAGGTTCCAATCACGGTAACCTCATGCTGCAGCTTCTTCGTAACTAACGTCCTCCTGTGCCGTGAACCACAGAGATCGAACTAAAGGTTCGAACTAGAGATTCTTTCAGTGTGGGCACACGCTCCCTGAAATCTCAGCTGAGGGGCACCGACAGCGAAACTGGTTAATGCAATCTAGTAGCACAATTGGGGAAGTGATGACCATTTTTATCTGTTGATACATTTTAATTATTCAATGAAAGTTTTAGTGCCTTTGTTGTTTTTTTTGGGTAGCTTCATCATTAACAATGGCGGCCCGTGCCTTTCTTCATTTTTTTTAAAATATATTTTTATTGCAGATTCGTGGGGAGCACAAACTTACATACCAATATCACGACCTCCTGTAGCGACCATCATCAAAACACATAAATGATATAACACAGCCGTTCAGCCCACAACCCGGAGGTCGGGCGGCGGTAGTCACATGATGTCTGAAATAAACGAAAATCAGGAGGGAAAAGCCTAATAAAACATCTTCATCAGGCAGTTGTGTGAACCCTTATCTGCTTTTCTGCATCCCCACATTCATCCAGCCTAACTAATACACCGTTACAAAAAAAAAAAAAACCTCCCTCCCTCCTCCCCCGTCAGTGTCGCTGTTGATGCGGGCCTCATCCTAATATATACATGCATGGTCCAAAGAGATCTGGGAAGCAGTACAACTAAACGTGTCTTATGGAACCCTCAGGCGGTTATTCATCGCCATCCTCACCCCCTACCAAATGATCTTTCAGCGCTTGCACCAGTCCTTCCCACGCCCTCGCCACCTCCATACTTTTCTCATTGGATGTTCTAGCGGTCTGTTGAAACCTGACTGTACTCTCTCCCTGGGCCCATTTCTGCAGTTCACTCGTCCACCTCCTACTGGACGGGCCCTCCCTCGACTTCCAGTGCCAGGTGATTTCCCTCTGCGCTAATATGAGCCCCAAGTCAATAAATTTGCTAGTGATCTTTGTTTTAGCCGTGTGGGGAAACCAAAGTAGCAAACAGGTGGCCATATCGAACTCCAGTTGGCGCTCAGTGACTGCCTGAAGCAGCTCTCCCACCTCCGACCAATAAGTTCCCAACCGCGGGCAGCTCCACAACATATGATCAAGCTCCACAGCAGGCGCCAGGCATCGGAGGCACGCCGCCCCCAGAACCTGCAAGTGTCTCCTGATCTTCCCCGGGGTAAGGTAGGCTCTGTGCACAACAAAAAAAGTGTACCAGCTGGAACCAAGCATTTCTACTCCCCTTCCATGTCCTCCGCAGTATGTGGCCCCACACCGTGTCTGGTATGGGCTTCCCAAGGCTGTCCTCCCATTTCAGTTTTAGGACCGTGAGTGGTTCCAAGCCCTCAGCCAACATCCGGGAGTGGAGACAAGTGATCGCCTTATAAGTGCCCGCCGCCATTACCACATATTGGCAGGCTGCGGATGTACCAGGCTCTACCTGTCCTAACCGCCAGTGTTTACGAATCGCTGTTGTCACAGCCGCATGGAGGAGAAAACCACCATCCGGGATACCAAAGAGGTCCTGCACCACGCGGAAAGGCAGTAATTCACCGTCAGCATAAAGGTCACCCACCATGTGGAGACCCAGCTCCTCCCAATCCAGAAGCGGGGACCAGTCCCCGCCATGCGGTAGCGCCGTCAACATGCCCAACGGGATTTCAGGAGCATATGGATGGGCTATACCCACTCGCCTCTGGCTTCTATTCCAGCACAAACGTAGAGTGCGTTCCTCGAGCGTCAGATCGCGCAGCTCGAGCTTCTGCTGCATTACTATATAAGACAGCACATGTCTCTGCATCCCCTCTCCCCTGGTCTGGGCAGGGCCTCTGAAAACTCTGGCCACATGTTGAGTTAGGATCTGCAACTGCGCTGCCAAATAGTAGAGCTCGAAATTGGTTATCGCTAGGCCACCCTCCGCTCTTGGCCTCTGGAGCGTAGTCAGGGCCACTCGGCGTCGACCATGACCCCACAGGAAATCTATTGTCATGGTGCGTAATTCCCTAAAGACCCTCTGTTGAATCCACAGCGGCAGCGTGCGGAAATAGTAAAGCAGCCTGGGCAAGGCCACCATCTTCAGCAGCGCCGCCCTGCCCTGTACCGAAAGGGGAAGGGTCGCCCAGAACCCCATGCAGCCCCGTAGGGCCCGTATACAACGTCCCACATTCCCGTCCAGCATGTTATCGGCTCCGTGGTAAATGCGGACCCCCAGGTAGGTAAAACACGAAGGCTCCCAGACTATGTTCTGGGCTAGCCGCGGTCGGGGCATGTTTTCCCGCAACGGAAAGAGGCAGGTTTTGTTCCAGTTCACCCGAAGGCCGGATAGTCTCCCAAAAAGCGACAACATCGCAGTCGCTCCATCCAGAGCCTTAGTCGTGTCCTCTAGGAACACCAGCAAATCATCCGCATAGAGCGAGATGTATTGCGGAGATCCTCCGCATAGCACTCCGGCATAGGCCTTCCCCGTTCTGGCCTGGGCTGCCAAGGGTTCCATCGCCAATGCAAACAACAGCGGGGAAAGAGAGCATCCCTGCCTCGTGCCTCTCTGTACCGGATAGTCAGAGGAGATCACCGAGCCTAGCCTCACTCTGGCAGACGCCGAGGAGTAAACGACTTTTGTCCAGCGTCCAAAGTGTTCACCCAGACCGCACTTTTCCAACACCTTGTCGAGATAGCTCCACTCCAAGCTATCAAAAGCTTTCTCGATATCTACAGATAACACTGCCGGCATCTGGTCTGGGTCCCAAGAGCCATCCAACACACGCACAAGGCGGCGAATGTTGATCAACGTATTTCTGGTCGGGATAAATCCGGCCTGATCTGGGTGGACCAGCGTGGTCATGTGGGGCAAGAGTCTAGTGGCCAAAATGCGGCTCAGAATTTTGTAGTCCACCGTTAGCATGGGCAACGGCCTATAGGAGGTCACCTCGGTATCATCCTTACCCGGCTTTAAGAGTGGAATTATCAGCGCTTCCCTCATTGACTGAGGTAAGTATCCCAGTTCTAGCGCCTCGGTATATACCACCAGCAGCCATGGGGCCAGGATATCCACATAGTGAGCGTAAAATTCCACTGGTAGGCCATCCACCCCCGGGGTTTTGTTCCGGGCCATCTGCTTGATCGCACCTTTTATTTCCGGAAGCGTTATCACGCTACCCAGATCCTTAGCGCTATCGTCATCCAGTTTCGCGAGCTGAATCTCTGCTAGGTAGCCCTCTATATCGGGGATCCTCACAGCCAGCTGACTACTATAAAGGGTCGTGTAATAGTTAAGAAAGCGGGAAAGAACCGCCGTTTGGGAGTAAACCATCCCACCCGACTCATCACGTACACTCAGGATCGGGCAGCCCCTGGGGAGTGGGTTGGCTAATTTCGCCAGCAGCGTCCCCACCTGATCACCCTCCACGTGTACTTTTGTCAGGTATCGCCGGTAGTCATAACTCCGTAGACGTTCAGTCTCTACGGCCAGTTGTTCCCTCGCTTCCAACAATTGTGGGTGCAGAGCCGAATGTTCCGGACGTCGGCGCTCCAAGTCCCGCAATGTTCCCTCCGCCTTGTCCACATGAGCAAGAAGGCTCGTCCGCACACCGGAGAACCTTCCAACGCACAATCCCCTGAACACAACCTTGAACGCGTCCCACTCCAATGCCCTATAGGTGGCCGTCCCATCATTATCAGCAAAATAACCCTCGATACCCACTCGGAGACCAGAACTAAAACCCTGGTCCTCCAAGGTCTCCGGCCTCAATCTCCAAGTGGGAACCACGGTTCTAACACGTTGCCGTTCGATATGCACCAACTGGGGGTTGTGATCGGAAACGGTCCTAGTCAAATACTCCGAATGCGACACCAGGGCTGCTATAGTAGCGTTACAGAGGATCGAATCGATCCGAACATGCAGCTCATGGAGTGCGGAAAAGTAGGAATAATCCCTGTCAGTAGGATGTTGTCCCCTCCAAACATCTATGAGGCCCCATTGAGTCTGCCATGCCCTCCTCTGTGTAGCCAGCCTATGGACCGGGGAGGAATGTAACGGTGGGTGCGACCTTTCTAGCAGTGGGTCTGTAATCGAATTAAAATCACCCCCCAAGAGGACCTGTCCTGCCAGGAAATGCGCTAGAGAACCGGACAACGTGTCAAAAAAGCGGGCTTGCTCTGAGTTAGGGGCATAAACGCTGCAAAGCACCACATCTCTACCATACAACCTACCCTCCACCGCCACAAACCTCCCATCTGGATCCATGACCTGGTTCGTAGCCTGGAAGGGAACTCCCGCCCTCACCCATATCAAGACCCCCCTGGCAAATGCTGAGTAAGTTGTGCCAAACACTTGGCCATGCCATCTTTTCTGCAAGGCGTTGCATTCTGGCTTGGTAAGATGGGTCTCCTGCAGCAGGGCTATCTGGATACCACGCCGGACCAAGTATGCATGCACCTTATGGCGCCTTGCCATAGTCTGCAAACCACGCACGTTCCTTGTAAGACATTTCAAGTCAGGTGATGTCCCCATTATGATCATCTTTCAAAACCTCCAGTGTACCAGTCATACTGCTCACATTCAAACAACACTGACCCCCTAACATAACATCCCACACAACTCCCTCAAACCTCCCCCCCAGAACAGGACCCAATAACACATCAGTCCCCATCCAAACTTCCTTAACAAAACACACAATCCTAATCTGTGGTAGCCACCACAGTAAGCCTTAAGGGCAAGAAGAGGGCGGGTCTGGGCCAACGGGCGGCACGCGCCGCTTACACCCCAAGTCCGGTATCCCGTATAAAGTGCATCACCTGAAGTCCAGCACCGATGAATTCTCGGGGGCATCCACTGCAGCCGGGCCAAGTTCCAGTAAAACCAGCGCCAAAAAGGTTCATTCCCCAAGAATCTCGTCCGCCGTTTGAGGCGTAACCACAGGGCCTCCTGCACTGTCCAAATCAGAAAGTTCCGGACCCGATTTGTCTTCTGCCTCTTCAGAGTCCGACCCCATTGCTGATCCGCTTTTCTGGGAACCTGTGATCACCGCCGTTGCCACCAGGGCTCCCCGCTTGTCGGCGGCCATTTGATCAGTCTGTTTCTTCAGCAGCGCCCTGTTACGCCTGCGGATTCTCTGCGATTTACGCACCTGGACCGGTTTCGGCCGTTCCCATTCCCCCCGTCCTCTGCGGTCCGTGCCAGCCCGGTATGTTTCCAGCCACACCCAGGCCTCCTCAGGAGTCAGGAAGAAGTGCGTAGATCCATCCATGATGACCCTCAATTTGGCCGGGAAGAGCAGAGAGTACTGAATCCCTTCTTCTCGTAGTTCCTTCTTCACCGATAGGTAGGAGGCCCTGCGCCTCTGAACGTCCTGAGCATAGTCCGGGAATAACGTAACCATGCCGTTGTCCACCTGGAAGGGTCCCGCCGAGCGAGACTTCCGAATCAACAGGTCCCTGTCCTTAAAGTGTAACACTCTAGCCACCACAGGTCTGGGAGGACCACCCTGCAGAGGCGGCTTGGCCGGGACCCGGTGGGCTCTCTGCAGAGTGAAGAAGGGGGAAAGGCCCTCCGGAGCAACCACGGTCTTGAACCAGTTCTCGAGGAACTCAACCATGTCCTCACCTTCGGATTTTTCCGGAAGGCCCACCACACGGACGTTGTTGCGCCAATTGCGGCCTTCGGCATCCTCGGCTTTCCGTTCCAGGACCTCCAGGCGGGTCAGCACCTCCTTCAGCTTATGTTCCGCCATGACCACAGATGGCTTCAGGTCTCGGAGAGATATTTCAGTGTCCTTAACCCTGTCCACCAGTTTGGCATGGTCTGCTTTCAGGAGCCCTAGCCCCGTCGCCACCTGTGCAGTGTCCTGATGTTGCGATTCCTTCGTCGAGGTTATAGCCTCCAGGATATCATCGAGGCGCTTATTAAGCCGCTGTTCCTGTGTTGAGTCCGTGGACGACCCATGGGTTTCCGAGTCATCGTCCCGTCCCATCCTACGGTCAGGTTGATACTTGCGAGGCCTACCTCTCCACAGTTGTGACGTCACCGTGGTCCTCGGGTGCCGACGCCTGCTCCGGGGCCACTCCGCTAAGGCGTGGGAACGTGTCACCAAACACAACGCTCGGAAGAGCCCCACTCAGCAAAGCGTCCCTCGGTTGACGAGATAGGCACCGTATAACTCCTAGGGCGTCATGTCGCCGGCCGCCATCTTAGGTCACTAGCTCGGAGCGGACTTTCCACAGCTGCGCCGCCCACAGGGGGATCTGTACCACCCGTTCGTCGGTGTATTCCCGCAGGAAGCGAGAGCGCCACAGTCTGGGTCCGAAACTCAGCCTGGTGTCCCCACTCTCAGTCCCGAGCCATCGAGGTAGGGTCTCACTGTGCCGCCGGGGACCGCCGCCATTTTGACGTCTCCATCGTGCTCCCGACCAGCTCCGTCGGTTTTCGTCGCTCAGGGGACCCCCCCACAGGCTTGAAACTGGTCACAACCGCTGCCCCAGAAGTTCCGACAGCCGGTGCTGCGTTGCAGGCAGCGGCCAGGAGAATTTTCAGGAGAAAAACTGGGATCGGACGCGGAGCTACCAGCTCACGCCGCCATCTCCGTCGGCGTCCAAGCCACGCCCCGCCCGTGCCTTTCTTCATCTTTAATAATGGCGGTAGCATGCCTTTCTTTTGTTCTGCGCGGCTCGCCCACCTCTTTATTTACTTTGCTGTCATTCAAAACCTGTCAGTGGTGGCCGCACTTCAACAGCCTGTTGCGTTTTTGCCGGTCACAGGAAACAAAGTTCCAAAACTTTCCTGGAGCCGTAATCGAAAACTGTCATATCAGCATTAGCAATAGGCGTGGCAGAAAGCAGCATAGCTTTTTCACACTGCCTACAATGTCTCCAGCCTTGTATCTGCTTTATTCACGACAATCAGCAAGTCATGAATATTTGTTGGGGGAAGGGACATTTAACGCTTTGCAGTGAGTTATAGTGCTTGTGCATTTACACATGGGGAAGGGGGTTGTTAAGCGCCTGCTGCACAAAACATTGTTCTAGGAGCGCTGCGCAGCAGACAATGGAAATCCGATGGAGGTAGATAAGCACTAATCACTGGTTACATTCTCAGTGGCTCCCAATGCTGATAAATAATGGTTAATATTTTGTTATCAGTAATTCCAAAGACTCCACAGTGGAGCCGCTGCAGGGCTGTGTTCATTTCCACACAGAAAGCCTCCCCTCTTCTTTCTCTCACTTGCTCGCCTCCAACCCTCATCTCCCAATGTAATTTCATGTAAATCTTTTACATAACGACTTTATTACAATGATGCCAAATCCACGAAAAGAAGACAAGCAGGTTTATTGCAGCACAGCTAAGGCGTCCGCCCAGGTTGATCTCCAGGTGCAACTGGAGATAACTGAGTGGAATATACAGTTACAGGGACTCCATTAAGAATGTAGAACACCATGTGAAAATACACAGAGCGCATGCTAGCACTAATGTAATGGGGAGAGAAATGCACATAGGTGAAATGCAACACATCCTCCTCATTAGGAAGAAGAACAAGGGAAAATGGAGCATAAACAATACATATGAGCGTCAAATAAAATCCTTATACAATTTGGAATGCGTCTCAATAGAGTATTTGATTTGACCCTATGAGCCTCAGTCTCATCCTGTCCCCTAGAAGGGCTTCCATTCTGTTGGTTAATGTTCCCAGGGCCATGCGTCCAGCGATCAGGACATTTAGCAACCCTCCTGGTGTTCCATACTTTACCATTCGGAGTAATTATGCTGTTACTGAAGACTTTCTTGAATTGCATGGCCTTCCCATACCTATTGGAACCTTTGTTTACCAGGCCAGGTTTTACATTTTTGACCCAATCACCTACCCTGAATTCATGTGCTTTCGTTCTCCACTTGTTATCATACCACATTTTGGTTCTGTCTTGTTTAGCTTCTACCCTCTTGGCCATATCATATATACATTCTTTCTCTTGTGACAAACTCTTGAATTTTTCTCTGAACCACCAGGGACACACACTGGATTTCTACCTTTGAGTAATTTAAATGGACTGACTTCAGTAGTGGAATGTGGAGTGATGCGATATACCCACAAGCGTTCCCTAAGCGCACTCAACCAATTTCCACCTTCCCTGAGGGAATCAGTGACAAAATTCTTAAGGACACGGTTGAAGCGCTCAACCTGCCCATTCTCGTGTGGTTCATAAAGTGAGGTGAGCTTATGCTTAATGCCACAACTTTTGAGAAACATCTCTATTTCAGACAAGGTGCTTTGCACCCCATTATCTGAAACTAAAGTGGATGGGCACCCTTCACGCACAAATACTTCTTTAAAGAAACTCACAACAGCATCAGTAGTGGCCTTAGAAACAAACTTCACTTCTGGCCACTTTGAATGATAATCAATCAGGACCAGAGCGAAGCAGGAACTCTCAGGCACAATATTAAAAGGGCCTGAAAGGTCAAAGGCAACCTTCTGCCATGCCACTTGACAACCTTTAGAGGAGGAGTAGGAACTGTTAGCATCTTCTCGCTAGACACACACTCATGACACTCCCTGACTATTCGATCAATAAATTTGTACATGCCAGGCCACCAGAAGTAATTTCTGATAAGGCGCTTCATAGACTAGATACCGGATGTGTCTTGTGAGATAACATCAAAATAATATCCTTTACACCACCTGGAGGAATGCACTTTCCCGCTTTGAGAATAAAATTCCCTTCCATCCCTAATTTGTCTGTAATATTGTAAAAAGGTGTTAAATCTGACCTCGCATCACTCTACTTTGGCCATCTTTCTCTCACAAATTTCTTAAGGTCACTCCCCATGTCATCACTCAGTTTGCTCTATCTCCAGAGTTGCTCCATGATTTCCTGGTACTGCAAAGGAATAATGTCACTAATCCCCAGCACAAAGTCAACTTCCTTAATAACATTTACATTGTTGTGACTGCATGGTAGGCGTGAAAGACAATCAGCAGTCACATTTTTCTTGCCCGGAACATATTCAACTTTAAAGTTATACTCTTGGAGCCTTGATGCTAAACGAGCAATTCTAGCGGTGGAATTCCATCCACCTCCTGTGGACAGAATATGTACTAATGGTTTGTGGTCTGTCCTGAGACCGAACTTGCTGCCCCACACATAAATTCTGTAATGTTCAACAGCCCACACACAGGCAAGTAGCTCTCTCTCAATTACTGCATATTTGCATTCAGTTTCATTGAGAGTCCTTGACGCAAAGGCAACATTCTATTCATCCACGCCATCCTTCTGAGATAACACACTTCCAAGCCCATACCAACTGACATCCACAGTTATGAAACATTCCTTCCTCATGCGGAATGGTCTTAGGGTAGTAGCATCAATAATGACCCTTTTTATATCCTCAAAAGCTCTTTGCTGTTCTTCTTTCCATTCATACGTGACACTCTGCCTAAGCAATTTCCTCAATGGCTCAATTTTGGTGGCAAAGTTCTCAACAAATTTACTATAGTACTCACACATACCTGAGAATGACAAAAGCTGTTCTTTGTTTTTAGGAGATGGGGCATTCTGAATTGTGTCGACATTGGATTTTTGGGGAATCACGCCCTCACCAGACAGCGTGTGTCCTAAATACTCAACAGAGCGCTTGAACAGCTTGCACTTATGGGCCTTCAGGTTAAGGCCGCAACACTCAAGCCTCTTACATACCTCATTCAGATGGGCTTCATGTTCCGATTCATTTCTAGAGAATATCAAAATATAATCTTTAAAGCATTTAACATAAGTATCAATGTCCCTAAATATCTGAAACATTACCCTTTGAAAGACTGAGGCCGCCGACACCATTCCAAAGGCCCTTCTGGTATACTGAAAAAGCCCCTGTGGAGTGATGAAGGCAGTTTATTTTTTTGACTCCTCTGTAAGTTCTAATTGGTGATATACAGACCTTAGATTGAGAATAGAGAAAATCTGCGCTCCTTCTAACATAGAAGCAACCTTGTTAATGTTCAGAAGGGGATGGCAGTCAATAACAATGTTAGAGTTTAATGCCCTCAATTCAACACACACTCTGAGTTTTTGATCGGGTTTGCGTACTAGGACAATGGGAGAAATCCATTCAGACGACTCTATGAGCTCAATAATGCCTTCATCTGATAACACGTTAAGCATTCCCTTCAATTAATCTCTTATGTTGATGGGTACTCCCCTCAGCTTTTGTTTCACTGGAGAGGCATTATCCTTTAGTACAATTTTATGTGAGAAGTATTTTAGCTTACCTAATTTGTCACAAAACACCTTGACATATGTATTAATTAATGTTGTTTCGATTTCAATATTGACATTTGTGTTGACAGTGGCAATGTTGTACATCTCTTGTTCTCTACAAGGAGAAACAGGATCTTTGGATTGTGGATTAAGAATAATACCCAATTTGCATTGATCTTACCAGCCCAACACATTAACACCTCTCACAGCTATGTACAATTTTATATGAGCACTCCTCCCTTTGAAATGTATTGGCACTTGAAAGACACCTTCCATTTCTATTTTTGAACCTTCAAAACTTTCAGCAGTAATGTCAGACAGTTGTATATTATCATAACTACATACAGTACGTAATATCTCCTTAACATATTGTGTGGTGATAATTGTCCACGGTGAACCAGAGTCTACCATCAGCTCTACATCAATATCTAAAACTTGAAAAATACATTTAGAGGAATTCATGTGGACTTCCTCTTCGGGTCCGCTGTTTATGATGGACACAACATAACCTTTGTTATACTCAGGAGTCTCTCTATACTGGTACCTCTGTTGACTTCTAAAGCGCCAGCACTAGTACTCTGTGTCTGATTATTATAGCGCTTGTCTCTACATACACTTCCAAAGTGTCTCATCCTGCCACAAACTCTGCACTCTCTGTTCACAGCGGGACATCCTTGGAAGGATGCAACATGAAATCTACTTCCACATCTGTAACATGTGTTGTGCTAAATAACTAATGTTACTCTATTTAGTAGGGAACCTTCCTTGTGAAATTTCACTTTTGAAATCATTTTCTAGAAATTGTTTCTGCCCCTTCCCTACAGCTCCGGTCCCGCTCTCGGCCGAGTATTGACGCCGAGAGCGCTGGGCGCCGGTTTTGGCGGCCATCTTGGGTCGGGCTAGGTAACTGAGGCCATTGACAGCGCTATAAAAGGCGCCAGGAATAGGTAGCCGGTAATTCTGACATTGCATGCACCTTTCCCCCTCCTGAGGCGGAAGCCGGGAGGTCTCTTGTCTTTCCCTGTTTTAAACTGTGTATTTTAACCATTGTTGCTCGCAATCTGGCAATTTATCACACCTGATTCTGATAGGTGTTTGGGACCCCCCAGCGCTCAGCAGCGCCTAGAAATTGTTTCTGCCCCTTCCCTACAGCTCCGGTCCCGCTCTCGGCCGAGTATTGACGCCGAGAGCGCTGGGCGCCGGTTTTGGCGGCCATCTTGGGTCGGGCTAGGTAACTGAGGCCATTGACAGCGCTATAAAAGGCGCCAGGAATAGGTAGCCGGTAATTCTGACATTGCATGCACCTTTCCCCCTCCTGAGGCGGAAGCCGGGAGGTCTCTTGTCTTTCCCTGTTTTAAACTGTGTATTTTAACCATTGTTGCTCGCAATTTGGCAATTTATCACACCTGATTCTGATAGGTGTTTGGGACCCCCCAGCGCTCAGCAGCGCCTAGAAATTGTTTCTGCCCCTTCCCTACAGCTCCGGTCCCGCTCTCGGCCGAGTATTGACGCCGAGAGCGCTGGGCGCCGGTTTTGGCGGCCATCTTGGGTCGGGCTAGGTAACTGAGGCCATTGACAGCGCTATATAAACAGACGGTCATGGCTCCGCGCAGCGGACGCGATCAGCGGACGCGCCGGACCTGCGCCGGAGTCGTGCCAGAGTCCTGCCCGTCTGCGCCCGTCCGCACTCGACCGGGCTCTGGGCTGAGGGACTCTGGCACTCGCACCTGCTACTCCTCTGCGGACCTTCTTGCACTGAAATCTGACAGGTACACTCCATCTCCTACTATATGTACCACTCTCAAGGAAAATCATATACTGCACCCTCCTAGCGGAAAGAATTTAAACCGCTCAACCCCTCTAAAGTTAGCCACCCTCAATACCAGGTCACTACAGAAACATCATCTGGAAATCTTCACTCTCTTACAGGACGAGACTATCGATATCCTAACACTCACTGAAACGTGGTTGAGCGATGTCTCTTCCCCGGATATCATTGCCGCCCTTCCCAGCGGATATGATATGATCTGGCACAATCGACCTGAGGGGACCCGAGGTGGGGGAGTAGCAACGATTTTCAAAAAGCAATTTATGGTTACCAAAATCCTAGCAGAGACTATAAATAGCGTCGACTTACTAGGGATAAAAGTTACTTCGAATAACTCCTGTCTCATCATCCTAACAGTTTACTGTCCACCCCAAAGCACTCCCATGTTTAATGATCTCTTTATCCCCATTATTTCTGATCTATGCACACGTTATAAAAACATCTTGGTAACGGGTGACTTTAATATTCATTGGGATAAAAGTGATCAATCTCCGGCTGTCCAGACATTACAGACCACCATGACTGCCCTTGGATTAATACAACTTGTGGAAGCTCCAACCCACATAAAAGGCCATATCCTAGATCTCATTTGGTCCTCGATACCAAGAGCAGTCATCACAAGTATTTCACCTTGTATTTGGTCGGATCACCATCTTATCTCATATGATCTACTGCACAATATCTACCAGGCCAAACTACCGTTAAAAACAAAAAGAGTACGCCAATGGAAGAAAGTAACCTCTGAGACCTTAACCAAAGTCCTGCCCAAATACAAACAGAATTCCTCTATCCTCGCTGATAGCTCCGACTTAAACTCAAAGTATGGTGCAATAATAACCACCCTTGGGCAATCAATCGATGAGCTAGCCCCTGAAAAAACACAAAAAGTAAAAGGCGCAGAGAAAGGAGCCCCCTGGTTCACCGAAGGCTTACGTGAACAAAAAAGGAAACTTCGTTACCTTGAAAGATGTTGGAGGAAATCCAAAACGGATACCGACAGGGAATCATATAGACTACTGTTTCAATCATACAAAAAGCTCATTATATCAGCCAAGAAGGATTACTATGAGACACGCATCAATAAGGCTACTAACATCCAGAGAGAGACCTTCCAAATCCTGAAAGAGCTGAGTAAGAAGGAAGGAAAGGCTGATATTCTGATTGAGTGTGAGACCTTTCAGGGTTATTTCCTGGAAAAAGTAGCGACTATCCTGTCCGATATCAAGAAGGACAACCCAGTCTCCTATACCGAACTTCCTTCACACCCTCCATCCCCTGTCCTCACTAGTTTCCCTGAAATCGATTCCACCACTCTGAGACAACTTGTATCATCCACCAAATCTGGCTCCCCCGCCGATCCCTGCCCACCTGACATCCTTCGGCTGGCATTACCGCTCCTAGAAGATCAAATTTTAGACCTTCTAAATACCTCATTAGCCACTGGAACTTTACCATCTTCCTTCAAAGAGGCACGCGTCAGACCCCTGTTAAAGAAGCCCGGAGCAGATCCTACTAACCTGAAGAACTACAGGCCAATCTCCCAGCTGCCATTTCTGTCAAAGGTACTAGAACAGCATGTACTAAAATCACTGTCATCCCTCCTGGAATCTCACCATCTTCTCCAGGAGCGGCAAGCTGGTTTTCGTGCCCACCATAGCACAGAACTAGTAATGCTGTCGGTACTAGATGAGCTAAGATGCATGGCTGACGGTAAAAAGCCAAGCGCCCTGATTTTATTAGATCTCTCAGCGGCGTTTGATACCGTCAGCCATGCATTGCTCCTGGACAGACTGGCTAGGTGTGGGATAGGAGAGCAAGCCCTTAAATGGCTAACAGCTTTTTTGACAGGAAGGACGCAGAAGATCCAGTTGGCAGACCAGGTCTCAGATGTGGGCATGCTGGCCTGTGGAGTCCCGCAGGGATCGGCACTCTCTCCGCTTTTATTTAACATGTACTTACAACCATTGATTGAATCCCTGGCAAATATGAATTGTAAAGTTTTCAACTACGCCGACGATACTCAGCTGTTGCTGAGTATCGATAATACTCCATCGGCTCAGTCCCTGGCCCAAGACATTCTACGATTTACAGTGAATTGGATGTCGTCCAATTTGCTGAAAATCAATCCAGATAAGACGGAAGTGCTTGTAGTTTCCACCTCTACTTCCCCCTGGAATGATTTGTTTTGGCCACAAGAGTTAGGGCCTACCCCAAAGCCTTGCCCCAGTGTTAAGAGCCTCGGCATGAAAATCGACCAGGAACTCTCGATGGTCAACCAAGTATCCACCGTAGTTGGCTCCTGTACCAACCTGATCAGACAACTACGTAAACTCGCCCCCTTGCTCTCGAGAAATATGCTGCAAACCATCGTATCAGCCACCATAGTGTCTAGAATAGACTATGGCAACGCGCTGTACCTCGGCCTCCCAAAGAGTTCCATCAATCGTCTTCAGGTTATCCTAAATGATGCAGCACGCTTGATCTTTGGATTGCCGAGGAGGTCTCATGCCTCCCCTCTGCTCTATAGGCTACACTGGCTGCCTATAGCGCAGAGAGTCGAATTCAAGAGTATGTGTATCTGTCACAAAGCAGTCCACGGACAGGCGCCAGCCTATGTAAAAGAAAGGCTCAAGCTATACGAGCCAAAGCGCGCCCTGCGATCGTCCGGATCTTTTCTGTTATCCTGCCCACGCTTCAAGTTAACAACTAAAGAAGGCAGATCTTTTTCAGTTCAAGCCCCTACCACCTGGAATAAGTTACCAGAGGCGCTTCGCAGAGAACCTAACCTCCTCCACTTCAGGAAGTCCCTGAAAACCTTACTCTTCAAGGACGCTTTTCCATCTCAATAATCGGCTATTTAGATCAGACACCCACGTACTTTCATTCCATCTTTGTTGCTGTACTTGGTCAGTAGCGCTTTGAGACCTGTCGGTGATTTGGCGCGATACAAAACACAGTTACAATTACAATTACAATTTGATTTAACTACACATATCTCCTCCTCAGTTGCTGATTTATTGGAATTCAGTTTAACAGTTTCCATCCATTTTTCAGAAAGTTCTATGGCTTTTGCTGTTGAAATTGCCTCAGATAATTTTCGGTCTCCCATGACCCATAAACTTTTCTGTATCTTTTTATTCTTTACTTGCACTATGATTTGATCACAAATCATTTCATCAGTGATAGTACCAAAATTACAATGTAGACACAAGGATCGTAAAGCAGTCACAAAATCATCAATTGATTCATCTTTTTGAGATCTAGTGTAAAATGTAAATCTATTTAAGGCAATGTTAGTAGTAGATTTGAATCTCTTTTCCATCCTGGATAACGCTTTAACATAGACATTCATACTGTCTCCTTCACCTTCCCCCGTTTGTGCCGTAGTTTGAGGCAATGCCCTTAAGGTTACCTGTCCTTCAAAACCAAGACAGTGGAGAAAAATGTTGTTTTTCTTTCAGCGCCCATGTGCTCACCATCTATTGCCTTCATGTATGTAATTACCTCTTCCTTCCACCTTTCCCATGGTAAAGGTGGATTTCCTTTGTTTTGAAGAAATTTTGCTGGGGGATCAAATTGCATTTTGAACATTAAGGGGTCTATTAGGATGGTAGGCAGACTATAGTCGGCCCCCCACCCTAGCGGTGCTGGGACCGGCCGCCAGTGGTGTGGCGGTCTTGCACCGCCAATTAGGATGTGACAGCCACCGTGGCAGTCGTATCCCGCATATACAACATTGTGGTGGGCGGTGCTGTGAGCTGCACCCGCCACATTGTTGTAAATGCATGTTGTGCATTGGCATGCACAATGTGACAGGCACCGCCCGGTGCCTGCCACATTGTGTCTGCCAATGTAGGGGGGGTACCATGAGTCCCCCCAAGTGCAGCCCTCCCTGGTGGCCCGCAACGGGCCCCCAACATAAACATCGCATGGCTTTTCATGGCAGAGTCTCCCCCATTGAAAGGCATTAAACCGCCAACATCATAATATGGATGGCGGTGCCTGCAAGGCACCGCCGCCATATTGCAGGTCTTTTCTGCCCAGTAGGCAATCATGACGATTGCCTACCAGCTGAAAAGTGGCAGACAGTCTTTCTGTCCGCCGCCGTAAACCCCGCCGCCATGCTAATGTGGCAGGGGGTAAAAGGCCATCCGGCGGGGTGTTTTTCCGCCCACCATGCTAATGGGCCACTAAGTAGTGAAATAAGTTTATATTCCCATAAATGTCACTAGTGTGGAGGGTAATGCTGTGTTTAACTCAAAGGCAAATAAAATGTAAATGAATGGCTGGTTCTTATCAATTTTAATACACTTTAGGGGAAGAAAGTTCAAAATAGCACAAAAGAAGATAAAATAATGTATACATTTACTCATAAAAATTTTGAATATTTATGCGGCGGTAGAAACTATGCAAATGAATGTAGGCAGCGCGTACGGCAGTGTGTATTTCCTCACACGAACACACTTACTGAAACGCGGTGATTCGTTACCAAGGTAACGGCAATATGGCCGCTACGCACATTGCACACAGAGGCTAGCGTAGTGACGCATACGCGCTTGCCTGAATGCGTGTTTACCAAGATCCTCAGGGTTCCAGTCGTCAGGAGAGAATGCAACTGTGTCAGAGACTCAATGGCGGGTGGTAAGGTACCGCTTCAGGTAAGAAGTTTGTTGGGATTGTTTACTTTTAAGGCAGTCGCTTACGGAACGCTGAAAACATGGAAATAGTGCCAAAACAGATCAAATCAGTCCAGGTGACGATCTGAGGTAAAAGAAATACCAGGAAATGCAAGCTGGATAAGATCCAAACGTGGCAATAAAAATAAATAAATTCGAAAAGTTCTCAAAAATTAATTGTTATCCCTGGGTCCAAGAACCACTCCACCACCCGTGCTGTGGTGTAGGTAGGAGTGATGCTTAAGCTCGTCGCCAATATTACAAAGATGCCAAATCCAATATAAGAAGAAAAGAAGGTTTATTGCAGAACGGCTAAGGCGTCCGCCCAGGTTGATCTCCTGATGCAACTGGAGATAACTGGAACATACAGTTAAGACACTCCATTAAAAATGTGGAACACCATGTGAAAATACTCAGAGCGCATGCTAGCACAAATGTAATTGGGAGAGAAATGCACATAGTGAAATGCGACAGACTTCCTATTGTGTTACTTTATTTTATCTTCACTTCCTTTAAATGGTTAAAAATCCTCGTGCATTTTTAGTTTCAACTCAGGGAAATACTTACACAGCTTGTTAACGAGACGCTTTAACTTCAGCAGAGTTACTTATATTTTTGATGTATTGCAACTCAAAACGCGCTCACGTGCTTTTTCGTTTACATTTGTTGTCAATATAGTAGGGTTGTTCACGTTTGCATAATGATACATGCAGTGCTACTCTGAACCTGCTCTCATGCCTCTTTACTGAAAATTGTAATTTGCCTACATTTTTTATCTTGTGAAACGCCATATTTCCTGCTGTGATAATTTTACGGCAACCTGATCACTTGTTTTATTTATTTACTTTATAATTTTTGTTAATACGACCTGTTCATTCACCCTCAATCAAGCCAGGTCTTTCTTATATTTTAAATTATAAAGCACTTCTTAGGATCTTCTATTGACATTTTAGTGGGTTGTTAATGACAGCATAAACCATCTATGTGCGACACTGTATAAAGCAACAATATGGTGGCTAACGATAACGCCACCCGAGTCACGCTTCTTGTGACACACCAGACCGGGCCAATACAGTGAGTGGAACCTGCCTATTAAATGGACTCTGGCTCAGCTTAGCAAGCCTTTCCGGGACCCTGGCATGTTGTGTCATCTTTCACTGTTCACAGGCAAATCAATTTTAAGGAGGCAGTGTAGAAAATGGTTGCACTTCTCAATCGTAACTTTAAAAAGTATTTTAAACAATATGAAAAAGTGAGTTTGATCTCATTGAAAAACATTCACTCCCTCCTATTTCTGTACATTTTAATGAATAGATTGGGTCGACTGGCTGCTTCAGCTCACATTGCTTTATGCAGCAGGGCTAAATGAATTATGCAGCAAGAAAAGGAAAAATTGTAATATTGAAAGTACAATCAGTGGTCTGCTCACGTGCTTTAGTACAAATGTATCAACCACTCTCATTGCACACATATATGACCATAATTGTTTCATGATAAGTACTTCTCAAAGCAGTGCTATAATGTGCCTATTAGTGTCAACGTTTCCCTGTTTAAGAACAGTATATGTTGCATCACCCAGGATAATATGCTGCATGACTAAATACTGATAAGGTTCCAAAGGCGAGACCGGTTGCATTGCAAATGCTTGTTTCTTTTGTGTGAAGCACTCTATTAGAGTACATGTGTTTTCAAGCAGTTTCCTTTGTGCACTTCTCCCCGTACTACCTGTGTTTCTCTGTTGCCCAACTGCCTCTTCCTGTCTCCCTACTTCTTGCACTCGCTAATGTGCTTCTCCCCATTGCTTCCTCCACCTGCCCCCTCTGTGTTGCTTCCCCCAAACTCTGTGTTGCTTCCCCCAAACCCTGTGTTGCTTTTTCTCCTGCTCTCTTTCCCTTGTTGCTTTTGCATCCTCTCCTGCCTTACCCACTGTTACTGTTGTGTACCCTCCTGTATTGCTTTGATGTTCCACCCTCTCTTCTCCGTGTTGCTTCCACTCCCCCACTACCCGCCCACTCAGATGCTGTTGTATTTCTTTTTAGGTCTTGCCTGGCGTTAGCAGCGCGCATGCGCTGCTCTTGCCATCCGAGTGCCTTTTGCTATCGATACAGTTTCCAAACTCACTTAAAGGCACGGTGTAGTAATAAAGCCACTTCTGATAAGGGTTCCAACATTTAGTTTATTTGTCATAAGTATAACAGGTGCTCCCAGCTTGGCGGCAGTCTCTCACAACGAACATTCCAACGCGCTCTTCCGAAGGCAGAGCGGACTGTACCAGGAGGGGAGATGGGAGAGGGGAGGTTTGGGAGAAAGAGGGAGGTTACAACACACCTTCCCCTCTAAGGAGAACAAAAGGAAAGGAAAACGGCGCCCCAGGCTGGCGGGAAAGGAGGGAAAAGAGACGAGAGTGGGAAGAAAGGAATGGGAGGAGAGGGAACAAGGGGACAGGAAAAGAAGTAGATGAGAGAGAACATGAAAGCTGGGGCTGCATCAAAGAACACATTAAACCTTGAACTATAAAACCATCACGTTAACCTCAGTGTGGGATTGACAAGAGGTAGTCCTGAGCATTAGGTTCCTCAAGTCCTGCAGGATCCGTAATGAGTCCTGGCCTTTCTCCCTAGAGATAAGCACCCTGGGTGCTACCATAAGTGTAGCAGGTATGCCGGTCCTTAGAAGTCCACTCCTGCCAAAGCGTTTCTATCCTCTGCATGGTAAGTCTCAAGGCATGGATAAGGGGCAAGAAGGAGTGCAACCTGACTTATTTTTCTTAAGTGTGAACAAGAAATACAGTTTATTCCCCCCTGGAGTTGAGCAGTTTTAAACTATTCTTTCCATACCCCTCAAGGGGGGTGTATAGGCAATAACGCTGTTTTCTTCCTTGGGCAGTAGCTGGGGCCCGAACACACCCCGCCTGCTCCCTCTGACATGATAAGACTCTCTCTCAATGTCGTCCTCGATGACTGGTCTGGTCCCTCTTCTACCCTCCTTACCTTGGCCGTGAGCAGAGTCCAGACCTTTTCGAACTCCATATCAACAGCTCCGGAAAATTAACATCAGTCTCTGCTGACCATAGTCTGTCATTCTGCTCCCCTCCTTGACTCCCCAGGAAGAACTCCGTAGTGTTTCTTGGGCCATGACGCTCCTGCCTGCTCCAAGAATTTATCGAGTGGACCCTTCTTCCCTGTCAGGCCTCTTAGTGGGAGACCTTTTGACATTTTCAGCATTTCCCCACTATCACTCTCAATCTTACCACTGTAAGGCCATTGAAAGTATTTAGCTTTCTCCTCACTCTTATCCTCCGACAAACTTAAGTCCCTTTCTCTTTTCTGCCCACCATAGTCCACATATTCTTCCCCTGTTTCAGTCCTGAACTCAACCGGTGTGGTGCTTTGCCTCGTCTCCCTGCACTTAAAGAGATTACTCCTACATTTCATTTTTTCTCGCTCATTTCTTGCGTTTACTATGCGTTCCTCCTTTTTCTCGAATTCTCCGTTTTTCACAGCTTCACTTCCTCTGGCTTTTCTCTCGCATTTCTTACGTAATTCTCTTTCATCCACCCAACTTTTGTACATTTCAAGTTTCTTCCCTATTTTGTCCTTTGCTATTTCTTTTTCTCGTCCTTTACTGTTTGCAGCTTCTCGAAAAACTACCGATCCTTTATACGGGAACGTGCGAGCAACCCATGTTTCGCCCTTGGTTGCATCCGTGCCAATTGCTCTCCCTTTAAGAGCTTCCTCACGCCCCGGTCTGTGGAGATCTGTATCTCTTTCCTGTTCACGTTTGTCATCATATTCCTCCATCATTTTGGTCTTGGGCTCAGACGATGTGGTTCTCCTCAACATCCCTTTGTGACTGAATTGGTTACTCCTACATTTTATCCTCTGCCGCTCCTTAGCTGTACTAATTTTGCTTTCTCCCTTTCTCTCGAATTCTCCTTTTCCTTCCTTTTTTTTCTCACTGTTTTTTCTCACATGTTTATTAACTTCTTTTCTATACTCTTTATTACTTGCAGTTACTTCAATAACACCCAAATCCTTTGATGTCAACGCACGAGTCTTCAATACTTCACTGTTTGTTCCCTGCATGCCTTGGATCTGTGCCAGCTCACTCACGTGTTCTTTTCTTCTTCCATAACTTGATGCTTCCAATTTCTTTTGCTTCTTCCACCCTGACCTGGTGGGTCCTCTTTCCGTTATATATCTGGTACTCCACGTATTGTTTTCCTTGTGCATTAAATCCATTACTTTGTAACCTATAGCGTTGATGTCCTCCCCTGTGTACCTTTTTAAGGATATGTTGGCCTCTTTGAATCCATCTCCATTCTTTTTTTTAGCAAAGTCTCTATTCCATTCACTCTTGTTTACCGACTCATGGCGTGATCCTGAAACTAAGATCATATCCGTCCCTACTCCACCTATGAGGATGGTGAACTCCGGGTTTATTTTTCTAGTATTATCTTTCTCTTGGCTAACCATTCTTTCCTTGCTTACTTCTTCCTTTTGTACCTTTACCAACGAGGCTTGTTTCTTATATTCCTCCCACGCACTCACGATGTCTTCATTCACATTTCTGACGGACCCTTTCGTGTAAACTTTTTTCATTTCGTGGTACTTTTTCCGTCCTTCAGTACCTAAGCTGTGAAGTAATACTTCAGCCTTTTCCTCCGGTATAAGGAATACTTCCTCTTCCTCTACGACTGTTATATACTCTTTCCACACACTCCATTCTGTAGTGTTAATTTCATCCACCTCCATAGACAGCACTGGTGGCGGAAAATTATACCTTAGACACCACTCCATGTTGGATGCACCGCTAGCTCTAGGAATTCACGTGAAGAGGTGATATCCACCACCCCCGAAAGGTGGCGGTGCAAGTGCGCTTTGTAGAGTTCTCTGTCTCCCTGAGCAGATTAAAAGTAATGCGCAGGACGTGGGCACTTGTGTTCTAAACAGGGCGGAAGCATTCCTACTCCACCTACTGTTATCACTTCTTGGCTCCCTAAAATCACTAAATATGCCTTGCTCGTGCCATTGGTAGGTTTAAGGCCCTTGTAAATCCACGGACACAGATACCAAAAGGTTACGTGTCCCTTCCAAGGCGGGCTGCCTAAACTCTGTAGAGACTCCACTGCAAGGGTTCCTTGAACTCCCTGACCCTTTGCAATCTTCTCACACCGCTTCCCAGCGCCGCCTCCGTTCCGTTTCACACGTGGCCACCAGGGTTAACTCCCTTCCTTGATCACCTCAGATGATTTATCCAGCTGGACGTGCTGCCACAGTTAATCTTCAATAACTGGAACGAAAGCTCGCTACTCTCTCTGTTCCTCTGATATTTCCTCACCCAGCTCAATTCACTGCTGATCATCCGATTTTTCCTCACACAGCTCCGTTCACTGCTGCCGTACCTTTCATAGAATTACAACACTGTTCCGTTTCACTCGTGGCCACAGGGGTTATCTCCCTCCCTTACTCAACTCAGTTAATTTATACAGCTAAACGTGTTGCCACCTCTAATCTTCACTAACTGGAACGAAAGCTTGCTAAACTCTCTCTGTTCCTCTGATATTTCCTTACACAGCTCAGTTCACTGCTGCCGTTCAATTTCATAAGATTACAGCCCGCTGTGTTACACTCCACGCTCCTCACAATGTTACTTAAGCTCTACGATCCCGGATGGAAACGAGCGTGCGTTGATGAATATGGCCCACAAGGTGGCAGTGCGACGTGGCGCCCGCTCAGCTTAAAAAGCTGTGGTAACTGACACTCGCGCCTGTCAAACTTTAAAATTAGCCTCACTCCAATTCTCCTCCAAATCAATTTCATAGGTGCACACCCTTGAATTATGCCAAAAAGTCACTGTGCTTCCGACAGGGTAATATTTCATCCAATGTTTACCACACTAGTCCTTCCTTCGTTATGCAGAAAATTACTTGAATAATTAAGTAACCTCTCAGTTCAAGGAGACTCGTAAACCACTCGCAGCTTTTCACCTTAAGACTGTTGTCTCATATGTTCCTCTAGTGAAAGACACCCACCTCAAGATGTCGTACCTCAACTTCCTCCGGGGTGTGTTATCCAGCCGACTGCTTCCCTGGTTGGGACGGCTTATCAGCTCAGCCTTGGCATCCAATCAGTAACCCTTCTGGTAGAAGACTGCCTCACGTTTATCACCAGGTCGGTAGTGGTAGAAAACCCAGCTACTGTTGGAGTCCAACTGACATTGAAAGAAGACCGTGCCCGAACCATACAGCACTAGCCGTCCGGCAATATTCTTCCACAGCAACAACAGCAGGTATAACTCCTCACACGCTTTCCCCAGCGTCTTCTTTCTCCGTGGTAGCAGATCCGTTTCCCGCTACCGGACAACTTCTTCACTGTCGCGTCCCAACCAACTGTCCCGGCGATACCTCCTGCTGCTCCTGGAACGCTACT
This sequence comes from Lissotriton helveticus, assembly GCF_964261635.1. NCBI lineage: Eukaryota > Metazoa > Chordata > Amphibia > Caudata > Salamandridae > Lissotriton > Lissotriton helveticus. The sequence continues at coordinate 1,057,014,658 of NC_136063.1, read as the reverse complement.
TCCACCACCGCGGGATACCGCCAAGGGACCGGATCGCCGTCGCCAGTCAGACCTTATACGAGGAGGGAACGTTCCTCTTTTCCACACGGCACCGGCTCACCTTCTCTGAGGCCTCACACCCGACTCCCTTTTATGTTCCGGAATCGGGAATCTCACGTCCCCCCAAGGGAACACCTCAATGATTACCGCCTGGATTGCCGATACGTCTGCTGAACAGTTATCTTCAATCATCAACTGGTGAGTCTCCCTTTTCAAATCAAAGCTCCGCACAAGCATCACATATCCAGGGGGGAAAGCACCTTACTGACCATGGCTCAGCTCCTCGTCCTCGTCGCCAGAAATGTAGTAATAAAGCCACTTCTGATAAGGGTTCCAACATTTAGTTTATTTGTCATAAGTATAACAGGTGCTCCCAGCTTGGCGGCAGTCTCTCACAACGAACATTCCAACGCGCTCTTCCGAAGGCAGAGCGGACTGTACCAGGAGGGGAGATGGGAGAGGGGAGGTTTGGGAGAAAGAGGGAGGTTACAACACACGGCCTTGTTTTCAATTGGCGTGCGTCATCGTTTATGTTAAACGCTGACGATTGATTGAAAACTGGGCTTTCAGGTTACCACCTTGTCCACTTTTAGGACGGCCATGTGGACAAGCCCACACCATTTTGTTTTGCTTGTGGCAATAGATTTGTATTGTCATGGCAACCAAGGAGGACAAAGTTAGCCGTGCCACTTGTTTATTTATTTATTTTAGAACATGGTCCGCTGACTTTAGCGGCCGCGCTATATTTATTTAATTTAGCGCACGGGTGTTCGCCACCATTTATTGCCGACTTACAGTGCTTGAACCACAGCTCCTTCATCTCCATTGGTGACTCTTGCTGTCCTTTCCCTACCCTTGCAACTCGCGGCCAGCCTGTGAAGTGCTTCGACGGTCTCTGAAAGTTTAGTGGTTCTGCGCCGGCACATTAACCCTCGCAAAGCGTTCACAGTCTCTCAAAGTGCTGTGGTTCTGCCCCAACACCTTAACTTTCGCAAAGCGTTCACAGTCCACGGAAGCAGTTGACCTAACTCTGCGGCGTAGGCACAGCGTCCGCCGCTGCCCCTGTAAGGCAGGGATGTACAGTATGTATTTGCTTGTTGAAACTGTTTGGTTTTAGGGCAAGAAGGGGTGGAGGGCACACCTGTTGTTGGAACTTCATATAAGGCTTATTTATAAACTTTCAGAGCCTGGAATTCTTGCAGAGCTCACGTCCGGATAGAAGGTCACCGAATCGCGTGTTTACAAAAGCGGCAGCAACTGGAAAATCCATAAAAGTTTGAAATGATGACATTAATAAGCTATCTTATCGGATGATGCGAGGCATTTGCGGGCGCCAGGCTCGGGACCTTAGGAAAGGCGGCTGTGCGCATGGCCGAAAACGCCATTTAGGTCAAAGCCCTGTTTCCATCAATCAATCCACCAAAAAAGAGAATATGGAATGCTTTTGGTGTCTGAATTTGATGGCTGTATTTTGATCTTGCTTTACGAGAGCAGAAATAATGTTCCACACATGTCATTCTTGGGGCCAGACCTATAGGGATTCCCTAAATTACTCGATACAGACGAGTACTTCTAAAATTTTGGTAGGGCTGGTAAGTAATCAGGCTTCTTGCCCTGACAAGTGACCTACTCTGCACCAACCCTCCTGTGCTTTCAGAGACCACAGCCTGTCACAAATCTCCAGGGTTTTTCTCAAGAGCAATCCTCCGCCAGGGAAAGAGCGCTACGGAGCGTATGCAAAGTTAAATGAGGGTTTCTTAAATGCAAATGTAAAGCTCACACTTGTTTAATTGACCTAAAACTCAATGCCTTTTTAGTAGCCTTTCTTCTCCATGCTAACAGAAGTGATGTGTGTGTAGTTTACTGAGGTAGGATAGGATGATGTAATTTGGGGTATGAGACGTAACGGGGTTAGAGCTGAAACGATCCCATAAAGGGCATACCGGCGGCAGAGGGAGAGGCAGCAGTTTTTCTGTATCGGTCACAAAGTTGCTTTAAGGAAAGCTTCATTTTCACTTGGTGACTGATGGCTGAACAGATGGTATGAGAGTTTGCGAGTGTCAAATGACCAGGCTCAAGAAATGGTTAGTTTGCAGTTCTCTTTATACTGCTGACGGATACTTTTCTACTGGCAGATTCTTGACTCTTCCATAACGAATAAATCCAGCAAACACATGTGCCTGGCATTAAAATCCAAGGCCTAAATGAAGGCATTCTTTGTCCTGATACCTCTGTTGTGACTTGAGAGGAACAGAGTGCAAATGTGTAGCCCTTTCCCGTGGCTCGTCGTAATCGCGGGTCTTTTTTCAGTACAGTTTGGTTTGGGGAGGGGGCCGGAATGGGTCAGCAGTCCACACTTTTAAAAGCCCTGACTTATGGGCCTTCACATGCGTTCTTTATTCCTTCAGAAGAAGACTTGCTCATAAAACCTACCTGCGGTAGAGAACAAGCATTAAAAATGCAATAGGTCTCCCCTTTTATCAAGTTAAAGCCATTTGCTTTGCTATACAATACCATTATCAAAGCAAATGGCTTTAAATTAATTAAAGGTGAGACCTATTGCATTTCTAATGCTTGTTTTACTTTAGCCACGCTGCACAGCAGAGCGGATGGTGTGAAGCTGGCCTAAAAACAGCGGCAATGCCAAAAGGTCACAAAGGCAAGACCTATAGGCGTTGTTGGTGCTTGTTATTCTAGAGCTTTCACTGTGATCTGGAAGCAGTTTATATTTTGGTATTGTGTTCCCTTTGTCAGATTTTCAGAATCTATCTGGTTTTTGCTCTAGAGTTTTTCACTACATCCGTTTATGGCTCCAGTTGTGTCTTTCATTTCAGTTACGGTGCCTCTGTTTTAAGCTGTATAATTCTTTATAAATCAAAATGGCAATTTCAAGTGCTGTGCACTAAACAGGACGCTTCAGTATTTTGTGAATTATGCTCCACTCAAATACCCTGAAGGCAGTAAGATGTCAAAAAGAAAAGCTGCTTTCATGTTACTATAAATGCACTATTTGTTCTTTGCAAGAACAAAGAAATGCTCCTGATATCATGAGATATATTTGCTTTTCCTGTCAGAAACAAATTCAAACTGCTGTGTTGAATGAGGATTGACGTGCCTACTGCCTCTGAGAAACTCCTCATTTCCGCTCTCATTAGCAGAGAAGCAGACCCGATTTTGACATCTGGGCTCTCAAGCGTAGCGCAGCTCTGCCGTGGAAGGCAAGCCTTCATGTGAACATGGGATTCAGCTCTGCAGTGGCAGGAACCGCCCCGAAGGCATTTATTATAAACATGGTCTGTGTCCGCTGAATCGGGGGCTTGGAGGTTAGAAGATGGTGTTGTAGCAATCAGCTAATAGATGGCAAAGCTACCAACGAAAAGCCTTATCAACAGTCAAGCATATCCAAGTCATGATCACCTTATCATATTAATCATCGCATGAGGAGTGCAAGAAATTGGATTATTGGTTGCTGGGAGAGGGTGAGTGCCCCACTCAAATAATAAAGACAATCCTCCTCATGATGGACCACAAAAGTCACTAAAAAACCTGCATTTATCCTTTTGATAGCTTGGCACAAAAGCAGTCAGGTTTTTCTTCGAGGCAATACGTAAATGCTTTCATGCAGCACTCAAACAGTAATAAAGTAAAAACACAACAAAAGAAAAATCCCAAACCGATTTAGAAAACTAGAGAGCATTTTAATAAATATGATGTCACAAAAAACAACAACAATCCAGTAAGAAAAGCCAGAGAGATGACATTTTTAAGTTTTAAGTAAAAATAGTGCCAAGAAGCACAAAGCTCCACTCGCAGTAATCTGTTTGCACTAGACTGGGTCAAAGTCAAATGCTCAGGCTGACCTCAATGGAGCATGGGTAGATACAGAGACCAGGTTCGTCCCGTGCAAAGTTTGCCTTCTAACTTAGCCCTGTTCCAAGTGAGAAGCCTTGGTCGGACCTTCTTTTTGGCAGAGTACTGCAGGTGGATTGTTGTTGGCATGCAGAATTGATCACTGCTCGGAACGTCACACTGGTAAGAAAAGCGGGGCTGTTGTCGACGCATGAAGCTCTGTGCTGGTGAAGTTTGGGGGTCTGCATCTAGTAAGGTCGTCTTGCCAGTTGGTTATGGGTTCTGCGTTGGCCTTGGTGAAGTCCACTTGTGTTCGCAAGGAGATTAAGGACAGTTCTTTCCAACACGAAGAACCCAGAAGCTCTTTTAGTTTTCATGTGGGGTCCAGTTCTTGCAGTTTCGGGTCAAATGAGTATACTGTCACACCAACCAAGGGTCCAAGACCTGAAGGGACACCTTTTGGGGGTAGGGCTCACTCCAGCAGAGGCCAGCAGCAGGGTTCAGGCAGGCCCATTTGGGACTCTCCCTGTAGCTCAAACACATTGTCAGCCAACTGACCTTGGTGTCACTTCTGAGGTCCTGGGATCAGGGCAACCAGGTCCAGTCTTCCTTCAAGCTTCAGACTGCATTGCAGTCCTTCTTTTGAGTCTCCATAGGTCCAGGAGTGTTCTGATGAGAGGTTCTGAGAGTGCTTTTTTTATACGAAGTGGCAGTCTGTGCGAGGGGGTCACCTCCTTTGTCTAACCTTAAAATGGTTCGGGCCAGTTATACCCTTTTCCGTGGGTCTGGCTCCAGCCTGGCTAGTAAAACAAAGGGCAGGTGGCCGAGGTCTGAGATGCATTTGCCTGTGACATGGCAGGCATCTCAGGAGTCAGGAAGGGACTGTGTGTCACACTCTGGCTCCCCTTTGAAGCTCAGGAAGGGCTTAGTACAACCAACCAGTCCACCCTGCTTAGGGGAGGAACACCTTTACCCACACCCAAGTCCCTTGTGTCCCCTATCAAGAAAGAATACCCATCACACCACAGGATAGGCATTAACAGACTCTTGACACTGGTAGAAAGGCACATTTGGTTTAGGCAGGAAAATGGCAACTTTCTAAAAGTGGCATTTTCAGAACAGTAATTTAAATCTGACTTTACCATTAAAGAGTGTTCCTTGAATATGATTATACCTTAAATAAATGAAAAGACAAGAGGCGTTTGGCAAAACAGGAACAAGTTGGTTTAATTAAACGCAGCAGCTGGGAGAATATCGACAGAGGTGCGTCTGAAGATAGTCTCGGAGTACAGAAGTTTTGGCCGCACATATATACATTTTGTGGGTATAATAAAACACTTTGACATTTTTTGAAAAGCATCATAATTATAAAAGCTCAGCCATTTGATACGGGGCACAGATGGCTCTCTACCTCGTGGAGAGCTAGTGTGGGCCAGCATGTGCGTGTCCAGATGTCAAGTGTGGTGAGCTCATGATCACCCCGTGCGGTGTGCCTGTGGTGTCCTGATTGGCTGAGTGTTCCGAGCAACATATGGCATCTAACTTTGTGGTATTTTGGGATTGCTCTCCTTTAGCCAAATGTGTTTTATTGAGGCCAATCGCCTCGGTCCTGTTTATGGTATGACTACCTATCTGTGGTATAAATCAGGATTTTTCCTGGGTGCGGGCTTGTCTTTTGACTAAGTGTAACCCCTCTTCTGACCTGTCTATCGGTAGGCTTGGGTTTGGGTTGCACTTCCTGTCTGATCATATATCTCTGACGGGTTTGATGGGGAGCTCATCTCGTATTAATATGACGGCAATGATACGAGTTTGTGAGTGTGTGTACATGTCACATAGTGGTCATTGTTATCAAATTTATCGATCTTCTCGTTATTATGTGTACAGTTGTTACATTGTACATCAATATTTCATTCACTGATGTTGACGTAATTATGCGGGCATAAGTTATGGTGTACATCGACATTGGATTCACTGGTATTGACATCACTCTGTGCATAGGTTACAGCATATATTGGTATTGCATTTACTGGTTTTGACATCATCGTGTGTTCCATAGATTACAGCATACATCAATTTTGTATTTATTGGTACTGCTGCTGCTATGCGTGCATACAACAGGGTGTACATTGCTGTTGTATTTATCGATCTCAACAAAAGGATTTTTGAATTATGATACGAATGAGTGGAAGAAGTATTTCTCTATCTGCTCCCAAACTTATCACTTATTAAGTGTTCTAAGATAACCCAGTGTTAGTCTATGGAAGAGCTAGCCATGCTGCAGTAAAGATGACTTTGGTAGTTTTTCATCAGCTTTTCTAGTCAGAGCCTGCCTTGTACCTGTTGCACCGTCCTCGTACTCCACTGGAGTACGAGGACGGTGCAACAGGTACAAGGCAGGCTCTGACCAGAAAAGCTGGTCAACCCCTTACCGCTTCACTCCTGGAAGCATTTGCTGCAAAATCTAAGTGCATATAGGAGAAGGTAATCCCCCCTCTCACACTTAGAGAAACACCTTAGTGAGTGTAACACATAGCCTGGATTACACTCCTTTTTAACCTGCACTACACTCTATTTTAAAAAGGTCCTGAGGAAAGCCAGATTTAGTTTAAGGCACTGGCTGAAACATGTCGACCAACTGATGGATGTAGGAGGTAGTAACTCGCCTCCCTTAAACATCCCCAAGCCTTATTTTAACCGCTGATGGGGGCCCAGTTATTAAAATTTAATTTACCCTCGGGTACTGGGACCCTCGCCAAGCCGTTTTAACTCACACTTCATTTTACACCTCACACTGCACTCTCAGTAAAATACCAGCTCCGCTGTAATCAGGCGTCGCAGCACACCCGGGACACATTAGGTGTCACTGGGTGGGCCCGATGATGAAGCATGCCACCAACCAGGTTGGTGGGTGAGGGCTTCATGAACTCACCAACGAGGTGCCCATGACAAATCTAATCAGAGTCCTAACAATATTGGTCATATTTAAGCTAGTCTCTTTTGATAACACATATAAACCACGGGAACTCAGACTTTCTAGTCCTCTCTCTCTCTCTTGATACGCGCGTGGCTTTTTTAAATACCTTACACTCTGCCCCATGAGCCTATTGGGCCTACCTTATGGGTGATTTAGAAGATTAAAAAGGAAGGTTTAGGTCTGGCAAAAGGTTTATTTTGTCAGGTCGAAACGGTATTTTTAAACTGCACTGCAGGCAGCCATGGCAGACCTGAGAAATGTTTTACCATGCTACTTTAGTGGGTGGCACAATGAGCTCTGCAGCCCACTTATAGCATTTAATTTAATCAACCAATCAGAGTTTTGTAAAGCTCAACTACTCACCCGTGCGGGTCTCGTGGCCCTGGGGCGGTGGGGGCTGCTGGTCCCTCTGGGTGTGGAGGATCATTCAAAGATTCAGGCCTTTTGGTCCTTCTTGAATTGGATTAGCAACGCGGATTGTCTGTAGTGGAGGGACAGGGTCTTTTAGGTCTTGGCGGCAAGGTAGGAGAATGAACTTCTTCCGTTACTGGTCTTGATGATCCTGGGCAGAACGGAGTTGAATGGCGGGTACGGGGAATATGAGGCAGTGGTTCAGGTATGCTGGTCCCACATTGTGGAGAGCTTTTTATGTGATTCTCTTGTTGACTGGGAGCCAGTGGAGTTGTTGGAGGTGTTTTGTGATGTGGCTGCTGCGGGGATGTCGAGGACCAGTCTGGCAGTGGCGTTTTGAATGTTCTGTAGTTTCTTGAGCTGTTTCTTGGTGACACCGGCACAGAGTGCGTTGCCCGAGTCTCCTGGTGATGAGTGTGTGGGTAACAGTATTTCTGGATTCTTTGGGGATCCATCTGAATGTCTTTTGAAGCAGGCGGTGTGTGTAGATGCAGGTTGAGGAAACTGTGTTGATTTGGCAGTTCATTGTGAGCAATGAGTCCAGTATGATGCCAAGGTTGCATGCATGGTCTGTAGGGGCAGGAGGGGGGTCTCTGAGCGGCTGGCCACCAGGAGTCGTCCCAGGCTGAAGGGTTGGGAACCAGGATGATTTCTTTGGTCTTGTCCGAGTTGAGCTTGAGGCAGCTGTCTTCCATCCAGGTGGTGACGGCTTCCATTTCGTTGTGGAAGTTGTTTCTGGCGTTGTGGGTTGGTTGGTGAAGGAGAGGATCAGCTTGATGTCACCAGTTTTGGAGATGATGTTGAGTCAGTGGCTTCTGATTATGTCTGCAAGGGGGGCCATGTAGATGTTGAATAGGGTGGGGCTCATGGAGGAACTCTGGGGCACTTGCTTGAAGATTGCTCCGTTAAGAGTGTATAATTTACATCTATGCAGACTGGGAGAAGGAGAGTATGATTTGAGGAAAAGTGTGTCTACACCCAAATGTTGCAGCACCAGATGCAGTGGGTCACATATGGTAACATGTACAGATGTACTCTGGGATCCCCTTCATCTCTTCTGTGAAACTGCTCTTAGCAGCCTACTCCGGCACTGATGCTCTCATTCCCGTGCCCAAGTAAGAGTGATTTGATCTGGGTTCTGTGATGCGGTTTGCGCAATTTCACGACATCCGCTAAACTAGCTTCTTTTACCAAATAAAAGATTACAAACTCCATTTAGATTATCGGAGTGCTTGTTCTGCAGGCTGAATTATCTGGGTAATATTTCATTGAGGAGCTCTCTACAAAGCACCTATTTATTTGGCGGACTTGTACGCAAAATTGGTATTTTGTCAATGCAGAAAGAACATATTCCAGAGAACAGTAAGATGTTGGTCAAAATTGTACAGTTTTAATGATTCGTCACAATAAAGCTTGACGGTAATTGCATCATCACTCATTATTATTGTTCATAACACTGTTGAAGCAGGAAACTGAGTGAGGCAAAGAGGTAGAAAATATACATCTGCTGTCATCTACTCCCAGCAGAATAGAATTGAAGATATCTGTTTGTTCCAAGGTGACCTACACGTTTCTATGCAAGAGGGAAATCAATTTTCACTGGACTTTTTTGTTATCACTGAGCAAAGGCATTTCTATTTATATTACAAAGTACTCTCAAATTAGACCTTCCAGATTTTGGCATAAGTATTCCATCATTAAAATGCTAATTTGCAACCAGGCATAAAGGAAAAATAACTCTGAATCTTCGATTGGGGCAAAGATGAAAAAATTGGTTAATGGGATTAGCTTTGCTACCTGAATAACCCTCTCTGCCACAATTCTAAGGAGTTGCTACCATTTGAGTAAGCACATTTTGGCATTTAGGGGCACATTCGACTATAATAATCCTTTGATTGGCTATCATGCAAGCGTTTGGCATTTATTAAATTAATGTAATGATTTTCTGTCTATAGCCAAGAACCAGCTACGCACTTCCACAGCATGGAGACCAATGGTGGAACCTGCATTTTCTCGAGAGTAGATTAGCGGAGTTGCCTGTGTGTTTGCTTTCTAACTAGAACTCACAGGGAACTGCAGCTTTTATTGAAGAGGGTCTCTGGCTTAATTTCAAACACCTATTACATGGTTGTGTGTCTGTAATCCAAACTGATTTAAAACATGTAATATACTTGACTTGTTAGAAAATGTCCTCGTATAGGGGCGTGGCTTAGCGCGCATCTAAGATGGCGGCACTTTCTTGAGCTCCGCCGGACCACCGGTGCGGGCGCTCTTTTTAAAATGCTGTTCGGGTGATTTTCTGTTCACCAATCCACAGCATTAGGCGGCGGAACAGCTCAGGAGCATTTGGGACAGCTCTCTGTTGATTTGGATGGTGTCCCTCGGCGTTACGCTGCTCAGCGATTTTCTCTTCACGTCAGAGATTCGAAATGGTGGCTGGCATGGAGGTCCCGTCGTTACAAGGTCTGAGGGCATAAAATCAACTTGTTTGCATGCTGCTATATCAGGTTCTGAGTCTTTCGTGGGCTTGCTATTATATTTTGTCATTACATTCATGAAATGGAGACCGCTGACAGGATTATCTCTTGAGTCATAACGCCTAATTAGTGGCCTACTATTCAACTGCCTGTACTTCATTGAGCGTATACCATCATATACCCAGCATGTATTTTGTTCATTTTTAAGTTTTGGAGCCTATCCGGGTTATTGCTGATTTTGCAGAGTCTACCTAATTCTGCTTTCTATAACTTAACTTTGGCATTTTGTCAATGCAGAAAGAACATATTGTAATTGTAATTTATATTTATATAGTGCATTATCACCAACGGTCTCTAAGCGCTTGCTTTGGGAACCCGTCCTGGTTTTTCCCTGTGAGATAACCCGTACTGGGCACCCCCAAGGTGAAAGCCAGGCATCCCGCCGCGGGGGGGCCATAGTGGAGATTAAGCAAGCTATTGCCCGGAGTTGCAGAGTGTGAACCCGTGATTCGAGCAGGCACCGAAGCGAGAATTATCAAGTCCGTGGACATTTTGGGGTCAAGACCCTGCCGCGTCGGGAATTGAACCCTGGTCCCGGGTCTGACCTCTGCTTCATGGTCATTCCAGAGAACAGTAAGATGTTGGTCAAAATTGTACAGTTTTAATGATTCGTCACAATAAAGATTGACGGTAATTGCATCATCACTCATTATTATTGTTCATAACACTGTTGAAGCAGGAAACTGAGTGAAGCAAAGAGGTTGAAAATATACATCTGCTGTCAGCTACTGCCAGCAGAATAGAATTGAAGATATCTGTTTGTTCCAAGGTGACCTATGCGTTTCTATGCAAGAGGGAAATCAATTTTCACTGGACTTTTTTGTTATCACTGAGCAAAGGCATTTCTATTACTATTACAAAGTACTCTCAAATTAGACCTTCCAGACTTTGACCTAAGTATTCCTTCATTAAAATGCTAATTTGCAACCAGGCATAAAGGAAAAGTAACTCTGAATCTTCGATTGGGGCAAAGATGGAAAGATTGGTTAATGGGATTAGCTTTGCTACCTGAATACCCCTCTCTGCCACAATTCTAAGGAGTTGCTACCATTTGAGTAAGCACATTTTGGCATTTAGGGGCACGTTCGACTATAATAATCCTTCGATTGGCTATCATGCAAGCATTTGGCATTTATTAAATTAATGTAATAATTTTCTGTCTATAGCCAAGAACCAGCTACGCACTTCCACAGCGTGGAGACCAATGGTGGAACCTGCATTTTCTCGAGAGTAGATTAGCGGAGTTGCCTGTGTGTTTGCTTTCTAACTAGAACTCACAGGGAACTGCAGCTTTTATTGAAGAGGGTCTCTGGCTTAATTTCAAACACTTATTACATGATTGTGTGCCTGTAATCTAAACTGATTTAAAACATGTAATCTGCTTGACTTGTTAGAAAATGTCCTCGTATAGGGGCGTGGCTTAGCGCGCATCTAAGATGGCCGCACTTTCTTGAGCTCCGCCGGACTACCGGTGCGGACGCTCTTTTTAAAATGCTGTTCGGGTGATTTTCTGTTCACCAATCCACAGCATTAGGCGCGGAATAGCTCAGGAGCATTTGGGACAGCTCTCAGTTGATTTGGACGGTTTCCCTCAGCGTTACGCTGCGCAGTGATTTTCTCTTCACGTCAGAGATTCAAAATGGTGGCTGGCATGGAGGTCCCATCGTTACAAGGTCTGAGGGCATAAAATCAACTTGTTTGCATGCTGCTATATCAGGTTCTGGGTCTTTCGTGGGCTCGCTATTATATTTTGTCATTACATTCATGAAATGGAGACCGCTGACAGGATTTTCTCTGGAGTCATAACGCCTAATTAGTGGCCTACTATTCAACTGCCTGTACTTCATTGAGTGTATACAATCATATACCCAGCATGTATTTTGTTCATTTTTAAGTTTTGGAGCCTGTCCTGGTTATTGCTGATTGTGCAGAGTCTACTTAATTCTGCTTTCTATAACTTAACTTTGGCCGGTCCTCTCTGTTGTGTCAGCTACCTGTTAACGAATTGTCGTGGAGAGTCTTTGCGCTTGTCGATTTTTCACGCATTCCAGAGACGAATTGGCTTTTGTTCTCTCAGGCATTAATTCTTTGTTTCCCCCAAAGTCATTTTTACAGTACTCTGTGCTAATCACGCAACAGCTACGCACTTTTAGTCAGTTTGCGTGCCTACTGTGTGTGTTTCCAATAGCAGAAGGTATGGGTATCACTTCCAAGGACAGAGATTCTAAGGGGAATCTGAAGAGGTCTAAACAAATTTTACCACCCCAAATTTACCAGCTAAAAGGTAATTTGGACTCCGCTTCGACCTTAGACACTATTCTACTCAAACCAAATTCAGTTCATATTATAGCACAGAGTACCAAAACGAACACTGACTTGCTTCAAATTGAGGTGGCAGCAATTCAGAATGACCTCGGAAATCTTTCATTACACATCTCCAATGCAGAAACACGAATAGGTACTGTTGAGGACTTCACGAACAAGCAAGCTAAACATGTTCAAAGTATGGAGCGTTCTTTGGCTTCATTAAAGAGAGACCAGACTGAACAGGAAGACAAAAATCGTAGAGGTAACCTTCATATTTTTGGATTACCAGAAGACTGTGAGAAATCTGCTCCTTCAGTGTTTGATTTTCTGCTTACTTGGATCCCTACTGTTCTGAACATTTCATTTCACAAGGATTTTGAAATAGAGCGTGCTCATGGAGTTCCCACTTGTAAGCCTAAAACGTTATCTCCTCCAAGACCGGTGATCTTTAAACCTCTGCGCCATCAACACACTGAGCAGAGACTGACCCAAATGAGGAAGATTAAAACCTTACAATGGGAAGGTCACAGAATATCAATATCACAAGACTTTGCCAGAGACCCCATCATTTGTCGTAAAGGTTTATTGAATCTACGCAAAAGACTCGTAGATATGAATATTCAATTATCCTTTTCAGGTCCTTCACGTTTCAGAATAAGTTTCAGAGGTCGCCCACATATCTTTTATGAACCTTCAGAGCTTTCCACCTTCTTGGATAATCATTCTGAATCACAGATGGACTCTGATTCTCTTCCTGCCATTCTCGCCCTAGAATGACCTTCATTTTATGATAAGTTGGTTCCATCTTTTTTGTGCCTTACCATAAAGTGTGTGATTAATACTGCTCCTTTGTGCTCCTTTTTGTACTGGTAATTATGCACTGTAAAGACTGTTAGTTCTATATTGCTTACTCTCTACTAACTAATTTCTCCTTAACAGGTGCTGCGGTTTATCATATTTTTATGAATGTTTTTTGGTGTTTACATTCAATATGTTGGTACTATTTCCGTTTTCTATCTTGTTAACTTTTGGCTGTCAATGTGTCTCTTTTTCCCTTTTTCTCATTTTCTTTCTTATAATCTTTTTATGTCTCTGACCTATTTCAATCTCATTCCTGCTCCCTACTCAGTTGTTTCTTTCTTAGTTCATATTGATGACTTCTCTTCCTCACTATTTTTATGATAAAATAAGTATCTCTTCTTCTACTTTCCACTTTCTTTCTCTTTCTTTGCTCGTTCTTCTTTTATTCATGCTCTCTGTTTGTCTATTCAACTTCTTGCTTGATTTTGTCCTCCTCTCTTTCTATGATTCTATGCTGGTGATATATTTTTTATGTTTTGTCGAGAGAAGTTGGCCTAACTGCTAGGGTGGTCGACCTCAAATCTGGGGAACTGGGTTAGAGTCTCGACAATGACGCTGAACATCCTGTAATTCTGGGCAAATAACTTAATCTCCCAGTGCCTAACAAAAATTAATGTGTCCTCATGTAATGCAACTGGTGCTATGAAAAGCGCTCTGATACTCGATTCGGGTCAAGTTCGCTCTATATAAATCTCTGTAAAATAAAATCTAAAAAAATGTGTGTTTACTATTTATCTGTTTTTTTATCCTCTATTGTTTTTCTTATGCACGTCTGCATTTTGTATGTACAATTTCATATATATGTATTTATTATTTTGATTATTTTTGCTTTCATTATATATGTATTCAAGTCATATATTACATGTTATGTAGAATTTGCTTTTTACTTCTTAATTTTCCACATACTATAGTATTTATTCCTAGATGCTATCAATTTTGTAGTGTTTGGTACGTTAACAGTTTGCGATTTATAATGTTTATAATGTTATCTATATTGCCTCAAATTGCTATTTATTACACCATCTATTAATATTTATTATGACTTAGACTGTTATTTATATTACCTGATATTGTTATTTATAATGCCTTTATTTGATATTTATCTGATATTGTTGTCTCACTTTTCTATTCAGCATATGATAATATGGTGATCGCTGATCAAATATGTTATAATTTTGAGAACTTGCATTATTTATTCTTATTGATGGATTATTGATAGTATGGTAGATATTAATAATTTTACATTTGTTCCGTTGCTTAATGAAATATTTATTGTTGAGCGTTCTGCATTGAGTTTGTTGGCCTCTGTGGTTGCTCCTCCACGTTATTTCCCCCATGCAAATTGTCTGTTACAGACATCCCCTTGTGGGAGGTTTCTTTTTTTATGATCCTTTTTTTCTTTGGAGTACTTTTGTTCTTTCTTTTCTTCCTCTCTTTCTACCTTTCCTTCTCTGGGGACTTCTGTTTCGGTACATGTTTTATGATTTTTGTGCTCTTCTTTTACCCCTATACCTGAAGATCTGTTGGTTACCCTTCTCTTTTTTCTTCATCAGATGTTTTTATCTGTGTTGTCTTAAGTTTATCTATGACTGGTTTAAATGTAGTCTCACTTAATGTTCGTGGGTTGAATCACCCTGTCAAAAGGGCCAAGATCCTAGATTATTGCAAGATCTTATCTGGCGATGTTGTTCTACTTCAGGAGACTAAGATAGTCTTCAGAGAAGCTTTGCTTTTGCAGAAGGAGTGGGTTCTTGATGTTACTTGTTCTGAAGCTTCTGGTAAAAAGAATGGGGTTGTGACTTTAATTTCCCAAAACTCTGGACTGTCTATTGTTACTGCTGAACATGATACCTATGGGAGATATTACTTACTCGCTTGTCCAATGGTTCAGATGATTTGTATATCATGAATATATATGCCCCCCACAATGATGAACCTCTTTTTTGGTGTGCCATAAATAAAAAACTTTCTGATATTCCTAAGGATGCTTGAACAATTCTTGGCAGTGATTTTAATTTGCCCTTGGATCCTTTGTTGGATAGGCATTCTGCTTTCAAATGTTGTCCTAATAGTTGCATAAACATTTGCTCAGTATGTGTTCTTCTCATCAGCTTATTGACGCTTGGAGGGTTCATAATCCTACGGGTATCGATTTCACGTTTTTCTCCTCTTCACATTCTAGTTTTTCTTGTATCCATCATCTTCTAGTTGATGCTGCTCCCTTAAAACATACCATAAATGTTATGATCCATCCAATAGTCATTTCTGATCATGCTGCGTTTTCTTTGACTATCCTTAATCTTACAGACAAGAGAGGCCCTCGTAATTGGCGTCTTAACACAGAAATTTTGGACGATAATTAATGCGCTTATTGAGGAAATCGATAAGTTCTTCAAAGATTATGAGTCTTCTGTAAATTCCCCAATTGTACTATGGGATGCATTTTAAGTGTACTATTCGGGGTCATATTATCAAAAAATTGTCATAAAGGAATAGTGACATCAGAAAGTCACTGCAATCTCTAGGGGATGAGATCAAGCGTAAGGAGGTGCTATATCGAAGCTCTAATGATAAGTCTCTTTTAACCCTGTAGTCACTAAAAGAGCTTATATTGGTGTCCACGCTCAAAAATCTCGACATTTGTTACTACGAAATAGAGCTGGTAAGTTATTGGCTGCACCTTAAAATATAAGAATACTAATGTCAAGGCTACCCAGATTTCTTATATTAATGTAAGAATTGTTCTAAGAAATTCCATACACAAGAAATACTTGAAGTCTTTTGTAATTTTTATGAAAAATTATACACTCCTAAAGATCAATGCAACAGTTCTGTTTGTCAGTAGTTTCTGAATTCCATTCTTACGAATACTGTTTCACATTCTGATATGAATGATCTGGGGAAATGAATTGAGACTGACAAGATAATTCAGGCTATTAAGGCTACTTAGTTGGGGAAGGCTCCGGGGCCTGATGGGTTCCCTATTGCTTTTTATAAAACAGTTGTGTAGTAATGAGGTCCACGCAGGTAGGATGAAATTCATGAAGCTTTATTGAAGATAGTTACATGTAGAATAGTTCCAG
The DNA here is from genome assembly GCF_964261635.1 of Lissotriton helveticus. Lineage (NCBI taxonomy): Eukaryota > Metazoa > Chordata > Amphibia > Caudata > Salamandridae > Lissotriton > Lissotriton helveticus. The sequence goes on along the minus strand of NC_136063.1, from coordinate 1,056,998,594 downwards.
TACAGCAAGTAGTAAAGTTCTGTAAAGCTGCCACACCAGGAGCAGCCTGCATGCTGCTCAGCCCATTCTCAACTGTCACTCCCAACCTCTCAGGCACCCAACATTCCAATCACATGATCACTCCAACATTCTGTGCAGCACACACACAAACACACTAGCTGAGCAGGGGGTGGAAACAACCTTGGGGTGAGCACCCAATGATGACTAGATGCCGCTGTGCATGGCGCTTTATTCGGTGCATGTGAGTGTTGAAGTGAGCTTGTCACTGGAATCCAGTGTGAGAATGCCAGGTTTCCACAGTACAGTGTGCACTATACATATACCAAAAAGCATGCGGGCAAGAGACCTAAGGTGCACACACTTGAGAAAAGCTCTGTAACATTGAATCCGACGTCAGTTGGTTCTGTTCAAGTTCAACAAAAATGGACAGAAGACGATAAACTGTATGGGAAACAGACACTGTGGAAATCTTGCAACTGAACACATCTTCTTTTCTAACGAGGTAAAACAACATGCTCTAACAGTACCTTTAATAGGCAAAGTTTGTTAGAGCTACAAGGCTTTACAGCAGAAATGGCCCCAACTAAAACTTCGGAGTGAGACAGGGTTCACCTGACGTTCACTGCTTGCGATTTTACACTTGTGCACATTCTGCCTCTGTGCAGCTACGTGTCTCATAAAACACCGAAGCACCGTAGTGGCAAGTTCAGACATATTAATGTAGTAAGAATTCACCAGCGCTGTGTTGCTTCTCAATGCATGATTGTCAGCAGAGACCATTTCCCCCATTCTTGTTGACTGGATTGTTTAGCCAAATTCCATGCTACAGAATGTGCTCAGGATCACCCAATGTAGCGGGCGCAATGCACAGGGTAAGCTGCAGAGATCCCTGACAGACACAGAAAAACACTCTTGACAATGTCAATGTAATATGCAGCCAGTCCTTTCATGACAACATCTTCTTACCTCCGTTTTGAAATAATGGTGAGATAAACAGTTGTCTGAAAGTTGTTGAAATCGTACTACAGAATGCATTGGTTAAACCAAAGTTCATCTAAAGATGACAGTGAGCGCAGCACGCTTAGATTGGGGCTGTCTGATGGAAAGACAGCGGTGTGGCTGCAGGGCATTGCGACTCATTTTAACATGTTTCTTGTTAACGTCCTCTGTATTCTGACAGGAACATCTTGCTATCTTCTTGTCGTGTTTGCTTTACTCTGAAGAACATCTTGGTTTCACTTTTTTGTTTTTCTATGGATACGTTGCCGGACTCTGTAGGAAATTTCATCTTCAGGTCCTTTTCTGTTCGCCAGGTCCCTGAGATCCGCTTGCAGCACGTTGGTATTCACCAACTGGTCGCTAAAATAAATGTAGTAATGAGGTCCACCCAGGTAGGATGAAATTCAGGAAGCTTTATTGAAGATAGTTACATGTATATTAGTTCCAGTACAGCAGGTAGTAAAGTTCTGTAAAGCTGCCCCACCAGGAGCAGCCTGCATGCTGCTCAGCCCATTCTCAACTGTCACTCCCAACCTCTAAGGCACCCAACATTCCAATTGCATCATCACTCCAACATTCTGTGCAGCACACACACAAACACACTGGCTGTAGTGTAGGATACTACAGTTTTCTTCCTCAATAATTAAATATCTTAAAGACGTTTTCGATCATTTTGTCTTTTCTGGCAAGGTCTCAGGCTCAGCTGCTGAGGCTACTATTGTCGTGATCCTGAAAGATGGAAAGGATCATTCTGACCCTAAAAATTTCCGTCCATTTTCATTATTATATATGGAAGCTAAAATGTTTGCCAAGATCTTGGCTAAGCGTCTAGAAGGTCACATCCCTAGCCTTATTCATGATTTCCAAACTGGTTTTGTTAAGGGGAGACTTGCTAGAGACAATATCCGAACCTTTTGTCATATTTTGGAGAAAGCAAAGCTTCATACATTACCTTCGGCGGCGATTGACCTTGACGCCGAAAAGGCTTTCGACAAAGTCTCTTGGCCTTTTTTACAAGCAGTGCTTGAATTCCATAACCTAGGGGACTCTTTTATCAATATGGTAATGTCTCTCTATGGGCAGGCAAAAGCTAACATCAGAGTTAAAGGGCCTACTTCTTCCTCTTTTAAATCTCCGTCAGGGCACTAGACAAGGGTGCCCTTTATCACCCCTTCTTTTTTTATTGTCTATAGACCAACTCCTTTGTTTACTCAACTTGAACTTGAACCAAGGTATTAAAGGTTTTGGTCCACATACGCTTAAAACAGCCACCTATGCGGATGATGTTCTTATCTTTTCAGGAGATATTGTTGCTGCGATTCCGGTTATTCCTGATACCAATCAGAGAGTTTTCGCTTGTTTCTGGATATACTTTAAACAAAGAGAAGACGTAAATGTTCCCCCTCAATTTGTTGTGTTTCCCTTCTTACATGGGCGAATGAGGATTTAAATGGCAGTCGACTCGTATTAAATATCTAAGAATTTGGTTTTGTAAAGACCTTTCAGATACTATTTTTTATTTTGAATCCCACATCATAGCTAAAGTTAAAGATCTTTAGTCCTATTGGTCTCCTAAATATATAACCCGGTGGGGAAGATTTCAAAACTCTTAAGATGAGGATAACTCTGATTATCAATTTCCTTTCCTCCATGTTATCCATCAAGCTTTCTTCTTCCTTTTTCCATGAGATTGATTCACTCACTTCAAATATTTTGTGGCGTGATAAACGAGCTAGAATTGCTTATTAACACCTTAGAAAGCCCTCTGTTCTGGGTGGTTGTAATCTTCCAGATTGGAATTTGTATCAAATCGCCTTCGTAGCCTCTCAAGGTGCTATCTAGTTCCTACCAGACTTCCATCACACACCTCCGTGGATTTATATTGAACGACAATTGTGTACTCCTCTTTCTACTTCTTCGTTTCCCTTCGTATCATATTTGACACAATTAATACTCTAAAATATATTGACAAAAAGGTAATGAAACCTATTCATAAATCGAGGTGGTCCTCGTTATGGTACAATCCTAAAACTGTTACTGATATTGATCCTGATACGATTTCTTCGTGGGCTGCTAGTGGTATTAGATTGGTAAAAGATCTTTATGATTCCAATCACAACCCTCTTCCTTTCTCTTCTTTGGCTAGAGAATATAATCTTAATAATATGGATTTTTATTATTTTCGGGAATTAAAGGTTGCTCCCTCCAAGGTAGCCTTTTCTACAGATTTGATTACTGACTCACTTCTCTATATGTAGTCTCGCTCAGGCCATACTGCTTCGAAAAATATATAAGTTACTATCTGCCCCATCTCGTTCACAGTCTACAATCACACATGATAAATGGTCTCATCATTTTGAAAATGATATTTTTAAACATATTTCACAAGAGACATGGCAATTGATTGGGAAGTTATCCCTCCGTAATAAGATTGCTCCTTCTCTTAACAAATCAACATTCTTTACATTAAATCTCCTACATTGGACCCCTGCGCGTTTACATAAATTGAAACTAAGGGATAGCAATCTTTGTTGGAATTGTAATTTGGAACCAGGCACTCATCAACATATGTTTTTTTAATGTAAATTACTACAATCCTTTTCGGGTTTAGTACAGAAACATTTATCACTAATTTTTAACATTTCTTTAGAGCTTTCTTTACCTTTGAGTCTGTTGGGTCTGTGGTCTACAATTATTCCTTCACCCCTTGATAATACAGACATGCAGTTATTGGATTTACTTTTATCCATTGCTGTAAAAGTTATACTAACTGAATGGAAATCTTTTCATGGTATCTCTTATCATACCTGGTGGGCATGGGTATCATACCTTTGTGGAGCTCATACTTTTGTTGAGGAGAAACACTACTCGCCATCCATTTCTAGTAATGTTTGGCGGTCACTGGACAATTATACGAATTTGTTCTCTCAGGGGATTGTAGCTCAGTATCCCTTTATTTCTATTCTTTAAGTTGTTTTTTATATTGAAGCAGTTGTCCCCACCTCTTCCTTTCTTCTTTCTTCTTTTCTTTTCTTTTTTCTGACTTTCTCTTCCTTTTTTTCTCTGCTTTCTTTCCTTTACTATGCAATATTTATTAAGCAATATGACAGGCTATGACCTAAACATATTTATACTGGCGATCTTATTTATTCTTTTTTTCCCTGGGTTTTGTATTATTATCTGATGCAATTTAGAACATATAACAAGTGTCATTTATTTATATATTGTATTTCCCTAGCCTATATAACGATATGCTTTCGCTCCTTTCTTATCCCAGTTCATTCATCTTTGACATGAAATCTGTTTTTTAATTCTGTAACACTTCGATTTTAATTTAGCATATATTTTTAATGCTATGTTGTATTGCAATGCATTATAAATGTATTATCTCTTTTAAATAACAATAAAATAGTTGGAACAAAAAATAAAGTATCCCGTATTTTTTTAATTGGGTTTTTCGGGCAGATATTTCTAGTATTGTGTATCATCTGCAAAAATAAGGTAGTCCGTTGAATGCTCGCAGCTGAGAAGTGAATTATCAGCAGGCCATGGCCAATGCTGGCGAGGATTACTTACCCTTCCATCACTCCAAGGTTGATAAGTTGAGTGATATTGCACTGGAAATAGAAACATCTGCTATTGACAGCATATAGAAGCAGCAGAAATGTGGCACTATATTTATTTAAACTTGTATTGCGCACAGCTACCCTCAATGGGTTTCCCGGCGCCAGAGATAGATAAAAGAAAGAGACAAGCAAAAGGCACGAAACAGAGCTGGCTGTGCAGGGAATTTAATTAAACAAAAGGGTCTTCAGTTTTTTTCGGAATGAAAGGAGATCGGTCTCAACTTTCAGAGCCGACGGGAGGGCATTCCACATCTTTGGGCCAAGATAAGAAAAAGAGCTGCCACCCATTTTGGCCAGTCTAATTCTGGGAACAAGGAAATCGCCACTAGTGGAAGATCTTAGAGTTCGACCAGGCTTATAGTCTTGAACCAGGTTCTGCAGGTATTTGGGGGCAGAACCCTGCCTGATTTTAAAAAGGAGGCATAAGGTTTTAAATTTTACACGATTCGGAACTCTAAGCCAATGAAGATCACGCAGAGCCTGAACTGCGGAAGATCTCCGAGGTACATTACACAATAAACGGGATGCCGAGTTTTGCATAAATAATAAACAGCAATGGCTAAAGAATGGTCTTGAATGCAGGCCAACTCAGGTTTTCTGCCTATCACATTGTGTCCTGCCTTTACAAAAGCAAGCTATTATTATTACTATTGACATAATTAGAATTAATGTTAGTTGTAAAGTAACGTATTGTTATTAATCTCATAACATGATAATCAGGAATGCACTTATAGGTATGCATAATGGAATGATTCGTGAACATAGAACATAAAGGAACAGTACTGAACACATGCTAGCTAGAGTGCGTTTTGCAAAAGTAGTGCCTGGGGTTTTGAGGTGATTTGTCACATGGCCACTTAAAGTTGGCCTTTGTAAATTGGCCAATGATAAATATGACAGAATGCGAGGAGAGTGTGGGCTACGAAAGAAAAACTACAAAAAATGAAACTATAAACCTCCACCATGTGTCATTATGTGGTGGCTTCATTGTCCTTTAAATCCATTGGGAAGTTCCCATGATACATAGTTCAGATCGAAATCTCACGGGTCTCCCCCTGCGCCCTGTTAACCTTTTCCATGCTAATGACAAGGTGAACTCGTCATGAGGCACACTGGAGCTGTGCTCATGACAAGGTCAACTCGTCATGTATAATGGGATTATCAAACATTCAGCACAGGAGGGGAAAAGCCTTAGCAGCCAAGGTGTTAAAGAAGTACTTTTGCCTTCCGGTGTGAAGAAAGATTACAAAGGAAAAGGAGCCGTCGTGATCTCGAACCTTTTCTGGTTTGATAGCAGTTTGGTGATCTTTCAGAATGCTGGCTGCACACGTCGATCTGCAGATAGATCCCTTGCTGCACTGCATTTTCCCTTAGACTAGACGACGCTTAAAGATGTCCCAGCAGATTTGTTTTAAAGAAAGATTGCGTCATTGATTTTAAGTGCTCGCTAAATATTGAAGGTTGTACTGACAGGGTGATTATGTGGATCAGGGACCCTCCCCTTCACCCCTTCAATAAACGAATAATGACTTGCAACTGACCAGTCATGCCCTTAAGGTGATGGTGGGGATGCACTCACAGTGGTCTCTCGTAAGACAGCAATCGATCGATGGCATTGGTGATAATTGCAAAAGCACACCAGTCCAGAAGCACGGCGGGAGGTTAACATAGAATGAACTCTTAGTGCAATCCAAGTGTCACAGGCAGTAGTAGTAAATCTTTATTCAGTTTATATCAAAAAAGAGCACAACACAGACTACCGAACAATATATAAGAGAATACATCAAATCACTTAAAATATTTTTAAAAATACAACAATACTTAAAAATGCCATTAAAAAAAGAAAGAACAATAAAAGCATCAGTTAGAATAAAAAGTGTAATTACTCCACCATGTCCTCAACTTAATAGCAGCCAATAACAAGAATTTACAATGCAATAGGTCTCGCATTTACGCAAGTTTGAGCTATTGGCATTGTAAATGACAATGCCTTTTGTTTATGTTTTGGTTTTTAAAACATAAATAGAAGGCATTGTCATTTACAATGCTAATAGTTTAAACTCTCACAAAAGTGAGACCAATTGCATTGCAAATGCTTGTTAACACAAGGAGAGCACTGACTCACAGCATGCTTCCTTTCAAAGTTAAATTACGGTTTCTGCAGCAGACATACTTTCCTCCCATTCGACAACCAAACATCTGCTAAAGCAAGGGTATCTCACCTCAGCTCTGGAACCTAAATGAGTGACTACCAAGCAAAACAATTTACACTGCATGGATACCCCAGAAACGTGCTAAAGTTAGTAATGAAGTTCAGTTTATACAGAAGACAACAGTGGGGAGAAGTAGGGGAGTGCTTGCAGAGAAGGGACCTGTCAAATAGGAATACAAGGGCTGATTGGTTTCATTTCAACAAAGGAGTGGACGAGCCGCATTCTAGAAGCACATACGAATTGAAGGGCAATTTATAGGAGCAACTTATAAACTGCAGTTAAGAGGCAAACATTTGTTATTTACAATTACCGTGGGTGGAAGCTCTTCTCGATCAATCATTAAACAGCGGGACAGGTGCATAAATAACAAGACAGTGAGCAAAGGCGCTATATAAAGACAAGTTGCTTGAAAAACAAAAGGCAGTGAGACACTCCCCCTCCACACTGACACAATAAGAACAACCAACTCTGCCCATTACTCAAATTAATTCGGCCCATTTCTGGGCTGCAAATGGCATGGAATGTGAAAGTCTAGGAGATTTTTTTTAAAAAAGGCAAGTAATTGGTGATAGATGGCATGGCTCTCTCCCTCCAGCAGCTCTAGTGCTATCGTGTTTTTTTAGTTTGTTTGCTAAACGATCCCTTTACAGCAAGTTTGCTGCCTCTGATCACAAGAATGAAATGGACACGCTTTTTACCGTCTCCGCAGTACCTGTCGTGATGGTTCGAGTGGGAAACATCCTTAACAACGATAATTGTATAACGACTTACCTGAACAACGAAGCCGGAACCACGAATTTCTTAAACCATGACTTTCATTAAGCACGACTTCCCTGAACCACGAGTCTATCCACTACACTCCTAAGAATTAAGGGAACATTAGGAGGGGTCTCCCCCCAAAAAAAGGAAAAATAAAAAAAAGCTAATGGTATGCGTTGTAAAAAAAAAAAAAAAAAAGTAGATTTAGATCCATTTATTTTTTACGAGTGGTTCACTCTAGAAGAATTGTAATTACAATAGTGCCATCTACTGGCAAAACACGAGATGTTAAATTTCGTGGTTTAGGAAGTTGTGTTAAAAAAAAGTAGTGGTTGAGAAAATCTCGTGGTTAGGCTTTCGTGGTTAAGGAAGCCGTGGTTTAGGCAGTAGTTGTTTAGACATACAACCGGTTCGAGTGTTTTATGCACATCCTTGTGGTACTCGAGGACACAAAAATTCAACACTTGGACTAGTTTTCAATAAATCCGTCAGAGATGAAAACATGCTCGTCCTAAATGTGGCATGAAACAGCAGCATGCCTCTCAGGGCTATGAACCGCAGCTTAACGCTGGACCCTCGGGCCTGACAGCTGCCCAGAGGTGAGTCTCAGCAGCCTGTGAAATTCAATCTCCCTCTGTTACAGGTGTTGAAGCATCCTGATGGGCGCTAGTCGGGCGTTAATCACCGCGTCAAGAGAAGTGCTCTCAGCTACGAGGCGTCATGTTTTGAAGAGATTAGCAGAAGAATTCGGGGGATCCCGGGTGGGCCTGCTTCCCCCTTGAACCCGAGCTGTGACGCGCAGCGCCTAAAGCTGCAACTCTACAGGAACTCACCCAACATGACATGCATGCGTGACTCAATTACATGCTCCGTCTCGTGTTTTCTTTTCCCACCGCTGAGTGATCAGTTGCTTTTGACTCCTTACGGGGGGGGGAGGGAGAAAGGAGGGGTGCATGGAAGGGCATGCGCAGGGCAGAGGGTTTACGCTGAAGAAGCAGTGTTGCCGGCGGGGGCGAAACCAGGAAGTCAGGCATCCTTGCCCGTGACATGGGCGGGGCCTGTGACGCGGCCGGAAGAGCCCGGTGTTGCTCGTTGATGCGGGGCTCCCATCATGGAGGGAGAGCCCCGCGGTAGCGTGAAAATCCAGAGAAGTGCCCCGCGTGTGGAGATGCGGCAGAGAAAACGAGCGCAGCGAGGCGACGCGACAAAGAGCACGGTGAGGGGAGGGGGGATATGTGCATCTGTGTGTGTGCGCGCATGTGTGCGCGTGAGCCCGTGAGTGGCGGTGGTGGGGGAGGGGGATGCGTGCGTGGCTGTGTGTGTGCACGTGAGCCCGTGGGGGGTGTGCGTGCGTGCGCTTATATGTGCCTGCGTCTGTGTGTGTGCCTGCCTGCCTGCGTTGTTTAGGTGGGAATCTGAGGCAGGGGATGTGCACGGCGCCGGGCTGGGCGTGCGCGCCCATGAGGAGAAGTCGACGCTCGTGCCCGACCCCTGTCTCAGATTCCCAGGAGACGGGCGGCTATAGTTGTCGAGCTAGACGCATGCTTCGCATGCATACTCTAGCTCGACCTAACGAGCTAGACGCATGCTTCGCATGTGTACTCTAGCTCGACCTAAAAACGTTTCTATTGTCAGTCAAATAAATTCAGACTGTAGTAACTGAAGATAAAATAAAGCAGATCTGCACCTCCTGATGTTTAAAGATCTAAGCAATGGTAAAAGAAATCTCTTCCAGCGTAGATCATAGAATGGACAAAACACCAGGAAGTGTAACATTGATTGTTTGGATTGCGAATCACAGGGACACGGTTCCAGATCTGAATCGCTGTGGGCATGTCTAGGGTAAGAAACTAAAAGTTGCACCAATCCAAATCTAAACCTAATCAGATAAAAATGCAGTGCGGTGCGGTAATGCATATAGATGGGACCCCATCTGCTCAGTGATTGCCAAGTGATATTAAGTTGCCACACTCTTTTTACTTAGATCTTAGGCCATGCTAATTCCGCGCCAACATGGCAAAGGTTTTTAAGGTTTTCTTGAGAATAGCGGCAGTGTTCTGCGTGCTGGGAAATCAACCCTGCCTCCCCAGCAGAGTAAATTGCTTTTTGGTGTGCTGAAGCCAGGTAACACGATGGGCATAATCCAGACACATACAATCAGTGATTGTGTCCTGGTTCAGCTGGGTTTCCGGTGTAGTCCATATAGAATGTCACAAAAACAACAGGGTAAGCTTGACATCATCTGACAGGCATAGGTGGGGACTAAATAAGGAACAGAAATTAATCTCCTCAAGAACCCATTCTCACTGGTCTGTAAAAGTGTGGTGTTTACATAACTCCAGATACCTGCACCGTAACTGCAGACGGAACAGGACCGGGCCTTGTAGGTATTAATCCACACATCCAGAGGCATAGGCCCTAACCTCCTACAAAACCACAATTGCTTCTATAGGTTTATCAAACTGCAATTTTCTGATCATACTAAGATGTGACCAGATGGATTTAGATTCTAAAGGCACCCCTAAGTACACAAAGGAAGGGACAGATGAGATTCTAGTTCCGTTTATAAAACAGGAAGACAGTTTACCTTGAGAGCGTCCACATGTCATAGTATGTGGCTTATGATGTTGGTTGAGAAGCCAAGAGCACTCATAAATGAGACAAATGTATTTAGCCGCTTCTATAGACCCACAGCTGCTCTTGAAATTTTAACACAGTCATCTGCGTATAATAAAGCAGGGATGCCCTTGGAACCTACCCTCAGCACATCTGCATCCACATCTAACAAATAATCAACCAGATTGTTAACATACTTACAACAAGCATTTACAATGCAATGGTTTTGCCTTTGTTAAAGTTAGAGCTATTGGCATTGCTCTTGACATTTTTTTTATTTTAGTTTTTTTTAACATAAATAAATGGCATTGTCATTTACAATAGCAGGGCACAGGGAAGGGGGGGCGAGGAGAGACGAAGGAGAGCTGCGGGCTCAGGGAAGGGGGGCGAGGAGAGACGAAGGAGAGCTGCGGGCTCTTGTTGTAATGCTTGCATGGATGAGTTGGTGGATGCATGGATGGGTGCATGCATGGATGGGTGTATGGATGGGTGTATGGATAGATGCATGGATGGGTGGATGGATAGATGCATATATACAGCCAATCCCTCAACAATTTATGCAATCCACCAACCCATCCAACCAACAACCCATCCATGCATCCACCCATACATCCATGCATCATGCATACATCCATCCAGCATTCATCCACCCACTGCGTCCCACTTCGACCCCTCTAAATATAACTCATTTTTTCTGTATATAGAGATGACTGTATTCACTAGTATATGCAGTAGACCTTTCTACTCTAACATTCCTATGTGACTCTTGCAGTACATCTATTCATATCCTTTCCATATGTATATAGAAATATAACGAGAATCAACAGTCTCTTCTTTGTGTGACTACATCTAGTACATTTCAATTGTTTTCCTCTTTGTATCTTTTACTTAACGCATGTAAATCAAAGTCCTTAGGTTTGGCAACTGGTTCTTATGTAAAGCGCTCCGACACCTTCGGGTAAAGTTCGCGCTACATAAAATCACATTAAATAAAACTTTACCCTACAAATCCAACCATCCATTTGTGCCTAGGCTTACATTTTACGGCCTCGAAGCACACAGACAAGGGACAGTTTACTAAGTCGAGGCTTTGTAGGGTGCATGGCAGGGGACAGTTTTAGGCGCCAAGGGAGGGTAGGGAGCAGAGAGTACTTCACGGAGGTAGGGGGCAGTTTTTTATGGTTCAGGGCAGGGTGCTGCGGTACTTTTTGGAGCATGGCCTTATTTTAAAGGGCTCAGTTCAGGTGGAGGAACGGCACAAAACACCAGGCAGACAGAGGGCAGAAGGACACAAAAACGAGGGGAAACAATTATAACTGCTGGGAAAAGACATCACCGACAGAAGCCTGCTCCCAAAAAGCTTAAGCGCTAACACACCAAATAACAATACAGAAAATGTGTAACAGGACATAACTAAGTGAGATTGGATTGGACTGCTTTGTAAAGCAGAGGCCGTGATTTGTTCACCCCCTGGCTGGTGGTTATTGGTGCAATACATGTGTGAGAAGGGTACGAGGGCTTGCACAAGACTGTCACTAATGTGCACTGAAGGAAAACATGTTGAAAACCTGCCCTTGTTTTAGTCTGGTGGGCTTTTTTCTTGACCCTGAGAGGACAGGCGAGTCTGGAGGGGTGCTCCGGACTTCACAATGACTTGCACATTATTATGCACACTCAGCAGTTTTCATTCCAGTGGTGGCGGCCGGTCACCTCTGGGAGCCGGTGGCTGCCCTGGCGAGTCTGGAGGGGTGCTCCGGACTTCACACTGACTTGCACATTATTATGCACACTCAGCAGTTTTCATTACAGTGGTGGAGGCCGGCCACCTCTGGGAGCCGGTGGCTGCCCTGTAAGGGAGGGTTGTTGAGCGTGGCTTCCAGGCGCACAAAGGGCGGCTTGTTGTCTGAAGGGGCCGACGCGGCGAGCACCAGGCCCGGTCAGACCGGGTGACTCAAGCTCCTCTAGTGGCAGGCGAGAATGCACATTCATTTTGTTATTTATTTACCTGATTTTTATATCGCAGATAATAAAGTAGAGGGCTGACATGCCCGCCTTGAAAACAATTGCACTGTGTGATTTCTTTTTTTGGTACAACTGTCTCTAATTAGACGGGGTGAAGGTGTGGGGCCGCACACCCCCAGGGCCATATCCAATTAAGGTACTCGGGGTCGTGAAGGGGTTGCTTTCTCAGAGAAACTTTAAAAACGAATGATTTAATGTAGTATATTTTAGTTTTCATTTGCGTTTTATAAATCGTTCTTATTAAAAGATGTTTTCAGAAGTGCGCCGAATGGATGGTTGATTGACAGGTAGAACGTCGTGCGTCGGGGTACAGCCAAAGCAATTATGTTGCTCTACAGTAACAATAACCATTTATGTAGCGCACACCAGAAACCGAATTGACGGCAGGCGCTTTAATGATAGATGGTATTATTGCTCAGCTAACGGGCACTAAATGTCTCCACCTAGAATGATTCATTTGTCCAGTCAGGGCTAGTGCTGTGACCTGCGGTGCTCGGAGCAGGCGCTTTATCCACTGAGCTCTTTGCCGCCTGCGTGATAAACCTCCAGCCTCAGTGCCAGAGTGCCAGGGAGTAGACAGAGGGGACAAGGGGAGCTTGAGAGCAGGCATTCCCTCCTGGAGCTCCTTAACACACTCTTTCTATGCAGGAAGCGGGAGGGGGGGTTGGGAAAGGAACGGCCAGCGGGAGGGGGGGGGAGCGGGAAAGGAACGGCCAGCGGGAGGGGGGGGCGGGAAACGAACCGACAGCGGGAGGGGGGACAGGAAAGGAAAGGAACCACTCACCTGGACTTCCTCGGCCGGCGGTCGGCCGCCAAATGGCCCAAACAAACCTCGACGAGCCCAAAAAAAAGCCCCGCCCACCGCTGCATGACGTGGCCAAAAGGGAAAAATTCTCGGGAACGCCCCCGAATCTGGTCCGGCCTTGACGGACAGATCCGGCTCCCAATGGCTAGCCTCCATTTATGGAGCTAGCCAATGGGAGGAGGGGGCGAGGAGGGGGCGGATACCCGACCCCACAGAGCAAAACATAAGATTTTGCTAGCGCATGCGTACTTCGTACGCATTGCCGAGGCAAAACCTAAAAAGAAAAGGGGCAAGTACGCAACCCTTTCTTACTGTACAATTGATTCTGATTGGAAAGGTGCATTCATCCATTGGTCCCATGCCTAATACAGCCCGCCAAATCTTCTTATAATTGGGCCAAAAGCTGAACTAATGGGAGCTCCACGTCCATCTTTAGCATTTTATCCCAAAGCGGCTCTCTGTTAACACAATCAAAGGCCAAGCTCAGGTCCAATCAAAGGCCAAGCTCAGGTCCATGAACGCTAAGTACAGATGGCCCATCTTAACCAGTGTGTATTTACTGAGAAGTAAATGCAGATTCAAATACGTGGATGACCTCATATTATATTTCAATAACCTTAATGAGAATTGCGACCCCTTACCCATTATTTTTACTACATTTCAGCAGCTCTCAGGTCTTTCCATAAATGAAAATAAGTCATGTGCGGATTTTTTCTCAGACAGGGCACAAGCTGATCCAATACGTTTTGGTCACTGGACATTCCAAATAGCGACCAACACTTGGATCCAGATCTATAGAGAGATGGAGGATATTCTAGATGGAAACCTACATCGAGCTATTGCGGCGCCTAAAGTGCAAATAAGATTCTGGACCTCGCTGCCAATATCGGAGCCAGGACGAGTAGCCATTGCCAAAATGGTGTTACTCCCTAGACTATTATATCATTTTACCAACCTACCTATTATTATTCCAGCACAGGTGTTTAAACTTCTAGATTCCCTTCCAATAGAACTAATATGGGGGGCGGGTCGTAGGCGGATAGGGCTTACTAAATTACAATTAGATACGAAACAAGGGGGATTGGGAGTACCAGACCAGAAAGCTTATTGTTATGCGGGTCAGCTGCAGTGGTTGGCGTAGCGTATTGGATTGCAGAACGCAATTTACAAGAAATCGCCATGTCTCGCCACGCTTGGGAAGGGGAGAATTACATACCCTCCTGCTACCACACAGCAAAATTCATCTGACAGTGCCACCTCTGCTGAGAACCCGAAACCGCTCCCAGGATGCTTGTTTTCGGTCCAGGGAAGACATGGCTTGGCAGTTCGGGCTGGACTGTTCCCATGAGGCACAGGGTCAGACTGATTTGAATATGGCCATGTCTGAACTGGGGTGGTGGAGTGAGCTAAAGAATGCTGATGGATTAAACCCAGATCAGTTGACTGGGGGTGAGTGTTTGATTTGCTCAAGCGCTCCGTCCATCATCCGCTTTGTTCACCGCTGCTGAGAACGGCAATATTGTATTGGAGAAAAGCAAAATGTTACACAAAGACACTGGCCCCTTATGCTCCTAATATCCCCCTAATGGGACTCCCTCTACCATCAGGGACGCTAACACTTAGGCATATATCTGCTTGGATGGAGGTGGGTGTGAATACAGTGGGCATGTTCTTTACGGATGAAGCATCGATGAACCATGACACATTCGTCAGAGCACAGGGGGTGCCGGACATACTATTTCTGCTCCATGCAAACATCACTAGATACATCCGTAAGGCTTAGGCCCCAGAAGGAATGGAACCCCCAACTCATGAGTTAACGCACATGCAATACTTGATGGGCAACAGTAGTCACTTGACAAAATGGTTGTACCAAGGGATTCGAGCACACACTGCAGTGTCACTCCAGGCCACTCGAGACAAATGGAACACAGACATAGGCTGTGTGCTCACTGATAAAGAATGGGGAACACTACTGGAATACCCAAAAAAGGTACCCAGGAATCCAAAATTTAAATTCCTACAGCTTATGATTGTCCACTGTGCCCACTTGACCCCGAACAAACTAAACGTATTGTTCGTATACATGGCGGATACCTGCCCCAGATGCCACTCCTCAGGTGCGGCTCAACCCCTTATGTTATAGGATTGTCCGAGATTAACCAATTACTGATTAAAGGTACATAGAATATTGAATAGTGTTGCTCCATCAAGGAGCAATGTTTCATTGGAGTATTGTCTGTTGGGCGTAGGCCCAGAGGGAAAGAAGGGTGGCCCTGCCTGCAAATTTGCAAATTTGGCTTTGATATTAGCTAAGAGAAATATTACTATGAGATGGAAGTCTGCCAAATCACCATCGGTATTAGATTGGTATAATGAAATGGTTAGTTGGGGTAGGGCAGAGGTGCTGAAGTTAAATGGTGGGAACATAGGAGATTACGTAAGAAGCCCCTCTCAATGGAATGGAACGTGATGTTGGAAGGGTTTATAGCTACAGATGTACAGGCACAATAAAAGGAGCCAAATGTGATTCCTGATATTGCTTACAGTAATATGTTGGGCAAAATGTGGGATGTGATACACTCATTACACAATACAAAGGATATGGAAATTAAATGTGTTTTCATGTATGAATGTTCATACTGTAATGCTGGCTGCCACGCATGTATAATGATGTAAGGTTGAGTCTGTATGGGGGGTGGGAGTGGGTGGAATAGTTCAGGTTTTGTTCTTACTATTACAGTGTAAACATACACGCTGGGCACAATTGCTTGTGTGAATTGTAAAGTCAAGAAAATAAAAATATGTTAAAAAAAAAAAGTAAATGCGGATTCAGGCACTGTTCGATGGTACTGAGGCCTTTTTTGAAACAACAGCGAAGATGCCCCTTTGGCCAACCCAAGTCTTCAGACGATCCAAAAGAATTCTTCTCAATATTGGAGCTGTAGAATAAATTAAAGAAATGGGATGATAGCACTGCGGGTCGGTTCTATCTCCCTTCTTAAAGGTTGGTATGATAAGTAAGTTGAACCAGGACTTAGGTGGGACTGCAATTAATACATTCCTTAAGACATTCAGAATTTGGGGGACCCAGAAGGTCACATTATCTTTGGATGGCTCTATTGGGACCCCATCTGGGCCAGGAGTCTTGTTGCTTGGACTACGCTTTAATGCCAATTTGACTTCCTCTAATGTACACAGGGCCATCTCATAGATGCCTTGGGGCTCAAGGGTGGCACAGGATTAGTGCATCAGTCCGGGTCAGGAATACCATCATAAACCTTAGTGTAGTGCTCTACCCACTTGTGTTGCAATGTGTTAACATCCGTGGCACTGTTCCAGCTATCTCAAAAGGTTGAAGCATTAATTACTTTCCAAAAGAGAGAGGAGTCATTCCTTTAACTGCCTTCAGAAAAATGACGCCATGATTCCTCCCTTATGGCCGACTTCCTTTTCAGAACTCCTAGTTTGTAGAGTCATGACACAGCATTTGCTCCTTGGAGGCGCTGCTTCAGAGTTGTAATGTACAAACAGACAAACGTGTGCATATGATCAGTTAAATCTTTTATACACAATAGCGTTATTGCATGATTTATGTTGCAACATACACTTGAACAAGAAAGACTTGCCAGTGAGTCTTTGCTGCACTTGTAACGACCACATATTCAGAGCAGCACTAAAAGATGGGTTCAGGGCAGAGTCTGCACTTAAATAAATATCGATTAAATCTATCAAAGTAACTGCTGCCCCGATATCAGCCCCTGACCAAGCAGTTTCCAGGTCCGGTCGCCACATATAAATGGGGATGACAGCTGAAGAGTAACTGGAGGGGCACCACATTTTTCAGGGAGTCCCCGTGATTAGGCCCTACACAGCTGCGCTTCCATTTCTATATCTGCACTGACGCCACTTTTCTACTTCTAACCCCAGTTCTTTCTATGACTGGTACTCTTGAGCAAGCCTCAGTGGAGGACGGGCTCTCCAGGCAGGTATGCCACACCAAGCTCCCACTACATGGTTGATGATTCGCGTATAAAGTATTTTGTAAATCTTAAATTCCAAATTTATTTGCAGTTTTACACATTTTTGGTTTAGTATTTAATGTCATTTTATTGGTTCCTTTTCAATCCGGATCCTATTTTTATTGTGTCTTGTGCTAGTTTTACATTTATAGAATCATTGCCATATCGGCAATTTTACCTGGCTTTAGATTTTGTATTTTCACTTTAAATTGTTAAATGTGAGTTTCACAGTGACTACGGATTTTATAACAGTAGGTGAAGCATGCCTTGTATTCCTATCTTTAGTGCTATAAATATTTCACAAACATCTGTTTTCCAAACTTTAATGTATGAGTGAGACATGTACGATTTGCTGTAAGGGGCTGGAGAACTCTCTCCATGTTGAAGTTTCTTTGTTGTCTACGGATTCGATGATTCTAAAACAGGCACACAAAACTTGTATAACATGACCACCAAGCCAGTGCTTTGTCAACGCTGAGGCCAGTCTATATCAATGGAATACCGGTGTGTATGACTTGTTTCCATGCTTTCGCTTATGCACTGGGTCTTTGCTTAGGATTTGACCTCATGCTTTGCATAAAATGGTTAGGGTGATTGTCAGTGCCTAATACTTACATCACTTGCAGTCAATGCCTATCTGGTGGTAGGCCGAAATTGGGCCATTTTAGGATCATTTGTTTCTTGAGGCAAGTCTAATGGAAAGAAGGAACCAGTTGAGAGTGAATTATGTTGTCCACTTCATCATCCAGAGTCGAAACAGACAGGAAGCTGTGTTAGAGCATCACCTAATGATGGTAACAAATTACTTAAAAAGGCCTGAAAAAGACCCTGGCTTCATTTCTGTGGTACTTCAAGCAAGCAACTTTTTATTTTGCCTAGAGCTCTAAATGCTTTGCCCAATTTTTGTTAAGACTACAGCTCCAAATTTACTACTCTTTTCAAGACCACAACTCTGACTTTTAGCCCCAACAAGACTGCTAATGGCTCTTACTGGTTCTTTCTTTTCAGCATGCACACTTGCCTTCTGCTTGTGTCCGTACCTGCAGACTGGGCATGTAGCAACTATGAGAATATATAAATGTTTAGAGGTCCATTGAAGAAAATGAAGTGGTTAAGGGGCAGTACTTGTTAGTATAAATGGTTTGCTTCAGTATTCGACTGCTTGTCGTACTGTTTCTCCCTGTGAAGACCATGCTACCCTCAATTCTGCCTCAGGCTTTAACCGTTGTCATAGTCCACCCCTCAGGCCCATAACTCAAGAAGGCCGTTACCAACCATTTTAGCTCTCAGCAGCAGGCTACAATGCTATATTAACACTTTCAGAAGAGGGCAATGATGCTTACCTATTACCATGACTTGGTCAGGAAGAGTTGTGGCTAGTTATTATGAAACCACGTGCCTTTACTCAGGTCTCTATTGCCATAATAAATATACACAGAATGTGGGTAGAGTGCCTCTGTCCCTGCATTAGGATACAACCGTTTTTCAATAATAAAACAAATATCTAAAGTCAGTAGAAGGGATTCCTGTGAAGATAACCACTGCAGTAGAATTGAAGGATGTTTTTGTGGCACAAGATATAGTCTCCTTAAATCTGAAACATCGGCGAGGCAGCCGCAGTCGCTGTACTCAGGCAAATGACTCTGGCAGGAGAATCCCATCTTCTGCCGGCGCAGCAGCAATTATGAAGCAAGTTATTAAGTGTATACAGTGCTGCTCAGCAGACTTAAACGAGAAATATGGCGCGAAGCTGACCTCTCGCTCTTCTGTTGCAGAAACGTCAGCTCTGCTGGAGAGGAGGCCCGCCGAAGGATGAGGGAGTGTGACGGGCTTACTGATGCGCTGCTCTACGTGATCCAGGCTGCGCTCGGGAGCAGCGAGATTGATAGCAAGGTTTGTATTGTTCATTTGTCATCAATTTCGAACCAGTCATTAAGCCTAGGGGGTGTAAAGTGTAAAGGGGTGTTCCTTTTTCAACTTGGGCGTAGCTTGGTCAGTGAGAGGGGGGCGTTTTAGATTTTCCAAAATGTACGCTGCATAAAATGTTGTAATACAATATACGACAAGTCAGGGCTCAGGAGAGGGGTCTAAGGTCTGTGGAAAGAGAACGAAATGCAAGTAGGCATGGGGTATTAAGTGAGAGAAAGCACAATATTTGGTAAAAATAAGGACATTTTTGAAGACCGCCTAAAGAGAGAGGGAGAGAGTTCGTGTGCTTTTTGTTTGTATGTAAAATATTGCTGGTGAAAACTGACAGACATCTCATCATACCCGACTGAAAGCACCCGTACCCAACATTTTACCAGAAAATACATTTAATATAGGGGTGTAATACCCTAAACATCCCTCCTGAAGCTACGCCCTTGTTTTTCAAGCACGGTCTGAAACCGAGAGAGTAAAATAAATGATAACCCGGCTTTAACCCCTGTCCCTGTGGCACAAATGTAGAGAAGGCGGAACTCTTCAGTCCCATGTTTAAACGCATAGCGTTGTGGAGGCCGTTTATTGTCTGTAAAAATAAACGTACTGCTCCTTGCCAGGTAACTCTTAGCATATTTTTTTAAACAATAACGGCGTGATGTAAGTACATCAGCATCTCATTTGATCTGTTAAAACGCCCAAAGCTGAACACGTTTCTCTGGCAGGATGACACATTTACAGTGTATACATTGATTTCTATCTGTACTTAAATATGCTGTTATAAAATCACACATGCAAAAATAACAATTGATGGACAGAATGAAGAACAATGTCATACATTCCCCCCGTACAGAGATCTGGGCCTAAATCCATTGTGTTTTGCTCACCAGGATTGATTGATTGATTGTGGGTTTCTAAAAGCGCTAGAATCGACTCCCGAAGGAGTATCTCTGCGCTGTAGACCGCTGGGGAACCCGTCCTGGCTTTCCCTGTGAGATGGTCCCTACTGGGTATCTCCAAGGTGAAACCAGGCATCCCCGGCGTATGTGGGGGCCCGTTGTGGAGATGAGGCAAGCTAATGCCCAGAGTTGCCGAGTGTGATCCCTAGTTAGAGTAGGCACCGAGGCGAGAATTATCGAGTCCGTTGACCCTGGTCCAAGACCATGCCATTCCAGTTTAAACCCAGCCATATGCAAATCAGTCTTGACTGTGTTCCTCATGGGAACAGTCTAGCCCAAACTGCCAGACCGGGTTCTCCCTGGACTGGAAAACAAGCATCCTAGGACTGGTTTCGGGGTTTCAACCCTCATCAGCCAGGCTAGCTTGACTCCAGTGGCATGGAGAGACAGGACCCACGACTGGGCATACCTGTCCCACTTGGGGTGACAAATGCAAAAAGAACAATTGATGGACAGAATGTTGGACAATGTCAAACATTCACCCCAGTACAGAAATCTGGGCCTAAATTCATTGTTTTTTTGCTCCCCATGCCGTTCCAGTTTAAACCCAGCCATATGTTTTATAAAATCACATATCACAATCTCCTCTCCAGCACGGGATCATGTTGCGAAATGCTATACTGCTACTTGTAATACTTTGCCATTCTGATACCTGAACAAACTCAAGGAATTTCAATGACTTGTTTTACTTCCCTTCAAGCATAGTATGATGCATCACTGATGAATTTCAAACCCCGGCCTCTGCGACAGATTTGCTTCCCTATCTCCTTAATAGATGGCCACCTAGTTACCTCCACTGCTTCCCTGAGTCCTTCAATGTTACTTCAATCACTACACAATCTTCCTTCATGCTGTACAGACATGTTCTTATTCATCTTAAATAACTGCCATGGGTCCACACACACACACAGCCTTACCCATACTTGTAGCATTTCCAACCATAGCCACATCCCTAAGGCAAATCGAATCTTTCCGTTGCCGCACCACATTGGAAAGACCCTGGAGTCAGCATGGACATGCCTGACCATCTCCTCCACACTAAGGAGTTCTGCTTGATTATGTTACTTTTGCATCCATCATAATTCATTACGGAAGCAGGGTCACATTCTTTTAGCAGTACAAAAGGGGGTGGTGGTGATGGACGGAGCATCTGAATCAATCAAACACTCACACCCAGTCAAAAGATCTGGGTTTAATCCATCACCGTTCTTTAGCCCACTCTGCCACCCCAGTTCAGACATGGCTATATGCAAATCA
Organism: Lissotriton helveticus; assembly: GCF_964261635.1. Lineage (NCBI taxonomy): Eukaryota > Metazoa > Chordata > Amphibia > Caudata > Salamandridae > Lissotriton > Lissotriton helveticus. The sequence goes on along the minus strand of NC_136063.1, from coordinate 1,056,977,396 downwards.
GTCTGACCCTGTGCCTCATGGGAACAGTCCAGCCCGAACTGCCAAGCCATGCCTTCCCTGGACCGGAAACAAGCTTCCGAGGACCGGTTTCTGGCATTCCAGCCGTCTTCAGCCCGGCTTGCTTGAATCCAGTGGCAAAGTGAGCAAGGGACTCACGTCTGAGCATACCCTGCCACACTTATGGTGGCCAAAAGCAGTACAAAAGGGGGTGGTGATGGACGGAGCATCTGAATCAATCAAACACTCACACCCAGTCAAAAGATCTGGGTTTAATCCATCACCGTTCTTTAGCCCACTCTGCCACCCCAGTTCAGACATGGCTATATGCAAATCAGTCTGACCCTGTGCCTCATGGGAACAGTCCAGCCCGAACTGCCAAGCCATGCCTTCCCTGGACCGGAAACAAGCTTCCGAGGACCGGTTTCTGGCATTCCAGCCGTCTTCAGCCCCGGCTTGCTTGAATCCTTTACATTCTTTTAGCAATCAAAAGTGGATTGAAACTGTGGTGTAAAGAGTGTTGTGCAGTACTCGCACAACATATCCTACGTGCTTCTTTCCAATGCTAATTTGTTTGATAGAACTAGCAGGATGCAATCATTTGGGTTTTCAGGCTTAACTGCCCCATTACTTAGGATTGCAGTTGAAGGTGTGATATTGTCATATATCATGTTCTGTTAAGAATTCTTCCTCTGCAGCAGGCTGAAACTCGCTGCGAATTGGATAGAAAGGGGTCGATTTTCAAACATTTTGGACTGGGTTAGCGTCACAAAAGTGACTCTAACCAGCACAAAATGTATTTTTACCAATGAACTTTCCTGCGCAAAACTTGTTTTCTGTTGGAAAGTACCCTACAAGTAACGCAAAGCACTGCTTTGCGTTCTTAGCACCAAGGATGCGTTACATGGGTGGTACATGCGCATTTCCATGCAACCACAAATGGCTTTTGATGCAGAACCCTATCTAAAAACAATTGTAAACAGGGTTTTGCTCCACAAGTTACTGCCATCTGAAAGGAGGCGTGAATAGGAGAAATGTTTTAATTTCTCCTTTCTTTTCCAACTTTTTTAATTTTTTAATTTTGTTTATTTCGTCTGGTCAATAGTACAGTTCACACACATTGTAGTATTGTTTCATCTACAAGGTACCCATCATGTTATATGTGATCTTAACATGTACAATGAGAAAATACTTTTGTTTCATGCAATTGTAGTGTAGTACCTATATTCCCAATAGGCTCTGCGCATTGGAATAACATAAACAATAGTTTAGACGTAGGACTTAGGTCGACTAGGTCTCTATTGAATATGTTAGACTTAATTATGAATGCCAGCTAGCTCAGAGGTCACTAGAAACTTTCTCGAATTCACAAGAAGGGATTAGTTTCTGACAACCGCATAAACATGACAGCTTTGCTCCCCTAGTACAAGGAGTATATCTCCAGAGTCACGGAAACAATAGATAGCTATTTTACTCAGTCAATCGTGCATGCTTAGTTTCACCAGAAGTGCAGAGAAACAGAGAGACAGGAGTTTTCAATAAAAGTGGTTATTTATTGAGCAGTCTTCTTTCTCATGCAAGAGAAGTGAATTGCTACAATTGCAATAAAGTAAAGTGCGTACAGTAACAGGAGTTTTATGAAATAATAATGTAAAAGCATTTGTATGGTTTCTAAGCCATAAGATACTTAAAACGGATAAAATACATAAAATGATAAAAGTTGACTAAACGTACTCAACTGGTGTTTCTAAGATACGCCTACCCCGGTGTACCTAACCTAAGCCTAGTACATGGGAAGGAGTAAGTGAGATGTACTTTGAGTTAAGATAGATTCTGCCAAGAATCTGAATCAAGAATTCTCTAAGGGTCTAATCAGCTCAGTACCATGGTTATAGAATGAAGGAGGTCTTGTATCTCTCTCTCAGGACTCGAACTCCTAGCAACCCGCAAGGGTGACAGGGAAACACTGGAGCTGGATTTCTCGGCAGGAGAAAAGACAGTGTCTCTCCCAGTGCGTCAATGGGAGGGTCGGCTACCTTCGGCACTCGCTACAGCAGGGCGTCGGGCAAGTAGATAGCCGATCTGCTCCAAACCACTGTGTCTTTTGCTAGGGCAGATGCTGGTATATTTATACCTGGAAGGTGCCGAGTTTGACGTAAGGTTGGACATAAGACGTCACTAAGAACTCGCAGTTCTTTCAGGACTCCAGGAGTTCTAGGACAAATCAATACAGAAGCAGGGGGAGTTCCCGGGCTGCTGGAGGCTTGGTTTGTTTAAGAACGCGTTGTGCTTTCTAGGAGTCTATGGGAGTAGCCTTGCCGTATTTGGACTGCATTGGCTATGACTTAATATGGGTATGATTCTTATGCCTTTATAAGGATATGATTTGATATAACCACATAAGGGCATAAATCAGGAATATTTAAATAGGGTCCTAGATACGTTTACAACACAATCATTTCAAACAGTAGATGTACCATCTCCACGTATTATCATAATAAGGCACTTATCATCTTGGGTATATAGTCCACCATTTGACAATAGGTATTTCATTACTTTATACATGAATAGGAAACCTAAAGCTCAGTATCCTTTACTTAATGGCTCACAAAGAATAGAAGCTACAACACAACATCTCTTGTATTTGCATATTGCTACTTATTCATATTTATTAATCATCTCCTTTTGTTGCCAAGAGGCATTGTTTGAGCGGATCCCAGAAATCTCGGGGCCTCGAGGATAGCGGTAGTTCCTCCGCATACATCTCCATTGTTTCCCTACAATATGACATGTCCGTTAGCCAGTCCTTGAATCTAGGGAGCCTTTTACTGCCTCACCTGATGGCTACTTTTCGTTTTGCCAGTAACAGTGCAACAGCTAGAAACTTCCTCCTTTCTTTTCCAACTTTGCATGCGTGCAACAGGTGCACAGGGTTTTCTGAACCCTCTAGTCTCAAGAGGTCAAGGAGTATTAGTGTCTGGCTCTAGCTGGCCCTCTGCAATGCCTCAAGGCAGATAGTAGCTTCCTTTGTCTTACATATGGCTGCACCTTTCAACCACTGGGAGAAGTTCCACAGGGTCAGGCAGGGTTCTTTGTCAGGATGTGGTCCCTTTTAGCTGGAGAAAAGTGCTAGAGAAGAAATACAAGACAGGAATTGCATATCTCACTCCACTTCCTACAAGGGAAGCAATTCTTAAGTGCATCACACAGGCAAGTCTTCTGTCGTTTTCAGTTTAAGCCACATTCTCTCTTTTAGGAAGTGATGATGCTCTAGACAATCTTAATACATTCTAAGGCTTTCCACTCTCAGTTCTCAAGACATAGTCTGGTATAAAATCGATTCCATGTTAGCAACTTCAGATGCCCATAGCAAGGCAAACCCATCCTGACAAGAACAATTGTGTGAAAACGGCAGAGGAATGAAAGGTGTTCCTCCCTTTCTCTGATGAGCTGGCATCATTCCACACACCCAGCAGTTAGTAATGTTCGTAACATTATGGGTGTGGTGCAACATCTGAATTAACTTATTATTGAGGTGGGACATTCTGTGCTGCTGCTCATGATAGGGAATGGAAAAGTAATGATGCTCAGTGGGGACAGGAGTAGTGACAGCTTGTAGATTTCGAGCAGGGGTTACTTTCTCTACAACCCATGTTATTGTAGCAATGATGTTAACAATGGAAGTGAGCCCGAAAATAAACATGAACTTTCTGTCACAAACTTTCGCAGCAGTCGATGTCTTCTCCCTTGGCATGTTTATCTCGATGTTGAACAACAGTGCAGATGGAGCTCTAAAGTCCTGGGCAGCCGTTGGTTTCTTCACTGAGAGTTAAGACGGGTGTCTCTAAGAAAAAGATCCCCCCCTCTCGTCTGCTCAGTCTTTCACTAACTCAGGACGGTTGCTCAACCAGTCTTTCTCAGCAATGCAGTTTCTCTCTGGGGTCGCAGCTGATATCGAGATGCACCAGGGATCGTGTGGTCCGGGAAGACTTTTTCAGGTTCTTCAGGTGATATGGCTTGGCCTCTCTCTGTGTCCAGGATGTCTTGATGGTCGGAGAGTTTAGCGGGCTCCACCAGGGCAGATGGCACTCTCTTGCAGTGGGTGGAGTGGATCCAATTTTTCCTACTTGTCACTGGGACAGCTGTCCTGGTTGCCAAGAGCACCTGTTCAGGGCCGCGCCACCTCCGTTCCAGGCTATTTGACCTCTGGAAAACTTTTACCATCACCTGGTCGTAGATCATGACCATCACCTTGCGACCTGTCAGGAAGAGCTTCTCGAACCTGTTGATCAATAGAAAGCAAGCTGTCAGTCAACTGAGACAGATAGTCACTCATCAAGACACAAGGTACATCATGTATAGGGCGTGGCTTAGGAATCCCCCAAATCTTCATTGGCCTCCCAAATATCACCTCATACGGCGTGAGGCCAGACCGTGTAGGTGGCACCGATCTAATAGATAGCAATGCCAAAAGCAGTGCATCAGGCCATTTCAGAGATGTGGAAGCCTGTATTTTAGCCAACTTAGGCTTGAGAGTAGAATTGTACTGTTCCACTAGCCCTGCTGATTGTGGGTGAAAAGCAGCATAGAACTTCTGCTTAGTTCCCAATCCTTTCAAGACATACTCAACAACTTGCCCAATGAAAGGAGGTCCGTTGTCACTCCACAGGACTCGACAAACATCAACTCGAGGGAAGAAATCCTTTAGAAGCACCTTTGCTGTAGTAAGAGCTGTATTATCTCTCGTAGTGTATGCCTCAATCCACTTACTAAAGGCACATACCACTACTAGGACATACTTCAGGTATTACAGCATTCAAGCTGGATGTAATCCATTTGCAGAACCTCAAAAGGTGCACTTGGTGTGGCAAACCCTCCTGTTGGAGTTTGCGTTCCCTTTCCAGGGTTATACTGAAGACAAATCAGACAAGTCTTGACTATCTTGTTAGCTGTCCCGGCAATTTCTGGATGATCCCACACTTACGTAAGTAGTTTTGCTATTGAGGATTCTCCAACATGCGCCGGCCCATGTGCCATGTGAATCATAGGGTGTAAATAGGCTGTGGGCAATCTCCATTTGGTCATGTCTTTATTTCTCCAACAGCCCTCATCATCCAATGTTCCCTCCTTAGACCATTGGTCTAACTCTTCAGCAGAGGCAGATCGCTGCATGGCCAGCACTTTTTGCCTGGCATCACACCAACGTTCAGCCTGTGATTTAACCACGTACACAGATGTAGTGTTTTGCTGCATTGCTGTCTCACAGGCTGTGTGATCTGCGAAGGCATTGGCCTGTCCTATTTTATCAGTCACTTTCTTGTGTGCACTGCATTTAATAATCACTATTTTCTTAGGATATGTCAAAGCAGTAAGGAGATTATGCACTAATTCTCCATGCATTATTTATGTCCTATGTGATGTAAGAAAGCTTCTTTCCTTCCAGAGTAGCCTAAAATCTTGAGCCACTCCAAAGGCATATCAGCTATCGGTGTAGATATTAACAGACAAGTCAGTACTAAGTTCACACACCCTCGTTAATGCTATTAACTCAGCTTCCTGAGCTGACTTCTGTGGAATGCGAGCTGTCTCAACTACCGTCTGAAGTTTTGTGGTTGCATATGTAGCTGATGTGGTGCCATCTGGTAGTTTCAAACAGGACCCATCAACCCACAATTCCCCATCAACACTTAAAAGGGGCATATCTTGCAGGTCAACACAACCCTTTGTTTGTTCCTCAGTAAGGAATATACAGTCATGGGACTCTTGTGACTGGGACTGAGTAGCTAGGAATGGCAATAGAGTACCTGGATTAACAGTAGAACCTCTTTTCAAGGTGATATGAGGGGCCAAAAGTGTCAATTCCTATCCTGTCAAACGATCACTAGTTAAGTGCTGCGTTTTGGTTTGGTTCAAAAGGGCATCAACTTCATGGGGCACTAACACAAGCAATCTATGTGACAAGACTATTCCCTCACTCTGACGTATGGACACAGCTGCCGCTGCCACAGAGCGAAAACACCCAGGCAACGCACGAGAGACTGGATCGAGGACAGCTGAAAAATATGCACAAGGACGCTGTTTATCACAGTGTGTCTGGGTTAAAACCGACAGAGCACAACCGTCTCTCTCCTGTACATAAAGTGTGAAGGCCTTAGTGTAGTCTGGAGTGCCTAATACTGGTGCAGAACATAGAGCTTGACGCAACTGTTGGAAAGCATTCTGGCATTCAGTAGTCCATCGGAGGGCCATTGGAGTGTCTTTAGTCAAAAGGACCAACAAGGGTTTAACAATGTGAGAAAAGCTAGGGATCCACTACCTACAGGAAGAAGTAATGCAAAAACAACAGTTGATGGACAGAATGCAGAACAATGTCATACATTGACCCCAGTACAGAGATCTGGGCCTAAATCCATCGTTTTTTTGCTCTCCATTCCATTCCAGTTTGAACCCAGCCATATGAAAATCAGTCTTGACCCTGTGCCCCATGGGAACAGTCCAGCCTGAACTGCCCAAGTGTGCCAGGTATGCCCAGACGTGGGACCTGGGCTCACTGTGCCACTGGAATCAAGTTATCCTGTCTGAAGAGGGCTGAAACCCCGAAACCGGTCCTAGGATGCTTGTTTCCGGTCCAGGGAGGACCTGGCTTGGCAGTTCGGGCTGGACTGTTCCCATGAGGCACAGGGTCAAGACTGATTTGCATATGGCCAGGTCTAAACTGGGGTGGCATACTTGCAGAAATCTGCAAGTAAACACTTATTCCTACATGGTATTCACCCAAAAGCATGTAATCCCTGTAATTTCTCAAAACCCAGAATTGCTTAGACCTTGGGTAAGGGGAAATAGGCAGCAGAGAAATAACATGGTTGTTCAAGGGCCTCTAGTAACGAAGACCTAAGAAGCAATCTGAGTGTCTTTATTTTTTTATATTTCTATAGAACCATAACAGATATACAATATTGAATACTTTTCAACATATTCTAGAACATGAAGTTATTTAGACTGCTTTTTGGAAAGTGCATTTATATCTAAATATTACAATATTTAAAGGCACAATAAATTATATATATATATTTTTTTTAAATGAAGACATCTACCTCTCTGTTACCAAATAGTTAATGTCGACTTCCTCCTTTTGGTGACCTGGATGCCAGAGGAATGGTCTGTTGCTATTTATTCAGTTTGGCCCAAAACATCCCAGAATTCTCTGCCCCCTTTTGTCGTGGTCATGAAGTTGTTTAATGAATCTGGTCTTTGCTGGGGGACTAGACAGGGCTGACTGTTGTTTCCCCTTCTCTTCTCCTTGGCAGTGGAGCGACTTGCAGCATACATTCAAACCCATGTTGACATGGGTACACACACAATTTCTCTATATGCCAATGATTTGTTGCTTTATGTGACAGATCTCCGCACCATCCCGTCATCACTAAAACTGGCACTAATAAAGTTCGCCAGAGCCTCTGGACAACAAGTAAATGACTCAAAATCCATTCTCTCTCCTTTCTCGGGGGCAATTGTGGACCCGGGATACACTCTTGGGGGAGTCACAGTGCTGTGGTGTACTGGTGCTTTTAGGCAGTTGGGGATACAGGTGTACCGTGACAGAGATGACCTCTTCAAGGGGAACATTATCAGGGCCTCCACTGCCATTCAGTCAAAAATGGGCTTCTGGAAACTCACTACCATTGGCCATATGGGGAAGGGTTGCCCTTACAAAGATGGTGATCCTCCCTCGCCTCCTCCATTACTTCGCTACTCTGACTCTGCCTATTTACATTTCACGCCATACTTTCGTAAGTGGGAAAGGGTAAAGGGATTTTATTTTGGGGGTGTCGAGACATGGGGGTATCTTTGAGGAAACTGTATTTGTCAACAGGGCAGGATGGGCTAACAGTTCCCAATTTCGAACACTATTATCTAGCTGCGCACTTACCATGGATAGCTAGATGGCTCTCTTCCCGACACCTGACGATGCAGCTTCTGTGCACCCTCCACTAGCACCCCACACCCTACTTAGTGCATTCCATCCATGCCCTAAATCTGGGGCCCTGGGGTCACTATTACCTAATATAGCATTTAAATGCTGCAGATATGCCTATTTCTCACTAGTTACTATACTGCACGCCGCGGCCAACCCCCTACTGGGGACGCCGCTGGGTAACACATACACCACAGCAGCTGAACTGCGAAGCTGGGACACAGCAGGTATTCAAGACACCGACGATATTTTTCTTGATGGCTCTCTCATCCCGTACTTAGAGCTTATAGTTGATGAAAATATGCAGCCTGGAAAATTCCTATTACATCATGCACACATAGCCTCTCTATCTTCTAAGTGGGGTAATCTGGCTTCGGAACCTCCCATACAGCACACAATACAATACCTACATGTGATGGGGGAGGGGGGACACCGGACTCGTTGGTTTGCGTCACCATTACGACAGCACACAACAATCGATCTGACCCCACTGAGACAGCAGTGGGAGGACGAGCTGGGGCATGCTTTCACAGACAAGGAGTGGGAGTCTACTCTGGAGGGGCCGACATACGTACCTCGTAATCAACGTTTCAAATACATTGGGCATACCTTGCCCCGGCCCAGATTAATAAGTATTTCACCTAACAAACACGGCCTGCCCCATATGCAACCTACAAGATACCAACATACTACTTTTGTTATGACATGCATTTTACACCTCTTTAGTAGTAGCAAGAAGAACAGAGGTTCCTCCCGATTCTTAGATTTGGGCCTGGTAATTGCGAAACGTTTGATCACCAAAAGATGGAAATCCCCAATAACTCCTCACACAATAGCTTGGCATCAATCACTGCTGAACTGGGCTAAGGCAGAAGGTGTGGCCTTACGAAGAGAGGATCTGCTGGGACTGCGCAAGATTCCCTTGGCTAGAAACTGGAATGTCATAGTAGCAGACTTACAGGCCTTAGTGGCAGTCAAGGAAGAAGCACAAGCGGAGATGGGATGCCAGGTTCTCCAACACTGTGACTCTACTGGGGCACACGTAGAATCTCGGAAGGGACAAAGCCCAACTGACAGGCTAGGCAACGTCGAAAGGAGTTTATAGGCAGCTATCACAGACAGGGTTCTCACTGGACACTAAATCTAGCAACAGGTCTCAGGCAATATCCCTACCCCTAATTATTTTGCTTTGTCCCTATTTTGTTGTAACCTTCTTCCACAGTTCGTACGAGTGGGGTATCATTTCCAGCTAATAGGCTCGCTAGATACCGCAGTATCTCACTAAAATCCATTTTGCTACTGTAATGATACTCGCTAAGTAATAAACTAAGCCGCCAAAGTTACAGGTTACTACTGTATCACCTTACTCTGTATCATGAGCTGTGATAACCTACTTTTATAACGATATATTATGTCACTGAACTAGTGTAGATGTTTGTAATGTTTTTGCACAAAATGTCAATAAAAAGATTTAAACAAAGAAAAATGAATCTGGTCTTTGCTCAGCAAGTGACATTTCTGTTAATTTCTGTGTGACCTTGGATAATAGCTTAATTCCAGTGCTTACTTTGAGCCGGTGCGTTCAGGTGCTCAGCACCGACACTAAATTGGTTTCCTGTACTCGGCACCGGCATCTAATTGTCAACAACATACTTAAAACAGTCTACCACATGGTGGAGCTGCTCATCTAATTTAGAGATGAGCAGAACAACATCTGTTTAGGAATACAATATACATTAAAATTGTTAATACCCTCCTCCCAAGCCATTCCTTTAGCTTTAGGGACCTGGAATAATCGGAAGTGTCGCATTTAAATGCAAGAGAGATGGCTAGTTGTTGTTTTGCCAGCAATGACAAGGGGCGATGGGTGGTGCAAGCTTCAGTGGCCTCCTGGTCAGAGCCCTGGCACTTAATATTTTACAAATTAGGCACTGCTCAGATCAATAAAACAGACAAGCATGTTTTTAATTCGGAAAATAGAAGAGTTTGGCAACTATCACGTTTCGTATTCCACGCTTCTAAAAGCATGGCATGCCGCACGAAATTATGTTAGCAAACAGGCACTTTACAGCCTATTGCAAATACCTGTCGTTAAACACACACACACACACACACACACATTTGTGATACAAATTCTAACAAGATATGCACATGCCCAAATTCTGTCACTACACTTAGTAAGCCCAAAAATAAACCTCCTCTTTAGGAAAATATTTATGGATATAGAAAATAGTTAGTCTTTCATAGAGCATTTCTGGCTCACTCTGCCTGTCACGCACAAGGACACTAAAAACATTCTTTCTGCTTTTTATCCTGTCACTGGAGTCAAATTTAATCAGGCACAATGACACATGCTTATTAGAATAATGACTTTTCTATTGCTGCTATTTGGATATAATCTGCATAGATTGATTTCCACAGGCTTTCCGCGATCTTGTTTAGCTACGGCTGAGGTGAGAGTATTGATGATGTCGTAAATTTACTGTGCATTCAAAAACAACCATAGCGCGACAGAAAGGCAATATCAATAAGTGAGGCATGAGCATGCGAGGTGTGTTTTAACCATTAAGGGAAGGGAGGCCTTGAGGGAAGAGGGAGCTTGGGCTGAGGGGTGTAGACTATCTGTGAATTTTATGCTGTAAAGATTTAAAATATTCGTACGTTAATAATCTTTACTTACTGTGCATTCAAAAGTTTACTAGAAAAAGTAATGAGTGTTGCTGACGCAGATTCTAACCTATTTTCCATTTATACTTTGACATAGACCGTTGAAAACTGTGTGTGCATTCTGAGGAACCTTTCTTACCGGCTCGCTGCCGAAACATCTCAGGGACAGCAGATGGGCACTGATGAACTTGACGGACTGCTGTGTGGAGATGCCAACGGCAAGGATGCCGAAAGCTCAGGCTGCTGGGGCAAAAAGAAAAAGAAAAAGAAAACCCAAGATCAGGTGAGGGAAGACGTGTGCAAGAGCCACTAGTGTACCATAGCGCATGCGCAGTAAAGTGAAACCTGTGTAGCCTTGACATACAACGTCAGCCTCTCACATAACCAAGAAACCAGCACTTGGCTTGACCATGACGCGCGACATGAAGAGAAGCAATGTTATATGGACTGGTACTGCCTAAGTCCCCTCTATCATTGACCCCCGGTATGCCCTTGGTTGAATGGATGCGCCCTCCCTCCCCCAGGGCAAGCATTTCAAACCACACTGTTTTGGATTAAGGGGAGTGACCCCTGCGCGTATTTATTACATTTAAAAAACATTGATTATTAATTTACATTATGTACACTTTACGCAGAAATTCCAGATACATTGATAGATACATGATGTCACTTGTCTAACCTTAACATGTGTTAATACAACTCCATTCCTATCGTAATCTAACAATTTATATACTTTAATTTCTGCGTGTCCCCTCTAGAGCCTACGGCAAGGTCAATGACGGGCAGCCCCAGATCTTGGTAAAACAGTACTACTCCACCGGATCAAGCTTGCGTAGGAGGTACAGCTTATCGGACAGATACTTTCCCCCGGGCCCCCCCTACGCCCTGAGCCTTAACCCCTTCGCAGTGAGGGTAATTCTCCTGCGGTGCATGGGGGGGCGCGCGTGAAGCCGCGGTGCTCATGACGAGTCCAGCTCATCATGTTGCCCAGTGATGCTGGGCTCATGACGAGCTGGACTCATCATGAATCCGCCCACTTCAATAGAACGCCCGCACGGGCATGGAATTTGCCGTGCGAGGGAGTGCCGCAGCCGTTATGACGAGCCCAGCTCGGCATGAGCACAGCTTCACTGTGCCTCATGAAGAGCTGGGCTCGTCATAAGCATGCAAGGGGTTAAACTCCATGACCGGGGCGGCAGTTCTACATACTTGCGCCCTAATGTGCATGCGCGTTTAAGGGTGGCCACAGGCCTACTGGAAAGAGTGACTCCCCTGGCCCCGCAACCCAACAGCCTACTGACTGGCTGTCAGTGCCCCTGGAGTTCCATGGTGCTGGCCACTAAGTGCCGTATACTAGGCTTACCAATCATAACCTTACCGCCACAGGCCAACATAGTTGCCCGACTATCTGGCCTCCCCCTGCGCTCACTAGGAGGTCATGACCTGAGTCCTGTGCCCTCCAACCATGCGAAGATATCTTCCATATATGCCTCATTCGCTCTGGATGATAGCTGAACCCTGTCATGCAAAAAGAACTTATCGCCCCGGATGTACCCATGTCCCATGGACTCCAGTTTTGGGGTCCTGAACAGTTTATCAAACTTATTGTTGACCCGCTTTACCGCGTGATTCAACGCCTGCACTGTTTCACCCCCTCCACTGAAACCTAGGTATCATGTGAGACCAGACAATGACAGCTTTGGGGCACTTCTTTGCTAACCACCCCACCTCGCTCAGCAGCTCCTTCACTAAGATCATTCAACCCAGGCGAGCCAAGTAGGATCCAGATTGCTGGTGGTCCCTTACTTTCTTTTAAAGCGCGGTTCTCCCGGTCCCTGAATTGCCCCACGCACAGTCCACCCTGCCCATTAAACACAATTTTTACTCCCAATTTACGCGCCCTGGCCTCGTGTGCCCCTGAAAATAAAGTTTTTAAATGGCGTACATATGAGTGGCCCATGAGCCAAATTTCCCGCTGTTCCGGGGCCCAAGGGTGAATTTGGGCCATAACCTGAGCCGTTCGTTCCTGTATCGTTAACCACTGTGATAAGGTGACATCATCCTATCGTGAATGTGGACTGATGCAGGCTTCTCCCCTGAGTCACAGGATGAAGAAACTGTAAGCGAACATGAAATAGAACAATCGTCAGTACACTGCCCTACTGACAGGCTAAAAAATACACTACGGCACATAGCACTATGTAACCGTGTATCACCGCGAGTTTCCCACTGAGTCACAGAAAGAACAAATCACAATTAACCTGAAACGGAACCTCCAAAAAGCTGGTGAAGCAGTTATATTAGAGCATGTGCAGCCGCACGTAGCGCTTGTAGCAATTTGAGGACCACCTGCCTATCCTGTTGACTTGCACCTCCCTGAGACCCATGGCCACTGCCTCTGTGGCCGCCCCAATCCTGAAGGAGTGAGTCCGGAAATCATCTGAATCTAAGCCAGTGACCTGCATGGCCAAGGCCATGACTCTCTTGAATTGGAAAAATAGTGAGGGGTGACCTGTCCTTATGTACCAGGAGTGGCCCTGCTGTGGCACACGTCCGCTGTGCCATAAATGTTTCCAGACTGGTAATGGGGCAGCACGCATTACCCCTAGCCCTGTGAAGTACTATGCTCTCCCCCCTTCCTCCCTGATCAGTCTTGGATCTGTGCAAGGAGATCCATACAGAGTCACTGTTTATCTTAACATGTTCCACTTGTAAGCCCCCCTGCCAGGCCTTTTTGTTCCTTGCTACCAGTTTTCCCACCCTGAAAGCGCCATAAAATGCCAGGCAGAATGCAGCTTGAAACAGAGTAACCTTCTCTGGTGAGCTACACACCCGCTGCAAAGCGAACAACAACTTAGCTAAGGTGTCCAATCCTATGGGTCTCCTTACGTCCGGCTGTGCCTTTTGCAAGCGTTGCCAGCCCTTCGAAACCTGGCGCACTATAAAATTCCTTATTGGATCACTTTCTCCTTTTGCTTTAGCAAAAAAGGATATGGCTGTATCGTGCTGCCTAACCCCCGCCACTGGGCGCTCCTCGTCCCTCAGAAAACCAAGATAAGCGAGCACTGAACCCGGGACATGCCATTTTTGTTCCCAACTGTCCCCCAAGAACTGACAAAAAGACCAAAACGCCCCTTCCTACGCTCTCCTGGTCCTTGTTGCTAGGCTAGCTACCACGAGGTCCAGTAACTGAGGGCACCAAGCTGCCAAAGTAGTTCTGGGAAAGGTGTGGGTGTACTGCTGCCTCTGGGAGGTGGGACCTGAAAGTCTGCATTTTAAAATCAGACAATGCATCGGCAGCATGATTTAATATACCCGGCATGTGTTTGGCTCCAAAAAGTAAATTCAATCTCATACACCGCAACACAATCTCTTTTAACAGTCGCAGGATCATGCCGCACTTCGCAGCTTGACTATTAATGCAATCCACCACTGCCATGTTATCCGACCAGAATATCACAGACTGGTCCCTCAATCGTTCAGGCCAAACAGTCAGTGCTAGCAGTATGGGGAAGAGCTCGAGGAAGCTTATGTTACCTGTGAGCCCTGAGTCCCTCCACCACCCCGGCCACCGCTGTGTGACCCATTCGGACCCCAGAATGGCACCGAAACCTTCGCCACCTGCCGCATCGGTCATCAATCCCAACTCGGGACTGGACCTAGGTGGGCTAGGCCACACCACCCTAGCATTAAAGTCGCGCAGAAATGCCTTCCAAATGAGCATGTCCTGCTTGACCTCACTGGATAGTCTAGTGTGATGGTGCTTCTCTCTGAGGCCAGACTTAGCCCGTGCAATGGTGCGGGAAAATGGACGTGCCATGGGGATTATGCGCAGTGCAAAAATCAACTGACCCTCTACTTGCTGTAACTGATGCAGAGTCAGCATTTCTTTAGATAGGCAGTGCTGTAAAGCTGCCCTGAAATCACTTACTTTCTCCACCGGCAACCTAGACACCCCTTGGGCAGAATCCAACTCAATCCCCAGGAATTCTGTCTTTGTGCTAGGGCCCACTGTTTTACCGGGTGCCAATGGCACACCAAACTCCTGCCTGAGGGCAAAAAACGTTGTTAATGCTGTCCCGCACTCCCCCGATCTTGGTGTTCCCAGGAAGAGAAAGTCATCAAGGTAATGTAACACCCATTGGTGACCTGTGTCCTGCCTGAAAACCCATTCCAGAAAGGAGCTAAATTTCTCAAAATAGGCACAAGATACTGAACAACGCATTGGCAAACATTTGTCCACATAGTACTTTCCTTGAAATTGGAAACCCAGAAGGTGAAAGTCAAAAGGATGCACAGGCAACAAATGGAAAGCGGACTCAATGTCACATTTTGCTAACAATGCTCCCTGCCCTAGATGTCTCAGCATATCCACCGCTTGGTCAAAAGATGCATATTTCACACTACACAATGTGTCGGAAATCGCTTCATTCACAGAATTCCTCCTTGGCGCTGAAAGATTATGTACTAAACCAAATTCGCCCTGCACTTTCTTGGGAGCCACTCTCAGTGGTGAGCATACAAAGTCTTCCATTGGGATGCTATCAAATGGGCCTGCCACCCTATCCAGGCTCACTTCTTTCTCAATTTTTGCTGCTGCGATATTACCATTGTCCCGGACGGAAAGTTGGTTCCTGCAGTGTGCCATCCCCTTGTAACCCTGCACGGGGATCCTGAAACCTGTCACGAACCCTTCCCTGATCACTTGTGTAGCTTCTAGTCAGTTATAAACATTTAACCAGGGTATCATGGTGCTGATGTTTATGGGGAATCTGGTCATTTCAAGTGATATTCTCTCAATCCTGCTTTCTGGCTCCTTTCTCCCTGGACTTTTTGAAGCACTTAGCCTTGGGGTGTGATGCGTTCGCACAGAAGCCACAGTTATGCTTGAACCGACACATGCCGGGGGCTCTATTACAGGTCACTTTATTGAAATCAAAACACACACCCTTTTTTCCTGTGCTCCCCGTCCTCCCTGAGGTGCCCCCCGCATTGCCTGAGGGGCCTGCGCGAAAGGGCTGAAACCTAACATTGTCCAGCACCTGCCCCCGGAAGCTGTCTGGTTGGCCTTGAACCAAGTGTCTCAAATGAATAAACATGTCCGTCTGATTCCATCTTAAAGTTGAATCATGCGCCTTTGCCCTTCTAAATTCCTTGTCGTATCCCTTCCACCCTTCGCCCACCTGAGAGGCCTGAGCTCCCCTTATCCTGTTCTGGTAACAGGCCATCTCTGAGCCTACATCTGGGAAATGTTCTAGCATGATTGCTGTGTAAATGGTAAAACCCTGCACCCAATTAGCCAAGTTTTCTTCCACTCTGTATTTCAAGGCCACATTCGCCCACTCCCTGGGGAGCATCCACTCATTGTTTTTCTTAGCCTCCTCCCTTTCTGCCTCATCTATTAAGAGTGAAAAAATGTTATCATATGCCCTTACATGTTTTTCTTTTGTTTCTTGCGACAAACGCCGCCCCAACTGTTCCCTAGATAAACGAAGTTCCCCCAAACCTAGAGGTGGCAGTGTTTTTGTTATACCTGCTGCTGCTGCTGTGTCAGCTGCATTCTGTGCTTCAGGAACCGCTGGGGTGCCTACCACCACTGGACCTTCGCCAACAATTACTGGCATTGCACACACCGGTGTTGCTCTTCTCGCCGGTTCTGCCGGTAATGACCCTTCTGCCGGCTTCCCACATGGCTTTGCCTTCCCCATTTGAGCCATAATTTGTCCTGCCTTCTCAATGGCATCGCCCCCGCCGCCAGAGGCCCCTGCTGCTGGGGACCAGTTCCCCACTGTCTCTAGCCACGGCAACACCGCCGCCAGGTTGGCCAAGATGTCTGGCTGGACCGGTGTAACCCCCCGCGTACCCTCTACTGGAGGGACCACTGGAGCCTGTGGCTGGTCTCCTGCCGGTTATTCAATTATTGGGGCGGGAGTACTTCGCTTCCCAGGGGGCCTGGCGTGGGAACCGCTGGCTGGGGTATAGCCTCCTTTTCCTGCAATCGTGTCTAAGCCTGCCCCATAACCTTTTCATTACGTCTCACCTTAAGGGCCATCGTATTTACAAATGTCACTGTGGAATGGCACAAGTACACTTCCGCACACTGGTCTGTGACACAGCCCAGACCCTTACCTGACAGTAGTAACAACCACCAGCCGACCACCCCACCCAGAGCCACGCCCGACAGCAAGTCCAGTGGGTCAAATGAGGAACCCCAACCCGTGTGGCTCCCAGAAGCGATGAAAGTGCAGGCTTGATGGTGCAGCCTTCAACGAGAAATCCCAGTGGACAGTGTTGCCGTGGTGATCAAGCCAAATGTTTGTCTGCTAACGGCGAATGAGCCCCGTCCTGGCAGTACTCCCACGAGATGCCTGAAAAATGAGAAAGAGACACAGATGACCAGTACCGGGCCACACTTCTATTTGTTATGCTGCAATGCCTGTAGGCCACCTCTAGCGTGCACAAAATTGAACTTATACAACTTGTAGCACACTTATACTTGTACTTGGTATGCTGCAGCGCCTGTAAGGCAGCCGAGTGTGCACAAAAAGAACACAAGCGCCCTATGATGCCACCTCAAAATTCCTTTTCTCGCGGTGTGCCTTTACTTAAATGCAGTACCCCTTACACAGATGCAGCCTAATGACCTTATTTGAAGTGTGCAAATATTTATTCTGCAATACCCCCACCAATTGCAGCCATAAAATTACACAGTCCGGGCTTGATCACCTCTCCCGCTCCCACGTGGTTCATTAATAAAAGAAATGCCCCCAACACTCCCGCCTTTGGCGCTCCCTCGCACCGGTACACACTGGAGTGAAAAACAAATCAGGCACGCTCCGCCCGCACCACCCGATCACTCCACACGCTGCCCACAACACACATATACGTCCCTCTGCGCCTCCCAGCCGGACGTTGGCCCAGAACTAACGTGCAATGAAACAATGCAGCGCGTGTGTATACTTAATGAAGCGCCACAGCTGCAAAGTGCCCGCCCGGCCGGCCCCGCGATAAAGGCGCCGCAACTGAATCCCAAAGGAGACCTTGAGGACGCCGCAATTTCTCCCCGTCGATGCTTCAAGGATTCCCGAACAAACTCCTGAGTACCGCAACAGACTTCACGATCACGAACACCATGGACCTGCAACAAAAACCGAGAAATAAATTAAGGGGCGGCTGGTGGCCCGAGTGCCCTCTTGGTGGTGCAGCGGGAGGAACAAGAGACTGTTCCTGCTCCCACTTCCCCTTTTTAAAGAGGAGGCAAGGGGCAAGCCGGTCTAAACCTGCCTGCCCCTACGTTAGTCGATCGTGTGAACCAGAAGCACTAGAAGTGCTTCCAGTTCACGATTTTGCGACACACCATTGGCTGCTGGGTGGGGGTGGGTACCGCGTCATCGAGTGGCGCGCGTACCCCCACCCCCTTCCCCTGGGGAGCAGGTGCGACCGTCATAATGGCGGCGCGCGCTAGGTGGCGCACGCTAGGTAGCCCTTTACCTTGCCCAGAGTGCGCACATGGAAATCAAGTCTGGGTTTCTTTTATGTTTGTGTTTAGACCAGACATTGATAGCACATCTTCTAGGATTTGGCAATGTTCAAATTTAAAATTTGTTTTGAATAATAATATCAATGAAGTCTGGTATTTATTAAATAACAACTTTGCATATTTTATATTAATTGGAGCCATTAGTGTTGGCCAAGGGGGGCACTTTACTGGCATTCTCAGCAGAAAAACCAAACATTATCTGAGCATGGGGTCTTGGCTTCTGTCGCGGATTCCTGAGCAGGAGTGAAGCGCACTATTTGGCTATTCGGAGAAGCATCAATTGATGTGAGATCAGTGCTTTGAATGGGCTGGTACTGTCCGGTACTGAGTAACCCCACTTTTTCATTTCGAGAGGGAGAGTACCTGCACTTCTCAAGACAAACATAATACTTTTAATTGGAGAGTGCCGGCACTTCTCAGAAACGAGCAGGTACCCTGTTACAGAGTACCTGCACTTCTATTTTTTATTTCAATCACAGTGTGAGATGTTTGTAATGCTTAAAATGTTCCACATTTTGTGATCTCTAAAGCCCTCCAGTCCCTTTTGGCGTTCAATTTTACAACGGTGCTTTTCTAAACAAAACGGAGCCGCAGCTTCTTGTTTGTATTTTACTTATTTATTTATTCACTAGTTTATTTAATTATTATAGGTTTGTTAAGCCTTGCAGAGGCAAGACGTGGCGCTGTACATGAAAGAGTAAGACCTGCAGATATTTATGGTTTACATTTGCACAGCAATTTCGGGGAATCAGGCAACAAACCTGTCACTTGAATATTAGATATGTATTATGTTCGGTTCAATTCAATCTTTATTTCGGCTTTGCACCATAAAGGACCAGCAAATAGATATTAAAGACATGAATCC
The DNA here is from genome assembly GCF_964261635.1 of Lissotriton helveticus. Taxonomy (NCBI): domain Eukaryota; kingdom Metazoa; phylum Chordata; class Amphibia; order Caudata; family Salamandridae; genus Lissotriton; species Lissotriton helveticus. Next base: position 1,056,958,352 of record NC_136063.1, on the reverse strand, counting down.
ATAAAAAAGTAAAAGAATAACAGCATAAGTTCATCGATTAATACATAATAAATATGGGGACGACCAATATACTGCCGATTGGACAGTATTAGAAATGCTCATACCATAGTCCCGTCCATAGGCTGACATTGCACCAAATCATGGCACTGCATAATCAATCATAATTGGATGAAAGTCCATGATCTTCAACATGATACAGTGCAAACTAATTTTGCATAATGGTTTTACAGGATGCATCTGTAATGAACAATCTTGTCCCCCAAAATCCTTGGTTCGTCGCCTTTCATGATGTACTGAAACTCGAGCAGCCACTGTTCTCTGGAACCAAAACTATCCACATAAATCTTTTTTTAAAGTGTTACACTGAGCAATTCTAAAAGAATCATTTGTATAAGATCGTTGGACCCTCATGGCCCGAAAGCATGCACATCTTTTACAGAGAAGCAATAACAAAAGAGACATCCAAAAATATCTTACAAACACTTTTTCTGTGCATTACAAAATAAGATACTGCCTCAGGTAAGGGTGTTATCACGAGTCATGGTAAATGCCGGTCCTGAAAGAGGTATTCCAGATGTGATTTAGGACCAGGTTTACACATTCGGCCAGAAGCCTGAACTGTTGTGCCGGGCAGGGATCACCTGGAGACCCCGATTTACATTTCCACAGTTCCGCCAGCGAAACCGCAGCGGCTATCGGGAGGAAGGAGGTAAAGACCATCTGATTATTAAGCTGGCTGGGGTTCTCTCATGTTGCTTTAGGCTGGGCCATCGAGGAAAAATAGGAGTAGAGGTGGGTGATCTTTTCTTCAAAGAACTTCAAGAGACTAGTGCAGAGAGACGTCTTGAGATGGACGGAAACTGTGTCCGAGAGCTGCGGGATTAGTGAAAGATTTCACTACCCTGAAGACCTTTCTGGAGGAGTTTTTAGCATTGGTAATACTGGGGAAACGGCCTTTACAACGAAGCCGTTTCCACGTAATCTTTAACCACGCATGCAGTACAACGCATGCGTGGTTACCACTAATGCCTTTACCATGCATGCCTTTACTACGATATTTGTAGTAAAGGCATATGTGGTAAAGGTAAAGGTAAAAAAAAAAGGGGGGGGCTTGGGGGGGTCTCCCCCCCAAATAAAACAACTCACCATAAGTCACGTCGGCATCATAGTCGTTTAAGAGAAATCGGGAAAAAAATGCCGTTTTCTCTTAACGACGTATGACGTCACCACGCTAATAGTCGAGGAAATGTTTATGCGTGGTAAACGAATTCCGTTGTAACGCATGCGTGGTAAAGGCATGCGTTGCAACGGAATTCGTTGTATCATCATATATTCGTAATACTGTTTGCCAGGAAATCCCTATTCTTGGAGTTGGTACTCTTTTAAGGCAATTTTGTAACTGTTTTTGTCATCTAGGGAGTAGGACTTTCCCCATTCTCGTTCTAATCTTTTGCACTTACTCTTTCTGCGTCTAACTTTCTCAGTAAACCATAGGGCAGAAAAGGTAGATATGGCTAGGCTAACTGTTTTCAGAGGGGTGAGATTATCAAGCACGTTTAACAGCCATAAGTTATACCTTGCAACATCCTGGTCGGGGTTATCCAAGAGGAAGGGCCTAGCGCCAGCTAATACAGGGCCTAGAATTTCAGGGGTGACCCTGTCCCAGTTCCTTTTAGCTGCAATGGGCTAAGAGGTGGTCACCGGCATGGTCTTCAGGGAGAGACAAATAGGGACCAGGCAGTGGCCTGACCAGATGATATGTGCTGGTCTGTCTACCTCCAGCTCCTGTATATTTGTGCATATATTTCCTCACAAGGTCTGAGCCAACCCCAGAGAAATATTGAGTAGTTAGGTGACTAGCTTTAAAGTAAGTGATTTCGATTGGCTGCATGACCTAAGTCTAAGAGAGCACCTGCTCAGCACTTGCTTTTCAGAGTTGCGCCAACAACTGATTGACAGCAAGTTAACTGGCCCAGGCAGCTTGCAAAGGTGGTAGACCTCGGAGCCAGCAACAAAGTGTCCAAGAAGACATCGAGGGGGAACCCCAAAAGGGTGGTTAGGTTCCCTAGTAGAAAAACAGAGTTTGGAGACAAAAATGCAAGTAAGGAGTTCTCCAAAGGCCCCAAAAACATTTCACAAGGGAAGGCTACCCAGCCCCAACCTGACCAGAAAAAGAATGGGCTTATGGACAAGAAGACTGGAAAGTTTGTCCCCAAGGGCTATGAGTGTTACAGATATTGGCACATGAAAAGGAATGTCAAGTGTCCCAAGAGGGCATATCCCCACTGGTGGGCAGCCCAAAGTGTTCGCCAGTGTAGCTCTTGGGAAGGTGATTGTCCCAGTAGGTATGGAGAAAGAGCAGAGTTTACCTTAGTGTCCCTGGGTGATAAAAAATCGGTGGTGCCCAAAGTCCACATGCCTGTTAATATGTCTGAGTATAGGCAGTGGCTCACCATCAATGTGCAGAAGATGGAGGCATTGAGGGATACCGGAGCCAGTATGACTACTGTAAAGTGTCATCTGGTATCCTTAGAGCAGGTCTCAGGTCCTGATAATGTAGCTGTGAGTTGTGCCATGCTGTTGAGTGTCTGCTAGGTAGCGACTTCCCACCTAGAGATGTCAGGGTTACCTGAGTGTGTGCCTGACTACACGGTCCATAGCAGTTTGAGAGGGGAGTCAAGGAGGCCTGAAGCCTGGAACAATGGCTGAGGCAGCTGCCAAAATAAATAAGGGCAAGGTGTGTGGGAAACCCCCCTAAACTCCTACGGTCCATGAGGAGGATGAATCTGAGGGCACTGCCCCAGAACCTACAGGGGAGGACATTGAAGTCCTATTAGACCTGCATGAGCTTGATGTATTGCAAGTTTAGGGTGTATAAGAGGCTGCACATCACTATGTAGATGTGTCCCCCTGGGCACTATTTGTGTCCTCTGTTCTGAGGTTTCTATCCAATTTTAGAAAGGTTTTTCTCTAATTCTTCTTAAGGAAAAATCAAGACATGCTTCTTCTTAAGAAAGTTTTATTCACTTTTCTTAAAAGATTTTATCACTCTTATTTTCTTAAATGTCTCATTTGTATTTCATTCCAATGCATTTCGGGTCATAAACCCTTCATCAGGGCCAAATCTGTAATTGCAACAATACTGTGAGGAAACAATTCCATATGTTATAGATCGGTTAGCAGTCGTGTAGCATGCTGTCATGCATAGTTGTTGCGGTTATTGTCAGGGGACGGAATCATGTTATTAGGATGGTGGTTTAATACGTGGTACAAAGGTGGTACCCTGTAATTCTCAATGCAGCAATGTGAGTTTTTGGGTGTGAAAATGTGAGACTTTTCTCCATGCTTCGAGAAACGCAATTAAAGTGACTGCTGCGGTAACGTGGTGGTGCTGCCAAAACTTAAAGACACTTACGAGACACTGGGGGTCGCGTTTTAGCAAACGTCGCATTTCTGTAAAGATAAGACAACTAAGAGTCGTGCTCTACATGGTGAACCGTTATAGCGGTTAAATATGCTGTTAGTATCACTTACATGTTTGGGTCAGATGTGGATTATTCTGTGTTCATGCGGCGAGTGAAGTAGTTATCCAGTGTTAGTTCATGCAGTAAGGAAAGCCGTAGTTCATTGGATGTATTTAGTGCCGGAAGTGAGGACGGACTGCATGCATTGTTAAAGCGTGCGTATGGAAAGCTAGAGCTATATTGCGGTGGTAGGCTAGTCGCGAATGGAAAAAATAAAGGTGCAAAATAAAGGTGTAAAATAAAAATTTTAAAAAATGCGTTATCGCGCATGTCAAAGCTGTTTATATAATTAGTGAAACAATTGCATAACATTCTCATTATATTTACAAGCTCGATATATATGAGGCTTGAACTATGGTTATCAGTAAGTAAACACTTAAAGTTCAACAGAAACTAAATGTTTTAAAAATAAAATTGATATTCCATACTGTCATTCATTCCATATGACTTAAGGGAGTCCATTTGTCTTATTCAATAGTTCTCTCTTTGGAGGAGATATTTGTTGTTATCTCGTCCTTCAATTTTTTGGACTGTTTCTAAGATTAAGAATTTGAGTTGGCTGATGTTATGATGGTGTTCTTGAAAGTGGACGGCGACTGTGAATTTGATGTTATTGGTCCGGATATTAGATTTAAGTTCCATAATCCTGGTTTTGATCTTACGTTCAGTTTTTCCAATGTAAATGTGTCCGCATGGGCATTTCAATAGATCTATTACATTGGTAGTATTGCATGTTGCTGTTACTTGTAATCTGATTTGGTATCCTTTGCGTGGATGCATAATGACTGGTCCTTGGATGATATTGTGGCAGTTACTACAATTGTAACATGGGGAGGTTCCTTTAAATGTTTTGTCAATGGTTTTCTTTTTGTTTTTTACTAGTTCACCCAGGTTTTCCACTTCTGGTGAAAGCAAAGATGGGAAGTTCATTGAATAAATTGTTGAATTCCTGTTCTTTTGTTAAAATGGGGCAACGCTTTTTTATGATATTTTTTAAACTGTTACTCACTGTGGAAAATTTGGATACCAGGATGTCGCGATTACTGGCTTTGGGTTTAGTCTTGGTAAAGAGATCTTCACGTGTCTTAGTTTATCTGCGTTGAATGGCTTGATCTAGGATCTCGTTAGGATATCCTCTTTGCCATTTCTTGTACTCTTTGGGTTGCAGTATGTGGTTGTGATATGATACGTTTGACTTTTAACATTTGTAAGTAGGGTTAATGGTTTTTTAAGGACTCTTGATGGAAGCTGCTGTAATGTAAGGTATTGTTCCGGTCCGTTGGTTTTCTATGTAGGTCTGTCTCCAACGTGCTGCCTGTGTTGGTGATTGTCACGCCTAGGTACGAGATGCACGTATTTTGTCTCTCGTATGAGAACTGTAAACGTTTGTTCACATTGTTAAGATCATCCAATACTTGCACTAGTATCTCTTTTGGTCAATTCCATATAATGAAGATGTCGTCAATATAACGTATAAACAATTTGCTGTGTGTGTTCTATGGAGCTTTTGAGATTATATTCTCTTCCTCCTCCCCGGAGCTGTTGTCACTGATCGTCCACATACATGAGGACAATTTTGCCCGGGTTCGATGGGGGGTCAAGGGCAAAGTAACGGAAACCTTTCCCATTGATAGAGGAGTCCGCCAGGGATGCATTTTGGCGCCCACCCTGTTTTTGCTCTTTATTAATGGAGTGGCAGAACATCTTTCCTTGACCCCCACGGATGCGCCGGTGCTGGCAGGTATTCATATTCCTATCCTCATGTTTGCGGACGATACCTTGATTTTCTCCAAAACACCGAGTGGTCTCGAGAGGGCCTTACAACGGTTCGAATAATTTTGCCTTCTTCGTGGTTTAGAAATTAATACTGCCAAGACCGAATTCATGTCCTTTAACGAACATAAATCTTTTAGAGGTAGTGTGTACATGAATGAACTCCCCCTGGAAAAGGTTAATGCTTTTACCTATTTAGGTGTCACCTTGCAGAAGGATATGTCCTGGAAAAGCCTACAGGATCTGGCCGTTCTAAAACACCACCTGCAATCTTGTATCTAAATTTAAAGCCTCACATACCAAACCAATTAGCCCTGTACTAGAAATCTATGGTATGAAGGTATTGAGCTTGGCCCTATATGGCGCCGAATTGTGGGGGTTTGAAAATTCGAAGCACTTAACTTTAGCGGAGAATGTGTTTCTACGTCAAATCACTGGTGTCCCACAAAGTACTCCCCTGAGGCCACTCCTCTTGGATCTAGGTAGGAAAGCAGTGGAAGATTTGGCCAAGCTTCGCCCCTTACTATTCTGGCGTAGAATATGGTGCACAGAGGAACTATCTCATTATGTTCAGGGCCTTAGGGATATAATTGAAATAGACTCCTTCCGTAAAATCAAATGGTTGAAGGAGATCAGATCTTTGGTAGTGAGATTGGGTATGATTGAATTATGGGATGACCCTTCTAATGCTGACTTTCCTTCAAAAAAGATCTTGAAGGAAAGATATTGGGAAATGGGTCTTCTCATCAGTATGTTGTAAAGGATTCTCCACCCATCTTACAGGACGATTTTTAGAATTTAAATCCTGGCCTGTTCTAGAGAAGTATTGGGATCTTATCGAGAAGCCCTATGATCGAAAATTCTATTTTCAGCTCAGGGTGGGCACCCTGCTAACAAGAATATTTACTGGCAAATGGGCTGGAGCTACCAATGACAAATGCCTTAAGTATTTGGATCGAGAAAACAACTACGGGTGGGCTCCAATCAGCAAGGCTGAGCCAGACTATCAAAAAACAAGAATAGGGTGCCAGTGCTGATGCAACTAATTTAAATAAACAGTGGACCAAACAGAACTCGAAAAATGAATTCAAGAACGGGAATTGCTACTTAATAGCTTTTTATTCTCATATTTTAGAAAAACAGACTTATATTTTTTAAATCATCAAAAGGAACGTATTCAAAAAGGACACATAAAGATAGGAGAACTAGGTACTCATCATCAATCATTCGCTGCTACAGGCATATCTCAGGCATTCAAAAACACTTTCAAACCAAGTAGGGAGAGGACTACAAAAACATATATTACAGTCTTAAAAAAATATATATATACAATCTTTACTTCAAGGGAAGCATGAAGCCACAATCTGCGGACACAATTTTGCAATGATAACAAACAAAAAGAATTTTTTCTTCAGGTGTACATTCTTATCAGATAAATTCAATCTTCAAACAGATGGTTATTAGTAATGTACAAGCGGCGTAAGAAAATTAATTAAATAACCAAGCCGCTCTTGCAGACGTTATGTGGCAGAAAGCCTACGCGTTTCGAATCCCAATTATTCCCTTAGGATTCTCTTCGGGGCCTCATATAGTATCGCTAAGTGAAATCGCCAGGTTAGTGGAGAAGCATGGAGCCGTGGAAACAATGATCTTCTCAAAGAGTTATGCTGGTATTATTATTTAATTGGAAAGCCAGGGCGGCGGCGTGCCGGTGGAGACGACCAAGGTGGAGATGTCTGCCTAAATTGCGGTAAAACCGCTACTTGCAGGAGTGGAGGGTTTCGGTACGACAGAAATAATCTTGAGATCACTTTTATTTAATTCGTAGACGACAGCGGCAGGTCAGTGTGCATACGTCCTCTGAGTTCCGTCCTATGTACGGACTTTTAGTTTACTGGAGCTGTTAGGGCAACTGGCAGCGCCATGCTGGTGGTTTGATATCTTAGAAAGGAACGTAGATCCACTCGCGTCTTAGTCGGCACTACCTCTGGGCGCATTTTTGTTTGTTATCATTGCAAAATTGTGACCGCAGATTGTGGCTTCATGCTTCCCTTGAAGTAAAGATTGTATATATATATTTTTTTAAGACTGTAATATATGTTTTTGTAGTCCTCTCCCTACTTGGTTTGAAAGTGTTTTGAATGTCTGAGATATGCCTGTAGCAGCGAATGATTGATGATGAGTACCTAGTTCTCCTATCTTTATGTGTCCTTTTTGAATACGTTCCTTTTGATGATTTAAAAAATATAAGTCTGTTTTTCTAAAATATGAAAATAAAAAGCTATTAAGTAGCAATTCCCGTTCTTGAATTCATTTTTCGAGTTCTGTTTGGTCCACTGTTTATTTAAATTAGTTGCATCAGCACTGGCACCCTATTCTTGTTTTTTAAGTATTTGGATCAGCAGGAATCAGTAAGTCATATATTGTTCTTCTGCCCATTATATGTTGCACCACGACGTTTGTGGATAAAGCCCATCTGCAACTAAATGGGTATTAGAAGACATGTTGAGCCTTTGCGAATTCTATGTTCTGATCCCACTCCACTCATAGCCATAGCCAAATATTTGAGTTGGGTTTGGTCTATTCGATCAAGGGCGCTGCTTTTGGTTAGCTAGTAGTTAGCATTTTGTACTATCCTTTAGTACTATGAAGTTTATCTGTGATAGTAGTGTTATGTTTATTGTATCCAACAAGGTTGCATGATCTCTCCGTGTTTATATTGGATACATTGATATAGTAATGCCATCAAATCTATATAAAATATTATTGAAATATGGTAGTAATGAATTTTAGGTTTAAAGTATTTTATTCATGACAACATGTAAGGACAAACAAACATTTCAAGAGAAAGTAGCAGGGCGGAAAAGCAAGTGTCCAAAAGTACCGCTAATGAATAGCCATCCGTTAACTCCGCCTGCGCTCTGATAGAAGGCTCTAGTCGCCTCAACATGTTATGACATTACCCACGAAACCCCCCACCCAACATGCCCCCCCAACACCCGAACTCCCGTCCCCCCCTCCCAATCCCACCCCCGTCCAGTGCACAGTCCCCGAGCTCAACATACATCAGCGCTACAATACGAAGGAGAGAAACTCACAGGAGGATTAAGGGGCAGACTCCACCTGGGCTGGAAGCCGCAAAAGGCGGAGATATTTGGGACAGGTAAGTTCCTTAAATTCAGTAAGCAAGAGGGAGTGAAATGGCTGCCAGAGCTCCTTAAACTGGTCCACATCACCCGCCACCGTGAGGGACAGCTTCTCCATACCCAACACATGCCACAATCTGTGGAGCCAGCCAGTGATAGACGGGACCGTAGCAGTGTGCCAATGAATCAGAATGTTCTGAACCGCGGAGCCCAGAGCTATAGCTATTTGTCTTCCCCTGTGGGAACGAAGGGGATACATCAGATCATTCGGAAGTCCCAGCAGGGTATAGGCAGGGAAACGTGGCAGTTCAATTTCAAAAGCAGAATCAATTTCATCCAACACTTCCGTCCAGTAAAGTTCTAGGAGCGGGCAATCCCACAGTACATGCGTAAGAGTACCCTTATGTCCACACCCCCGCCAACACGCATCCGCTTTACTTCGGTCAAACTCATGCACTCGTTCCGGTGTGTAATACCAATAGGTAGAGATTTTAGTCAAGGTATCTGTGAGTCCCATGTGGTAGGCTAAGTGCCGCGCTCTATAGGCTATGTGTTCCCATTCCTTAGGGCTCAGCGTCCTCCCTAGCTCCCTCTCCCAACGCCCTCTCCCAGGGTGATAAAAGTGTGTTGCCGGGGGCTGCAGCAGCTTGTACAAGTCAGTAATCAGTTTGGAGTCCGAAGTCCGTGTCATGAGCCAGTGCTCATAAGGGAAAAAAGGCCGATCGGCCGTCCCTCGTACTTGCGGGTGGAGGGCCCAGTGGCGGGCCTGCATGTAATGAAGTCGCTCCGTTTCCGGAAGTGAGAACTCCTGGCGAAGTTGGGGAAAAGGAACCACCCCGTCAGGGCCATAAAGATGACACAAAGCTCTGCACCCCGCCCGTTGCCACCTCGCAAACGCTCCTCGTTCCATCCCCGGGGTAAAGTCTGGATTGTCCACCAGCGGAGTAAGTGGTGACGGGAACGTGGTGAGGTCACGTAGAACGCTCGTAGCATCCCACACCCGCAGTGGCACCCCCGTAACAAAAGAGGCATAGAGATTTTTGGGCCGATGTGGGCGACGCAGGAAGGGGATGTCCTGCAGCGGTCTCCCAGCCACCGCCTGATCCTGGAAGAGCCAATGCTTATCAGACTCCCACCTACTCCATTCCACCAGGAAACGCAGCTGTGCTGCCTGGAAGTATTTGCGGAAGTCTGGGCTACCCAGTCCACCCGCCTCCGGGGCCAGCAGCGAGAGGGCCCTACGCAATCTAGGCTTCTTCCCCTGCCAGACAAACCGAGAAACGTCGGCCTGTAATTGCGAGATCCATCCTCCGGGCGGTTGGAGCGGCAAGGCCCGAAAGAGGTATAACACCTGAGGTAGAATCGTCATTTTAACAGCAGCTATCCTGCCAAGCCAGGAAAAAGCGCCTCGATTCCATCGGCCCAGTTCCTCCTTGATCTTGGCCCCCAGGGCTCGATAGTTTGTCGACACCATCGCCGCCACGGTAGGTGCAATCTGAATGCCCAAATAGGGCACTGCTTCCGAGGACCACAACATGGGAAACCGCTGCTGCAAACAGGCCCTAGTGACCGGGTCAAGGGAGATATCCAGCGCTGCCGATTTACCCATGTTCAACCGAAATCCAGACACCGCGCCAAAAGAGGATAGTTCCTCCATGCATGCCGGGAGAGCCACGGCGGGCCTGTCAATAGACAATATAACATCATCAGCGTAAAGGCTAACAGCGTGTGTGAAGGCCCCCATCCGGATGCCGGTCACTCGCGGGTTATCTCGCACCCGCTGGGCAAAAGGCTCCATGTAGAGCGCGAAAAGCAAAGGTGAAAGCGGGCAACCCTGCCTGGTGCCCCGTTCAATGTCGAAGGAGGCAGAAGCGTGCCCATTAACGCGGACCACCGCCGATGGACGAACGTAGCAATTAAGGATCATGGTGCGGAATCTCTCACCCATACCCGCTTTCATGAGCACCCGCTCCAGGTAAGGCCAGTGGACCCGGTCAAACGCTTTCTCTGCGTCCACCGCCAACATCATTCGCTCCCCCTGAACCCGAGAGGCCTTCTCCAGCAAATGAACAATTCGTTTCGTATTGTCCACAGTCTGCCGCCCCGGGACAAAACCCGCCTGGTCAGGATCGATAAGGCCGGGCAGATGGAGAGCCAGTCTAGCAGCAAGTATCCCAGTATACAGTTTTAAATCAATATTCAGAAGGGAGATCGGCCGGTAGGATCCACATTGCCTCGGGTCCTTACCTGGCTTAGGGATAACCGAGATCGAGGCCCTGAGCAGATCAGGTGGAATGGCCCCGGCCTCCGCAAAGGAGTTGAAGAGGCGCGTCAGGATGGGTGCCAGCGTCATGCAAAATGTTTTATAATACAGCGCAATGTAGCCGTCCGGGCCCGGTGCCTTTCCGTGCTTGAGTCGGGCAATGGCAGAAACTACTTCTTCGATCCTAATGTCCCTGTCCAGATAGTCCGCCTGCACAGGGTCCAGAGAGGGAAGTGCGATCGAGGCCAGATAAGTGTCCATCGCCGCCTCATCCGGAGGATCCCCGGTATAGAGGTCTTTGTAAAAGCCCCGAAAGACTGCAGCTATCCGCTCGTCTTCAGTTTCCGGCATGCCCATCGGGCCAGAGATCTCCTTGACCAACTGGCTCTGCCGCGCCACACGGAGCCTATTTGCCAACAACTTGCCACAGCGGTCCCCTCCAGTATAAAAGGCGTGTCGCAACCGCAAAGCGGCGTACTCCGCCCGGTCGAGGTCCAGGGCCGCCAGGAGCTTCCTGGCTTCCTTGAGCTGCCGCCAAATTCGGGGGGCCCCGGTTCTGCGATGGATCTGTTCCAGTTCCCTAACACGATCTGTGAGTTCATCTCTCTTGGCCTGCCGCTCCTTATTGTCCGCCGAGGAAATCGCTATAAATTCCCCTCTGATGACTGCCTTCAAAGCCGCCCATTGCGTGGCCCGACTAGTGTCTGCATTATCGTTATGGGATTGAAATTCCTGAATCGACTTTTCAATGCGAGCCACCACTTCCGCCCTATGCAGCAGCGTATCCCGGAGGCGCCACGTCCGTGGGCGGAGCGCTGACGGGGGCATAGTTAACAGGACCTCGACCGGGGCATGGTCCGAGAGGGAGATCACACCCATTTCAGAACCAGATGCTAACGCTTTCACTGGGGAGGTAACCAACAGGTGATCTAACCGTGCGTATGTTTTGTGGGCATGAGAATAGTACGAGTAGTCCCTATCCGTCGGATGCAAATGTCGCCATATATCAAGTAGGTCCACCTCGTCCAGCTGAGCCTTACGGTCCGCCGAGAGTTCTCCAACCTGAGGGGAGCGTTGCGCCGACCTATCCAGCGCAGAGTCGAAGACAATATTGTAGTCTCCCCCGAGTATGACATGTCTATCCTGGGAAGATGTGACCTCCTCGATCGCCGCCTGAAGAAAGCGGTCCTGACGGTCATTAGGACTATAGAGGGACCCTATCGTGAAGAAGAGACCTCCAATTCGAAATCGATAAGCCAGCAACCTACCCTTTTGTTCAGCAAATTTGTGGAGAACCTCCCCCCGGAAACGCCGCGCCACCAGAATCGCCACCCCAGCTGTTTTAGTGGTGCATGAGGAAAAGAATTGTGAGGGGAACTCGTGTGAGCGGAGTCTATGAGTGTCCCGTGACAGTAGGTGCGTCTCCTGGAGGAGACAGATATCCGCCTGTGTGTTCTCTAAAAGTGAAAGGACGGCCCGCCTCTTCACGGGATTATTCAGACCCCGGACATTCAGGGTCACTACCTTACAAGTGGTTGGAGGCATGAGTGGTGTTGTAGTAGAAAGCAACAAGGACCCACCGCAAAAACAGGAGGACAAGAGCGTCAGTCAGCCCATGGTGCAGCAGAGTACCATGCATAGAATATTGACACAAAAAGCAGACAGCACCAGGCAAACCATAAAGCAGGCCACCTAACCAGCAGCTCACCGCCCTCAAGAAACTTCCGATAACCCCCCCCTCCTCTCCCCAACATCCATGCCAAGCAGAGAGGCAGATCGCCCCGTTGAAGCCGTATCCAATCAGAAGCAGATCAAAAAGCACAGACAAAGTCAAAATGACCAGGAACCCCCGTGTGCACTGGACGACCCTCCCTCCCCATCCCAAACCCCCAGACCCCATCCCCCACTCTGTTCCCCAACTCCCCTTGCCCCCCCCAACTGTTCCCCGTCCTCCCCACCCACCCTCTCGCAGCCAGCCCCCTCCCGTAACTGGGACCGGATCAACAACTTGAAACACCCCCCTCTCTACCCCCCCAAAAACTTGTAGACCCATTGTCCCAGTCCGGTCCTTATCGGACAAGCCCGTGGAAAGTCAGAAAAAGTGGACGTCCAGCCACCTCGCACCCCCATTCCCCCCACCCCCCCAGACCCTCAAACCTGCAGCTCCATCACAGCGATGTCGATCTCCCCCCGGAGTTCACTTATGCTGTCAGCGCCACCCCAGTTGCAGTATCAGCTCCAGTTCCAACCTGTACTGCTGCATCCGACTCCGCTCGGGCCATAGGAGAGTCCGGCCGCGACAAGGAAGCAGATGATCGCTGGCCGGGGACTGTCTGCCAACCGTCTCTAGTAATACGGCTCCGGTGCGGTGTGTGAGCTCCGTCCTCAGTGGCTGTGATCCCCAGCACTCCACACGTGTCCTGAAGAGAACGCAACTGGTGCAAGGTTCCGTTCCACCTGAAAATGAGCCGGAAGGGATGTCCCCAGGAATATTGAGTGCCATGTTCCCTGAGAAAGTCAGTCGCAATTTTAAAAGCTTTGCGTTTTTGCAGAGTAGATGCGGCCAGATCTCGATAGAGAGCTATCCGGTGGCCTCTGAATTCCAGGGAGGGTCTCCTCCGGGCTTCCCTCAGTATCCGCTCCTTCAAGGGATAGTCTGGCAGAAAAGCCAAGATGTCAGGAGGAGGCGCTGAATTCTGGCGTTGCAGACCTACCCTGTGCGCCCTGTCAATCCGAATGGCAAAGTCAGCCGGTTCCCCCAGCACCTCTCTGAACAGCTCCCCGAGGTAGGTCGCCACATCTTCCCCCTCTTCCCGGGACGGCACGCCCCGGACGCGGATGTTGTTTCTCCTGGAGCGATTCTCAAGGTCCTCTGTGTGCGCCTGCAGGTCAAGGTGCTGTTCCCGGAGTCGGACGACCTCCTGTTGCAACTGTGTAATTTCTTCGTCCCTAGCGTGGCCTGCTTCTTCCACCGTGGACACTCTGTCACCGAGACCGTCCACCTCCCTCCGTATCTCACGGACCTCACCTGCGACCTCCTGCTTAAGCGTCTGAAAATCGTCCCTCAATGAGCTGAAGAGGGACTCTAGGAAGGACCTCGTAACTGGGGGTTCTCCCCCACTCGCTCCTTGGGCACCGCTCGAGTGGGGTGGGGATGGGTGACCTCGGTCCTGTCTTGCAGTGCTCCGGTTCAGCATCTCTGGCAGTGTGCGGTCCCCCTTCCGGGACCCCTTGTTGTTCGACATGTTGGCTCTCGAGGTGCTCTCCGGAAAATCCAACAGCCCAATCCCAGGTGCAACCCCGGAAGCACGCTGCCGGACTCCCACTACCGGTCCGCTTCCTCGGCGATAGACCACCCTCCCGGGCCTCCAGCACCAATCCGCCCTGCTCTGCTCTCCTCTCTCACTGCACAAGCCTCGCGGCCTCGGGCTCGGCGTCACTCACGGCACCGAGGGATCGCCCTTCAAGCTAGGCCACAGCAGACCCTCAGGGGCCACGTGGGGGTTGCAGTAGTGTCCGGGCGGTTCTTCCCGTCTCCCACGGTCAGGCCCAGAATGCCACCAGGGATCCCCTTGACGAAGGGGCCTGTCCCAGTTCTACCCCGGTGGCCAAGCGCAAAGGCGGGCAGAAACACAGAAGCCCAACTCCCGGTCCCCGGTGGCCTCGAGGGGCGATGGCTGCCACAGTCTTCTCCGTTGTTCCCCAGCTGCCTGACTCACCACAGGGTTCCGCTTCCGCCCAGGAGCGCCGCTCCGCGCTCTGCAATGTCTACCGGGGGGCCGGGGGGCCACTGCTGTGCAGCGTCTCTGAGGCCTGGAGCGCAGGCCGAAGCCACGGCCTCGCGTAGCAGGAGGCCCCAGGTCCGGCACCTCTCTTTCTGTACCCCTGCACCAGCCAGTCCACGCCCCGACGGGGTGTCGCAAGACCAGGCAGGTCCGTCCGGGTCCGGTAGGCAGGGCCCACAGTGCTCGTCGACCCGCCTAGGGGCCGTCAAAGTGGTCGAGGCCTATGACCAGGCCCAAGCCCCGGCCTCGCGTGATGTCCGACGCCGGCCCGGCGTCGGAGTCTCTATGGCTCCCAGTCCTGGAGCCCAGGCCCCCGGCCCCTGCTGCAAGGAGAGGCCCAAGAAGCCGGGACAAGCGGGCAGGGTCAGCGACGCTGCAGCAATCACCCGGCCGGCGTTCTTCACCAGGCCGTATGCTGGGCCTCGCTCGCTCTCCGCAACGGCGCCCCGTCCGGCGTCCGCCCAGTGCCCCAAGGGGGGGTCCGGTGATCTCCCAGATGCTCCTCCAGTGCAGCGGGCCCCCGCTCTGTGCAATGCAGCGTCCCGGGGGGAGGATTAGCGTATGTACAGCAGGCTTAGGGTCCAGGGATGGCGGAGCTCACCGAGAGTGCGACTACTCAGCCCGCCATCTTGGCCACGCCCCAGTAATGAATTTTAAAGTAGAATCAATTTTATTATAATTTTTAACAATGTATTTGACAGTTATCACAGGAATTTAATCATATCTTAACTATTTATATAATATGATCAATCATGGATGTTTTTAGATTGAGTTGTATATTGAACTAACGATTTTTGTTTTTTAATGTCTGTGCTTTTATGACTTAACTGTCCAATAAAGCTTACATGAATAAATAAAACTCTGCAAAAAAAAAAAAAAATCTGACAGGTCTAACCGGCCCACTGAAGTTTGCCTTCTCAAATTTGTGATAAGTGTCCCATTTGTGTAGAAGAGGGCTGCAAGGAGCAGAAAGGGCATTCCACGAGGCTGTTGGTAAAAAGCTGGCCAGCGTCCCAGGCTAGGTCCAGGGTCTCATGCAGGATGTTGGGGAGCCTTTTATGTCCCTGGGTCTCAGATCAGGAGGCCAGCAGACTAGCCTATGGAGTCATTCAGGTGTCCTGAGTTCAAGATGAAGTTGCAGGTCTAGGTCTTCCTCCCCAGGCCAGATGGGAGCAGGTCAGCACTGCAGGGTAGCAGTTCATTTAGAGTAGCAGTCCAGCAGAGTGACAGTCCTTTCAGCAGCACAGCAGTCATTCTTCCTGCAGAGTATCCACAGGTCCAGAAGTGTATTGAAGATTAGTTGTTTGAGGTCCAGTATGTATACACAGTTGTGCCTTTGAGCTGGGTAGAAACATCTAGAGGTATGCCTTTGAAGTGCACAGATGCCATTATTTCTTTGCCCTGGCTCCAGGCTAACTACAAGGGGTATGCAGCCCTTTATGTGAAGACAGCATCCCGCCTATTCAAGTGTAAGTGGGGCTGGGCACAGCTCCTCCCACTCATTATGGCAGTGATGGACCATCTAGTCACACATACACTCCACATTGTGTGTAACTGTCTAGGAGGAATATACTAAGCCCAACTGTCACGCACATTCAGTCATGTGGCCCAGAGACAGGCTGCAGGCACCAAATGAATAGGGCAAGAAAATGCCAACTTTCTAAAAGTGGCTGTTTCAGAACTTCAATTTAAAACTGTACTTCGCCATGAGTTTGGATTTTAAACTGTGATTCCAGAGTCACCAAAAATGAACTGGCTACCTATTTCCATTTGCAAATTACACCTATAAAATATAATAAGGTAACTCCAATGTTATCCTGTGGGAGAGGTGGGCCTTGCAGTAGTGGAAAACACATGTAGGAGTTTTTCACTACCAGGATATGTAAAACTTACAAGTAAATGTAAGTACTTTTTAAATACACTGCGCCCTGCCCTCCGGGCTGTCCAGGTTTTACCCTAGGGGTGACTTATATGTGTTAAAAAGGAAGGTTTGAGCCTGGGAAAAAGTTTACTTTGCCAGGCCAATGCCCCATTTTAAAAACTGCTCTCACAGGTTGCAATGGCTGGCCTGAGAATTTTTTAAGTGCCACATAAGTGGATTGCGCAATTAGTGCTTCAGCCCTACAAGTAGCTGTTAATTTAGAGGCCCTGGGCACAGGTAGTGCCACTTTACTAGGGACTTATAAATAAATTAAATATGCCAATTGTGTATAAGCCAGTGTTACCATGTTTTAAACAGAGAGCATAAGTACTTTAGGACTGGCTAGCGGTGGTAAAGTGTGCAGAGTCCCAAAGCCAGCAAAAACAAACTTAGTTAAAACAGGAGATCTGATGGCAAAAAGTTAAGGGGAAACCGCATCAAGGATGCTAGGTCTAACAACTGGAAACTGTAAGGATGAACACAGTCTTTCTATTATTTAGCTGGGCATAGGTATCATGCTTTACTACATTTCCTCTCAACAGACTTTAGACAATGGGGAAAATTCCGCCTTGATTCTTTAAGACCTCTTGGCAGCATTCGACATGGTCAGTCATGACCTGTTCTTGGACCGTCGTTTTACAATTGAAGTCAGGGACAGCCCCCTGTCACTGCTGAAAGTATTCCTTAATGCCTGAGAGCAAATGGTGGTCATGGAAGATTTCTCCTCTCATCCCTTTTAACTGCCATGTGGGGTTCTGCAGGACTTGTGATTGAGCCCTACTCTCTTCAATCTTTACATTGCCCCACTAGCAGATGTGATTAGATCTTTTGTCTTTTCTCTAGTATTTTATGACAATGACACCCAGATAATGGTACCTGTGACCAGCAGCCCAGAGTCCACCGCATTCAGATTTATAATTGTATGCTCCAAATCGGGAGATGGATGGGAAATAATTATTTGAAGCTGAACTCAGCAAAAACTGAGGTTCTCTTATTTGGCAAGAACACCTCCATCACCAAGCTGGTGGCCCTAAGAACTGGGTACTCTCCTCTGTCCGATTAAGAAAGTGAAGAACCTAGAAATACCGTTTTTACAGCAAGTTGTCCTTAGAAGGTCATATGCATGCTATCACCTCCTCCTACTTTCTCCTGCCTAAATCACTGAGAAAAGTCCTTCCCTTTATTCCTAGAGACCTACAAAAACTGTGGTCTTTATATTGATTACCCCGAAAATAGACTATTGTAATGCTCTTCTCACAAACATACTGAAAAGGTTCTTTAGTAAACTTGAAACTGTACAGAATGCAGTGGCTCGACTGCTCCTAGGAATCCTCAAATATAAATCTGTCTCTCAAGCCCTAATTTACATCCACTGGCTTGTTGTGAAACGACAAATAGATTTTATGGCTCTGTGCATTACTTTTAAAACATTACACAATACTGGACTGGAATTTCTGACCCGGCGCTTTAACCGCTATATTCCACCGCGACCTCTCTGATTGGGCGCATATTTCAATTTAGTTTTTCCCAAATTTAAAAGGTTTAGCTGGCAGTGGCAGGAGCTTTCTGACCTGTACCTCCAAACTGTGGAACAACCTGCTTCTTAAAATTAAAAAGAAATCTGATCTTCTAGCCTTCAGAAAAGCCTTTAAAACTTGGCTTTGTAACCAGTATCTAGTGTATCAGGTTCTCTCCTCCACCTAATGGGCTGTTTCCTGCTTTCCTGAGCTTAGCACCTAGACACCTATGGGTAGTAGAGCGCTTTATACATTTTATTTTAATTTCATTATCATCAATAATATGAACAATTTTGGACTTTTGTGACTTAACTTTTAGATAATTAGCAAGCGATTTGCCAGCCTTTTTACATCTTCCCTGAATTTTAGAATTGACCTTTAAGAGTCTACCTGAAGCCTCTTGTGTCAATCTCTTGTTGACGTCTAGTTTGGCCTGAATAAGGTGCTTAAATGCAGCCTCATCATTAGATGTATAATATAAGTATTCAAGTTGTTTAATGAAACTGAGTAAACATGAGGAGTGTTTGAGGGCTTTTTCTTTTTAATAACAACCTAGTCAATTATGAATCCTCTAGTAGATACCATAAAAGCATCCTAGATAACATTGAAAGGAAGATCAAGAGTAATATTAGATCCAAAGTGATCCCAAAGGAAGCATTCAAACCTTTCTACAAAGACAGTATCTTTCAGTAAACTATTATTAAAACACCATCTACTAAACTTTGAAGAAGTTTATTATAACTGGTGCATGATCTGGAATTAGTAAGGAGACAATTTCTGCATTAATTATTGTGGAGATTAATTGTGGTGTGAGGAAAATGTAACCTATTCTAGAGTAGGATTGAGAGGCGAGGCAGTAAAAGGTATATTCTAGAGTGGCAGGGTTGTAAATCCTCCATGCATCTACCAGTCCTCTAGAAAGACGGGATTGTTTAAATGTTTTATGAGAGATGTATCAAGCTAAGGATTTTCTGTCAATAAAGGGATCCATAATTTGATTTCGTTTGTTCGATAACTTTATTTCGGCCTCAAAGGACCATAAAAGCTCAGAAAAATGCATACAATACAAATATTAAGACAATAAATATGAGATACTTTTAAAATACATTGTATATGCAATAAAATGAAATACATAATAAAACAGGATTAAACTGAATTTCATTATCGAACATCACATTAAATTAGGAGGGAAATACATACTAAGCACTGGTCGATTTCCTACGCCGGTGCCACATTGCATTCAGGAAACGAGAAACAGCAAAAGTGATAGGGTGGTGCGTGTCATATTTTAAAACTCTCATTGCATGTGAGCACTGGCGAAATCCTAGGTTTCTACAGATTGGGATTAGCCAGTACTTGCGTGCACCCCGATACCCAGGACATAAGAGAAAGACATGAATTTCATTTTCCAAATAATAACCACAAACAGGGCATTCCTTATGGTTGTTTTTGTCCCATTTACTAAAGAAATCTAATTTGATTTCAATCCCCACCAATTATAAATTTTGTGTTGTAGCAAGACTGCATTGTGGTAGACATTCGTTTGGAAAATCGATACCGGTAGAGCCATAAATGCTGAAAATGGAATGTGATGCGTAATGTATGGGGAGGTGAAGGAGAAGCCGTGACTCTCTTCATCCCTTTCTTCTTTCTGGACAACCAAATATAGCGCCTTATGGAAAAATATGGCAATCCCATTCTTGTTTTTACTAGCAGGAGAACAGAATACCTGCTCCACCAAATTCTTCCTTAAATAATTAATGCCCTCAACTAAGAGGTGAGTTTCTTGTAACAGAGCTATTTTGCATTTTAATCGAGATAAATGAGTAAACACTTTCTGTTTCTTAATGGGATTACTCAGACTGTTGTGTATGTAAACTAACACTCCCAGGCATAAATTACAACAATAACGCAATAGAGTGAACAAACAAACTACTAGAGTATCAAAAAATATACATTTTTAATTCAAAATAAGATACAATAATTAGTGATCAGTACATTGATAAAAATTAATAAAAATACTAGACTGATATATAAAGATTTCACAAAAACAATCAATTTAAAAATCAAATTAAGAAATCAAGGAGGTTAGGTGGTATCCGGTCGACGCGTTTCAACATAAAAATGTCTTCATCAGGACATTTACCATCCAATTTCTGTAACAAAGGTAACAACAGAATTTCAATGATGTTACTCTAGTAGTTATAAGTATGTTACATATTTCTATCCGTTATATACATGTTTGTTATAATTCTTGATGTACCGCTCATAATATATAGAGAACACCTACGTATATCTTAGTCATTTAGTGCATTCATGTCAATGTCCAAAATTCATATTTATAATAGATAAAACTTCATACATATTACTATTGTTTAAAAACATTCATATGATAGTGGGTAATTCTCGCTCCCTTCGGATGCAAATGATTATAGCGTAAGGAATTAGCTAGATATCTGTTCTCCATTTTATACATTACACGTAATGCACATAAACCAAAACATTATTTTCTTTCGTACATGTCTTTTTTAGCCCGACACAGTTCCCAATTACATTGAATTCAGAAAGGATAAGAAGATAAAAAGATAAAGAAAGAAGGGAATGAGAATAGGATAATAGGAGAGAATTAACCGCCACAATTAAACCATTTAAGCCTGGCCTAACCATGAATTGTATCTAATATCTTGGTTAGGGTGCTCTACCTGGGGATATTTATGGCACTCACATGTGCACTTAACTTAAATGGAAGGATCATATACATCTTGGTATCTTACCTAAAATCAGAACCATGAACTCTGTGTGCAGATCCTCTGTGTTTCTAGCTGAACGTTTTATCCACAGAGTCCCGGAGTACTTTATATCGGTTATGTTTCACAACTTTAAAAAACTTGTATTCAATAAAATCCTAATGTTAGGATGAAAAAAGGGTGGGGGAGGGGGGAACCTGTTAGCATAAAAATAGATAGATTACCCTATTAATCTCAGCAGCGTGCTGAGCTATCAGTTTTAAATACAACTCACCAAGCTCTAAATAAGCCGATCATATCCGGTCGCTGTCTACTTCATGAAACCAGCGATAAGTTATGATGTTCTTCAGCAATGTTTATACGTTCCTATAAGGCAATGGGGAGCAATCAGTTAGTCCCTAAGGAAGACATACACTATGAAAAGGTACACTAAGGCATACTGAACCTAACAAGTCTTTTAAATGCATGTCGTCATGCCCCTGATTTCGTTACATCGTATTATGCCTCAAACCTCTTACCTAGTTATTTCCTTTTTCAGTACTTATTATTATTCGCATTATTTCCAAATGTGTGTGTTTTTTTCAGCCTTAGTCTTGTCTTGCGGTTCGAGGTGATTCTTCCTATAGTATATTTCTTATTTTTTCTGGCAGGCACTCGCCACTCCTAAAAAATACAAGCGGAGGGTCTTAGTATTTGTGGGACTCAAGTAAGCGCAGGTTTAGACTACTCCTAACGCATGCTTACCTGCAGTATATCCAATGAAAAGAAATGATGTCCAATCCTGCCAGCTAGTCAGGAATACAACGGAAGGCAACCCCAGTCGGTAAGACGCATGCGATTGTCTGCCTTCTGCCGGTCTCTAAAGTACGGCGGTGGGGGAATTTTTCTTAAAACCACACTCGCTACCCTGAAATTGTAAACGGAAAGTCTTAACGTCTGTAAAATCGAAAAATGGATTCTACAAAGATCTCAAAAACTAACTATTCCGCGCCTGTGCTTACCTGTAGGTTACACGATGAAACAACGAGTGGTGTAGAGTCCTGCCGGTCGGTCAGGAATGCAAGTAACAGCCGCCCTGGTAGGTCGATAGGACCTTCTTATATAACGCAGCGTGTCATTGGTTCTCAAAATCCTAGATACTCTTAAAGGGGAAAAGAACCACGAAAGGTTCTGAAAACTTTATTGACATCCTTAAAGGGGAAAGTCACAATTACTGAAGCATATATAGACAGTAATTTAAAGACATTACTAAACTCTCTGTTACAGGGAATTCCGTGGTATTTATCATAAAATAGCATTCTGCCAAGGTAAATCATTATTGAGGCCATGGCTGAATGTCTTAAGAGAAAAAATCCAAAAAACCTCACGCTTTTTTCTTATTTTCTCTCCTCCTTTCGTATCAGGTATCCGAATCTTCTCCAAAATGCGCCACCGTATGTCTGATGGAGCATGTTTGAATTCAAGGAAATGTGAGACAAGAGGGGCAGTCTGTTTCCGAGTGTTTATTGCTGACCTATGTTCAGTAAGTCGAGTTTTAATCTTTCTGGAAGTCTCGCCCACATATCCTAGGCTGCAGGGGCATACAAGTAGATAAACTACATTGCTAGTATTGCACGTCCACAGATCATTGGCCATCATATTATAACCGTTTAGGTGAAAGTTCTGTCCTGGTATGATGCCCTCGCAGGATTGGCAAGAGCCACATCTGGAAGTGCCCTTGATAGGGTTGGCGCCTTGTATTGATTTTTGGACAAAAGGGGGTCTATCGAGAGTACCAGAGTATCTCGATCTTACCACCAGATCTTTTAAATTCTTATTTCTCCGATGCGCATACATCGGTTTCTTGAGCTTGGGTGCAGTTGGCTCAAGATTTAGTAAATGCCAATTGGCGTTCACTATCTGTCTGATGGTTGCATTTAGTGTGGAATGTCGTGTAACACACACTAATTTTGGTTCCTCGACTGCGCTTTTTGGTTTAAAAAGGGCTTCCCGATCATAGTATCTTGCCCTCTTGTAGGCCTCTCGTACTAGTCGGCGAGGGTAACCTCTGTCCAAAAATTTTTGTTTCATTTTTTCCGATTGTTTATCATAATCCTTGATATCCGTGCAATTTCGTCTCACCCTTAAGAACTGGGAGAAAGGAATCCCATCCTTCTGGCTCCTAGGGTGATAGCTCGAAAAATGGAGCAAAGTGTTCCTCGATGTAGGCTTTGAATATAGATCCACTTCCAGTACATTATTCCTGTTCTGGATATATATGTCCAAGAATTCGACCCTAGTGGTATCCACATGGGCAGTGAAATGGAGATTTTCGTCTGCCAAATTAAGCCACTCCAAAAATTCTCCCAGGGTCTGTTCCCCATTAGTCCAGACAAAAAAGATATCGTCAATATATCTAGACCAATGGGAAACAGACTCATGGAAGGGGGCTATCTCGTTGTATATATTACGTGACTCAAACAGGGCCATGTATATATTAGCTATCGAAGGGGCCATGGCCGCCCCCATGCTTACGCCCTTAATTTGTTGGTACATTCGGTCTCCAAATTGGAAGACATTTTCCTTCAAAACTACTGATAGACAGTCATAGACAAACTGCTTGTCACAGGGAATTTTGTGGAGATCTATGAACCACATGGTAGCATCCAGGGCTCCTTTTTGTGGGATATTACTATATAATGCCTCCACATCAAGTGTGACCAATAGGTCCCTGTTTTCGTTAAAGGCAAGACTCTCAACCTTCGCAATCATTTCTCCCGTGTCCTTAATATACGACGGGGAGAGGGCAACATAAGGTCTCAATATGTTGTCTATATATTTACAAAGTGCTTCCGTCGGAGTACCAATTGTGGAGACTATTGGTCTGTAGGGTGGATTGTTTTGGTCTTTATGCATTTTGGGCAGACCATAAATGCATGCAACTTTACCTTGTGACTTGTTCAGGAATTCATATTCTTTCTTGTTTATTATTTTGTCTTCCAAGGCTCTCTTTGTTATGTGTTGAATCTTTCTCACTACCCTGTCAACCGGATTAGTTGTAACTTCTCTATAAAACAGAGGGTCGTTCAACATACTTAGCATGTTATCCTCATATGCAGTGGAATCAATGAGGACAATACCTCCTCCTTTGTCACTTCCTTTAATCGTGAGTGATTTATTGTTCCTTAATTTACACAGGGAATCATGTTCATCTTTCGAGATATTGTATTTTGGTTTGGGAACAAATCTAAGTGCTGCTTCTAATTTGGTTAGAACGACCTTTTCAAACATAGACACCTCCGGGCCCAGTTGGTCCAGTGATGGTGTAAAAGTAGAAGGTAGCGCCACAATGTTATTTGTGGTGTTGTCATGTTCCATATCTATACTAGCCATAAAGAATTTTTTAAATCTTATTCTTCTGAAAAACGAATGCATATCTTGATATAGTTCAAAAAGGTCAACGTTCGCATGAGGGACAAATGTGAGGCCCTTCGAAAGCAAAGACATATCTGATGATTCTAACTGGTATTTTGAAAGATTAAAAATCGGTATTATATCCACTGTCTCTGATATTGCCTGCTGCGGGTTTCCAGATAGTGCTGGGGCTGTACTTCCATCGGATGTTGGTAAGTATGATGTGCCCGGGAGGATGGTTGGAAGCGAACCCTCTGTCGTCCCCGTTTCGCACCTCGGTATCCTAAAAAAGGTTGGCGGGAATTTCTTCGGCCATTTTGGGGATTTTGGGGATTGAAATGTTCATCTTCATGATAATTTAATTCATTTTCAGATTCTGGGTCAGAGGAGTCAGAGAAATTATTTATTCTCTGTTGATTATAGTTTCCTTCCCCTTGGTGGTTTTCTGGTTTGTAAAAGGTGTCTCCTAAATATGGATAAGCTCGTTCCACAGTATAAAATCTTTTATCCTTTGTGAATTTATCCTGTTTTCTCTTAGTGAGATATTCGGCAAAGGATAAGATATCATTATTTAGTGATTCAAGTTGTTTTTCAGCTTCTATTATCACTGTCGAGGTTTTTATCTTGTTTTCTAGCTCATCTATTTCTTTTTTTATATCAGAAGCTAACTCCTTGGAGGTGGTAATAATCAGAATCATTAAGTCCCTGGAGCACCTACTGGCTATCATACTCCACTTATGTAGAAATGATTTTATGTTTACAAACAGCCCTGGGATGTTCCTAACCCGTAGTCCTAAGGGAATAATGGCAGCTTTTAAGTAGTTTAACATAAATTCACCATGGGCTTCGATTCTTATTAGTTTCTTTTTCAGATTGGATAGTTTCACTAGGTCACTGTTACTTTGTGGCTTAGACATAAAGTTTGAGACAATTGGTGCAGAATTACCAACTAGGAAGGCAAAATCCTCGTCCGTGAACCCAAATGTTTCCATATGAGCCATTAGGATACCAGGGACGAGGAGAGTGATGGAGACAGTGGAAAAATATAGAGATAAAACAATATGCAGAAAGAAATTTACATATACATAGGTGTGTGTCAAGCGGTAAAATAATATATAAACCAAGCAAAAACAGTCCCACACGGATCACCGTGGGTAGTAGTATGTGAGCAACAAGGACCCCCTGGTACAGATATGTATCCTGGGACAGGGTAAATAATGTATGTAAACTAACACTCCCAGGCATAAATTACAACAATAACGCAATAGAGTGAACAAACAAACTACTAGAGTATCAAAAAATATACATTTTTAATTCAAAATAAGATACAATAATTAGTGATCAGTACATTGATAAAAATTAATAAAAATACTAGACTGATATATAAAGATTTCACAAAAACAATCAATTTAAAAATCAAATTAAGAAATCAAGGAGGTTAGGTGGTATCCGGTCGACGCGTTTCAACATAAAAATGTCTTCATCAGGACATTTACCATCCAATTTCTGTAACAAAGGTAACAACAGAATTTCAATGATGTTACTCTAGTAGTTATAAGTATGTTACATATTTCTATCCGTTATATACATGTTTGTTATAATTCTTGATGTACCGCTCATAATATATAGAGAACACCTACGTATATCTTAGTCATTTAGTGCATTCATGTCAATGTCCAAAATTCATATTTATAATAGATAAAACTTCATACATATTACTATTGTTTAAAAACATTCATATGATAGTGGGTAATTCTCGCTCCCTTCGGATGCAAATGATTATAGCGTAAGGAATTAGCTAGATATCTGTTCTCCATTTTATACATTACACGTAATGCACATAAACCAAAACATTATTTTCTTTCGTACATGTCTTTTTTAGCCCGACACAGTTCCCAATTACATTGAATTCAGAAAGGATAAGAAGATAAAAAGATAAAGAAAGAAGGGAATGAGAATAGGATAATAGGAGAGAATTAACCGCCACAATTAAACCATTTAAGCCTGGCCTAACCATGAATTGTATCTAATATCTTGGTTAGGGTGCTCTACCTGGGGATATTTATGGCACTCACATGTGCACTTAACTTAAATGGAAGGATCATATACATCTTGGTATCTTACCTAAAATCAGAACCATGAACTCTGTGTGCAGATCCTCTGTGTTTCTAGCTGAACGTTTTATCCACAGAGTCCCGGAGTACTTTATATCGGTTATGTTTCACAACTTTAAAAAACTTGTATTCAATAAAATCCTAATGTTAGGATGAAAAAAGGGTGGGGGAGGGGGGAACCTGTTAGCATAAAAATAGATAGATTACCCTATTAATCTCAGCAGCGTGCTGAGCTATCAGTTTTAAATACAACTCACCAAGCTCTAAATAAGCCGATCATATCCGGTCGCTGTCTACTTCATGAAACCAGCGATAAGTTATGATGTTCTTCAGCAATGTTTATACGTTCCTATAAGGCAATGGGGAGCAATCAGTTAGTCCCTAAGGAAGACATACACTATGAAAAGGTACACTAAGGCATACTGAACCTAACAAGTCTTTTAAATGCATGTCGTCATGCCCCTGATTTCGTTACATCGTATTATGCCTCAAACCTCTTACCTAGTTATTTCCTTTTTCAGTACTTATTATTATTCGCATTATTTCCAAATGTGTGTGTTTTTTTCAGCCTTAGTCTTGTCTTGCGGTTCGAGGTGATTCTTCCTATAGTATATTTCTTATTTTTTCTGGCAGGCACTCGCCACTCCTAAAAAATACAAGCGGAGGGTCTTAGTATTTGTGGGACTCAAGTAAGCGCAGGTTTAGACTACTCCTAACGCATGCTTACCTGCAGTATATCCAATGAAAAGAAATGATGTCCAATCCTGCCAGCTAGTCAGGAATACAACGGAAGGCAACCCCAGTCGGTAAGACGCATGCGATTGTCTGCCTTCTGCCGGTCTCTAAAGTACGGCGGTGGGGGAATTTTTCTTAAAACCACACTCGCTACCCTGAAATTGTAAACGGAAAGTCTTAACGTCTGTAAAATCGAAAAATGGATTCTACAAAGATCTCAAAAACTAACTATTCCGCGCCTGTGCTTACCTGTAGGTTACACGATGAAACAACGAGTGGTGTAGAGTCCTGCCGGTCGGTCAGGAAACCTGAATTCCTGAACAAGTCACAAGGTTAAGTTGCATGCATTTATGGTCTGCCCAAAATGCATAAAGACCAAAACAATCCACCCTACAGACCAATAGTCTCCACAATTGGTACTCCGACGGAAGCACTTTGTAAATATATAGACAACATATTGAGACCTTATGTTGCCCTCTCCCCGTCGTATATTAAGGACACGGGAGAAATGATTGCGAAGGTTGAGAGTCTTGCCTTTAACGAAAACAGGGACCTATTGGTCACACTTGATGTGGAGGCATTATATAGTAATATCCCACAAAAAGGAGCCCTGGATGCTACCATGTGGTTCATAGATCTCCACAAAATTCCCTGTGACAAGCAGTTTGTCTATGACTGTCTATCAGTAGTTTTGAAGGAAAATGTCTTCCAATTTGGAGACCGAATGTACCAACAAATTAAGGGCGTAAGCATGGGGGCGGCCATGGCCCCTTCGATAGCTAATATATACATGGCCCTGTTTGAGTCACGTAATATATACAACGAGATAGCCCCCTTCCATGAGTCTGTTTCCCATTGGTCTAGATATATTGACGATATCTTTTTTGTCTGGACTAATGGGGAACAGACCCTGGGAGAATTTTTGGAGTGGCTTAATTTGGCAGACGAAAATCTCCATTTCACTGCCCATGTGGATACCACTAGGGTCGAATTCTTGGACATATATATCCAGAACAGGAATAATGTACTGGAAGTGGATCTATATTCAAAGCCTACATCGAGGAACACTTTGCTCCATTTTTCGAGCTATCACCCTAGGAGCCAGAAGGATGGGATTCCTTTCTCCCAGTTCTTAAGGGTGAGACGAAATTGCACGGATATCAAGGATTATGATAAACAATCGGAAAAAATGAAACAAAAATTTTTGGACAGAGGTTACCCTCGCCGACTAGTACGAGAGGCCTACAAGAGGGCAAGATACTATGATCGGGAAGCCCTTTTTAAACCAAAAAGCGCAGTCGAGGAACCAAAATTAGTGTGTGTTACACGACATTCCACACTAAATGCAACCATCAGACAGATAGTGAACGCCAATTGGCATTTACTAAATCTTGAGCCAACTGCACCCAAGCTCAAGAAACCGATGTATGCGCATCGGAGAAATAAGAATTTAAAAGATCTGGTGGTAAGATCGAGATACTCTGGTACTCTCGATAGACCCCCTTTTGTCCAAAAATCAATACAAGGCGCCAACCCTATCAAGGGCACTTCCAGATGTGGCTCTTGCCAATCCTGCGAGGGCATCATACCAGGACAGAACTTTCACCTAAACGGTTATAATATGATGGCCAATGATCTGTGGACGTGCAATACTAGCAATGTAGTTTATCTACTTGTATGCCCCTGCAGCCTAGGATATGTGGGCGAGACTTCCAGAAAGATTAAAACTCGACTTACTGAACATAGGTCAGCAATAAACACTCGGAAACAGACTGCCCCTCTTGTCTCACATTTCCTTGAATTCAAACATGCTCCATCAGACATACGGTGGCGCATTTTGGAGAAGATTCGGATACCTGATACGAAAGGAGGAGAGAAAATAAGAAAAAAGCGTGAGGTTTTTTGGATTTTTTCTCTTAAGACATTCAGCCATGGCCTCAATAATGATTTACCTTGGCAGAATGCTATTTTATGATAAATACCACGGAATTCCCTGTAACAGAGAGTTTAGTAATGTCTTTAAATTACTGTCTATATATGCTTCAGTAATTGTGACTTTCCCCTTTAAGGATGTCAATAAAGTTTTCAGAACCTTTCGTGGTTCTTTTCCCCTTTAAGAGTATCTAGGATTTTGAGAACCAATGACACGCTGCGTTATATAAGAAGGTCCTATCGACCTACCAGGGCGGCTGTTACTTGCATTCCTGACCGACCGGCAGGACTCTACACCACTCGTTGTTTCATCGTGTAACCTACAGGTAAGCACAGGCGCGGAATAGTTAGTTTTTGAGATCTTTGTAGAATCCATTTTTCGATTTTACAGACGTTAAGACTTTCCGTTTACAATTTCAGGGTAGCGAGTGTGGTTTTAAGAAAAATTCCCCCACCGCCGTACTTTAGAGACCGGCAGAAGGCAGACAATCGCATGCGTCTTACCGACTGGGGTTGCCTTCCGTTGTATTCCTGACTAGCTGGCAGGATTGGACATCATTTCTTTTCATTGGATATACTGCAGGTAAGCATGCGTTAGGAGTAGTCTAAACCTGCGCTTACTTGAGTCCCACAAATACTAAGACCCTCCGCTTGTATTTTTTAGGAGTGGCGAGTGCCTGCCAGAAAAAATAAGAAATATACTATAGGAAGAATCACCTCGAACCGCAAGACAAGACTAAGGCTGAAAAAAACACACACATTTGGAAATAATGCGAATAATAATAAGTACTGAAAAAGGAAATAACTAGGTAAGAGGTTTGAGGCATAATACGATGTAACGAAATCAGGGGCATGACGACATGCATTTAAAAGACTTGTTAGGTTCAGTATGCCTTAGTGTACCTTTTCATAGTGTATGTCTTCCTTAGGGACTAACTGATTGCTCCCCATTGCCTTATAGGAACGTATAAACATTGCTGAAGAACATCATAACTTATCGCTGGTTTCATGAAGTAGACAGCGACCGGATATGATCGGCTTATTTAGAGCTTGGTGAGTTGTATTTAAAACTGATAGCTCAGCACGCTGCTGAGATTAATAGGGTAATCTATCTATTTTTATGCTAACAGGTTCCCCCCTCCCCCACCCTTTTTTCATCCTAACATTAGGATTTTATTGAATACAAGTTTTTTAAAGTTGTGAAACATAACCGATATAAAGTACTCCGGGACTCTGTGGATAAAACGTTCAGCTAGAAACACAGAGGATCTGCACACAGAGTTCATGGTTCTGATTTTAGGTAAGATACCAAGATGTATATGATCCTTCCATTTAAGTTAAGTGCACATGTGAGTGCCATAAATATCCCCAGGTAGAGCACCCTAACCAAGATATTAGATACAATTCATGGTTAGGCCAGGCTTAAATGGTTTAATTGTGGCGGTTAATTCTCTCCTATTATCCTATTCTCATTCCCTTCTTTCTTTATCTTTTTATCTTCTTATCCTTTCTGAATTCAATGTAATTGGGAACTGTGTCGGGCTAAAAAAGACATGTACGAAAGAAAATAATGTTTTGGTTTATGTGCATTACGTGTAATGTATAAAATGGAGAACAGATATCTAGCTAATTCCTTACGCTATAATCATTTGCATCCGAAGGGAGCGAGAATTACCCACTATCATATGAATGTTTTTAAACAATAGTAATATGTATGAAGTTTTATCTATTATAAATATGAATTTTGGACATTGACATGAATGCACTAAATGACTAAGATATACGTAGGTGTTCTCTATATATTATGAGCGGTACATCAAGAATTATAACAAACATGTATATAACGGATAGAAATATGTAACATACTTATAACTACTAGAGTAACATCATTGAAATTCTGTTGTTACCTTTGTTACAGAAATTGGATGGTAAATGTCCTGATGAAGACATTTTTATGTTGAAACGCGTCGACCGGATACCACCTAACCTCCTTGATTTCTTAATTTGATTTTTAAATTGATTGTTTTTGTGAAATCTTTATATATCAGTCTAGTATTTTTATTAATTTTTATCAATGTACTGATCACTAATTATTGTATCTTATTTTGAATTAAAAATGTATATTTTTTGATACTCTAGTAGTTTGTTTGTTCACTCTATTGCGTTATTGTTGTAATTTATGCCTGGGAGTGTTAGTTTACATACATTATTTACCCTGTCCCAGGATACATATCTGTACCAGGGGGTCCTTGTTGCTCACATTACTCAGACTGTTGGCATTCCAGAACATAATGTGAAGAATATTTGTCATATAAAGAATATTGATTATATAGAATGAACTTGTTTACACATACTAAACAGAACCAATAACACAACCAACTTAATTGTGAACATTTAAGTATGAATAAAATCGAAGGATGGAAGAATAAGAAGAACCAGGAGAGGAAAAGATAGGAAAAGGAGAAGAATGAAAGAAAAAAATATCTGTTAAAGAAAGAGAAGATGGTAATAAGCCAAAAGGGCTTTAACAACATAGAGGTCATCATAAATATAGTGACAGGTGGTGAAATGCAAGATGACAGACATCCGCCACAGAGTTCACCAGGAGCCAGCAGGGATACCTTTGTAAACAATTGTACACCACCCACTATTAATAATAATAGATCAAGAAAATGAGACCAGTATAAACTGGGCAACATAATATAAATATTAGGAGCACTTACCAACATAGGGGGGAACATAGTGTAAATATGAGGTTGGAGAAAGGGTGCACGAGAAAATGAGACATCCAGGACAAACATTCTGGTAAGATGAGGAACGCCTGTGAAGGAGAAAAGGAGAGCATAAGGATGACGTATTGAGAGAGACCTCAGATATAACAATAATCACAAGACAAAGCAAAATACATTACGACTGAGAAATCAAGTATTTCCAAGATCCATTTCCTCCCTCTTATGTTGAAATATGAATATCTTCAAGAGTTCTGGGGAGTAGAATTATAAAGATCTTTCCTTGTATGTGACTTTGAACTGGTAGAGATGTATTGGACCATAAAGGACATTCATGGATCTGAGGGCGAGTTGAAGCAATGCAAATACTTTTTTTCAAGTAGCGGTATAAAGAGGCATGCCCTACACAGAATATCTGACCTGACCAAAGTATTTGTTTCCTCTGTTTGGCAGCTGTTAGAACTGTCATCAGATCAGTATATTGTAGGAAAAGAACTATAATTCCCCTGGGACCAGTTGATGAGGATGTCCTCGAGGATTTAGGGCCAACACAGTGAGTGATTTGCAGATTAAGGTTGGTTCCTTCCTTGAGGATGACAATTTTTGGGATATGCATTGTACGAAAGGCAATCATGTCAGAGCCCGCCACTCCTTCAGAAATTCCATAAATTTGCAAGTTTTTACGCCGATTGTTGTTTAACAAATCTTTGTTTGATGTTTTAAAAGAGAAATTTCTTTAGACATTACATAAGGGATATTGTATGCTGTGGCAAGGTTTGGTACCAGTGCAAACCTAGATTATTCCCAATTATTTTCAAGTATCAATGGTGCTCCAAGGGGAAGAGCGGCCATCAACACTCTTAACTTGTCGGAGGGAGAACCCCAGTCTTTCGAATAGATACATTGTCCCGAGCATCTAACGTTACAATATATAATAAAAGTGTCCCAAAAAGTTTTCTTGTTCCTTGTTTCTTTATTTTCTTTTCTTCTTCACAATTCAGATGACTTCTTCTTACTTACACTGCATAGTCACTTACATAGCTTTATTGGCCTTCAGTAGCCAGTGGGCGCTACATATTTAATCTATTGGTGAGCAATTATGTCAACCATTTTGAGCTGATGATAACTGTAGGAAAGCAGGATCGGCTTCTTATGGTTACCCCCACTTTTTGCTTCATGTTACACTGTTTTTGACTAGTCTGACTGGGATCCTGCTAATTAGGACCCCAGTCTATCTGCTTTCTCCCTAATATATAATGTCATGTACTTGTACTATGTCATGTACTTTGGTACTCTCCAGATTGGATACTGGGGTACCCTTGTCATAACCTAGTATATGGTACCCATGTACCCAGGGCATACGTACCTCAGAGGCCTCCCATGGGCTGAAGCATGCATTATGCCACCCATGAGAGGCCATGCAAAATGGATCTACTGGCCTGCCATTGCAGCCTATGTACGTTGGTGCATGCACCACTTACTTAAGATATAGGTTTACTATATCAAAGGGTCACTACACTTAAAACCTATAAGTCAACCCTATAGCAGGCCTTGACAATCCTGAAGGCCGGCTGCTCTAAGTGAGAGGGTGCCACTGCATGAGCACGACACCCCTGCAGCCTACAGAGTGTATTCTCCCGGGTTGCTAGTGCTGCAGTCATTTACGACATATAGAGTGGCATTATGCGACCGCCTGATGACTAACTCTAAAACGACATAAAGTAACCCTATCATGTTTGGTATCAAACATTGTGGAATCATGCCCTCTATGATTCCACCCCTCAGAAACGAGCTTTGTGAGGTACCTGGTGTTCCCAGTAACAACCTTCTAGTCCCTGGCAGCCCAAAATTGTTGCTGCCGACCAGAGCCACATAGCTCGAGCATGGGAAGGCAGAACAAAAGGCATCCTGTCACAGGGATGTGTGACCACATCCCAGACAGGATTTAGTGTATTAGGCCTGGGTGGGTGCACTTGCCATTGACCGAAAGTCTGCATGAGGGACACATTTGGTGTCCCTGTGCATAGTCCAGTTCAAAACAGCCCTGCCAGCCATTGGCTCCTGCTCTGGCACGAAACTGGACAAAGGACATGGGAGTAACCTCCCCACTGTCCAGACCCTCCCCTGGGAGGGTCTCCTAAATCTTTTCAACCCTCTCCGGTGGGTACAAAAGGGATTACCTGGCAGTAGGACCCTAGATTCGACGTGGACAAGATTCTGAATAAGAAACGACCGTCTGTACATCCTGGACTTCGCTGGACTTTGTTTGGGCCCGACTTCATCTCCCACTCTGGTTAAAGCATCGTCTGTGCCTGTGCACCATACAGGCTCCGGGCAGGACCTGTGGAGCATCAAGGACAACCAAAGACATCTCCCTTGGAGTGAAGGTGTCACTCTCCTGCAACCGCAGGGACCATAATGCAACTGACTGGTCTGCTGATCCTGAACTCCTGCGGACTTCAACATCGGAGGTGGGTTCCAAGTTCCGAGCTGCCCTCTCACCAAGTTTGAGGTCAGAATCCCTTGTGGGGGCTGCAATACCCGTACCCCTGTGCACCGCAAACTTTTGCAAGTGCATGTGCTTGTTGGCGTTTCCAAAACAAGAGCACTGGGCTCCAATTAGCTCCAACCACTGGCACAATTTCTACCAAAAAACTTTGGCCTCCTTGCACTGAGTGCTCCGTGGGCTGTTGCTTTGTAATTCTGTTTGAGGTCCCCTCACAACTCCTGGGCTCTGGCCTGTGGGTCCTCTTGGAGTCATCTTTGCTTTTCTTGGGCTTCCATGGTTGCTCTAGGCTTGCCCTGACTTCCCTGTGTGTGGTGAGTCTCCTGGACCTTGCTGGTCCCAACCGTAACCTTTCTTGATCATCTTCGCGGGTTGCTGCTGACACCGACCCCTCAGCACTTGACACTCTATGTGGGACAGCTTGTATCTGGCTCCTGGTTGTCCTCGACATCTCCTGGTCCCGGTGGCTGCAGAGTCTGGAAACCCCTCAACGCACCTAAAGCACTCCACATCGGTGGGCATTCCGCTACCGAGCCCCTGGTCACTCCTGGGTGACCTAGCCTCTGTCCCCTCTGTCTTCAGGTACTCTTCATCAAGAATCCACCCTTGGATTCTACTGCACTCTTTTCTTCTTTTCCACAGTGACATTTCCCTGAAGTCCTCCATTGAGATAGACTGCGGTTGTGGACACTACTTCAGCCCTATGCACCCGGCTTCCTTCGGATAGGTAACTCTGGTACTATGGTATCCACGGGTGGGGTTGTTCTCCAACCTCCTATGATCTAATGGGCTTCCTCTTAATCCACTGGGAACGGTCCTTAAACTTTTAAACTGCAACACCGACTCTCCCATAGAAATGTATAGCGCATGCGGTCGTGTTCTCACCCTGCTCCCGTCCTCTGTGGGGTCCCTACTAACTCACCTTGGGTGGTTCCTTGGACTCCCAGCGATTCTACATCCTCTAGACACTGTCTTGATTTGAGTCGTGGTTCTTATACCACTATTTTAGTATATGGTTTGGTCTCCCCCTGGAGCCCACTGTGTATTAGTGCTACTTATTATTGTTTCTGTGCTACAGTTTTGTGTACTTTGTGTTTATCTGCGTGTAGCAGATGCTCTGAGGTATTTAGAGTGTGCTATAATAATAAATACATATTTTTATAACTACTGTGTGATTATCCTTTCATTTAACCAATAGAATAAAGTGACATTCTGGTAAAACAAGCTGCTTAACATTCCTTCAAGACTAAGGCTGCTCTCCACAGCTACCACTTGGATAGCTTTCTAAGGTTATCTTTGACCTCTTAAATTACCATAAGGGTGGATTGAACTGGTACAGGGTGCCTACTTCAATTAGTGGACAGCATATACCAGGCCAACGTCTCACATTGGTGTGTAGCGGTTGGGATTCAAGCCTGCGTTGTTTTACCAGATTAATCTTTGTATTGATTAACTGAAAACCACTAAGTACTAGGTACTAGCTTAGAATAAGTAAGTTCTACTGAAGTTAGAGTTGGGGAAGCCAAGGGTTTTGCACACCCTTTCTCCAACCTCAGAGAGTTTAGTTCCCACTATGTTAGGTAGGTGCAACATCTCACCACACTTAGTATGTCAGTCAAGAAACGTTATTCGGTTGATTTGACCATCAAAGTATAATGGGTACAGGATAGTAGATTCACCAACACTTACAATGATTACTAATGTTACTGTATACAACATTAGCTGACAATAAATACATCATCATAAGAAGGTTGAATATAGATAAAACATTGTGGCCCAGATGTAGGTAAAATAGATTTACCGATTATTAATTACCGAAAAATACCGATTTTTACCGATTCGGTAATTAATAATCGGTAAATCTGAGGGGTGGATATGTAGGTATTCCAGATGTGCCAGAATAACGAATCGGACACATTCGGTATTTACCGATTCGGTAAATACCGAATGGGTAATGCCCATACATTCCTATGGGCTTTGAAGCCCATAGGAATGAATGGGCATTACCGAATCGGTATTTACCGAATCGGTAAATACCGATTTTCACAAGGGTGCAGGGGGTGTCACTTTGACACCCTCTGGCACCCCCAAAACAGGCTCGGGTGCCATGTGGCAGGCATACATGCCCTAAGGGCAGGTCTGCCTGTCACATGGCATAGGTGTGCATGCACACATGTGCATGCACACCGGAATCGGTATTTTACCATCAAATTGGATTTGATGGTAAAATACTGATTCGGTAAGGCCTCTGGGACTCAGAAGAGTCCCACCTACATCTGGGTGCCTCAGATTCGGTAAATTTACCGATTTTTTATTTTACCGAATCGGTAAAATTACCGATTCGGTAATTTTACCGAAGCGGTAAAAAAATGCCCCCTACATACCTGTCACCCATTTACCGATCGGTAACGGCCAAAATCGGCCGTTACCGGTCGGTAAATGGCCTGAAACTGCCACCTACATCTGGCCCCTAGAGTTTAAAAAGAGAAAAGAGAAATTGGAACTTGTCGATAAAAAACATACAATAGCAATAAACAATTATTAAAAACATGCAACTAATGTCTAATAGGAGCAGTTTCCTTGTATCATTTGAGTAGCTCTTTTAATTGAGTCGACTAAGCTTACAAATATCATAATAAAACAAAGCTTCATATTGATAAAGTTAAGCGAAAAGATGGCCTCCAAACATTGTTCTCAGACATAAAACATCAGAGTGGAAGATGGATAAGAAAAATGGTACTGCTTATAACACAGGGATACCACTGTACATACTTGTTATTTAGCTAGTACAAATGCAGCTTACAGTGTTTTACCCTAATAAAGGGGAAACAAATGCGCAAATTAATAGGGCATATATACCTAATAAAAAGTCTACTTCGTTTCCATAGCATCTCAAGCCTGTAGTACAATCTGTGAACATTTACTTTCGAGACCACAGCCAAAATAACAAAACTACAGATACTAGTGCTAATGGTGTAAGATGCTATAACTATATATGTAAACTAAAAGGGCCCGGTGAAGTAGTTTAGGCATTCTTCAGTCTGAGTCATCTTATAAGCCACATTTTCCTCAGAAATGTGGCCACTGCACAAACTAACAGTGGCCTAGAGTCTGTTTTTAGAATACACAACGCCTCTTGATGGCATCGGGTACCCATCAGCCTACAGCTTGGAGCTAACCACTTGAGCCTCTGGAATTTGTACAGTGGGCATGCAGAAAAACATGGTTAATTGTCTTATGAGCCCCTCAGCAGTGGGAACAGCAACATAGTGCGCCTTCAGATCCCCGCTGCCAGTCAGCTGTAAATGAATTCAGTGGGAGAGTACCAAATCTGAACTGTATGTATAGCTTTCTATCATTTGGGATGGTGATTACCTCCATATACTGCTCATACATACTAAATAGCTTGAATTCAAGACATTCTGATGTAAGGCGGCCACCTGCTAGTGATACATTTCTCTGGTCTACCCAATTCTAATAGCAGGTCTTTATGCAGTTCCTACTAGGTAGCAAACTAATATCAGACTCAGCCCACAGATTCCCCAGACCAACCGCAGAGAGGGATTTTTGAATGTTACTAAACCACCCAATTTTTTGCGAACTGTCTAGACTACAAACTTCTTCAAGGGCAGCCACAAAGTGAATAAGATCAGGTGTTTTTTTCAGACGTAACCAAAAAAGAATGGGACCTAATCTGGCTTTGTCCACTATTGTGGATCTACCCATGTTGTGTCTAAGAGGGAGCAGCGGAGTACTCTGCAGGAGGAAAAAAGGGACCTCAGGAATTTATTTTCAGTGCGGAGAAGACCCTCAAGGTTATCAAAACCCCACAGTTCAGCTCCGTAAAGAGCAGAGCTTACCACTTTCTACTCATAGATTTGGAGTAATGCAGTTATTGGCCTAGTTTGTGAAGCCCTGTGTTTCTTCAGTAATGCCCCTGTAGTTTTCCTCTGCTGGAGGGACCGTTTCAAGATGTGATGTTTCCAGGACATTTTCTCCTGAAGCTTTAGGCCCAAGTAATCGAAAGTGTCCACTCTATCTAGGGGCGTCCCATCCAGCAGTAGTTTGCCCTTGAGTGATTTATGTGGATTTAACTGCATGAGCTTGGTTTTTGAACAGTTAATCACTAATACTCTTGATTTACAGAAGGACATAAAACGTTCAAGCAGCAATTGAAGGCCACTGGAGGTTTTTGAGACCAGGAGGGTATCATCCGCAAACAATAAGGTTGTAATTTTCACTCCTCCCAATTTGGGGGCATCCGCGTGAACCTCAGCTAGGTACTTCGCCACTCCTTTTATGCACAGTGAAAAAGAGTGGGTACCAGGACGCAGCCCTCCCTTACCCCTCTAGCAACTTTGATTGGATCTGTCAACTGCCCTTGGTCTCCCCACCTCACCCTTGTGTAGTTTCCCTCGTGTAGCCAGTTAAGAAGAGTCAAAATGTCATGTGGGAGTCCCTAATCATGTAAAACCTGCCATAGTTCAGGCGTGGGTATCAAAAAGATCAAAAGCTGACTTTAGATCAATAAAGGCAGTATACAGACCACCCTGTTCTATTAGTACTGTCTTCCAGGCCAGCATTGAAAAACGAAAAACTTGATCAAAGGTGCTCACTTTCTTCCTGAACCTTGCTTGGTAGGGGAAAAGTATGTTGTTTTCCTCCATCCAATCTGTTATTTAGTTTAATAGAGCATGGGAGAAAACCTTCTGAGCAGCATCAAGTAGGCTGATTGGCCTATAGTTGGAGGGTAGTGAACGACCCCCCTTCTTAAATACTGGGATAACTTTGGCTGCCCTCCACGACTGGGGATTCGGAGCCCCTGCGGCAATTCCATTCGCTAAAGTCAGAATATAGTTAGTCCAGTTCGGGATGTCGCTCAGGAAAACATCTCCCAGTAAGCCATCAGGTCCAGATGCTTTGTTTTTAATTATAATGCAAATACTTTGCGTTATCTCAGCTGAGGAGAACAGATTAATACTAAATTGATTACTTCTATGATCCATAAGGGGACCTTCCGTATCTTCCACTTCTGATCCTGTATAAACTGCCGAGAAATGGTCGAACCATGCAGTTTCAGAGATATTACTTGTAGGTAGTTTCGATTTTTCAGCAACGCCCCTTGTAACAAGCAGCCAGAACAGCTGGGAATCTTTCCTTTGACAGGCTTCACGAATTTGAACCCAGCGGTTTTCAGTCCACTCCTTTTTTGCTTCAGCCTGTGCTTGTTTATATTGTTTCCTCACCAGTCGTATCGCCTCTACTTGACTTGCTCTTATCACGGCTGCCAGCTCAAGCCACAGCTTGGTTGGTCAAATTAGGGGGGGCTGTAGTCTATTTTTGGTGATTGAAGTTATCATGTTAATGTCAAGGTCTCTCATATAGCGAGTCATTTGTTTCCCTTTTAGGGGTTGACCCTGTCGACCTGGTCCCTTGTCTAAGATGCGGAAGGGAATTTAAAAATGATCAGCCCAGTCACAGGGTAGGATTTCTCCTATTTGTCTGTAGTTGTCTTTGGCAATGATGAGGTCCAGAGTGGCACCTTTTCTGTGAGTAGGCCCTTTACAGAGGTGTGAGAAATTAAGGTCGGAGAGGAAAGTCTTAAAGGAACAGACAATTGGATAATTTGTGTTGTTGCAATGAAGGTTGAAGTCTCCGAGGAATATGTGGAAGGGTTGATCTGAGCTCGAGCTAATGACCTCCATGATTTGCTCCACGAAGACTAGATTGTCACCAGGAGGGTGATAGATCAAGTGCAGCACACAAATCTTCTTGCTTTTGTTCCAGATTTCAGAGACTAGCTGTTCACAGGAGGATAAGACAGTACATGAGTATTGTTTTACTGTGAGGTTGGAACGATGAATGCAGGCAATGCCCCCTCCTGTTTTATCCAGTCGATCATGTCTGAGAATGGAGTAGTTGGGAGGGATTAAGATATCTAGAATTGGGGAGGAAGTATCATTGAGGCAGGTTTCAGTGATGATCAGAAGTTCTAAGTTATGCGTCATGATGAGATCAGAAATATCATGTACATGTTTCACAGAAGTTGTACAATTGAGTAGCATCGAGTTGATGTGCTGGTTGGAAGTGACTACTTCTTGAGTAGAGGTGTTTATGTGAAGTAGGTTATCAGTGTTCACCTTTCTGAGTTTAAGGCTTGGTTCCCTGTCAGGGTCTGCAATGATTGAGGGGATGTTGAGAGTAGAGTTGGGTTGGAAGACCATCTTTGAGTCAGTGTAGGTCCCAAGCAGGGCGATAATGCCTTCATCCGATAGCTGAGGTAAGGGTCAGTGGGGCCGAGAATGGTGGTTAGGTAGAGGCCTCGAGCTACAGCTGGAGCTAAGATAGGAGCAGAAGGCGGTGAGGTCGTTGGTTGAGTACAGCTTCTGTGAATTGTAGATATCATTCCTCTGCACGGGAGGTGAGACTCAACACTTCTCCATCTTCAAGGAGAACTGCAGAATGCTTTGCACCAACTCTTTGACTAATGAGATTTCATGCTTGAGGTCATCAATCTTCTTCTCAAGGGCATAATTGTTCAAGCACTTATTCGCAGGAGTAGCCATTGCAAATAGTTACGGTTCCACTGTGGTAGGGTTAGTTGAGTGTTGGGTAGGACCATTGGCACAGTTACATAGGGAGATAGGGTCATATTCGAGATAGGAATCAGCGCTTGGAGTGGGAATAGGGAGGGGCAGAGTGGTATTAGGAGGAGTAGAGGGTGGTGAAGCATGTAGGTGAGAGTCTGGTATTGGTCAGCGTATAGGAGACATCTACAAGTTTCCAGGCCCTGCGATTGGAAGATCTAGGGCCTAAGTGGTAAACATCCAATCGTACCTGACTGTTGGGGCTGGTAGGGTGGTCATCACACCCATTATTAGAGCAAATAGTGTGTGACACAGGGGAGTGAGGACAGGAGGCGAGGCAAGGTAAAGGAAGAGCATTGGTGCGGATAGCAACAAGGTGGGAGGTACTCAGGTCAGTTAAACCTTGGTCAACATGAGACAGACGCAGGTTTTTCGGGCTCGTGGTGTGGGTAGTAGGGATAGCCTCTGTTAACTTGGGTCGAGCTGTGGGTAGCGGGTTAACAGGCAGGAGCGTGGGCAATGGGGAGGAGGGGCTGTCAATTGCCTCGGGATCAAAGCCAGTGAGTGGCTCATTTTGACTGCCGGTGGAGGTGTTGGAGTTAGTTAGAGTGTTCTTGAACCTCAAGAAGGCATAATTGAATCGCTTGAGGATCAGGTCCGAGGCTTGGATAAGGACATTCTCATTATTGTATTTGGAGATAGTTAGCTACGCCATAAGGGCAGGGGATGGAGCCTGGTTAAACGAAAGCCATGCAGAGTTTTTGTCTGTTTAGCGCGCAAGTAATGGCTTTTCTCCACAGCGCTCTTCTGTCTGTGTACCTGTGAAAAATAAAATATACAGGCAGTCTGACCATGTCAGAGATTGCATCAGGACAGATGTCTAATGGAATTGGGAGTGATTGAGCCCTCAGATAGCCTTTGGGGTAGCCCAGTAGTCCTTGTACCTAAACTTTACACCCAGGGTGGTAGGAGAGAGATTAAGTTTGTGTGGATTACAGGGAACTCAATGCAGTCATTAGGACTGATGCTCACCCTATTCCTAGGGCAGATGAGCTTATTGATACTTTGGCCTCAGCCAAGTATCTAAGTACATTTGACCTCACTGCTGGATTTTGGCAAATCAGACTAGCTGAGGATGCCAAACCAAAAACAGCATTTTCAATCCCTAGAGGGCATTATCAATTTATTGTCATGCCCGTTGGTTTGAAGAATGCACCTGCCACATTCCAAAGGTTGGTGAACAAAGTCCTTACATGCCTGGAAGCCTATAGTGCAGTATATCTTGATGATATAGCTGTCTTTAGCTCCACCTAGGAAGATCATCTGGTCCACCTGAAGAGTGTTTTGGAGGCTCTGCAGAAAGCAGGCCTCACTATCAAGGCCACTAAGTGCCTGATAGGGAAGAGCAAGGTTGTGTACCTGGGCCACCTTGTGGGTGGAGGCCAGGTTCAACCATTAGAGAGCAAAATCCAGACCATAATCAACTGGGTTGCTCCAACTACCCAGACTCAGGTCAGAGCTTTCTTGGGCCTGACTGGGTAAAACAGGAGATTTGTTAAAGGATATGGGTCTGTAGTGACTCCCTTAAATGATCTCACATCAAAAAGAATGCCCAAGAAGGTTCAGTGGACAGTTAGCTGTCAAAAGGTATTTGATGATCTGAAGCAGGCCATGTGGACTGCTCCCATTCTGCAAAGTCCTAACTACTCTTAGCAAGTTGTTGTCCAAACAGATGCATCTGAGTTGTCACAACGTAATGCAGTGGGTCAGGATCAACCAGTAGCTTTTATCAGCAGAAGGATGACCCCCAGAGAGAACCGTTGGTCAGCTATAGAGAGGGAAGCCTTTGCTGTGGTCTGGGCCCTGAAGAAGCTGAGGCCATACTGGTTTGGCACTCACTCCATTGTTCAGACAGACCATAAGCTCCTCTTATGGCTAAAACAGATGAAGGGTGAAACCCCCAAACTTTTGAGGTAGTCCATTTCCCTACAGGGGATGGACTATACAGTGGAACATAGACCTGGGGGTAACCATGCTAATGCATTTGGAATCTCCAGATATTTCCACTTAAAAAATGAAAACTCAACTGGGCAAGGTTAGTCCCAGCTCCTTACGTTTTAGTGGGGGGTGGGGGGGGGGGGTGTAGGAAAGTAGAATCTGCTTCTTATGGTTACCCCCACTTTTTGCTTCATGTTACAGTTTTTGACTAGTCTGACTGGGATCCTGCTATAAATACCCCAGTCTATCTGCTTTCTACTTAAATTGTAATGTCTTGTACTTAGGTACTCTTCTGATTGGATACTAGGGTACCCTTGTCAGACCCTAGTATATGGTACTTGTTTACCCAGGGCATAGGTACCCAGATGCCTCCCAAGGGCTAAACATTGGTGGCTTTATGCCACCAATAATAGGCCAAGTAAAACGGATTTGCAGGCCCGCCTTTGCAGCCTGTGTAAATTGGTGCATGCACCACTTACTTAAGATATAGGTTTACTATTTCTAAGGGTCACTACACTTAGAACCTATAAGCCACTCCTATAACAGGTCTTGACAATCCTGAAGGCAGGGTGCTTGTTTCTAAGTGAGAGGGTGCCACTGCATGAGCAGGACACCCCTGCAGCCTACAGAGTCCATTCTCCCCGGGTTGTTAGTGCTGCAGTCATTATGACATATAGAGTGGCATTATGCGACTGCATGATGACCAACTGTAAAACATCTGAAAGTAACCCTATCATGTCTGGTGTCAAACATTGTGGAATCATACCCCCACACCGGTATGATTCCACCCCTCAGAAAGAAGCTTTGTGAGCTCCCTCGAGCAGGGGAATGCAGAACAATAAGCATCCTGTCACAGGGTTGTGTGACCACCTCCCAGACAGGATTTAGTGTATTAGGCCTGGGTGCGTGTGCTTGCCAGTGACCGAAAGTCTGCATGAGGGGCACATTTGGTGTCCCTCTGCATAGTCCAGTTCAAACCAGTCCTGGTAGCCGTTGGCTCCTGCTCTGGCGTGAAACTGGACAATGGACATGGGAACAACCTCCTTACTGTCCAGACTCTCCCCTGGGAGTGTCCCCTGAATCTGTCCAACCCTCTCTCGTGGGTACAAAAGGTCTTACCTGGCTGTAGGACCCTAGATTCGACGTGGACAAAATTTTGAACAAGAAACCACTGACCTTCGACCGTCTGGACACTCTGGACTTCGCTGGACTTTGTTTGAGCCTGACTTCGTCTCCCACTCTGTCCAAAGCATTGTCTGTGCCCGTGCACCATACAGACTCTGCGCAGGACCTGTCGAGCATCAAGGACAACCAAAGACATCTCCATTGGAGTGAAGGAGTCACTCCCCTGCAACCGCAGGCACCGTAATGCAGCTGACCGGTCTGCTGATGCTGAGCTTGTGCAGACTCGAAAGGCTCCAGAAATACAGGAGGTTGGTTCCAAGTCCTTCGAGGTCTGAGCTGCCCTTTCA
Organism: Lissotriton helveticus; assembly: GCF_964261635.1. NCBI lineage: Eukaryota > Metazoa > Chordata > Amphibia > Caudata > Salamandridae > Lissotriton > Lissotriton helveticus. Next base: position 1,056,914,210 of record NC_136063.1, on the reverse strand, counting down.
CTAAGTTTGAGGTCAGAATCCCTCGTGGGGGCTGCAATACCCGTATGATTGTACATCGCATACTTGTGCAAGTGCATATGCTTGTTGGCATTCCCAAAACAAGTGCACTGGGCTTTGAGTAACCCCAACCTCTGGCATCATTTCCACCAAAGAACTTTGGCCTCTTTGCAATGAGTGCTCTGTGGGCTGTCGCTTTGTAATTCTGCTCAAGGTCCCCTCGCGACTCCTGTGCCTCAAGCCTGTGGGGCCTCTTGATTGTCATCTTTGCCTTTCTTGGGCTCCTCTGCTCCAGGCGTGCCCTGACTCCCCTGTGTGTGATGAGTCCCCTTGAACTTGCTGGTCTGAACCGCATCTTTCTTGATCATCTTCATGTGTTGCCGCTGCCTAGGTTTGTTGGTGCTCCCGCTGGACACCGACCCCTCAGCACTCAACATCCTTTGAGGGACAGCTCTTATCCGGCTCCTGGTCATCCTCGATGTCTACTGGTCGCGGTGGCTGCAGAGTCAAGAACCTTCTCAACGCACCTGAAGCACCAGACATCAGTGGGCACTAGCCTAACAAGCCCCTGGTCACTCCTGAGTGACTCAGACTCTGTTCCCTCTGCTTCAGGTTCTCTTCATCAAGAATCCACCCTTGGATTGCAATGGACACTTTTCTTCTTTTTCGCAGTGACATTTCCTCGAAGTTCTCCATTGAGATCGACGGCGGTTTCCGATACCACTTCAGTCCTATGCACCCGGCTTCCCTGGGATAGATAGCTCTGGTACTACGGTGTCCACGGGTGGGGTGACTATCCAACCTCCTATGATCTAAAGGGCTTCCTTGTAATCCACTTGGAAGGGTCCTTAAACTTTAAAACTGCAAGCTCGACTCTCCCATAGAATTGTACGGCGCATGCTTTTGTGGTCTCTCACTGCACCCGTCCTTCGTGGGATTACTCGCCTTGGGTGGTTCCTTGGGGTAGCAGCGATTCTACATCCTCGAGATGCTGTCTTGACTTGCGTCATGGTTCTTATACCACTATTTTAGTATATGGTTTGGTCTCCCTCTGGAGCCCACTGTGTATTAGTGCTACTTACGACTGTTTCTGTGCTACAGTATTGTGTGCTTTGTGTTTATCTGCCTATAGCAGATGTTGTGAAGTATTTAGAGTGTGTTATAGTCATAAATACACATTGTTATAACTACTGTGTGGTTCTCCTTTCATTCAACCAATACAGTAAGGTGGAATTCTGGTAAAACCAGCTGCTTAACATTTCTTGAAGACTAAGCCTGAAGGCTGCTCTCCACAGCCACCACTTGGATAGCTTTCTAAGGTTATCTTTGACCTCTTAAATCCCCATAAGAGTGGTTTGGACTGGTACAGGGTGCCCACTTTGATTAGTGGACAGCATATACCAGGCCAACTTCGCACATTAAAGCTGAATAAATTTGGAAGTTTATTTTTAGCATCGACACAGCCAATTATTTAAATGTGGATTAATGATTTTTACATTTCATATTTCCATGGAATAGTCTTATATGACCAAAATATGAGGACTTTTTAAGCAATTGTCTAATTTTCAAGACTATATTTTCTGGGTTTCTTTCTGTTTCTATACAGTGGGATGGTGTGGGACCTCTTCCAGACTGTGCAGAACCACCAAAAGGAATACAGATGTTGTGGCATCCTTCAATAGTGAAACCCTACCTCACACTCCTCTCCGAGTGCTCGAACCCTGACACACTAGAGGGTGCAGCAGGAGCCCTGCAGAATCTGGCTGCAGGTAGCTGGAAGGTAAGAAATGTACGTTGACCACCACACTTACTCTAAGATTATTATTCTTTAATTGTTAAAATACTGTATTTTTGCATTTCTTCCCACAGGAAAGCAAAGCTTCATAATATTATATTAGCAAGTCATTCCTAACGTTGTCAGCCCTGCCAAGTTCTACACATCAGGCTTTAGACAAAGGCATTTCAGTGTGGTGGTCCACATCACTGTACTTAAATGCAAAGCCACGCATAATAGGCATAGCACCTGCCTTGGCTGTCAAGCCCTTAGCGCTGCAATGCGGACTGAAACTAAAACTGGAGTGACAGCACGCTGTGGCGAGCGCCCTTCTGCCGGCAGGCTGGAAGGATTTCTGCGGCTCGGCATTCCCTGATTCTGACTGAGTGATGTCAGGAGGGGCAGTACCCAACTGTTGTGAGTGACACAGTGAATTTAATATGTGCAGGACTTCATGTGCAGCTGCGCAACCGGGTAGCTGCAGTTTTCATGAAGTAAATCTGTGGGAGGCTGCGGCAATGGCACTGCTCACACTGCCGCACAGTTCTTTAAAATCATTAAATGATCCCCGTGACTGCCGGACCCAACCTGCAGTAGCCGCTGGAGCCCAGAGCACACACTGTACAGCTACTGCTGAGCCTGAATGCCCTGGCGGTGCTTTTGCCAAGGAAGTCGTTTGTTGCAGCCAGGAGTACTCTGAGGAGACGTGTGGCCCCACCATAAACCGAACTGCTGCAGCTCACCTTGCAAGTCAAGTAAGTGTCAGTCTCAGACAGCGAGTCGGAAGAACAAACAAACTACGTCGCCCTCTTCCAAATCGCATCGTGGGCTGCGACGTTTGTTTGTTTTTCCGACTCGCTTGCTCGTAGTATTTACTGGATGCACTGCTGTGTGAAATTACCGCTTGAAGCACCTGCATAATAACCGCAGATAACTTTTCAGATAACATTGCGTGTCTGTTTTTATCTACGACTGTGTGTTTGTGTTCATCACGACCACAGATTCTACTTACATCACAACCAATTCATTTAAACGTTGTGTCCTAAGAATACTGTTTGCCTATCGCACCGTCCACAATAAATGAACAAACATGAAAGAATTATTTTTTCGCATGTTTAGGAGCCTAGTTACAAGGCCCCCTTCTATTTGACCTACAAGTCCTATACTGAACCACATATTCGAATAGACGGACTCTTTTTAACAATTACCTATTTGTCCTGAAGATGGTCTGATGGATGATTATTCCACTACAGACCGAAACGTCGACTATTACGTCTATTTCCTCATCAATAATTGTCTCTGAGGAATTGTTACCTACTGTTTTAGATTCATTTTCCCTTGATTGACTTATTTGGAATAGATGTACACACTCATGATTTGTAGGTTCTTTTATATTTCCTCCATCATGGTGTTTTATTGTTTTCTGAATGTACCCTATTGATTTATGACTACATTAAATTTGTATCTGTCTTGAAAAAAGACATACCTGTGTTCTTTAAAATTATAAATTTCTATTTGAATAACTTTATTGATTACTGGATTTACTCTAGGAAGAATAACTACTGTGAGTTTAACACCCAAATCACTAGTTACAATTCAAATCTGAATAAGAGCAATGAATGAAATCCCTTGTAGGTACTATTACTTACTATTATCTTCTCTGCCCAAGCCTCCAGGGGTATATTGGGTTTCCCACTTTTTTGTCACTTTATATTATAAATAGCACTTAGCATGCGGTCAAGTAGCTGCCTACCCTGTGTAGTCACACATTCACAGTCTGGTCACACTGTAGTTTTCGCAAGCTGCACAGCAGAAATAATACAGCACCTTGACTTATTCAGGCTGCCGCCTTGCTATATGTGTGCCTCAGCCTGAGGCTTGCCCCCAGTCAATGCCCGGTGCTGTCTGCGTCGACGGCTGTCAAGTCTGCAAGTAAGTGTGTTGACCCATTACTTAAGCATCTCATCTGGGCTTCTGGCTGCAGGGCTGGGCAGGTAGTGGCACACAGACCACGGAAGACCGCTTTGGGGTGATTTTCATTAGGGTTCAGTTGTTTTTTAAATAATACACTACAGTGCCATGGCTGCAGGCTGTGACCTATGTGACTGTGTGTGCCTCAGCCAGCCTGAGGTTTGCCCAATGCCTGGTGCCTGTCTGCAGCTGACTATGTTTACTCTTAATTTTAATTAGGCTGCTGAGACAAGATCCGAATTGCTGGGGGCCTCACATCCTGTTGGTCCAGGCCTCAGGTGGGACAGAGCGGGCCTGTAGTCCACACTGATGCTCTGCATCTGACTGATTCATTGCTGGCAGCAGGGAGGATCCAAGGGGCCCACTGGGCAAAGGCTGGTAAAGGCAGGAATCAGTCTTTTAATTGTTTTTCTGCCAGCCCGCCTGGCAACACTAGTCATCAGATAAGAGAAGATCATGGTTTCACATTCGTTTAACAGTACCATCAAGTTACAGGGGCACTAGGTTGATGCCCTTCCATTTCTGGTGCTTTGCAGCAGTTTTAAGATCTTCTTAAAGTTTCTATTTGCTCAAATGGGTGTTGTTTCTGATATTTATTTGTTTCCCTTGTCTTCATTGCTTGATTTTGCTTGCAAGAAAGTGTCATGCATAGTCATTGAAGTGTCACTCATAATTAACCGGAAATTAGGAAAATGTCACACATAGCAATCTGAAACCTTGGCAGCTATGCGTTGTACAAAAAGATGCCTGTCTTACAATGGCATTCTTCAACAAATGCTACTTGGCATGAGGACCATGACCAGATTACCTCCATAAATGTTTTTAGCAGGTCTCTGAACAATGCCATAGCTAGAATGCCATTTTCTTTTGTGGAAGCCAAGCGAAAGGACACACTGAGTGGTGTATGGGTAGTAAATACAGCAATAATCAGGTGCAATGGTCCCTCAGGCCTCTGGGTCCAGCGCCAGTGCACTTGCTGCACCACTGAAAGCCACTCCCTTGGTTCAGAAAGCTGCTGTGGACTGCAACCTAATGTTATATCCTCCTTATGCTCCTTCTCAAATGCTTATAAAGTAGAATATTTGGTCGTATGACACCCAACAAATATTTGCATACATGGAGCTACTCTCCACAAATTGAATAAGGCATCAAATGAGCAGCACATACCAATGTTCCTGTCTCTCTACCCTTCCTATTTTTCATGCCTTATTCTGATCGTTAGCTCTGAATATTTGCAACTGTACCTGCTATACTTAATTACTTTCTCTTTTCGTTCCCCTTCCCCTACCTCTGAATGTATGGAATTCATTTCAATGTATAATCATTTTTGCTTTTCATACTTCGCAAGCCCCTAATGGAATATGAGAAGAATAATTAAATAAAAATTACTAATGACTTTTGGTACCTGTAATGTAGTAGAGAGTGGTAACGGTGGTACATGACTTCTATGGACACAAACTATCTGGGACCATCATGCAAGTCATCCCTTTGAGCATATGTACTATACCACCTGGTCTAATGTGCTAAAACAAAGCGACAGAGGAGGATTCAAAATTTTGACCCAGATTTACTAACGCTTTGCACCAGGTTTGCGTTACTTTCTAATGCAAACCTGACGCAAAGTATTATGCTGGGATTTACTATCCAACGCAAATCAGGATTTGCGTTGGATAATTTCTCAAAGTAACTAAAAGTTGTGCTTTGCATCATTTAGGTGATCCGTTCCATAGCAGGTCTATTTGAAGGCATTCAATTTCTTTGAAATATTTCGAGGGGACTGGGTCAAGTGAATTCTGCAAAACAGAAAGAACACGGGGTAGGGACATCATTTTAAAAAGAGCCGCCTTACCCAATAGGGAGAGGGGGAGGGAGGGACTTCCAGCTGGCAGAGGGACTTCCAGCTGGCAATATCTCGCTTTAGGCGGATCATCGGAGGGAGAAGATTTTTTTCATATCGAAGTACAGGGTCTAGGGAGAGAAATATACCCAGGTACGAGAGAAATATACCCAGGTACTTGAACCCAGTGGTGCTAATCTGAATGGGACAGTTGCGGGGTAGGACAGGGGAGCCTCCCCAAAGGACATAGAGGTGGAACTTAGTCCAGTTAATCCTAAAACCAGAATATTTACCGAACACAGCTAAGATGTCAAGAACTGCAATTAGAGACTTTCTGGGCTCCGTTAAGTAGAGTAGTATGTTGTCTGCATAGAGCGAAATGCGGTCTTCCCATTCTGGTGACCACCGCATACCACGCACAACTGGGTCTTGGTGGATCCATGCGGCTAATGGTTCCAGCGCCAACGCAAAGAGAAGGGGAGAGAGTGAGCATCCTTGGCGAGTGCCCCGGTTCAGGACAAAGGAGTCCGACTTTTTGTTATTCACCACGACTTGCGCCATTGGTTCCGAATATAGAAGACGGACCCATCGTATGAATTCCTGGCCGAACCCTAGCTTTCGGAGGACCGCAATAAGGTAAGGCCATTCAATAGTGTTGAATGCCATAGTGGCATCTAGGAAAACAAGGACAGCCTGCTCAAGGATTGTGCCCGCTCTACCTAGAACACTGTGGGCACGGCGCAGGGTTAAGGCTGTATTCCTGTGCGGTATGAAGCCGGACTGATCCGGGTGTACCAGTTCCGAAATTACGTTAATGAGATGGTTTGCTAGGACTTTAGCGAGGATCTTTGGTTCGGCATTAAGGAGGGAAATCGGCCTGTAAGAGGCACAGACTGTTTTGGGCTTGCCTTCCTTGTGTATGGTTACTATGGTAGCTATACGTTGGTCAAGTGAGAGCGCACCTGTTTCTCTGCTTTCCTCAAACATGCTTTTGAGATGAGTGGACAGTTTGTCGGGGCTGAGCTTGTATAATTCTATCGGGATGCCGTTTGGGCCAAGAGCTTTTCCCGATTGCAGTGATCTGATCGCTTGCACTATCTCATCTACAGTCAGGGGGCTGTCTAATAGGCACAGATCTTCTAAGGAAAGAGTGGGGAGTTTGATATCCCGCAATAGCTCAGAAGATTCGTCCTCGGTGTAAGACGCCACTGCGGTTTATATTAAATCAAAATGCCTGGCAAAGCACTCTGCTATGTCTTGGGGATCAGTCAAGCTAACATTATTACCATTGTGTAGGACTGGGCCAACCTGTCCACCCATTCGCGTCTATCAAGCCAGGCTATTGCACATCAGGATTTTATGTTTTCTAGAAAAAGGAATATTAAGCAATATTGGAAAAGTTAATGTGTGTAGCTTGGATTTTGATCCTAAGAATATCTTTTAAAAAGCCTGCCGGAGTGAAAAAATAAAACAAAAACAGCTCCGTCCTGTATACTATGCAGCTTTGAGGTAAACAATTTAATATTTGATCATTCTGTGAACTTTTCAGATGCAAACGCTCCATAGGAAGTAGAACGATGTACCAAATAGCCAGTAGCATAAGGTGAGCTGAAAGTACTCAGGGCCAGAGGCCCCACTACGTGTATTTTTAAAGAACTGGTAACAATAGGTTCATAAAATGCTGCACTGTCAAGCCAGACCTAAAACAGACATTATTTATAGCATGCAGTTCAGTGTCAAGCCATTAGACAAACATAGTCTGCTGAGTCAAGTTCAGCAGTCACAGACAAGAGATCAAAAGATAGCGGCAAAGGATGGCCACGCCGGCGACCAAGATGGTCGCTCGACACTGAAGCTCCAGCTTCTGTCTCCCTAACAATCAGGAGAAATGCCTGAAAAACAGCATCCTTAGCCATCAGGGTAATAGCACATACAATATAACTGTGTGCTGACCATGTGGGCCTCCTTTGGCTTCCATTGCAGACACAGGAACGGGGATGGACCCCATGAGGCAAAAATGCTGCCCATGCCTTGGAGGCCAGTGGTGACAGGGGCCGTGGGTGAGAGTGAGGTGTAGGCTTACCGAGCCCTACTGGGCCCAAGAGTGTAATGCTGCATTCCCATAATCAAAAAACACACAAGGGTCTTGGCTCTTTACTCAGCACGGCTGAGCCAAACTGAACTAGAAAACAGCACAAGCGCCTATGCTGAGAACACTTATTAGCAAACAGGAGTCAATCTGACCGGTGTTTAGAATAAAGCATAAACTACCTGCATTTTCATTTAGCAGCTGAGAATTTATTCCTTATTTCAGCAATTATTTCAATTCACCAATTACACAATATTCATAGTGCATGGAACGAGCAACAATTTTATACATCTGTATGTACCGTGAAAATATTTACATGTGAACACAATTATTTACACACTCTCAACATTCGTGGCCTTCCAGTCATACGAAATACTTACAAACATAAAAGTCAGTGGAACGAATACAAAACCAACAAACAATTCAATACACAAATACAAAAATTACAAAAAATACATGAAACCACGTCTTGGTCATGAATTAAGATAAATCCCTAGAGCTTTTGTAGTGGATTTAAATGTCTTTTTAACTGAATTTCTAAGTAGAAATGTTCTTTTTAAAGAAATAAATGCATCTGCTGATTCGTAACGCAACAATTGTAGACCAAATACGTGGGAAGGTGGTCGACGCGTTTCGAACCCGTGTGAATTGTGGGGTTCTCCTCAGGACCTGTATTGGTTCTGTGGAAAAATCAGAAGGGGGGGTGCTTAGTCTGGCGAACTGATTCAGAAAGAGAGAGACACACACCCTGGGTTCAACGCAAGCCTACCTTAAGTAATTAAACCAAATTTGCAATGGAAAGTCGGGAATTCAAAGATTTTCACCAAGGTGCGCATTCAGAAGCTGTGAAAAAAGAAATAAAATACGCGCGCTTAGTTTCAGTGCCTAAAGGGTCTAGTTTGCCTGCGGTGCGCGATGGTGGTTGTTTACCTGCACTGCCGTCAGAAGCGGTGTGGGCGCGCTTGATCCATGCTGCGCGGAGCGGGTTTAGTTTCCGCCTCAATTTCACTGCAAACAAAATCTATGATTAGTTTTGCAGAGGGGCTTATGTGATCGAGGCAAAACGGTCAGCCTGAAAACTACATACCGAGTTGCACAGCGAGTCCTTTGTCCTCAGAGTCCAAGTGCAGAGTGAATCAGGGCTGCAGGGCTGTTTGGTCTGATACTTCCTGGTTGTTAGGGACCTCAGAGGATTCTGGGACTTGTAGTTCCCGTCTAGGCGAGTCTGCCTATTTTGGTGATTCAAGTGTTAGATTTGTATATTTCAGACATCTCGTTCAATCCTTGTATCGATGTATTGAATTTCATTATAAGTAATGCTTCTCGTTGCGCTAATTTGGCATCCAAATCACCGCCCCTAGGGTCTTTTTCAATTTTTGACAGAACTGTCCATCTTAGGTCCGATTGTTTATGTTGCATTTTAGTCCAATGATTCACTAGTGGCGCATTCTCCACGCTTCTCCTTATTCGGGACTTGTGCTGAGTAATCCTGCTCCTTACTTCTTGTGTGGTCTTGCCTATGTAAACCAAAGGGCACGGACAAATAATGGCGTACACTACATTTTTGGTTTTACAATTTGTAAATGTTTCATGCTTCCAATGAATGTTTTCAAATGTAAAGACCGAGTCCTCAATCGTTTCATCGCAGCATGTGCATGTGCCGCATTTGTGGTGACCTTTGGCGGGTGGTAATCCAAAAAGACTTTGGAGGGTAGGTGATTTCGCCAGTGGCAAGGCAGCTCTTATGACGTGGTTAGCTATGCTTTTTTCTTTTTTAAATGCAAACAACGGCGGTGTGGACAGATCCTCATGCAAATTCTTGAGTAGATGCCAGTTAGACAAAATCAGTTTTTTATATTGATTTGCTGCTGGACAAAAGGTGGTAACGCATACCATTCTTCTAAGGTCTTGTTTCACTTTCTTATCAAGCAGGGTTTCCCTAGGGGTCCACCATGCTCTTTTGAGTGAATTTTTGAGCAGTTTTTTGGGGTAACCTCTAAGTGTCAGGCGTTCTTTTAAATGGCCTGCGTGTTTAAAATATTCCTCTTTGGTTGAACAATTCCGTCGAATTCTGAGGAATTGCCCGTAGGGCAAATTCTCTTTCAAGTTTCGCGGATGGTTGCTGGTGAAATGTAGAGCTTTATTTCTATCCGATGGTTTGCGAAATAAAGTGGTACTAAGTCCTTGGGCTTGTGGTTGAATTTCCACATCCAGAAATGTAATGGATTCCTTAGATGATGTGGCTGAAAATTGGATATCGGCTGTTCTTGAGTTAAGCCATTCCACAAACTTATTCAGATCTTCTTGGTTTCCTGTCCAGATCAAAAACAGATCGTCAATGTAGCGCATATAGTTGGAAATATGATGGCCATACGGGTTATTATTGTAAATAAATTTTTCTTCAAACAGCCCCATAAACATTATCGCCAGCTCCGGAGCAAAGGGGCAACCCATCGCCACCCCTTTTATTTGAAAAAAGAATTCTGAGTCGAAGGTAAAGAAATTCTTTTGTAATGTCAAACGGGCTAGATCGAGGATGAAATTTGTTGGGACTCTCATAGGTCGTTCACGATTCTCCAGAAAGAATGTCAAGGTTTCAAGTGCCTGTTCTTGCGGAATCTGAGTGTATAAGGACACTACGTCTAGTGTCACTAACAGTTGATTCTCACTGTTGAAATCAATCGACGCTATTCGGTTCAAAAACGCCGTGGTGTCTTTCAAGTGAGCGGGAATAGTCTCAATGAACGGTTTAAGGAAGAAGTCAATATACTTCGCCACCGGTTCAAACAGTGAGTCACAGCCAGAAATGATTGGCCGACCAGGGGGATTGATCTCATTTTTGTGCAGTTTAGGGAGAACATAGAACACAGGGGTTCTGGGACTTTTATTTTGTAGAAATGCAAATTCCTTTGGTCCGACAAAGCCCTGGTCAAATCCTTTCTGGATTATGTCAAACATTTGATTTTTTATGTCTACTGTTGGATCTTTGCCAATGCGCCTGTAACAATTTTGGTCATTGAGTTGACGGAGGACCTCGTTCTTATATTTATTGACATCCCATATAACAATTGCTCCGCCTTTATCGGCCTGCTTTACCACAATGTTGTTGTCATTTTTAATAGTTGATATAGCATCCTTCTCTTCTTTTGTAAGATTGTATTTTACAAATGTTTTCTTTTTTTCAAGCGCGGAAATCCCTGAGAGCACCGTTCGTTCAAATGTGTTAACTTCCTTTGGGATGTTTGGTCCTTTTGGACAAAACGACGATTTCTTTCTTAGTCCAGTCACTTCTTCTATTTGGGTTTCTTCAGACCCTTGAAAAAAGGTTTTCAGGCGAATTTTTCGACAAAATTCGAGTGTTTCCAACTTCATTTTGACGTAATCCGTAGGGCGTGATGGAACAAAGTTAAGTCCTTTTGTTAGTATAGATGTTTCAGCTGAAGTAAGAGTTCTGTTAGACAAGTTAAAGATAGGGGAATTGGTCAGTTCTTGTAGAACTTCTGGCGTGTTCGCATCTCCCATGGTTGGGTTGACCCTGTCCTGCCTCGGGGTTTTGGTTGGCCGCGTCCTAAAAAAGGCTGTTGATTCTGCTGTTGGTATTGGCCTGGTCGGTTATCCGTTCTATTCTGGTATTGGCGATTAGTATTATCAGGCTCACTACCGGAGGATGAAGTTGTATCAGAGAATGTAATACATTTTTGACGGGATCTTCCTTGGTTGCCCTGTAAGTATCGACGTGAGTCGGGCCGTGTATAGAAATCCTTGATTAGGTAAGGATAAGCAGACTCTAATGAAAAGTTCTTTCTATCAGTTTCGAATTTGTTACTTTTCTGGGCAACTGTTATGTCTTTGAATTCTAAAATGTCCTTGTCTATTTTGTCCAGAAGTGTTTTAGAATCTGTAATTAGTTGGTTATTTTCAATCTCTCTCTGAAGTATAGATATTTCTTCCAGTTCTTTGACTGAGATCCTGTGTGCCGTTTCGATGGTCAAGACCATAAGGTCACGGCTACACTTAGTTTCAATTCCGCTAAAGTCCTTTTTGTAATCTGGGTCTTCAGTGAAGATCACAGGGATGTTACGGACAATTAGTCCTGCTGGAATAGTTCCAGCCCTAAGGTGTTGAAGTAAAAAATGGCCGTGAAGGTCCGTCCGGATCTGTTTTTTACGTAGGCGAGTTAGTTTGTCCGACTCGTTTTGTGTGTTAGCTGTAACACTAAGGGTTGCTGCCGCTCCCACTCCCGGGGACGTGCATATAACTCAATCGAGTGTAACCTGGGCAGCCTACTTGCAACAGGCACCGACGTTAAATCTGCGGGCCCAGCAGGCACGCTGATATATTCAGCAGCTACATCGAGCCGCGGAGCACCCCCCTCCCTGTGGTGTAGCGCTGGGTCATTGCCGGAGACACTGGTGACTGAGATTTCCATAACGATGCCTAGCCACCTGGGGCATGTTTGAACCACCCGCACTCACTGGGCCCACTGGCTGCCGGCATTGTCCGCAGCCTTGCCTGGGCCTCCCTGCGGCACTGCCCTTTCATTGTGGGGGCTTGTGGGGCGAGGTGACTTACTACCAGAGGTCTGGACCGTGGCTTCCGGGTGTGTATATGGTGAGTGACCTCTCCGCCTGCTCCCTCTGGGTCACTGCCACGATGGGCCACCTCTTCACCTCAGAGATAGGCCTACATCAGACTGAGCTCCATTTCTGAAAGAGTCAGCCGTCCCAAGTGCAGTGACTACTTCCCCCTAGATGCGTACCCTCATATAGCAATCAACAGCTGGCCTTGGTTGCCTCAGCCCACGGACTGCTAGCTGCGTACTGGATGACTGTGGCTCTGAATCCCATTGCTGGGTCCCACTGCTACAGACACCCACCACCCATTTTTTGACGAGGCCAAACTAACATATTTCTTCTGCCTGCTTGCTCTCCTGCATGACCCCCTTACCAGTAAATCTGATTTTACCCCAGCTGCTCGCAACCTATTTGGCTGCCGCCAGCCCTCACAGCCACACTGCTGCTCATCTATCCTCACTGCCAAGCACCACTCAGTGTGGGGCGCACAGATCTAAAGCAGAGGAAGCTGCCATTTGAGCATACTAAAGACATAGATAGGTCAGAAGGCCCTACTGAGTTAGCTGGGAATGTGGTGGGTCCATGGGCTCCTGAACAACATACCACCACTAAAGCCTTAATAGCAGAGATACGATACGGCTTCCGAGCTATGGATGCACACTTATTGATTGAATGGCTTGGGGAAACGGCTAGACAGACATTAGACTTGTCTAGATGGGGACAAGGAACACCTCTCTACACTAGAAGATGGCGCAGTAAAGATGGCAAAAAGGCTTGACAAGTTGGAACGTCTGGTTAGAATGGTTGCCATAAAACTTAAGACTTAGAGGCTAGATCAGACCAAAATAACATGCGTATACTCAGTGTTACAGAGTCCACAGCGACCGGAAAAATGGATCAATTTGTTTAACGCCTCCTCACTGAACTTTTTGGCCGCGAACATATTACTACCACCTTTGTGGTCAAACACGCCCACTTTGTCCCCTAGCACCCTGGAACCTCCCCGGACCCTATAATTGCCAGCCTACTAAATTTCAGAGACTGTGATATCGCACTCTAGCTGGTCCGCTAACATGGACAAATGCAGTATCAGGGCTCCAAACTTTATTTCTCTTCAGATTTTGCCATGGTCATCCAGGAGGCACGCCACAAATACACTGATGCCAAATCTGCGTTCAGGTGTCTAGGTCTGAGTTACGGCATGCTGTAAGAGGCTCAGCTATGTGTTAATGTCACCGGAAAGCACAATTCTTTGAACCCCCTACAGACGCGCTCGCTTTTTGTAAGCAGTATGCCAAGGACTGCCCATCTGCTTCTCATGGTACCCCAGAACATTTACCTCCAGATATATACACCATGAAGAGCTCGGATCTGTTTCCACCAGATTAATCGGCTTTAGAATTCACAACCTTGATTGACAGCTCACACTCTGTAATGGTATAATTCAGCTGAAAATGGGCTGTGCCCACCAGGTTGCATTGTACCCATTGCCTTTACATGTTGCAGTATTGTTTGGTTTGTCCATATCATACACTGTTTTTTCCATTGTTCACTTTGGAGACAAGTTGTACCAGTGTTGCGTTCATATCTTTGTATCATTTGGAAAATTGTTAGATAAAATATGGGTATTCCCTGGGCATTAATGGCCCTGGTGTGGGTGGGGGGGTGGGATAGGTGAGAGGTTTTTTTTGGTTTAAATGTGTTTATATGTTTTTCTCAATTTCAAGACCTACTATATTGGTGGCCTAAAGCTAATTTCCACAATAACACTCTGCAAGAACATGTCATGTAGCACATCAGGCCCCATGGTCGAGGTCTCACTCATGACGTGTAACACCAGGGGCACTAATAACCCCCATAATGCAATATCTCACTCGACATGGTATTGTATTGTAATTGCATTTATATAGCGCATACTACACCTGACGAGGCGTCAAAGCGCTTTTTCAGGGAGTAGCGCACTACTCCTGAACCCAAAAGGATTAGTGTTGAGTTAGTATAGTGAAATAGGAAAGTAATTTAAGTGGTGGAAAGTTTAGTCAGTTATTTGGATTCAGAAGGAAGGCAGAGGGATAGAAGAGGGAAAAAGTGTTGCATTTATTTAGTGCTTGTTACCCCTGATGGGGTGTTAAAGCGCTTTTTTTGGCAAGTAGCCCGCTACTCCGGAACCCATAAAGGATTAGTGGGGAATTAGTATTGTGAAATATGAAAGTAATTTGAGTGGTGGATATTAGTCAGTTATTTGGATTTAGAAGGATAACGGAGGGATAGAAGTGGGAAAAAAGGTTAGCATTTATATAGCGCTTGTTACCCCTAATGGGGTGTTGAAGTACTTTCTTGGCGAGTAGTACGCTACTCCGGCACCCATAAGAATTAGTGGTGGATAAGTATAGTGAAATGTGAAAGTAATTTGAGTAGTGGATATTAGTCAGTGTTTTGGATTGAGAATGATAGCGGTGGGATGGAAAAGGTTTGCATTTATATAGCGCTTGCTACCCCTAATGAGGTGTTGAAGTGCTTTTTTGGTGAGTAGCACACTACTCTGGAACCCATAAAGGATTAGTCTTGAATTAGCATAGTGTAATATGAAATTTGAGAAGTATACTGTAAGGGGTCTATTATGATGGTGGGCCGACTTTGTACGCCCGCCATCGCCCCATGAAATGGGACCGCCGGCTAAGGGTGCAGTGGTCCCGCATGGGCAAATAGGATGCGCCCGCCACACTGGCAGGCGCATCCCACATTTTTTGCATTGTGGTGGGCGGTGCTGTCAGCAGCACCCGCCGCAATACAAAAAAGGCATGTGCGCATTTGCATGCACAACGTGGCAGGCACCGCGCGGTGCCTGCCACGTCATTCATGCAAATGCATAGGGGTACCATATTTACCCCCCATGTGCCACCCCACCCCCATCATCCTGGGAGCCCGCAACGGGCCCCCAACTGAGGAAACTGCATGCCTTTCCGTGGCAGCAACATCGCCCCGGGGAAAGGCTGCTTCCCGCTGCCATCATAATATGGATGGCGGTGTCTAGTAGACACTGCCACCATATCAGGCCCCTTTTCCACCCGGTCACCTGTGTGACCGGCGGAAAACCAGCAGACAGTCTAATATGGCTGGGGGGAAATGGCATGCTGGCGGAGGAGAATGTCGGAACTGCCAGTGCAGCCTGCGTCACTGCACTTAAAACCAGTCACCCCTCTAGCAGGCCTTGACAATCCTGAAGAGATACCAAAGGGGATGATGTATGGAGTGTTTGAGCAAATCAAACACTCACCCCCAGTCAACTGATCTGGGTTTAATCCATCATCATTCTTTAGCTCACTCCACCACCCCATTTCAGACATGGCCATATGCAAATCAGTCTGACCCTGTGCCTCATGGGAACAGTCCAGCCCCAACTGCCAAGCCATGTCTTCCCTGGACCGGAAACAAGCATCCTAGGACCGGTTTCGGGTTCATAACCCTCATCAGCCAGGCTATCTTGAATTCAGTGGTAAGTGAGCAAGGGACCCACGTCTGGGCATACCCTGCCAACTTAGGGCGAACCACACCGCAACAACCTTTCCTCAGTGAACCAATCACTGCAGTGGAGGTCATCACCGCCATAGATTCCCTTGATGGGTCCAAGGCACCTGGACTGGATGGCCTCATGGGACTTTTCTCTAAGGCCTACATGCACCATCATCTTGCCACATCTACTGGTCATGTACACCGAGTCATTTGACACAGGTGTCTTTCCTCCCACTCTCCAAAAAGCAGTGATCACATAATAATTGAAACCCAGTAAATACCCACTTCCTTGTGAATCTCATAGATTGCTTTCACTGTTAAATTTTGATAATAAGATTCTAGCCAAAATTGCAGTCGGGGTTCGATCACCACCATTCCACATCTCTAATTTTACATACATTGTTTTTGGTCCTTCACAGAATCTCTGTCTAGGTCCCTGCTGTTGCATAATTTCTCGACTCAAAGAAGGCCTTTGACTCATTGGGGTGACTTTCTCTGTTTGCAATGATCCGGAAATGGGACCTAGCTCGTGGGTTCACATCTCTCATTATGTTGCTTTATTCACAGCCTACAGGTTCCATCAGGGCAAATGGCTCACTCACTGCCCCATTCACAATAGCTAGGGGGATGAGACAGAGCTGTCCGCTGTCCCATTTGTTGTTTATCTTGACTATGGACCCACTGGTCCAGCATTTACAAGAAAAACACCTTCACCATGACCTACAGCTTCCTTCTCATTATATGCCGATGACAGCCTGCTGTTTGTGCTTCGACCAGTGATTATCTTAGATCCCATTGTTTGTGAGATTCTAAAATGTGATCTCTTTTCAGGCCATCAAATAAACTGGGTAAAATTGGAATTGTTTCCACTCACTGATGCAACAACACCAAATGTATGCGAATACCCTTTGAAGTGGTGTGAAGACATGGTCAAATATCTGGGCATCCACGTTCACTGTGAAAAAAACAGGTCCTTCTGTTGAACTATGGACTGGTGGTTGACCACTTGATGACCCAAACTGAGAGTTTGATACGTCGACCTCTCTTGATGGCTGGCCGCATAGCCATTATTAAAATGGTGGTCCTTCCACGTTTTTATATCTATTTCTGAACATTACCATCCCCCTCACCATGGCTTTTTCAATACGCTTCGGAGTCTTCTCCTAAGATTGGTCTGGGTAGGCCGCAGACATTGCGTGGGATTGGAGGCCTTAGTGCTCCCATACGTACGTGGTGATTAATTTGTGCCGGTGGTTTCCGGTGCTCAGCACCGGCACTTAATTAACAGCACTTATGACTCTCTGCCACATGGTGGGCTGTTGGTCTGATTTCGCGTGAGCACAACAACAGTTTGTTTACTAATTCAATATATGTTAAACATTACTATTACCTGCCGCCCATACTAATCTTATAGCTTTGGGGACCTGGAATAGTCTGAATTGTCATACTTGTAGGAGTGTGATGATTAGTAGCTGGTTTGATATTGCCGTGGGCAGCACTGGCGGGGGCAATGGGTGGTGTAGGCTGCAGTGGCCTCCTGATGGGGGTCCTGGCACTTCATTTTTTTACAAATTAAGCACTGGGTCTCTCCTTACCCAAGGGATCCCCCTTGCCCCTACAGATATTCAAACCCTATCTACCACCTGTTGGGCTTGGCGAAAACTTCCTCAACTGCTGAATGGTGAACT